>NC_090928.1:639176301-639801801 GCF_040938575.1 Ambystoma mexicanum | reverse complement strand
AACGGACCTTCCGGTAAGGGACGCGCAGAAAGCTTTGTGGGCACCCCTCTCCCAATATTGTATGATAAACATGTTGCATAGTTTTCGCAATAGTGCTGGGCCATAGAAGCTAAGCCAGGTGCTATCCAATCTCTCTGGAGTATCATGAACATGACAGTTTTACCTGAATGGGCCGTGCCATCGGCTTCGCAGACCAAGTAAGGGAGCAGCACCTTGGACCCCACCAGGCGGCCGTCTGAGGTGCGCCACAGGGAGTCTACTCCCAGGCTATACCTACGACAAGTCCAGGTCACCTTCTCAGTCTTCGGAGCTTGATCATGGAGGATCTCCAGACTGGCAAGCAATGGGATGGATGACCGTGGGACTGCAACACAAACAAGAAATTCATTAGGAGCACAGACCCATTTAAGGCTGTTGACGAGCTACACCATCTGCTAGTGTATTTCTTTGGGCTGCAAATGACTGAGAGGGACCATGTCCTTTACAATTGAACATTAGCTCAATAGCCACAGCTGTGGGAAGTAACAGCGCATTCAATGAGGCCGACGCTTAATTTCCATTCAATATTAAGGTGTCCGTGGTTGTTAAATATCTGCGCTGCTTCCAAAGGATTTGAAAGCCGTGCACCACCACGTGGGCGTACCTGGAGCCAGTGTAGATCAGTGCCAATCTATGTAGGGCCAAGACACGGATGAAAGCGACAAGCTCTGCAACCGGTTCTGATTTTGCCATAGGTAATCAATATGCTTCTATGGCGGCATGGGGGGTACATGCAGCATAACCAGAGACCAGTTGCCCAATTTCTGGGGCACGGATGCCAGAGCCATTCATGAAGAGCATAAGGTAGGGGTTCAACAGGGGCATATCTGATAAATCAGCATGGGGAGACATGAGAGACTATACAACAATCTGAAAGTCATGCGGTTCCCCCGTCCTGCTGAGCTGGCAGTAAAGAAGCAGGATTCAAGACTGAGCACCAATTCAAAGTTACATTAGCTACAGAAATTAGCAACTTTTCATATCGTGCGAGATGTGAACTAGACACATGCTGTGCCTTCCCTTTAAACAGCAATGACAACACTGCATGGGGAACCGCAATCATGACAGGATGCCCCTGCACTAGTCAGTCTTTTCTATTAACAGTGCAGCAGCAGCGAAGGCTCGCAGACAAGCTGGGAGTCCCGCGGCTACTGGATCTAAAGCTATGCTGTGGTAGGATACAGGCCGATGCTCATCACCAAACCCATTCTGCTTGTCACAGTAGAGCACAAACTGCTTACTAGATTCCAGTAGACTTAAAGCCGTAGCATTTTCGAGTACTTGCTTAATGGTGCCAAAGGCATCCTCTGCTTCCTGAGAACCTGGCATAGACTTCAGGATTGGATGCTGTGTGAGGTTCTGCAGGTGCTTAACTATGGATACATATCTCAGGACCCACTGTCTGCAGTAAATAATCATCCAGAGGAACCCTCTCATCTGCATTCTTGTATGGGGATTGGGGACTTTCTGTATCGCTGTAATTCGAATCTTGGGACAAATCTTTCCCCTGCATAAATCTCATGGACCAAGTATCGTACACTGAGCAGACACTACTTTAGCTTGTCTTTAGATGTCTTGTAACCCTTTTCAGCAAGCACTTTCAACAGAATATGGGAGCCTTCCTCAAATGCTTCCAGGGAGAGGGAGGCTCGGAGCAGATAGTTTAAATACTGCACCAGCGTCGACCCCCCTAGCCCACATCACCCTACCCCGGGAACCGAACTGAGTCAAGATATTTCTTTTAAATTTGGGAGAACACTGTAGGGCTTTCCATGTATGCCATTGGAAGATGAGTGAACGTATATTGCATGGATTTATGGGTAAATGCGAACAGATACTGGCTGTCAGGATTTATAGGTATGGAGAAAAATGGTGAACACAGATCAACAACAGTGAAGTACTTGGCTGAGTAGGGAATGCATGACAGGATTGTAGCCGGGTTACGTACAACAGGAAAAGACGGTTACATGGCTGCATTAACTGCATGCAGGTCCTAAATTAACTGCTACACCTATTTACCTGGCTTCTATGTGGGCAAAATCAGAATATTACAAGTGCTACGAGTTGGTACAAGAATACCTTGTTGGAGAAGGGATTCTATTACAAGATGAATTCCTTCTTCAGTCTGTCGAGTAATAGGATAATGAGGTACACATGGCAGGGGCTTCGCAGGATTTAAAGACATTTTGAATGACTCAGCATTGACCTCATAACCAGCTGCAGTTGCATAGGTTGACCATAATTTGACTGGGAATCGTCCAACAGCCCCTGTCGCAAGCAGGGAGTGTCTGCCCGGTCTCCAGGGTTCGAATGGGTTATTTGCTGTAATCCTGCCAGCACGTTGTGCTCTCTGTGAGCTAGAATGTCAAGGGGAACAGTAAGTAGAGCAACTTTATAGATCTAATCCAAACAAGTTTACATGAGAACAGGGACTCCATAAGAATTAATGTTGGTCAGAAATTGGACCCATCTTGACCCATAAGCGGAGTTGACACTGGATGAGGTATTGGCATACCCACTATACCTACAGCATTAACAACTGCGCCAGAATCCATCGTTGGTCAAAACTCAGAAGCTTTCAGCGTGGAGCGTGATGCTCCAGTGTCAACCAATCATTAACTCTTTTGATCAGCAATAACACAATCAACATGTGGGACAGTAGGATCAATCAATATGAGTGGTGCAACAAGTTCAGAGACCCCTTTGCAGCCCTACTCATCTGTCTGAAGTGGTGGCTGTGGAGGCTGGGACCTGGCCATTTTGGTTGGCGTGATTAGCTGTCCGCCTCAACTGTCATACTGAGGCCGATGTGGACAATCAGCTTTCCAGTGTACAAACTCTTTACTGTAGTTGCACTGATCACTGTACGTGTTCATGTAATACCTCTCAACAGTTTGCCCTGGTTCATATGACTGGATGCTCCTCTCCCTCTTCCCCCATCCTCGCCCTTCTGGGGTCGTGCAAAACCCTCCCTTTTTCCTGGAACGGTTGTAAACTCTGTATCTGCAATTCCATAAAACTGGCTTCAGTAGTTTCTTTTTGACTTATGACCTTTTCATGGAAGTGCAGTGCTGCTAATAAAACCACTACCAAAACCTTTGCTTCCCAACCCGTTAGCACTGCCTTAGTTCTCTTTAATAACTTGGGTTGCAAACCCATAACACAATGAGCCACCACAGCTTGAGGAGCTATAAGGGCTGCGTCAACGATTTCAGAGTATTGTTCAAAACATTGCATCAAAGGTTCAAAAAGTTCCACAGGATTTTCACACTTGGCTTGCTGGCATGCATTCATTTTAGATCAATCAGTCTTTCGAGGGCAAAATTCAGTGATAGTTTGTACCAGCCTATCAGAAAAGGTTTTCAGGTCCAGAGCAGTGGCAGGTTCTTCAGTTGGCGCGCACTTTCAGCAGGGTAAATGTATCTGTGGACAGTGCTGCTCGCAACAATTGATTCAAATCCACACACGTAGGGTGGCAACAGTCTGTTATAATCTGATGCTCCTCTCGGAACGTAACAGGTTCTTCTTGTATCTTAGGAATCTCTGAATGATATTAAACAAATCAGCAGCGCTCCAGGCAGCATGTACAGCAACTAAAGTATAGCCTCCTCCAGGAAGCTGTCTGAGCTGGAATGTACCAGTACTGGTATTAGCTGTCAAATTCGGGAGCCCTTCAAATGTGGCTGAGGAAGGAGAAGAAAGTTTGGAAATCTGGGCTTGCATTTCAGGGGTGAACTGGCCAACCAAAGAGTTTATTGGAGAGGAATGATCATAGGTTGGCTAGAGTTTGGACTAACCAGTTGATGGTCGGGTGCAACATTTAAAATGGCAGGGTTGTAAGTGTCCAAAATATTGGGACTTTCCTTTAGCAGGTGCTCACCTTGAATTACAGGATATAAATGTTTGTACCCTACTTTGTGGGCCAGTGCCTGCAGGTTGGAGTACTCAGTTTTCAGGGATTTAACTTGCTTCTGGAGTTTTCTTGAGTGTCTTTCAGGGACCGGGTCTTGGACTCGGTCTGTCTCTTAGTAGCTTTGGTATACCAATCTAGATAGCTGTCCCATTGCGTTTGGTATACATGTGCACCTTTCCCAACGCCTTACGTAGGTTTGTTATCCTGTCCAAGTCAAATGTGCCTTCCTGGGGGGAACTGTCTAGGTGACTCACTCTGTGTACATTTGTGCCATTTATCCAGGCACTTGCATTCTTTGGGAGAGTAGTGAGTAAACATGAGGTGTGCTGGACTTTACTTAGGAGAAAGTGCTACTTGTCTAGAATTACCTGAACCGATTCTCACAGGGTTAAGACAAGGTATGACTTATTATGGATCCAGGTCTGTTCCTACCTTCGTCTGGCTGTATCCAAGTATTTGACGCTAGCTGTGTTCTTACATTTAAGACTGTTATCAGGAAGGACAGCAAAAACTCCTCAAAGGTTCACACACGGTCTGAGGCAGGCGAATACACTTACAGTATGATGACTTCCATCTATTAAAGCTGCTTTCCTAGGAAAGTGGGAGCATAAAACACGCTGACATATGCCAAAAGGGAAACACATCTGAAGCGAGAGATATGGACGCGGGCATAACACACTAGGCTAAGGGTCTTCATTTCTAAGACGTGTGCATTAAAGCCTAAAGCCTCACCTCGCACAGACAAGAAACAATTATTTAAACATGGCAGTTTTTCAGTACCTACTCAATTTTATAATGTAGCAGTATGCTAGGGGAGTACATCAAATAGTTAATTCCAAATTTTCCCCCACATTTTCCATCTTGTCAAAGTTCTAAAAGTTTCTCAAATTTTCAAAATAAAGTCTCAAGTTCCTGAAAAGATCAAATGTCCAAGTTGTCGTAGGAGGAAGCATACCGCGCCTCAATCCCTCTGCACGACTTGCATGGGATTCTTCCCACTAGGTTGCCTTCTTGGTTGTCTCTGTGCTCCCCTTGAATTTGGTTATGTTTATTGAATTTATTGAATTTGTTCTTCATTTGTCTCATTGGAACCCTGTGGCTCTCTTGGTTTCTCTGTCCCAATATCTCACTTATCTCGGAGGGCTATTGGTAACCCCTTGTTACATATGCCGGTCTTGGTTCTCGGTAGTTTGTGAGCCGTTTGGCTTATTACAATATTTGGGTTTCTTGGGCTCCAGTAACTCTTATTGTTACTTGTTTATTTCTCTCCTTCTGGGCCTGTACGCCCTTAGTGGGGGGGTTAGGGGATCCCCCCTTCTCCCAGTTCACTCTCTGGTCTCTCCGCCCCACTTACATTATGAGCAACAGTGAGGTGCAACTGCTCGGTAGCAGCAGCGTTGTCCACAGCTTTCTAGTGTTCCCTTCTGGACATGAGCGAGTTTGCTATTCCCTCATCTCAGCATTGCTGTGCTTCTTGACTCCCTTGTTGCAAGCAGAGCATGAGTTCCTACTTTGCTTTCTGGGTTCTGCATCGTTTCTAGGGCCCTGGGCCCACAATGCCCTCTGTTTGGTCATGCCTCCAGACAAGGTCGGCTCTGCTCAGCCTTGCCAACTCTGCATGTTTCTGTGCCTGGTCTGAGGCTCCTCTCTCCTCCTCCTGCGTGCCTCTGCACTACATCCAGCTCGGCTCTGCAGCGTGGCTTTGTCCCCGAGTGAAGTGCTCATGTTGGAGGCTCACCTCTGCATATTGTGAGAAACCTGAAGGTGTCTCCCCGTCTAGTCCCTTGGGATCTGTCATCTAGGTGGCTAGGACATGGCCATTGCTTTTGGATCCAGTCCCTGGGGTGGACCAGTGCGGGAGGATCACCTCAGGGGTTTGGGGGGTTCTTGAGGAGTGAGAGACACTGACGGGTGAGACACAGTATCTCCCTTCATTAAACACCTTTTTCCCCATCCTAACATGTAGGATATTTCAAGACACTGCCCCCCACCCCTTTTCTGACACGAACACTTTTGCACAACACAAAAGACAACGGACTAACACCAGAGCCTGACATGCCCCAATACAAGGGTTAGGCAAAGTCAGGCAAGTGACCAGAATCACACACACCTGATGGCCCTTTCCCTTCCCCACAGGGATAAAAGGTGGAGCACGACAACACCCTACGAGCAAGGTAGACCGCACAACGTGATAGCTAACTCAGCACGGCAGTTCAAGAGGAGTAGAAAGACAGTGCAAACCGAGAGGATGACAAGGAGAGAAGCGATCTTGCCCCTTCCAATCAAGATCTGTGAAGCCTCCACAGAGGGAATAAAAGGTCTGTGAACAATAGCCATTTTGTGTTGCAGCAGGTGTCTACGGTACGCAAGACCCTCCTCAGCTAATTACCAAGCCGGGGAGACACCCTTCTCTCGGTGGTACCAACCTTGACTCCAAGGAGAAAGAAAGCCAAGAGATTCATGACAGCCGGTGAGTCGAGGGGAGAACCGATAAGAAACAGAACTGTGTTGAACGAAAAGTAGCAAGTGGCTATTTGAACAAACAAGGAACTGATAACATGTTTTGAAGGGGAAAACCAGCAACAGAGGAGTCTGTCACCGCGTGGGTGGTTACGCAGGAAACTCTGGGCGATTACCTGACGGTAGAGACTACTGTAACCAGAAGGCCTTTGGAAAAGGCGAAAGAGGTCAAAGTGGTCATACAGGGGTCTTCTAAAATACTCTGTTACATTGAAAGTCTTTGACCGAAGATGATTGGAAAGCTAAGGGAAATTAATCCTGCTCGGTGAAGTGAGCGTATGAACTGTGTGTTGCAAAGGTTGGGAAGAGCGAACTCAATCGAAGGATGTCCACACTTAATTGTTTGAAAAGACACTAAGATTTGTGAAAACAAGGAGTATTGCAAGACAAGGAGAAGTGAACTGTCACCATTGTCATTTGGGGTCAGAGCCTGACATAGGTCCGAGCCCGACCGAGGGAGAACCAGGGGTGAAAAGTAATCACCCAAAGTTATTTGAGAAAGGAACTGTATGGTTGATTTGTTGAATACGATTTGTGAGAGGTCTACGCCTGGAAGAGGGGGGACCCAGGGGTGAAGCCTTCACCCAAAGTATACGCAGAACTTGTGTTTGGTTGTCAAGAACATCAGGCCTCTAAGGCAAGAGACTTTTCTTAAAGGAGACTTGGCCATCGAAGAACCTGATAGCGGATGCAGAAATGTCGACTCGTGCTGAGAAGGCTCAAGTGTGTGCTGTGCTCAGGAGATTCACCTTGTCCCATACTTAAAACGTGTCAAGCCCATGGAAAGACCAGCATTGTGACTTGGGCCAAACATCCAAATGCACTTACAATATTATTTTGTGTCCCACAGCTGAATGTAACATCAGTTTATGGAATTCCTATGTATGCAGATAATACTTTTGGGAATGAGAGTCCTTGTCCCCTTGAGGGGAGTCCCTCCCAGTGAGGTCCCGCTTTCCCAAACCCCTAGGGAGAGTTTTGCCCAGCAGGGTCACCTCTCTAGCCTCAAAGGGGGTGGCTCCTTCCCAGGGAAAAAGGGGTCAAAACCTTCAGATTTGTCATATTAGATAGACATGGCATAGTATTTTCTACATCAATCAATCAGACTACTGAGGCCTCAATAGCGCCTGAGATGTGTACATGTGCAGATGGCATGCCTGCTGTGCGATTAAAAAGTAGTAGGACAGGGGGGAGGTGCTGTGGAGCAACCAAGTAATATGGCTGCTGAGCAACTGAAGTGGTCAGTTGCCCCGTGGAATGGCGCATTAATCTGTGGTGGATGCACCTGTTAATCGCCTGTATCAGCAGATCTGCTGGCCGATAAGGGATACAGACTACAAGCGGAGTCCTGTACTGAAACTCTGGTTTGTTTCAGTAACTGTGGGGCAGAAATCAGCGACGGCGGCATCCAGTGCGGCCTGGTCGGCGAGGCGGGCCCGAGATCTGTAGGCGGCTGGAGCGTTGGATCCTGCATCGGAGCATACAGAGAGTGCCGGCGGCAATTGCGCAAAGCAGTGGTGTGAGACGAGGAGGTGGGGGCTGCACGGTGACAGAGGCCATGTCAGGGTTGCGTTGCCGCATGGTCACAGCGGCAGCTGGAAGTCCTCCCTGTCGCCCAAGATCTGCAGCTAGCGACCCGGGACTGCGGCCGGGTGGTGTGGTCTCTGGGCACTGCACAAGGCTGGAGGCAGAGGCAGGAGCGCTTAGTGGCCAGCCGGGAGTACTGTGAAGGCTTGTTATGAGCTGGTGAACCGGTCGCACAGGAAAGGCTGTGTTTTCATGGCAGAGCCGGTGTTCCTTTGTACAGTGCTACAACAGACCAGCATATAATACATTGATGGTGAGAAGAAGCTGAGGGGCCTCGGGATAGCCTCAGGCTGGTGACACAGTGCATTAAAGCGACCCGCACAGCAACCTGGGCTGCCCCCGGATCATTATTGCATACACAGAGGTGAGGCGGTGTAGGAAAAGTGGGCACTTTGAGTCCAGTGCACTTATGGAGGTCCAATATAAGGAGACAATAAATAAGGATACTGGTGGGGGGTTTGTGCATTGGGGTCTTTGTTGTCAGTTGGAGCAAGGCTCAGGAGTGGAGCCTCCATACCTTCTGTGGTGACTTGACTCGAGGAGCGGGGGATGGTAAGAAGCCTGGCAGCATGGATCGGTTCACCAGGTCCACCCCCCACCTACAACAGGGTAGCCCCAGCAGCAGTCTGCTACCCCCACGGTGGCCCAACTGTAACCTGCACCTATGGAGATGCAAAAAATCTGAAAAATCATGCAGAAGGTTTGCAGCGGTTGTCGAAAAACATGACGACATTACTATGAACATCACCACCTGTGAAGGCATGTTGCAGTAAGACACAGACAACAGATTCATAGTTCAAAACAAACACATTTATAAACTTAAATATCAGGATGGAAAAACGCCCATCTTGCCCTATACTATGGTGGGATTTCCATAGCAAACCAAGGAAAGTCAATAAGTTCAATTTAGGAATATGTCTGTGTCCAAAACCTATACTTGTTCTCAAATAATCTTATACAAAGCATAGGGATGTTACGTTATGTTAAGTTAGTTTGCATTTGTATAGCACCTTATGTATCATTGGTATGATCTCAAAGCGCTGGTAGGTTGAACGCCCTCGGGAACCGCAGTATAAGTCAGTTGAGAGAGAGAGAGTCGTAAAGTGCGTGGGCGGACCAGGTATGTGTGCAGCTGGTGTGGTTGTTGCATGATAGCTGCTTCTTAGCGGTAGGTGTGGTGCGGAGGAGATCAGTTGAATGTGTTCAGTCTGGAGGGTGGACATCCTGACTGAGTTCTGGCTGCGTCAGGCCTGAGGAGACACCTAAGCTAGCCGGTATGTGATAGCTAGCTATGTTTTATTAGGATAATGGGTAGTTTGATGAGTCATGTTAGTATGAGAACAACTTTACCAAATGTGTCATAGTACTTCTGTGTTCTAGTTGAATGGTGGTGTATAGGAGAGAGTAAGCGTAGTAGTGTGATATTGTGGTAATCAGTAAAGTGTATGCGACCAGCTCAATGATGTTGGGAATACCTTCTAAATTCAACTTTTAACACAGTGACGCTATTAGGGCACAGTCAATGATGTTGGGAATACCATCTTAATTCAACTCTAATACAGTGACGCTATTAGTGCACACTCAATGATGTTGGGAATACCTTCTAGACTCGACTTTAACACAGTGACACTTTAGGCACACTTTCTACGTTCAACATTAACACAGCAACGCCATTAGGGCACACTTTCTAAGTTCAACGTTAACAGAGTGACGCTATTAGGGCACACTCAATGATGTTGGGAATACCTTCTAGACTCGACTTTAACACGGTGACGCTTTAGGCACACTTTCTTAATTGAACTGTAACACAGTGACGCTATTGGGCATACTCAGAGATGTTGGGAATACCGTCTAGATTCAATATTAGCACAGTGACGCTATTAGGGCACGCTTTCTAAGTTCAGATTTAACACAGTGACGTTATTAGGGCACACCTTCTAAGTTCAATTTTAACACAGTGATGTTATTAGGGCACACTTTCTAAGTTCAACTTTAACACAGTGACGTTATTAAATTTCTAAATTTAACTCAACACTTTGACACAGTGACGCTATTAGGCACACTTTCTAAATTCATCTTTAGCACAGCGACACTATTAGACACACTTTCTAAATTCAACTTTAGCGCAGTGACACTATTAGGCACACTTTGTTGGTTCAACTTTGGCACAGTGACGCTATTAAGCACACTCAATGATGTTGGGCACACTCTCTAAATTTAACTCAACACTTTGACACAGTGATGCTATTAGGCAAACCTTCCAACTTCAATCTTTGGCACAGTGCCTCCATTAGGTCTACCAAGTAATTTGGTATGTATTTCAGCGCAACCATTACAGTCGATTTGCAGTGGTTACAAGTCTCTCTAAGCATGCATTATGTAAATCTATGGCAGTCTATTCAATGGAAGGTAAGGTAGAGTGGCAGGGGCTTTCTGGAGTAGAGTAATTGCTCTACACCCCACCCATGCCACACTCACAGTATTAGTTGGTCTCTGCTGACTGCTGGCTTCATTGGCTTCACCTGCTGACACTTCTTGGAGCTGCTTCTGTTGAAGCCGCCCTTTGCCTTGGGGCCCTTAGCCGAGGGCTGCCCTGGGGAGACCGGTGATGAAGGGCAGTTGGACAAATCATGGATGGTGGGTGGGTAGGGGAGGCGGGAGGAAGGGGAAAGGAGCCACGATGGAGCAGGGGGGAGAGGAGGCTAACGGGCACAACGGAACACAGATTATTTCTACAGAGGCCCGGAGGGTCTCACAGGCCCAACAATCACCTGTTCAGCCACTTTGGAATGGCGAGTACAGTGTGAGTAACCAACCAAAATAGTGATCAGTACAAAGTTTTGATCTTGGTTCAGCTTGCAACTTTCTTTCAGCTCCCTTCCCCAACTATAAAGCAGTTCTTATAAAGTATCTTAGGATTGCATTGAGTTCCAAAGTAATATAAGTTAGAACACTCTGCAATCCAAAATCAACGCCAAACAAAACTCCCTCCACACTCCTCTATAGCAATACCTTGCCACCCAAAATAACCACCACAGAATCCCCTGTGCCGTTCAGCTTCACACCGCTCACCGCTCTGGAGGTTGAAAAAATCATCTGCAACTTAAAACCCTCCAATTGCCAAGGGGACGCATGTCCAGCACCGATCATTAAAGAATAGGCCCATGACCTCGCTCCTTTCATTACTACTTTTATCAATTCCTCATTTCATTCGGGAATGGTCCCCAACAATTTGAAGGATGTGTGGGTTATCCCTCTTCTAAAAAAACCTACCTTAGATCCTGAGGTCCCAACCAACTACAGGCCCATCACGACGGTCCCATTTCTGCTAAAAATCATAGATAGAGCAGCGTATCTTCAGATACGGAGCTACTTGGAAACAATCTACTAGGCACTAGACAATCTGGCTTTAGACCCAAGCATGGTACTCAAAACCCAAATTGAGTACAAAGGTAAATTAGCCATGTTACTACTATTAGACTTATCTGCTGCCTTCGACTTGGTCAACCACCAAATCCTTTGCCACCATCTGAAAACTGCAGCCCATTTCTCCGATAATGCCACTAACTGGATTCAATCATTCCTGGATAACAGACACATGAGGGTATTCTTCCCAACCTCCTCTGCAGACCCTGCGCCAGTCCCTTGCGGGGTCCCCCAAGGTTCGTGCGTATCCCCCACCCTCTACAATGTTTTCACTAAACCCCTGTTTGAAGTACTTGACTATCTGGGTGTCACCTACACTAACTACACCGATGACACCCAGATACTCATCCCCATCAAAGGCGATTACACGGTTGACTCGAAATCCCTAAATGACATATACCATGTCATCCAAACCTGGATGGCACAACATGAGCTCTGTCTCAATGATGACAAGACAGAGCTCCTCATCCTAGGTGCACAGCAAAGACTTAACACGCTCAACCCCATGTTCAGCTCCTTTAATATCGACGGAAACTCCATAAAAGTCTCCAAAGATACCAAAGCTCTCGAAATCTACCTCAACTCCACTCTCTCCCTCCACAGACAAACCAATGCAGTTGCTGCCGCCGCTGCTTACACTTGCAAATTGATCACAGCATGTCGCCCTTTTCTCTCCACTCATAAGTGCACAATCCTTTCTAGGACTTTGGTTATGTCCAACCTGGACTACTGTAATGCACTGTACCAAGGCACCAATCAATGCAACCTAGACAAACTCCAGATCACACAAAATAACGCCATCAGAGCAGCCCTCAATATCCCTAGAGCAGCCGACATCTCGGAAACTAGGAAGAACCTTCATTGGCTGTCAGTCACCCAAAGGATCTCACTAAAATCGCTTGCCCTGACCTACAAATGCATGAATAACCAGGCCCCCCATCTATCTCTCCTCGCAGTTCACGCAGTATACCCCATCTCGATCCCTAAGGTCTACTCTTAGCCAGAGCCTACTTATCCCCAGATACAAGCTCCAAACAGCCGGTGGGTCCAGCTTCCCAGTTCTGGCAGCCAAATTGTGGAACTCTGTCCCTCTTACCATCAGAAACCTTCCTTCCCTAAATTTATTCAAACACAAAGCCAAACTCTAGCTAGTCACATCAAACGACCAAGTTGCACTCTGAAAATACGATTACCTATGTATCTTTGTCCATTCTACCAATGTGTTCTGATTACCCTGCTCAACTGAAATGTTATCTGAAATGTCATACTGTTATGTAACCACTGCTTCTAAGATATGCGCCCGGTAGCCTCCGGGCCTGGTTTGCGCTATACAAATAAATAAAATACAAAATACAAATACAAACAGTGCTCTGGGTTCCCTTCACCAAGTTCCAAAACACGAAATTATCCTGAGGCTCCATCCTCAAGACAAATAAATGATCTCAGCCTCAGAGATCCCTTCCCCAAGGCAGAAGTTTCTCCATGTCTTTATTGTTCTGTGCCACACTGGGGCCCTCTGTTTATTTCTGGTGTTTGTATCACAAAAGGATTTTGTTTGAAATTGGTAGATCATTTAAGTTCACCTTGTTAAAGTTAATTTCCCTTCACTTTGAGAAATAATAAACTACAGTTCATTACTCGTAGGCCTCTATGTAGTTGTATTCAATTGTTCTGTAGAAAGTTGCTTGCAATTTAAAGTTTACTTCACTTTAGGAATCATCATCAGATTTATTTCATTATAATGAGAACGCTTCCCTTTTCTTTGTTTCTGCAGAAGTAAAAGTTTTCCTTTTATGCGGCATTCAAAATGGTGCAGATATTATGGTTTGAATATTCTCTGCCGTTCGGCACCTCAGTAACGTGTAAAGGTTTTAAGGGAAGTAACTTTGTCACCTCATTCAATTTGCCTTTAAATGTTCTCTGTATTTAGAGACTTTCGACAACATGCTTTCATTTGCATCCAACCACCCCGTAACAAAGTATTCATTTGCTTTCATGAGTTACCAAGTCTTTAATAGTCGCCGGTTCATAAGGATTCTAATCGTAGACCTTCGACAACGTGCCTTTCAATCCACACAACCACTCAGTAACAAAGCATCCTCATGCGCAGGATCAAACACTCACATACCGGGTTTCTGTTTGTCTAGAAACTCACTGGTTGCTTTAATGTGAGTTGCTGCAGCGCAGATCTTCCTGCCTCCTCGTCTTTTCTTCAGGGCTCCACCTCCTGCCCTTCAGGCACTCATTGGTCGACTTCTGGTCCGAGGAGAATATGCACCTTGAGCAATAGAAAAAGGGGCAGCCTTCCAGCACGGCTCCCCGTTCGTGCTTCCCTTGGTTCCACAGAGTCACTGCTCCCGGGCCGCTCTTCTCTGAATTATAAGCGTGTTGCACACCAACAGCACCTTGCTGTTCTTCTTGGCCTCTGCTGCTTCAAATTCACTGCCAGTGCTCCTGTCACCATTCCCTCCTCTACACTCATTTGTTGGGGCTTTTTATACAGTTGCAGCCCTATAACAGGCTGCAGGTGTGAGTTCACAATTATCCCTCCCTGACGTTCATTAAAGGGACATGCCTGACCTCTATTCCTCTCAGTAGGCCTCTTCTTCGTCCCAGTATGTTTTGTGGTCATGTGTGAATAATTCAGGGGAGTTGTTTTGTAACACCCCACAAAGACGTGGGGTCGGTTGGTTTGGTCTTTATTAGGGAAAGGGGGATACCACGTCCCTCCCAAGGGCCTCCCACTCCCAGTCCCCACAGACCCTCTACCCAGATGATCCTCCTTCGCTTGTCCACCCCCCGGGTCGAGAGCGATGGCATTTCCCTGGCCACCTGCGCAGAGGATATATAGGGAATAAGAGTGAGAACACCCTCAGGTTTGTCACACACCATACGGGTACAGCTGGTGAAGAAAGTGCAGCAAATTAATGAGGCCGGAGAGAGGATTGGCATGACGGAAGACAGGGTGCACAAATTGCAAACCACAGTTGCCACGCTAGTGAAGGAGATGAAGTTTGTTAAATCAAAGTGTGATGATTTAGAGTCGAGATCCCGTAGACACAGCATTCGTATAGTTAGGGTCCCTGAGGATGCATTGTCAGGCAATATAGAACAGGCGAACGATGCACTACTCTGGCAGTTACTGGAAAATCCACCATTGCCCCCTTTTTTTGCAGTGGATAGGGCACATAGGGCCCTTGCTCCAAAACCAAAACCAGGTGCTTTCTGAGGCAATTGCCAAAATCCTGAGTTACAGTGACAGATCTCCTGCTGAAGCTGGCCAGGTACAAGCAGGAACTGCGTCTAGGATCCCATGTGGTCCGGTTGTTCCCCGACTTTTTGGCTGCTGTCCAACAGGAGCGGCAGCGATTCCTGGGAGTTAAGAAGCTCCACTGGGAACACAATACACCAGGTTGTATCCGGCAAGACTGCATTTTTGAGTTAAGGAGAAGCTTCTTTACCGTTCCAGAGGAGGCTGTAAAATGTATGGAAGCTCAGGTTCCCCTACATAACAGCGAGACGGCCTCCAGCTCCTCGAAGACCTGAAAATGGATCTGCTGTTCCTTAAAAGACCGCCATTGCTCTTTCTAGACTATTGGCTGATGGTAAAGCATACTGTGTGGATCTGGGTTGCACCCGCTGAGATCTTAACGTGTCATAACCATAAGTTGCAGCAGTTAGCCCTGCCGCGGTTGGGAACTATTTTTGTCAGGGGAATTAAGGGGAGGGACTACATTGCCCAAGTTGGGGGGCCAGGGCTGAGATGGGGGTGGGCAGCTGGGTAGTTTGTTGGGGGTTAAACATTTTAAAGCAGACAGAGGTTTGTTTTATTATAGGCACGATTACGCTGTTCTGGGTAGATGGATGCCACTCGATAACAGCCCTTGACAAGGAATATGGCCGCATCCAGGCATGGCCGAAATGAATGTGATGAGCTGGAATGTCTGGGTAACTATACCAAAAAAAGCTAAATTGCTGCATATGTTAACAGGCATACGATTAATGTACTGTTCCGCCAAGAGACGATTGCCACTGCCAAGGTTAACAGGAATATAGCATCCCTGTGGAGGAACAACAGGTATTACACTTCCTACTCAACTCGGTTCCGGGGGGGTCCGGACCCCTATTCATAACTACCTTAAATTCAAGAGTAAGGTACACACATCGACCTGGACGGCCGATATGCAATAGTACATGGCATCCTTGAAGGAGTTGAGCTGCTCCTGCTTAACACATATAGGCCACATATAGACTCCCCTAATTTCTATGTAAGTGTAGCATCTATTATAGACACATATCCGAAAATGTCTGTGGGGTGGGGACATGAACACCAACTTAGCCCAGTGTATGGATAGGACTGGCATGGCCCTTAGGCCCCACATCTAGAGCAGTGCATACTTCACACGCAAACACGCAACTACACTTTCTACTCCTCAGCACACGACATGGCACTGCATGTAGATATCTTCCAGATATTACAACCCCTTGTGGGGAAGGTGTTATCCATGGACATTCACCCACGCACACCCTCAGATCATTCTCCCAAAGTGCTGCGGATGACGTTGGGGGGCAGGGCCATTAATTACAGGGCATGGAGATTCAAGATGGGTTCATTGCCAGATATAGGGCCTTGTCACGGATTGGGCAGAACAGTAAAAAAGCAGTGGTAATTCTATTACTGCGCATTACGGCTCGTCCAATCCAGAGTTTGGGCGGAAAGCTGGAGATTTACCTCCAGCTCTGAGCTAGAGGTAGATCCCCAGCTTTCCATCCATTTTTGGTGCTATTACCAACAGCGCTATTACCCCCAGCGGCAATAGCGCCAAAAAGCCCTGTAGAGTCCTATGGACTCATAATAAATGGGGACTAACAGCACCACCACAACTTGGGATCCGGCGCAAATTGCACCGGACCAAGTTGAGGTAACGCTAATAGCGTTGGGTGGTATCCTGGTGCAATTACCGCCGGGATACCGTCCAACCTGTGATAAGGCCCATAGTGTTTAAAGCTGACATAGAAGATGCGTTGTCCTCCAGTGCCAGGGAGCTAATTAATATGCCATTCACAGTCGTGGACATTATGTCAGTAATCAAAATACTCACTAGAGGTAAAACTCCAGGTCCAGACGGACTGACGGCGGAGTTCTATGAGGAATATGGTACTATCCTGGCCCCTCATCTCCTACATGTCTGTACTCTTCAAACCAGATTAAATTAGCAGCGAGTGTGGGTCTTACAGACCCCTGTCACTCATGAATGTAGACACCAAAATCTTTGCAAAGATTATAACTATACGTTTACTCCCTTTGATGCCCCATCTGATCCATAGTGACCAGGCAGGCTTCATTCCTGGTAGATCAACAGCGCTCAATATTCATCCAGGCAAGCTAATCACAATGCTGCTGGCCATCTTAGAATGGTAAAGTAGGTAACGTTAAAAACGACAGTAATGAGGCACCCAGGTACACTCCAACCTCTTCACCAATCTTTACAAGGAAACCAAAGCTAAAGCGGTGGGTAGAACCAGGCACCCAAAGGGGAAATATCCCTACAAGGACAAAAAAATGGGGTAAAAGAATACAATTTAAAACTTGTGTGTAAGTGAACTAGACCACTTACCAGGACCCCGCCATGCCGCAATACCTTTTTTCATAATTTGTCTTTACAACCCAATTTTTATACTAGACATTACTGGCCCTCTTAAAAATGGGAAATTGTCCAATATCACCATGGAGCAACTTAGCCCGTTGTGGTCCAAAAGGTCAGATAACTATATGAAATCTAATCATCTCTCATTACAGCCCTCTACTCACTAAGATACTTTCTATCAAAAATCATGGTAGCAGTAGACACCTTCGCTCTTGCCACAATATCAAAGAAGCCTTAACTGCAGTCTAAAAACAATTGTACTGCAAGGATTTCAAACATGATAAAATGTCTGTACAGCAATCAGTGGAGTAACATTTCTCAAAATGTTGGTGGGGACATGACATCCAAATGAAAAGGGCCCCTGCCAAATGAGTGGGGCAAAATGGTGTGCCACAAAAGGTGGCGTGGACAAACACCCCCACCCCCTAAGATTACGCCCAGGACAGCAATCCCAATGTCACTGTAGAAGAAATTACAATTGAAATTGTATATACATTTTCTTTCCCCTCTAAACTCTGTAGCCATAAAAAATGTATGAACAGCGCAAACATCAAATATTATGCACACTTTATTTTCACTCAAAATATCCCTCAGGAACTATGTAAAGTTATTCAAGAACTTCCAAAATGTAACCCCTCCCGCCAGTCCAGTACTTTATTCTGAATCCTTGTGTGATAATTTGGCTTTATTCTTTTCAGAAACAAAAGTGCAGCAGGGGGGCGCTGTTGAGCAGCCGTCAAGATGGCTGCCTAGCTTGGTAGCTCCGTGTACGGCCACTTTCTATCCGAATACATCTGCGGTTCACAACTCTTCCACGCCTTCATTCCTGCCCCTTTGCCTGGCTGATATCTGGGGCTACATGTCAGTGAGATTTGGGCGCAAATCGGACCTCCGATGCCGAGTTACGGCTTGCTTGGAAGGCCCCTGCGGTGAGACGGCTTTCGAGGCCGTGGAGTCGCGCGGCTTCCCGACTTTTCATCCTGCCTGGGCCTCCTCGCCATCGTGGCTTGCGGCGGCCGCCTGCTCCAGCAATCTACGGCGACTGCCGAATCTGTCCGCCCGGTGACGGCGCCGCGTGGGACACTCCTCATCTGCCGTCTATCCGTAACACCCGCGGGCGGCGCTGCCCCTGCGTGAGGCCGGCATCCGGAACCCTGAGCTGCTGGCTGCCCTGACCTGCACTGCTGGAAGCCGCCCGGCGGCGGCTCGTCTGCTCCTACCTCCGCCTTCGCCTGGGGCCGTGTGGTGGTCCCAACTGCCCACATCCGTGACGCCGAGCTGCTGTTGGTGCGGCGCACCTTGTCTCTCTGTGCCGGGCGGTGGCTCCCGTGGGCCGCCTGAGGTCCCGGATACTCGCAGCCTGCATCTCGGGCCGCGCTCCAGTTGGGGAGCTGAGTGGACGGGGGAGTGCCTGCCCCACTGGCCCCCTGCTGGCCTGCCTGCTGCCCACCATCTCCACAGGGCTTCACCTCGTCAGCCCAGCTGCCACGCTTACAATCTGGCTGGGTCGGTGGCGCGGGGTGCCCCCGCTTGCCCCCCGTCCATTCCTGGTACTCCTGAGGGCTGGTGCTCCTGGGCGGCTCCTGGCATTTTGCTGTGCCCCACTTGGTGTGGCTCCCGCTGTGGCCGTGGGTCGGATCGGGCTTGCTGGGACTCCGTGACTTGGATACAGGTGAGGAGCGGGGGAACAGTTCTGTGCGGGACTGCCACTGCTTCTCTGTCCCTGATCCCCCCCCGCCCCCCCGCTCCCTCATGGCTCTGGGTCACCCTGGGCTGGGCTCATCGTGCATTGGACACCTTGTTTGATCTCTGTCATTGGGACGGATCCCCCCAGTGGTCCCTGGCTTGCCCCCCTGACTCCTGGCTCCTAGCACTTACAGCTCCTGCCTGCTAACTTTCCTTGAACTGTGTAGCAGTATTCTTACTTTCACCAGGATAGTTCTCACCTTTACTCCCGTGACATGTGACATCTGCGGGCATACCACTCATAGAGGCTATACGTATTTCTAGTGGCCGTACCGCGCCATGCCCAATAGATCCAGGAATACTAATAAGACCGGAGCCATGGACAAATTTGCGAGAGCCGCCCCGAGATCTGGCTCGACCCATGCGTCGGGGGACCGGGCGGACTCACTGCCGACCGTTGAAACACCTCCCACAGACCTACAATCCATGATGGAATCAATGGCCAGGAATTTTGCTGCCTTCCATGAAAAGCTAGACGATATTAATGCAAATGTAGCGTCTCTCAAAGCTACATTGGACCTGCATGGGTCGAGAATTACAGAGGCTGAAAATAGGATAAGTGCTAATATAACCACGCTACAGGGCACAGTATCCACTTTGGTCATGGACATGAAGACGGTTAAGGCCAAATGCAATGATTTAGAATCCAGGTTGCGAAGGAACAATATACGTATTGTTGGGGTCCCGGAAAATGCGCTGAAGGGCCGACTCGAATTGGCAGTTGAGAGCCTTTTTAAAGATCTCCTGGGCAACCCCGACATGTCCCCCTTCTTCACAGTTGAGAGAGCCCACAGGGCACTATCACCACGCCCTAAGCCTGGAGACTTCCCGAGACCCATTATTGCAAAGATCCTCAGTTTTAAAGACCTTGACCTGATTCTCCGGTTTGCACGCGAAAAAGGTGAGCTCAGAATGGATTCGCAAGTAATCCGGATTTTCCCTGACTTCTCAGTTGGTGTTCAGCAGGAGCGTCGACAATTTCTCGGTGTTAGGAAGATGCTCAGAGAGAGGAATATCCCTTATGCCATACTGTTCCCGGCGAGATTGAAGTTCACATTCAACAACAAACTCTATTTTTTCACGGTCCCTTCGGAAGCAGTGAAATTTATAGAGGCACATGTTCCTCTTCATCCCCTTGCCGAAGACATCATGAACAATGACTGAAATTGGCTTAGGCCCTGCACTCTCTAATTGTCCTGTTTACAGGTGTGTTGTGAGGGTTGCTGGCCATCGACCCTATTAATGGTCCTCCTGTTATGCCATTTATCCGGGTATGCGGTTCCGACTGCTCACATGTCGGATAGCGTCTCTAATACTTACTGCTAGTTTGAATGCATTATTGAACTGTTCATCCTGAGTTTTCCTGGTGGTATGGGTGTTTGGTTTGCAATGTCCCAGGGCCTGGTAGGTGGGCCCTGTTGATGGTTAGATTTATGGACTAGCACCATGATACCGCAGTTCACTGCTTGTTTTGCAACGGCCCTTTGGGTCCTAAGCGTGCCAGTGCACTGCAATGGCGCACCCCACTGCGATTGCAATGTTCTTTATACTATTGTTGTGTGTTAGCCCTGGTTGGGCTTTTGGACAGCTCGGGCCAAGTTGGGGATGATCCAGCCGTTTACAGTTAAGGGCGGGTAATGATCACACTGCTGCCTATGGGGTAGTGGTGAGGGAGGGGGTTGGGAACGGGGTGTTATTTAAAAAAGGCACACGAGGTTGCATGGCGCACACATTGTCTGGCTATGATCACACTTTCAGCGTCACAGTTGGGAGCCCATGCTATCGCTGGATCTGGGAGGTACATTAACTGTGCATTACGAGATTAGATGTCCGATACTGGAATGACCACTCTCATTATGTCCTGGAACATCAGGGGGCTGAGCAACCACACTAAGGCCCGCAAGATTTTGGCCTATGCTAACAGGCATGCGTGTAAGATATTGTTTTTGCAGGAGACACCCTCTGCGGGCCACATGCCGAGGACCATAGCCCCGACATGGGGCCCGCTAGATTCTTCACCTCTTATTCTACCCAGGCTAGGGGCGTTCTCACGTTGATTCACAAATCCATTAAGTTTATTTTACATAAAAGCTACATTGACCCGGAGGGACGCTATGTCATACTCCACTGTACACTGGTAAACAGTGAATATCTGCTTGTTAATACCTACTGCCCTAACATTGACTCTCCTGAATTCTTTGACACTATAACCTCTATATTGCCGGGTTATGTTGGTATTCAGATAATATGGGGTGCTGATTTGAATCTTATCCTGGACACTGTCCTGGATAGAACTGGCACGGCTGTTCGGTCTCTGTCCAGCGCTGCCCGTAAACTGCTAGACCACATCGGGATGCTCAATGTTTGTGACGTCTGGAGGACACTACACCCCCAGTAGAGGGAATACACTTATTATTCGTCTGTGCATAACAGTTGGTCCAGGATAGACCTGTTCTTGGTGTCAAGGGATACGATGGGCAGAATTGAGAGCTCCCGAATTCTACCCCGCACACTCTCAGACCACACTCTAATTACATTGACCGTGGGGCTAGGGATCCCTGTCCCCAAATTTCCCACCTGGCGCTTTAAATGCGAGGCCCTCCGGGACATTGTGTTCAGGGCTGAGATACTGGCGGATATCGAATCTTTCTTTGGGCACAACTCCCTTCAGGACACCTCTGCGGCGGTTAGGTGGGACGCCTTCAAAGTATATATTAGATGTATGTCTATCTCTCGGGAGGCGGGGGTATTGAAATCAATCGGAGCCGCCCTTGGCCGCTCCGAAACCAAACTGAAGCAATTGGAACTGCGATGCTCTACTGGGACAGATCCCACTATCCTCGCTCAGATTAGCGAGGAGCTCCATACATACAATGCTCTTGCCACCAGTGAGGTCCGATATTTCAGCCGCCCACAGGCCGCCAGGAAATATGGCGAGGGGGACAGACCTGGGAGAACGTTAGCCACACTCGTGAGGAGGGAGTCTGGCCATACTCAGATCACCTCAGTCAAAGATAAACAGGGAAACATACTGTGGACTGACCAACAAATCCTAGATATTTTCACCGAATTTTACAGTTCCCTCTATACCCAGCCTGCTGAGCATACCGAGCAACACACCCGCGACTTACTTGACCAAATTCCCACTACGGAAGTCTCCCCTTCCACCCGAGAACTAGATTCCCCAATCACTCTGGACGAGGTAGTGTCCGCTATCGCGGACTTGCCCAAAGGTAAGGCACCGGGTCCTGACGGACTTACTGCCGCATTTTATCAAGAGCACATCGCCATACTAGCCCCTAGGCTGCTCGAGGTCTGGACCGAATCACTACGTGTCTCTGTTCTCCCCCCCTCCATGCGGGAAGCATTTATCACGGTCCTGCTCAAACCTGGTAAGCCCGAAGATGAATGTGGATCTTATAGACCTCTCTCCCTCATGAACCTTGACACAAAAGTCTTCACTAAAGTTATAGCGAATCGATTCCTGCCCATCATGACATATTTAGTTCATGAAGACCAGTCTGGCTTCGTTCCTGGGAGGGCTACCTCCCACAACATCAGGAGATTATTTAACGCCATGTCTCGTATGGATCAGGACGTGCAGACCGTGGCAGTCACGCTTGATGCCCATAAGGCCTTCGATATGGTCTCCTGGCGGTACATGTGGCTGGTGCTGGAGACAATGGGTGTCGGCCCAAATATGATCAAGTTCATCAAATTGCTGTACACCTCCCCTGTGGCGCGGGTACGGGTTAACTCCCTAACCTCTGATCCCTTCACACTTTTTAGGGGCACCCACCAGGGATGTCCCTTCTCACCAATCCTATTTGTCCTAGTGATAGAGCCAATGGCAGACTGGGTTTGTGCTCGCCACGCTCATAGGGGGGTCAGACTGAAAGATAACCCTGAGATCATCTCCCTGTACGCAGATGATGTTCTACTGTACATTAGAGACCCCACAACCCACCTTGACCCCATTTTGAGGGACATCACCCGTATCAGTGCCCACTCTGGCTTCACAATTAACTATTCCAAGTCCGAGATCTTCCCACTTACTAAATCGACTCAACAGCCCGCTACTGAATTCCCTCTCCGTTGGTCCCCGGATGGTATCAGATACTTGGGCGTTCATGTCTCCCTGACTAAGCCGGCTTTACTGGCCGACAACTACTCGGCTGTAGCACAAACTGTTGAGTCTAAGCTGTTGCGATGGCGCACTCTCCCGCTATCTATAGCTGGTCGACTCTCCCTCATTAAAATGATTCTACTCCCCAAGCTCCTTTATGTTTTCGCCAACATACCCGTATGGCCCGGGAAGGCCTACTTCACCAAACTACACTCGCTCTGTGCACAGTTCTTGTGGCACTCCGGTGCGGTTCGCAAGAAGTGGACTGACATGGCACTCCCATACAAACGAGGGGGTCTCACGGCTCTAATCTGACCCTCTATTGGACTGCGGCCCAAGCCCAACACGCCACTCATTGGTACCCCGGTTCTCCAGTGCGCCCGCATGTCAAGCTGGAGCGTCTAGCAGCCGCTGGTGTCAACACAATGTCCCTCATTCTGCACCAACATTACACACCCGACTCCCCTATTTATCCAATCAATGTGACCCTCCGTGCCTGGACGCGTCTGCTCTATCCGACGCCTGAGTCCCCTCCATATTACAAATGGCTTCCTGCATGGTCCTTCCCCGGGCTGGAACCCACACATGATACTGTCTTGGTCCGACACTGGAGTTCATTGGGATATCAGGCTCTATCCGACTTTTACCCTGAGGGCAGATTTATTGAGCCCCGGACGTGGAAACCGGGGCACACTGGTTCCGCGGTAGAAACTCTTCAATACTATAGACTCCGGGCCGCGTTTCGTGCCATGTGGCCCTCATTCCCAGACGAGCCCCCGGATGCTCCGGCGATTGCATACATCACTAATTCTGGTGGCGCCGGCGGCGTCGTATCCTCCCTGTATAAGATCCTGCAGGACACTACCCCGAATCTGGCTCTTAGGGCACCTGATGAATGGGCAGACGAATTGGGTCTGGAGATTTCCGATGAGATTTGGGAGGGAATGTGTCTTCACACTCAAAGAGTCTCTCTAAACTTTCGGTATCGTGCCATGCAATACAAGCTTTTAAACAGGCTATACTATACTCCACATCGCACCTCGAGGTTCACCCGTGCCACTGTGCACTCTTGCCCAAGCTGCGGGGCCGAAAAAGCTGATCATTTACATATGTTTTGGTCCTGCGATAGATTGTCAGAATTCTGGAAGCGCATCCTAGAAACACTTGCTGCAATAGCGGACACGGTGATTGACCCTGATCCTTTGGCAGTCCTGTTTGGGGTGTGGGAGGGGGTCTGCACCGGGAGCTTAGCGAAGTTTTTGAACATAGGCTGTATGGTAGCCAAGAAATGTGTACTCCAGGGTTGGAGGAGCTCCTCTCCTCCGGTCTTCCAGACTTGGCTGCGTTTGCTCACCTGGTCACGAAACTGCGAAGAGGCATATCTGACCATGCTCCCGGGCCATTCACGCCCCAAAAACATTTGGGTTGAATTTAATGCGTACCTCAGCAGTCAATGTGATAGTGCGCCCGGGTCGGGCTCGTCCACTACTCCATCGAAGCCTACTCCTGTACCGTGAACTCATCTTTTCATTTCTCCCATGTGAAGCTCAGTTGATTTGTTGAGACCACTGTGATTTGTTTGACTTTTGTACCAAGTTATAATGCGCCTGTACTGCTCACCTGTTGGATTGATGTGTGTGCCTAATGTATACCTCTGCCGCCAAAAATAAAAGTTTTAAAAAAAAGAAACCAAAGTGCAGCAAACAAATGGAGTTAACATTGGTCAGACCTCTGGGCAAACCTCATACAACTATGACCCTCTTAAGAACCTAAAATGAACATTTCCAATTCTAGATCTTCCATCACAGAATTACAATTTTTGGAAGGAATGGCTTCTATTGGTCTATTGTAGACTGCTAAACAGCCAAGGCATCAAAGCACCTACTCACTAGTTTAGTGGAAAACATTAGCAAAATCATACAAAGACTATATAAAAAGAAGGGTTTTAATTTCTTTCTGAAGGACAAAAGGTTGAGACGAGTTGCCATCACGATGCCTGCTCCTCCCCCACACTTCTCACGTGGGTTGTACCGCAGGGCGCGGATTGTCACCCACTCTTTTCAACATCTACATTCTTCCTCTCCTTATGATGCTTGATGTCCGGTATACTAATTATGCTGGGTGTCCAGTACACTCATTATGCCGATGAAACCCAGGTCATCCTTGAACTGTCTGGCCCTTATGTGCAGGACGCTGAGGCCATTAACGCCATCTACACCATCATTCACTCGTGGATGGTGGAGAATTCTACGGCACTTAACACGGACAAGACTGAGATTCTTATCACTGCCTCAAGTCATATGCCCAAAAACCTCTCCCCGGAGTATGCCACCTTCGTCATCTCCAATGTCATCATTCCTGTGGCCAAGAGCGTCAAAACGCTTCGCTTCACGCTTGACTCTGAGCTCACCATGAGGCAACATGTTGCCAAGACACGGAGGCAACATGTTGCCAAGAACTGTGCCTCTTCTGTCTGGAATAATAAACAGCTGGGTTATCTGCCTCTGTTCCTCTCTGTGAACAGCATGTCCATCCTTGCATCTGCCTTGGTTAACTCACTGATTGATTACTTTAATAGTCTTTTGGTGGGCACCACTCAGTCCAATTTGGCCACCCTTCAGATCATACAAGATGGCGCGGTCAGAGCAGTGCTAGGCATCTCCAGACGGCAGTCCATTACTGAAGCCAGGTGATCCCTGCACTGGCTGCCTGTTAGACACCAGGTTTCCTTTAAGATCTTGACCCTCACTTTTAAGTGCCTGACCCTTGCCGCGCCCGTCTATCTCTATGAACGCATCAAGCGTTATGTGCCATCATGATCGCTTAGGTCTCTTGACCAGGCTAAACTCATCCAACCCAGATTTTGCTTAGACAAATTTGAAAAGACAATGTTTGATGTCTTGGCTCCAGTGACCTGGAACTCCATCCCTTTGGATCTGAAAAAGATCACGTCCCTGGTAGACTTCAAAAAGAAGGTGAAAACTTTTCTCTTTAGCTCCCCTTAGTTTCAGCGGTTGCTTTGATTGACGCTGATTCCACTGTCCTGTGATGTGTCTTTGTCCTTTATGTGTGCCTTGAGGCCTCTGGGCGATTTGGTGCGTTATTAAGAATTAAAATAAATACATTTTAAAAATAAATAAATAAAATAAAAAACAAACTACTTTGTAAATCAGGGGGAAGGGCGTTCCAGTACTTCGCAGCCATGATGGAGAAAGATCTCCCCATGGCTCTGGACCGTTTGCACCATTGTACCACTAACAAAGAGGCATGTGATGCACATAGGTTACGAACTGAGAAAATACCTCTGAAATTTGCTCGATAGATGGCCAGGACCTGGTTTATACACAGCTTTATAAACGAGGGACTTGAATTTAATTCTGTTGACAACAGGCAACTAGTGAAGATCTAATTTGACGTAGTATCATAATATAAAAACTAGTTGCACTGGTGACGACTTTATTCATGTGTTTCATCAGAGAAATGTTTGATCAACAAACAGACCCAGGTTTTTCACAAATGGTGATAGTTTGACATTCCCTATGTCAAGGAGAAGCTGCTTGTTGAGGTATTTAGACTTAGCAGATACAAATGTATGAACGCATTTGGTTTTGCTAGTGTTCAAACTTCGCCAATTCTGATCCCTCAATTTTTCAATGAAATTCAGTGAATGATTAATTTTAGCATGTACTGGATCATTGTTTTGGGAGGAAATGCCAAAGATGAGTTGAGTGTCATCAGCATAATTTTGAAAGGTAATATTCTCTTGGAGTCAGTCAAGTAGTGGGTTTACATAGATGTTAAAAAGAAGAGGGGAAAAGCAAGCTCCTTGCGGCAGTCCACAGTCTATGTTAAACGTTTTAGATTCAGTTTTATTGATCTGGACACAGGCCGTTCCGTCGGTTAAGAATGAAGAAAAACAACATAAAGCATCATCTGATATACTTGCGTCAGCTTTTAACCTCATTAATATGATGGAGTGATCCAGAGTATCAAATGTTGCTGATAAATCAAGTAAAAGCAAAAGCACGGATGAACCCTGATCCATGAAGTGTAGTAGATGGTCTTTTACATAAAGTAATGCTGTTTCAATACTACAGCCTGGTTTGAAGCCCAATTTATCCATGATTTTAAGCAAAATGGGAGAGTTGGAAACAGATCTATAATTCCCAGCTTCAAGCAGACCTAAAGATTTTTTTAAACAATGGGTAATCCAAGAGTTTTGTTTGTTTTAGGTACGACTCCTTCAGATAGAGATCTGTTGACAACGTGTGTAATGAAGGGAGCAACGATGGTGCTGCACATTTTAATAATATTGGATGGGCAGGGGTCGCCAGGACAAGTGGTCGGGTTTATTGAAGAGATAATAGCCCCACCAGTTTGTTGTCAACAGGCTCAAAGGTGAACAGGGGGATTGAGAACACATTTGAACATTTACCACAGGAAGCATTACTCAACTTTGTGGAGTCAGGCCTGAGTTTGAGGGCAATGGCCTTGCGAATATTTTATGTTTTGTTACGAAAAGCAAGGACCAGGGAGTCATACCACTCAGGAGTCAGGAGTAGCTTTTATGCATGCTTTAGGATGACCTGTTACACAATCTTGAATCATTTTTAGGTGCATTGGAGGCGATCTCAAATAGCTCCCCGTAAATCGTACGCTTGGCCATAATAATGGCATGTTTATACTTATTCCGCCTGCTCTTTAGGGAGAGATTATCAGCTACTGAGGGATCCTTCCGCCATGCACGTTCTAACGCTCTGATGGTAGTGTTGATTGATTTACGAGGGGGCGGGGATTCATACCAATTATATGCTTTTTTTTGGGTGTAATAACTTTCTTACTGAGCGGTGCTTTTGCACTTAACATAGAATGAATGTTGGTAAAATAGTGTTTCACAAGAAGATCTAATGATGGCATATGTGGGTTTGCTGCATGGCCCGACACTTCTCATAGTCTTACCAAAGTTTTTTTTATTTTTTTTATCTTAATTTATCAATTTCAAACAAGTACATGTAAGATTATAATACAAGCAGTTAATTACATCAATAACTACACATCCTATAATATACATCTATTAAACATCAATCATACCCCATAACAAAAATATTCATAAATCAATTAAACTTATAATCATAGGGGTCATAAAACTTATTCTAATAAAATCAAACCTCAACAAAAGATTCATCCTAATTTCCTAACACTTTAGACAAGAAAACAAACACAAAAACAAACATATATACACACACTAACTACTACAAATAATACAAAGCATCTGTGTCAGTATCTGATCACTTAGATCATTAAGTTATACATTTGATGTACGATTACCATATAAATCAATACATGATTTCCACAAAATCCAATAGGCTTCCTCTTTAACCTTACTTTTATACATGACTAATTCAAAATCAGATAATATCACCACATCATTAATCCAATCCTCCACTGTTTGTTTCTTCCTGGTCTTCCATACTTTCAATATTTGTTTCACTGCTACCACTAGAATTTAATCTATCCAAGATCCATATAAACGAGCTGTAAAACAGCGCTCAGTGTTTTCTAACAGCAAGACCTGTGACGACCTTCTTGGGAATTTAATAGATAATGTCATACCTAGTCTGCCAAGTACCTCAAACCAGAAGGAGAGTACTCTAGGACAATACCTCAACATATGAAGCAATGTTCCCTTCTCCTTCCCACCCCCCAACATAAATCATCCGCTATTAACCCTAAAGTATGCATGCGTTCAGGTGTCCAATACAATCGTCCCAAAACCTTCTGATGAATAAGTCGCAAGTTGAGATCCAATTTGCTACTGTGCCCAATTTGCCATACATACTTCCAGGTTCCATCAGCAATAACACAACCCAATTCTGTCTCCCATTTCCATTTCAATTTACTCCACGACTCTAACACTAAATCATTCTCTGGCATGAGTTTCAAGTACGCAGAAACATTAAGTGGCAAACAAAATATGGTCCACCCTGTTTGTTCCTTCTCTATTGGTACTGACAACATACTGGTTAAAAGACAGTCTAATTCCATATACCTATTCTTCTCCTTCATATCCAATTGGAGCAATCTTTGAAGTTCCTGGAAGGACATCAAATGTCCGTCTTGCATTAAATCCCCTAATGACAAGGGTCACTTTTGAAATCCAACTTCGCTAATACAAAGTCTTGTTCCCAATTTGCAATGCAGGGTTATGCCAAATGGATGATTTATGGCTCGGAAACACATTCCCATTAAAGTTAAGTAGCCACAACAACATTAAGCTTTTAGTGACTTTAACACTTACTAAATTAACAGAGCCCTTTGGTAGTTTCTGCATAGAAAAGATATTTTCCAATCGAAATTGTAACAAGGCATCCCTCTCAATTCTCCACTGTCATCTATAGAGCCGCTTTATTCAAGATAAATCCCCTGTGATACTTTTCCAAATTTGGATATCCAAAACCTCCCTCTTTAGTGTCTCGTTGCAAAATAAACTTTGGAATCTTAGGAGCCTTTTTCTCACCCCAGAGAAAATCCTGGAAGACCCGATCAATTCACCTAAGTGATTTCTTTGAGAAGCCAAGGGGTATTGATTGCATAACATATAAGTCCTTTGGCAGAAGAGACATTTTAATTGTGTTAATCCTTGCCCATATCCCTAAATCTAACCTTGGCCATTTCCTAATATCTCTCTTAAGGGTTTCTAACAGTTTAATCACATTAAACTAAACAATATTTGTATGCCTCTAGTAAGGTAGATTCCCAAATACTTTACATATACTTCAGACCACTTAGAATCCCATTCTGCAAAGTCTCCTCTTCTAACAGTTGACGAAAACGGCAACACCTCTGTTTTTTCCCAATTGATTTTATAACCTGAAAACTTGCCCACTCTTTCAAATACTTCCTTAAGCACAACACCACCAAGATCAGAGAGTACCACTACCATATCATCAGCGTAGGAAAGCACTTTCACTTCCTTTGTCCCAAAGTTCAGTCCAATTATCTCTTGTTTATTTCATATCAGGGTCGCCAAGGGTTCCAAGGCAATGTTGAATAAAAATGGTGACAAAGGACAACCCTGCCTCATTCCTCTTGTAAGACTAAAAGCATCCGACAACTCACCATTGACCCAGACCCGTGAATTAGCAGAGCTCTGAAGACCATGAATCATCCCCCTAAATCTATCCCCAAACCCCATTTTCCCCATTGTAGATTCTAGAAAATCCCAGTTCACTCTGCCAAATGCTTTCTCAGCATCCATAAAGACTAAGGCAGCATTGACCAATTCATTTCTGTGTAAAGATATTATATCCACTAGTGTCCTTATTTTGTCATATCCGAATCTACCCTTCATGAATCCACCTGAGAATTATGAACTATTTTACCAATACATTCAGTCAGTCTATTCGCCATTACCTTGGTAAAAAGCTTGATATCGACATTCAACAGAGAAATTGGTCTATAATTTTTGCATTTTTATCATCCCTTCCTTCTTTTGGTATCACAGTAATTAAAGCCTCAGTCATCGACTGACACAAGGTTTCCTTTTGCAAAAATGAATTAAAAAGACTACATAATATTGGAGCCAAAAATCTATCAAATTTCCTATAAAACCCCCGGCAATCCGTCCAAACTCTGTGATTTTCTTAGACCCTGTTGGCACCAAGCCTTTGTGTCATCATTAATTCATCAGTTACCTTCTTAAAAAGCCTCATCTCAATCTTAGCAACCCTTTCAACTTTCACTCGATTTCTCAGCTTTCCTATCCAGCTGATGAAATGATGGAAGCTATTATGTTGATCCAGCTACATGCTTTTGTCGAGGACTTTTCCATCCTCAACGAGGTCCAAACCAGTTTCTGACCTGCCCAAAGTGCTAAGCCGGTTGTGGGAGAAGCCTTAGATGTTTCTCAGAAGCCCTAGATATTTCAGTGGCTTTTGATAATGTCAACTTCTCACTCTGGGTGAACTATTCTAGCTTGGTAGAAGGGACAACAGTATAGGAAGACTTCAATCCTTTTCAAGTGGGTGCACACAAGTGGTGGCCCTTCTTTCCTGGTCATCTTTTGACGCGGTTATTTTGTGGCGTACTGCAGGGGTCTCCTTCAGTCTCTCTCTTATTAAATCCGTTCATAAATCCTTTCGCTAAATTCCTCTGTTCCCATTGCTAGACATTCTAGATGTATGCCGGTAGCAGTCAGGTTGATATACATTTAGGTGCCAACCTGGGAATTACTTTGCAGGTCTTTAGAAGCAAATAAACAAAAGGTGTACCTACTACTTTTTTGTATACGAGGGGAAGGTGGTATAAAAGGTACTTCTATGTGTAAAGATATGAACCACCAACTACCTCCTGCTCCTGTTATCCTACCGACTATTATTCGTCAAACAAACACCGCAGACCAACCATAGGGGGTTAGTCACTAGACTTAACTCCCGTAGACCAATAGGTTTTAACACAATTTATTCAGAAAAAACATCCTATCAATATCTAAACAAAACATATAGTTGTTCATATATCAATTGAAACAAATCAATATACACAAATTACAACTCATTCGTACTGGGTTAGTTCATAGTCATACCAAGCATATTATGCTAGTGTTCAATTCAAACAGAAGTTCTATTCGATCTAATGAGCTTCCTAAGTCAGATCTGTGTCTTGCAAGGAAAGTTTCAAGGGTAAAGCCTAATGTTCAGACCCCCTATTGCTGTTCATTGTGGGAAGAACACTCCCTAAACGTGTTCTGTAGAATTCATAGTCACTCTTCTCCATGAAAAACTCTCAGCACCGTATCTGGAAAGTGCTTGTTGATGGTCACTTTCCTTCAGTTTTTAAATGAAGAAAATGGATAAGCAAAGATGTCGACGCACTGCGTTTCGGCCTCTTACGTTGAGATCCATGCACATCCATGCGGTGGTCTTCTCAAATGATGTAGCAGGGCCTTCGTCAGGACAAAAATAGTGATATTTCGTGTACAAAATAAATCTAACCCCTTGTTCAACTTCTACAATTAAAAAAGAGTAAAACTATGTGAGGATATTGGTCTACAAGTGAGGAATAAATGCACAGTCACAAAAAGGAAGGACTGTGGGGTATCGCCATTCACCTGGTTGAGTGGTCCAGACAGGGACAAATGATCCAAGTGAAAAAAAAACAACAGATGTGCTTGATTTGTTCAGACCCACAACTCTGGGTCACTAATGGGAACAGAAACGGAAAAGTGTACCTGGAGAGTAAACATGGGCAGCGAAAATCACTGAATGTGCTACGTCTGTACGGACCCCCATCTCCGGGTAACTGAATGACTCAGATGCGGAAAATGTACCTGAGAAATGGATATGTAAAAAGGACTATAATCCCAACTCCTAAAAATGACTACCACCCCGGTGTGCATCCACTTTGCCAGATCATACCTTCTAGTTGACCTGCTTGCTGCATCGAGTGTCTGCACAGGCAGTCGTATTCTTCTATCAATGGGAGCCCAGAATTCTTCTGTCATTCAACACGGGGCGCATGCCTCTGTTTTATACCTATCAATGAAGTGGGGAAAGGGACAGGTATCAAACCACTGTCCAGAACCCAAATAAATGTACAGGAAATTAATACTGATGTTTGCACAAGCACCGGGGTATAATAATACGTAAGTTACCGTGCCCCGTATCAATACCCGTGTGTGACGGAGAGTCTCCTTTACATACACGTATTAATGTTAATAATCGCCTTATAGAAAACGGGAGCCAAGGATGCCTTACCTGGTCCCGCACAGCAAATGTTTGTCTCAGATCCTTCTGTCCACTGAGAAAACGCTCCACTGTCTGCAGAGTGTCATGGCGGGCGGGTCCTAAACAGAACTGGAAATAGGACTGCGGATGGCGTGCTCTCAATGACGTGAAACAGCCATAGACACAAAAAGTGGACTAGGGGCCAGAAAAAGTAGGCTCCTGAATGCTGCTGCTGGCTATGCTGCAAGGGATGAAAACATCACCGAATGGAGTGGAAACATTTTTTAATTAAAGACTTAAATCCTGCAAATAAATTTCATTTTAAATGTAATGTGGCTGGTCCTTGGACCATGCACCTATCCTAATAGATGTGTGAGCATATAGGTCCAGTCAAGCCCACGCACTCATGCCGAATCAATCGATATGCGGCTGTACATACAAGAATCCAAAGTAATATGTATTACATGACCTGGGCTGTGTACAAAAGGCCAGCTGTGGCAAACTCTTTTTACCAAAAGCCACAAGACATAGATGTTTATATTTTGTACAGATTATAGATTATACTTGGCCTGAGCTTCACTGTCACGAAGTGCTAATATGTGCCCATTAGCCCATGGGAGTATTGCACAGATAGGTATTGTACTGTCATAGTGTATACAACGACACTGTGCCATAACAGGACATCAAATTCATCAGTAGAAAACTGAACATAAGCGGTCAACAAATTGTATTTTATGCATGACATGGAAATATATGCAATATAGCTGTTGTATGCTGTGTACACAAAACACCTTCGACACATAGGTGTTTTTGTTTTAAGCAGATAGTAAATCAGATTTTACACACGCTCGCCTTCTACTCATCTGAAGGAGTTCTGTACAACTTGAATAATGACAGATATTGTGCTTTCACATAGTTTACATATTCCACTTTATTGCTTAAAACACCACATCTCTCATACAGTGACCGGGGAACATGTGTCCATCCGAAAACTGGATATGTAACAACAGTTATGGGGCTATGTACATATCCCAATACTACACTGATGAGTCAACCCACATCTCTTAAAAGAACAGGTTCCACTCAGTGCTGGTGTTCAAACCATGTTTCATGCTGTCTACCATAAGGCGATTATTAACATTAATACGTGTGTGTAAAGGAGACTCTCGGTCTCACACGGGTAATGATACGGGGCACAATAACTTATATATTATAATACCCCGGCACTTGTGCAAATGTCGGTATTAATTTCCTGTACATTTTATTGGGTTCGGGTCAGTGGTTTGCCAGTGGTCGAAGTGCACAAAAAGAAGTAGTGGAACTATGTTCCATGCTGGCCTGCCCCCGTTCCCCACAAACCCCATCACCACACCCCCTCCGACACACAATCCAAACCCCCAAACACACCTGCTCTTTATGAGAATGTTAGTGCAAGCTTCAACTTCTTCCTACACTTATATTTTAAAACGAAACCATTCCAGAATGGTTTCTTTTTAAAATGAAAGAATAGGAACAGTGAAACTTAAAAATAAAAAGTATAGGAGCACTGCTCCTGACCGCTCCCGCCCACTTCGAACTCTGGGTTTGACACCTATCCCTTTCCCCACTTCATTCATAGGTATAAAACGGAGGCGTGTGCCCCGTGTTGAATGAAAGAAGAATTCTGGGCTCCCATTGATAGAAGAATACAACTGCCTCTGCTGACCCTCGATGCAGCAAGCAGGTGTGATCTGGCAAAGTGGACGCACACCGGGGTGGTAGTCATTTTTAGGAGTTGGGATTATAGTCCTTTCTTGCATCTCCATTTCCCAGGTACATTTTCTGCACCTGAGTCATTCAGTTACCCGAAGATGGGGGTCCGTATAGACGTAGCACATTCAGTGGTTTTTGCTGCCCATGTTCCACGCTGCAGCGTTCTAATTTGAAGGTATGTTCCCTCCCTTTGTGAGTACAAATCTCTGGTGACAGTCATTCACACTGGGAATTACAGTATATATATTTTTACTCTCCAGGTACACTTTTCTGTATCTGTTCCCATTAGTGACCCGGAGTAGTGGGTCTGAACAAATCAAGCACATCTATTGGGTGCTTTTCACTTTGATCATCTGTCCCTGTATGGACAACTCAACCAGGTGAGTGGTGATACCCCACAGTCCTTCCTTTTTGTGACACTGCATTTGTTCCTCACTTGTAGACCAATATCCTCACATAGTTTTACTCTGTTTTAATTGTAGAAGTTGAACAAGGGGTTAGAAGATTTATTTTCTACACGGAATATCACAATTTTTGTCCTGACGAAGGCCTTGCTACATCATTTGATCCACTGCATGAATGTGAACTGTGTGCGTCGACAACATCTTTGCTTATCTATTTTCTTCATTTAAAAACTGAAGGAAAGTGACAGTCAACAAGCACTTTCCATATACGGTGCTGAGACTTTTTCAAGGAGAAGAGTGACTATGAATTCTATAGAACACGTTTAGGGAGTGTTCTTCCCACAATGAACAGCAATAGGGGGTCTGAACATTAGGCTTTACCCTTAAAACGTTCCTTGTAAGACACTGATCTGACCTAGGAAGCTCATTAGATTGAATACAACTTGTGTTTATATTGAACACTAGCATAATATGCTTGGTATGACCATGAATTAACCCAGTACAAATGAGTTGTAATTTGTGCATTATGATTTGTTTTTATTGATGTATGAACAACTATATGTTTTGTTTAGATATTGATATGATGTTTTTTCTGAATAAATTGTGTTAAAATGTATTGGTCTACGGGAGTTAAGTCTAGTGACTAACCTATGGTTGGTCAGTGTTTATTTGACGAATAATAGTCGGTAGGATAACAGGAGCAGGAGGTAGTTGGTGGTTCATATCTTTACAGGTCTTTAGAAGCTACATGGAAGTTGTCAGACAGGTGATGAACCAGAATTGGCAAAGTGAATTTATCGAAGACAAAGGTTCTTGGGGCAACACCAGACAGTATCATACATGCAGACCCAGAGGAAACTTGTATTTCAAACCTTTAGGTTCCCTGCTAAGGTCCTTGTCCACCTTGGACAAAAACGTGTGCAATTTAGTTTTTTTTATTGACCCCTCTTATGCAGTAGATCAGCCAAATGCCCCCTCCTTATTTTTTCCACCTTCGATCATTGCGTAATGTTCAAACTATTTTGCACTTCTGCACAGAGTGAAGGTGGTTAACGCATTTGTGCCTATCCACTTGAACATCTCCCCTGCAATGTATGCCCTTCACTGGTTGCCAGTGAAAAAGAGTGTGTACTCCAGTCACAAGACTACCTGGACCATAAGGCTCACCATCATAACAGTCCAGGATTGCTACAGGGCAGATACAGACTGTATATGGCAAACAGGGTACTCAGATCAGCCTCTCGGGGTAAGTGCTAGTCCCCAATTCCACCTAGCCCAATTAGGAGGCAAATTATTTATAGTAGGGAATCTCATATTTATAATACACTGTTCAATGCTCATAACAAACATGCACTATTATGTTGTCATTTCAAAAACGTCCATTTTCCCGTTAGCAGTTAGTTTGCTCTGTTGTTCCCTTTCCATCAGTACAAGGTCAGCTACCCCAGTGTAAAGATCATAGATGCCTCTTAAGTTTTGTACCAAGTCACAGTCAGCTACTACCCCATTTAGCATCCGTCCTGTAGATCTAGCTTGTTTATATGCCTCACATGAATGAGCCTCTCACGGAAAAGCACTGGCTCCAAGATTTCAAAGGCTGCTTGCTAGCCAATAAAGGTGGTCTTTGGGGTTTGTGCTCCTGTCACCTGGGCAGCAGGAGGTGTTCCCAAAAGGCATGTGGCATCCAGCCATCCGCCGATTGTGCTCCTTAACTAGTCAAGTGACCTGCACCAATCCACAAACAACCTTTATGAAATTTGAAATCTACTCCATTCCTGAATCCAGTCCTGGATCTTGCAGAGCCAGAAGGGTGAAATGTGAACCTTTCCTTTGTGAAACCTTAGAACATCTGCATGTGTGAAGCCTTTGCTTGGGGCTGGCTTAAGCCTATCCTGGGCTGCACTCTGGAGGGACCCTATTGCTTCTCAGCATGCCTCATAGATCTATTACCAAATCCAAACAGACTCCAGTCCATAATCCATTTTAATCTTTACAGCGTTGCCTTCCCTCAAATCATGCAAAGGCCAGTTAGTAGAGGCTAGGTCAAGTGCTAGCTGCTTTGACCTCTGTGTATCCTGCGGCAAGTCAGAAGAAGGACTCTGACCAGAGCACATGTTGCAAGATACTTTTGTTCAAATAAAATAAATAAATGCCAACCTGAAACTATTGCTAAAAGGGAGTTATCTTCCTATCAAAGGAAACTAAGGAGCTTGTCTAAAGTCAAACATTTAAAAAAACCCTTGATCCAAACCATCTACTAAACTGGCCCTACCACTTAGCAAACCCTAAAGGAAATATAAGGAGTGCCCTCAGCACTCCTGGATGCTCATACAGGTTCTCTCAGTCATTTCCCAGACTGCTTCATGGGCATTGTTCTACGGTTAAGAACAAAATTTCACTCAAACACAAACAGTTTTGTTACTTTATTAAATGAAAGTTCCTTAAAGATTCTCAAAGTACCAGAATAGTCTCAAGTTCCTTAAAATACACAATCTCCAATCTTCTTTATGTGGGGGGATATTACCATGATCCCTTTCCACAGCTTGGATGATATCTCCAACAAGAACCACAAGAGTGCTGTTTGTTACACTCTTGTGGTTGCCATATGCAATGGAGGTTATGCTGCACTTCTTCTGAATACCTTCGGTCAGAAGGACAGCCCTACTGCCACTCTTGTTTTCCCACTTCCGAAATAACCAAATGCCGACAATGGATCCCGCTCACTTTTACACTTCTTTAGCAATGTGGGTTTAATTCAGTTTCTCTTATGACCTTTTTTACATATGGACAATAAGTTTCACAACCAATTGTATTTTTAATTGTCCCCTTTTGGCTTTGGCAATATTGGTTATTTTTAACTTACCTTGACATGATTCTCTTTTGGCTTTGGCAATAATTGTTTGTATTGGTTTCTTGTAATATTGCCTTCTTTTGTTGCTGGCATTTATTCTTACCCACAAACACAATAACACCTTTCGGGTCTGTTTTTATTAAGATCTTATTTTGCCACTTTCTCCTCTGAACATCAGCTTGGTTTTCAACTGGATTATTATTCAGCTATACATTAGTTTGGGATTCAAAATAAAATGTGTTTTGCTACTTTTCTTTCTTTGTATCAGATCCATAATTAGTGCACCATGGCTAGGCCAGCGGGCGTTCATGGAGCGCCCCGGGGTCACTGTACCACAGTGAACTCACGGGGTCTGGCGTGCGCATCCGCTTGCTCTGCTGCCTCCAGGTCTTCTGCTTCTGCTGCTTTGTGCGGCCCGGCTCTTCCTTTTGTCCCCTGCAGCTCGTACCACTCAAAAAATGTGCTTTCTCTGCTCCAGAGGCTCCCTGTGGGTGGAGGTTATAAACACTAATAGACTGCAACCTGCAGCCTCGTACCTCTGCAGCCTTCTTCTTCGTCCCAGTACTTAGGGAATTATGGGACGTGGAGTCAACAATGATAAACATCCATTTTTCTCACTGCTTTGATTTTACAGTAGGCCATCAGAAGGGAAGGGTCTTTGGGAAAGTTATTACAAAGGGTTTTTACCTTTCTTCCTGACCTGCTTCCTCCCCCATGTGATCCTCCCGCAGAACCACACTCCCAGGGCCAGGATCAGGAAAATCTGCCTTTCCCAGGCCACATGAGAAGGGTTCCAGATCAGGGTTTCTGGGGGAATCATCTCTGATTCATTACACTAGGGAGTTCTCCATGGAAATAGTACTCCTTAGTCCCTAGCGGGGAGTCACTCCCAGTGAGGTCCTGCTTGCTCAAACCCTTAGGCGGGGTCTTTCGGTGCAGGCTCCCCTTCCTAACCTCAAAGAGGGTGGCTCCCCCAAAGGAAGAAGGGATGAAGTCTCCAGATTCATCACAATGCCTTGCTGAGCCCTCTGACTCTTTAGCTCAGTGTTCCTGCACCCGTCTTTCTACTTCCACTTTCACTTTATTTCTGACAAGATAGCAGCTGAGCTCCTTCCGAGCCCAAGGGCTGATTTACACGTTACATTTTTACCTAGCAAGCTTTTTGTTTCCAGGTTGAAGCTTCAGCATGCAGATTTCTAGTGTAGCGCTTACCCCTGTGTTCTCCAGTCTCCAATGCAAAACCCCTTTCAGGTTTCCGGTTTTTAGTTATTGTAACATGATTATGTTCCCAGTTGCTAATAGGACAATCCAAGCTCAATTTCCCAGACATTGCAATAGCATTATGTTGTTGTCTTGGCTTTGTACGAATACCCTGGCCCTTTGATTGCTGTCAGTTCCTACTGCCATCTCATGTATCTGGCTTACTGCCAAAATCTAGCTTATGGCTCCCACTTAATGTAATTTCTGAAGATAGCACTGCTGCCTAAACATGTTTCCTGCATGTTCTGTTCTTTCCTTCTCATGCCTTGGGTGCCTTCGACTTCCTTGGCCCTATATATCCACTCTACCTCCACACCCCACTAAGATTTGGGTTCCATTGACCAAGTCACTGACTCCAAGTTCCAGCCAAGCTTTTCCTTAGAAATCAGAATTAGATTGCCCCTCGGCCTTCCTCTGCTTCATGAGACCTTTTCATCAGTGTTCACTAGCGATTTCTATGTTTCAAAGCACTACCTCTCTTTCACCAAGAGTGCCAGCGAGTAAGCATGTTTCAGCGCCTTCCAAGCAGAGTGTCAACCTTCACACTCTTCCCCAAAATGATGGCGAATCACTGTGTAAGAACAATGTCTGCAGTGTGATTTGGTGCACTCTCTCAGCAAGTTCATGGTTTGCTCACATTCACGAAGTCAAACTATAATGTCGTCTGTGGTGGTTTGTGTTTGGTGTATTTCAACATTCCGTTCTGTTGTCTTTTCCCTTGGCTATTAGGGACTGTTTTGACTCCAGGCTTCCGGTCATTCCTTGAATGTTTAAGTTCACCTCCTGTTGCCATGGAGGTTTAATAGTTGCTTGGGTGTCTCCCATCTCAGAGCTCTTTCAATTTCAAGTTCCACACGGTTACAGTCACCTACTCCAGTCCAGTTCTTCAAAGATTTCTTCATGGCAGAGCGAAAAGGACACGTACCCTGGGGGCCCCACCAGTCTGTCTGCTGAAAAGAAGCCGGTGCACATTTTTTTTTACAAAACATAAAAAACACATTCTTTTGTACCATCTCGTAGAGTTTGTGGAGCATTTTTCAAATTCTTTGAGAAATATATTGATCAGGTGCAATAATCAAAATTATAATGCAAATTAGAACGTTGGTCTGCCACAATGGTTCACAAAATAGCTCAGTGTGTTTAGCACTCATTGCAGAGATATGTGTTCATATTCCAGATCACAGTGCCATAGTCCAGCAAGGCAGACTTGTCCTTCTTTCGTCTCTCTAGGTTGATACAAATGTTGGTAAAAGTAACATCATCTGCGCTCCAAAAGAACGCAGCTGCACAAGAAAGAACACGTTATTAACACTAACATAGCTTCAGAATGCACACCTCTAGAGTTTGGACCCTTCGAACAAGGGTTGCAAAAACTGTGTAGAAACCACCAATGAAGAGCATAATGCATTAGTCAGGAGAAGTGATTAGCCAAATTGGAGACTTTGCAACCAACGTGTTGAGACTCATATCTCGGGCTTTGCCACTAAATGCACTAGGATTCTAGACAAATCATCTTATCTCAGTTTATAGTACAGTGCTGTCTTCTATGAAAAGGTTAGCCTTCTCACATTGTGGTGGCATTGTTTAGCCCTTTGCCTACTCTTTCTTTTCATGTAGGCCATTTGAGTGGAAAGAGTCCCAGACAGGAGAAAACGGAACAAAAAGGCCTCAATTATTCTGTTTCCAGCAGGGGTGAACGGGTCAAGGGGATTTGAATGGTGTATCCAAGCTCATCTCGATTGCTGCCAGGGCAGCCTTTCAAGCTATGGGTTGCGATTTCGACAAAAGGGCAACCAGAGAATTTTGGACCCCTTCATTCCTTTCGCTCTGGTGGGGCACCAAATGTGTGGGCACCCAGGGCTCCACATATCGCTTAAGATGGCCCTACAGTTCTTACCTCAGTCCAGACCACAGGTATTGCAAATTATTGTTTCACGGTCCTGCTCATGGCCTCACTGCTTCGCCAGTAGCGAGTATCCTTATTCTGGTATGCGTTAAACTATCACTCCTCCTGAATTCCACACTTACAGCTCTAAGTGCAGGCCTCTCTGGGACGTTACTATGAGGGATGGGTGAGTGACAAATCCTACACACACACCCCTCCAGTCAGGTCTTTAGCAGGGAGGGGCAGTCTCTTCACTGTTCAGAGTTGATGTGCTTCTGAATTGTGTATTATTTATCAGCGCATTAGTACAGTCCTGCCTCTGAGGGGGGTCTTTTTGAGCTACTGCTGAATAATGCATAATGAGCAGTGGCTCCAATAGCCACTTTGCTGCTGACTGCCACACCAGTGCAATGGGCATGTGAGATCATGGGGCTGGGCGTCCCTAAAGGGGGCAATTGCCCCCCTGCCCCTATTGACTGCTTTGCTACCCTAATCGGTAGCCCAACTCCAACCCAACCCCCCCCCCCCGACCCCCTTTAGCAAATCATTGTTTCCAGGTGCCTTAAAGGTGCTCCTTTGCCCAGCCGTCATTCGCGCGTTTGCAGGCCTCATTTGCCTAGCCTGAGTTCTTTCTCTGGCCTGAAAGGGACACCACGGGAATCAATGGGCCATGAATATCACTGGGGTGGGGCCCATCACTGTGAAAAGCAGGCTACCTACATGCTGGGCATCTTTCCAAATGTGCATCCTACACTTGTCTAGAAGAAAACAAAAAAGACGTTTCCAAACTGAAACTTAAACTTACATTCAAAAAACTTACATTCACTAGTTTTCTTTAAAATGTGTTTAATGTTTTGGTGGTCTACCACACAAATACCCTGTGAATGGTGTGCCCCTTTCTTTGTGTTTCATCACAGGATACATTTCTAAAGCTACTATATGCTTGTCAATATGCTTAATCACAAATAAATGCTTCTACTGTGCTGACAGCCGTTATTAGGAAATGAAACTTTGGATTCATGGGCGCCAACTTTTGATTTTCACTATGGGGCAGAAATTCCCCAACTTTTCCCTAAATATAAGCAAAATACCACCCCAACCCATCCACTGGCAGAACACATTTTATAGTACCTATTTTTTTTTTAAAGGGATTGCAAAAAGTGATATGATTTACAGACAGTTTTAAATATATAACATCTTAGCAACAGTCCCTCAACCTGCTGTGTTACCCTGGTAGCCTTCCACTGTAGGCCAGGTCTATGGATCCCTTAATGTGTCCACAATCTCTACATTAATAACAGTCCAGTTCATGTACATGAGCATAACTTCCATGTCAACAGCATTTAATCTCCAGCCACACTGACCCTATGCATAAATGTATTGACTGTGTACCAGTGGCAGCTTCTCCCTAATGGGTTAGGGGCGCCGACCCACGGGCACCCTCGCCCATTATGGAGGAGCCAAGGAGACAGCTGATGGAGCGCTCCTCGGCTGGATTGAACTATTAAAGGAAAAAGTGGTTTCCTTTTTGACAGTTCTGTTTCCCAGCCTTGCATATCTAATGAGCCATGCAAAGCCAGGGACGTTTTGCTTCCCCAACCTTGCATGGCTCATTGGGGATGCTAGCTGAGGAACTGCAGGTTTGCACGTGCATTGGGAAGCGCTATTGTGCTCCTTGCGGAGCGGGCCACTTCGTACTCAGCACTCTGGCTCCTGCACATGAACCAGGAAGCACTCTTTGCTTCGTGCTTCCTGTTTATGCTACGCGGAAGCTGGAGCAAGTGGAGGGAACATTAGGACCGGGGCAGAAGATATGTAAATTTAAATATGTTATATATGTGTGTATGCTTGTGTTGTGTGTAATGAGTGAGTGCATGATGGCAGGTGTACGTGTCTAAGGAACTCATGGTGTCAACAGTAAAGACAGAAACAAGTGATCACAGTTTGGGTGTTTATTAAACTGTAAATGCAGGGTGGAAAACGCCTAACCTAAATCTAAAATGGGAGCAAGCTTCAACCATCAAATCAAAAAAAAGGCAGTCCTTGTGACGTCTTGTCAAAGTGAGAGGCCTATACTAAAAAAACATTGCCAAATCCTTACAACTAACTATAGAAAGTGTGGGATAGGTTTTTCAATAAAGAAAGAAGTGTTCACAAATAATAAGTCAGGTTGTGATTGACAGGTGTCTCCCTTCCCCACGTTTTGAGCACGGGACAAAGTGGATCTCCTGAGCACAGCACACTCTTGAGCTTTCCCAGCACAAGCTGACAGTTCTGTTCCAGCTATTAGGTTCATTGATGGTTAAGTCTCCTTTCAATAAAAAGTCTCTTGCCTTAGAGGACCTGATGCATTCGACAAAGTTCTGTTCCACATATACTTTGGGTGATGGCTTCACCCCTGGGTCCCACTCTTCCGGGTGCAGACCCTTCACAAGTCGTATTCAACAAAATCAACTAAACAGTTCCTTTCTCAATGAACTTTGGGTGATGACATTCGACAGCAGCGAAAAGGGCGCCGCATTTGTATTTGTATTTATCAGGCTTATATAGCGCTTTACACCAAAGCACTGCCCATATAACAACAACAGGATACAATTAACATAATAATAACAGTAACAATAGACACATTACAAACTTGAATCAGTCAACAAAACAGTATGTAGAGCAATTAGATAGGGAGGGAAGTGGAATAGATCTAGGTGGAAGAGGGAGGGAGGGAGGTGGGAGGAGGAGGGAAATGAAGGGGTGGGGATGGGATGGGGGAAATGGAGGGAGAGGTTTAAGGAGGGAAGAGGGAAAGGGTGGGAGGAGGGGAGCAAGAAAAAAGGGGAGGGGTATCATGACGAGGAATGGAGAAGGAGAGACTTAAGAGACGTGCCGAAAGAGGAAAAGGTAGGAATAGAACGGATTAAGAGAGGTAAGGAGTTCCAGTGGAGGGAGGCCAAGAGTTGGAAGGAGTGGAAACGGGAGGAGGCACAAGGGGAGGGAGGAACAGTGAGGAGAAAGTGGTCAGCGGAACGAAGGGAATGAGAGGGAGCGTAGAAAGAGAGAGGGGAAGAGAGATAAGGGGGAGCAAGATCGTGGAGGGATTTAAAGACTAGGCAGAGAAAATGAAATTTAAGTTGAAAGTGAAATGGGAGCCAGCCAATGGAGGACAGGGAAGCAGAGATGGAGTCTCGTGGGGAGATGAGACAGAGGGTACGGGTGGCAGAGTGATAGATAGATTTGAGGGGGGCAAGATGTGAAGCAGGTAGGCCAAAAAGTAAGGAGGAGCAGTAGAAGAGGCGAGAGAAGATAAGGGAGGAGATTAAGAGTTTAGTAGCATGGAATGTAAGGGAGGAGCGAACTTTGCGAATATTATAGAGGTAGTAGCGACATGCGTGAGAGGCGAGTGAGATGTGATGGGAAAAAGTGAGAGAAGAGTCGAAGTGAAAGCCTAAATTGCGAGCGTGGGGGGAGAAAGTAAGATTAGAGGTAGGAAAATGGATGAAAGGAGGAGGAGAGGGAGTGGGAAGGGAGTTGGAAGGGAAGAAAACTACTTCAGTTTTGTCAGAGTTAAGGGAAAGAAAATGAGAAGACATCCAGTTTTTAATAGCAGTAAGACAGTAGGAAAGTTTAAGGTGGAGATCAGGAGAGAAGGAAGAAAAGGAAAGAAAGAGCTGCGTGTCATCGGCATAGAAATGGTGAGAAATGCCAAATGAGGAGATAACAGGGGCAAGGAGGGAGGTGTAAAAAGAGAATAGGAAAGGACCAAGCACCAAGCCTTGGGGAACTCCGTATTCGAGAAGGTGGGTGGGAGAAGAGCGGCCTCCCCAGGAAACAGTAAAAGAGCTGGAGGAGAGGTAAGAGGATAGCCAGTTGAGTACAGAACCTTTGAAACCAAAGGAGGAGAGAGTGTTGAGGTGAAGGCGGTGATCAACAGTGTCGAAGGCAGCAGAGAGATCAAGAAGAATAAGGACAGAGGATTGCTTAGCGTGACGGGCAGAGAGGAGGGAGTTAAGGATGTAAGTATGGGCAGTTTCAGGAGAGTGTTTAAGGCGAAAGGAGAGAGAGATTAGTGACAAAGGTTGAGAGCTGTGAGTAGGCAAGGCGCTCAAGAAGTTTAGAGAGGAATGGGAGAAGTGAGATAGGACGGAGGTTAGAGGTGAGCAGGGGATCAGCTGAAGGTTTCTTCAGAATCGGAATGATAGTGGCATGCTTGAAAGCAGAGGGGAAGGTGGCCGAGGAAAGGCAGTTGTTGAAGAAGGAGGTTAGGTAGGGAATAAGAAGAGGGTAGATTTTAGGAATAAGAAGGGAGGGGACAGGGTCAGATGGAGCAGAGGAGAGGTGGGCTTTGGAGAGGATAGAAACTTCAGAAGGGGAACTGGGGAGAATAGAGTCATGCAAGAAGAGGGTGAGGAGGGAGAAGGGGGAGGGGGAGAAGGACGAGGAATTGATTTTTTGCCAAAGAGCAAGAATCTTGGAGGAGAAGAAGTTTGCAAAGTCAGAGGGAGAGAGGGTGTAGGAGGCTGAGGGATCAGGGGTTGGGGGAGAGAGAAGACGAGAGAGAGTTTGATAGATGCAGCGGGGTGGGAGGCTTGGGAATGAAGAAGGTTAGAGTAGTAGGAGCGTTTAGCTGAGGAGAGGCAGGAGACAGAGGGAGTGATAAGAGAAGTAGGAGGATTTGTTGGAAAGTGAAGGACATTTGAACCAGAGTCTCTTAAGACGTCGAAGGAGATGTCACATGGAGAGGAGTTGGGGGGAGAGCCAAGGTTGAGAGTGTTTCCGTGTTGGACGGAAGAAGGAAATGGGTGGAGTAGATCAAGAGAGGAGGAGATAGAAGAGGAGAGAGTAGAAAGTGCGTCATTGGCCAATAGTGAAGAGAAGTCGTGGAGAGAGGGAGAGAAGAAGAGCAAATTTCAAGAAATAGGGAAGGATCAAAGTTACGAAGATCGCGACATGAGACGATAGAAGGGGAAGGCATGGGGGAGAGTGAAGGGGAAGGGGGTAAGGGAGAAGGAGAGTAAAGCATGATTGGAGAGAAAGTGTAGAGACAGTAGACGAGGGGTAGGAAGAATTAAAGATAAGGTCAAGAGTGGAGCCAGAGGAGTGAGTAGGAGATGAAGGAAGAGGGGAAAGAAGGTAGGAGTCGAGGATGGATGAAAGGGGAGAGGATTGAGGGGGAGGAGGGAAGTGAAGATCGAAGTTGCAGAGAACAGTAAGGGGGGAGGAAGAGCGAGAGATGAGAGAGAAGAGGTGGCATTTCTGTTTAGCTAAACGAGAAGGAACACTTGTGTATTTGGAGTCTGAAGAGCGGTGAAATATAATATTTCATTGGGACTACACCGCTGTCTGCAACTGCGCCTTTAAGGGCTTGAAACACGCCCACACAGGAAGCAGGGATACTTATTCAGAGCTCCTTCGCCCTTGCCGCGATAAGCCCACAGCAGCAAAAAGGGCGCTGCAGTTCTGATTAGCTGTTTGGCTGGACGCGGGACGCGTGTCGAGGACAGAATAAGAGTTGCAGAGTCATACAGGTACTGTTTATAACGCTGGGTGCATTAACTCAACTGCCATACTTCTGTAGCCCAATATCTACATCCTAGTTGAACTCAGACTGGTGGCGAGACCCGTTGTTTTCATCAAAATGTTTACTACACTGAAATAACAGAACGAATGACCAGCGCGGGGGGGGGGGGGGAGAGTTGGATTAAGGGAGCTCCCCAAATTGACAGTCATGACCCGCGTGGTCATTGTGGAAAGTAGGTGTAGTTTTTTCATTATAGAAACGACTAGCAAAGGCTGGACAGTTGTGAAAGTGAGCACTCGACGATTTGAATGGGATTGGACTACGCTGACTACCGTTTATTTATTGAATAGCCACCCGAACGTCAAAGTACTGTTGATAGGGCTTTGTTATTAAATGAAATTGATTGAAGTGTGAAGGGAAAAACAACTTCAATGGACGAAAACGCTGCTGTAACTCTGCTGGTGGAGGAGGTGTTTGTATTTTTAACGGCGGTGAGCCTTAAAACTCCACGAGTAAACTAGCAGGGTGGCGGGGCAGAGTCGGACTAAGGCAGCTCCCTAAGCTGCCGGGCGTTCCCCGCACTGTTAGTAAGGAATTAATTGCAAATATACTTTAACTCCTGAACCCAACACAAGATTTATTCCCATATCATTTACCTAACGTGGAAAAGGAATACGGACGGGGGCTGTGAGGAGTGCCTCTCCCCCTCCTGGTGATATTGAAAATAATATATTGTATTGAAAATGAATCTGTCTATCTTATTTTTATAGTTAGTTAGAAAGTCCTTTTATATTGGACATAAAGACACTGTTTTTTTTAGATAGTTCTTAATTTTTTGGTGTATGGATGATATAGTTTTTAATGAAGAATAATGCATGATTACCCGCATTTTAATTTTACGGTATTTTAATAGCGAAATTGGAAAATTAAGCACAAGCACTTTATAGTGGGACTTATTGGGGATAGTTTATATAATACTGTTGTGAAGTTATTGTTACGCTTTGTTGTTATAATTGTTATGACTGGGGAAGGGGAGACATCATGCAATGCTAATGGCTAGAAGTGTCAATGCTGCCTGGTTCTGATGATGTCATAGAGCACCCAGCTATGTGTTCCTTCCCCAGCATTCTATGTTTGTCAGTTGGAGAGAGCCCTTTGCCTACATCAGATGTTACTGATGTGCTGGGGGTCTTCTGCCTCCTAACCTGAATAAATCCTTAATGAAAAAGTCTTACCTGTCTCCGCGAGGTGCCTTCTCAACATTGGCGACGAGGATGGGATTTTGACAGGAGGTTTGAAGATTCGAAGACCCCCAGCAGCAGTGATCCAGAAACGTGCGCCGCTCCGCTTTTCCCTGGCGTAGTAGCGGCGCCCACCTTTTCTCCCTAAACCAAGTGTTCCCTGCTTTCGGTTTCCTGTGAGAGAGTGGCTGCTCCGCCATCCCTGGCGTGGTAGCGGCCACCCATTTCTACAGCAGCATCGCCGCCTTTGCCTCCCAAGTAAGTGCTGCCGCGCAGCTAATGCTCCCCACCCTGCGAGTTTGGCGAACGCTGTTCGCGTTACGGCTGTAGGCCGATTTGCATGCGACGGGGCGCTCCGGAGATGATCAAAGTCAGGCCCGCCTTGTAGTTGGAGCCTCGGCACCCGATTGTCGCCACCTGAGGCCTGCGCGTGTCCCGGAAGAGGGAAATAGCAGCGCGTACACCAGGAGGGAGAGTTACCGTAAGCGCAGTAATAGAAGCGCAGCAGCAGGCTCTTTCAGTGTATAAGAGCCCTAGAAATTGAAGAACGGACATTCTATTCATCCACAGTGCGAGAAATAGTGGGAAATTAACGATCGTCGTTTTGTATTGACGCAGCACCAAGGGACACCTTAAAAGGGGGAAAGGAAGGCCACAAATAAAAAGGGACATTGAAGGCGATACATACACATGTATGTTGCAAATTGAAGGGAGAGTTTGAAGGCACCTTATTGAAGTTTTCGGCACGTTTTTCACCCGCACAGCAGCTTGTGGTACCACCGGCCAAACCCATTTTGAGCAGGGAAGTGGGAGAAAAATATCAAGGAGGAGGAGGTGTCCGCACGTGAGATCCAGTCAGGAAGTACCTGTGTGGTCTGAGTCGTGCTCAGTGTGGGAGAAGGAGAAGGGGCACAAGCAGCAAAAGAAAAAAAAAATTCATGAAGACGGTCACAAGGAGTGTGTCCAGCCACCAGTGTATCTGAGGACAAGGTGGTGCAAGACTTTTGTGATAGGTCCAAGGGTGACAAAGGCTCATGTGATCTACCATAAGGAGGGCAGTTACATACATCCCGGAGTTCATTGAAAAATAAAGTCAAGCACGAAATAGTCCATGCCCAGAAGTATGGCAGGTCTGCCTGGAATTGCAGGTCCCCCAATATTCATGGCCAGTGCCAGGTCCAGCAAAGATATGGTGGGCTCAGTGGCGCAAAGGTTTTTTACATTACATGAAGGCAGCTGGGGGAACATCGTACTCAGGTGAAAGGAAGCTGGCTTTGTTGCTGCATTTTCTGGGATACGAAGGGCAGAGAATATATGAAACGCTACCTCAGCTAACGAGAGATGACAGCGGTGGTGATGTACCCAATGAATTTGATATGGCTCTACTTAAGCTGGATAAACATTTCAATCCCAAGACCAGCATGATATTGGAACGATACAATTTTCGTATGAGGATGCAGGCTCAAGGCGAATCAGTTGAAGAGTATGTAACGGCTCTGCGACATTTAGCGTTGACATGCAGGTTTCAAGGAACATTTGATTGACATATTCGTGACCAGTTCATGACTCATTGTAGATCTAATAAGATACGTGAAGAATTGTGGTTGAGGGACGACCCCAATCTTGATGAAGTTCTAGATCTTGCTAAACGCGTGGAACACTCTTTGGCATGTGTCGCTAAATTATCTAAGAATGAAACTACTGATCTCAAGGAAGTCAAGAGTGAGGTGCTAAATGTTGCGGATAACAAATACCTTGCACTTTAAAGTGGGTGTGAAATTTTTGGCATAAGCACTTTATAAGAGAACTAATTGTTGAAAATTTATGAAGAATACCTGGTACTATTTCGTGGGACTGAGACACCCGGTAAAAGCACTCTAGCGGGTGCATTGTTCATATTATATTTTAGGTTTTACAGAGAGCCTTTTATATTAGACTTAAGTATCATATACTAGTTTTAAATTGTAGGGTGTTAGTTCTGTATCATAACCCATATAGAGGGACTGGACAACTCTGCTTTAGTACCATACATTGACAGGGCTTAACTGTTCTGTGGTAGGATCTCTATTAGACGTAGCAGGGGAAGCTACTATTCATTATAATATTATATAGTCGTCTCTTCTGATAGGAAATATGGCCCCAAAATTGAGATCATATAATTAAAAAAAACAGAAGGATAAGAGAGGCCCAATACAGAGGAACACCACTTTAGAAACAAGCCTGGTTCAGAAGGGAAGTAAAAAAGGACAAATATTAGACAAAAGAAATATTGGCTTGAATAGGTCAAAATGGAACAACCTAAAATGTCTAGCTTTCTCCAGAAACAGGATAAAAATAAAGCACATCAAGACGAAATCTTTATCCTGCCACCGACTAATAGCTCAATGATAGACAATAACTCATTATTGAACTTATGCTAAGACTTTAGACGTTAATCATTGGGCTTACCAGCAACTTTGAGTGCCTTACATAGTAAACAAGATGAAGTTGGAATGTCCAACATGGATAATGTAATCGATATTGATCTCTCAGCAACACCGGATTTGGAGAAATTTGCCCAAACAGAGACAGGAAGAGAGAGGGAGGATAGTCTATGGGAAGATCTTGTCAATGAAGCTCCATTAATTGTGTGGGAAAATTAGATGCCCTCACCTCTAAGGTGGATATACTTCTAGCTATCTGTACCAAGCTACTGAGTGAACAAGAAGGGCTCAAGAATCTGGTGATAGAGGTAGTAGAAAATACAAAAAGATCAGGGAAAAGTATAGAAGAAACTGGGAAATATAAACAGTGGGGGGCGGATAGCCCTACCCCTTCAGATATCGCTTTTGAAGATCTTGGGGAATTGAGTGTATTATGCCGTATAGCAGAAGAAGAAAGGGGAAGGGGAGCTGCTACAGGGCTAGGGATTGTTGAGATTACCAACCTAGAAATGGAGAAAGATGAAAATATAGAACAGGTAAATAGTACCTTGGATGAACAGCATCAATCCTATGGTACAAAAAAAATGGACTAGACGGAAAAGAAATAATAAGAAAGGAAGTAGAAATAGGGGAGTAGGTTTTAAAGTAAAGAAGGTGGAGAGAACTCAAAAGAAAAACAGTGCCCTGGCAGAGATATCCTGAAATGATATTGAATGTGTGGATACAGGAGATCGATTCTAGCTGAATAAAAAACCACCAACAAAAAGCTAGGAAGAAAGATAATACTAATCCCATTAATAAAGAGAAAGGTATAACCAAGTGGCTAATTGGGAATCCCCCAAAGGTTTTAGGAGAAACTATACCCAATCTAGTAGAGGATGTAGAATTAGGAGATATAGTGGTAGATGAAGAACAAGACGTGGAATGTGAAAATATGAGGGAAAAGGAAGCCCCCCCAAAAGTATCGAGGAACCTGAGGTGAGAATTCTAGATATCCTGATTAATAAAGTAGTACACAAAATGAATCCCAGAGAAAAAGATATATACATAAGAGAAATGGAAAGGCTGGCAATGTGTACTAATAGACCTACCTGGTATATAAATCCGAAAGGGGTAGAGAAAGGAAGAGAAGAAGGGAATTATAGCTTGGGAAAGAGCATTAAAATAATTGAACAAAATACACAAGCTAATAGTCCTTTTTTAAATAGGAAATGGCTGTTAGAAAACATGTCGAACCGCTCACTGCAGAACATAAAAACAACTGATATTGAAAGAGTAATACTGCCTGAAGTGGGTAGTTGGGAAAACTGGGTAGTAGTGCAATTTAGCACAGCAGTGATTGTAGATTTTATAAGGGAACAGGCCAAGACTATATGGGGAAAGGAATATGAAATTGTGTTATGCAATAATATAGAAAACTCAGACTCAAAAGTGAGTAATTTACAATCTCAAAAAATGTCTCTAAAACATGGATATAAGAGAGATGATAACTTTGTAAAATGGGCTCCAGATGGAGATTACCTAGAAGGACATTGAAATAAGAAGGAAGGGGGGGAGTAAAGGTTCTATCTTGGAATAGTCAATGATTCGACTCCATTTTATATAAAGGGTGTTACGCTCACCTGGCTCCCACAGAGGCGTCAATCTGAACTGGACAGCTGCGGTCTCCACCAATGTGATGCGTAGGGCCGAGATGACGGACTGGACTGGCCCACCTAGCTTCGTTTGCTTGGCCCGTAGGAATATTCTTCTGCAAATGGAGAAAGGGAATTAACCACCCGTGGAGTTGAGTGTAAATCCCCCCGCCCCCGCTGTTCTCCCCACAGATCACCTTTGATGGCCCCTCTTATAGTCTCACCTGATGGTTTGAAAAGATGAGCTCTCCATCCTGCATTGAGCGCAGGGGCGCGTTGATAACCAGTTGCTTCACTGGCTCGAAGGAATTGGCGAGTTCCAGAACAATATTGACTCCGAAAAGTATGTAGTTCGTGAGAGTTAAAATGCCTGACTTTCACTCTTGTACGATTCCTTGCAGATTGCAGCTTGACCCCAGTGAAGAGTTCCTCGTGGCAACCGGTAATATTCTGGTAAGGATTTGTATTTCCAACACAGTTCGATAAATAATGTCAATATGTAATCTGTTGCTTTCTCCCTTATTCAGGCACTGAGAGAAAGTATGAAGTCTTGGGGAATAATACCTCCGGCGGTTTAATCAGATAAGTCTAATGTGGTGAGGAGGGTTCCCCTTGATAGTCCCTTTGTTTCACCTTGCTGTCATTTTATTTCCCCTTAGGGGCCGGGGTTCGGCGAAGATGCAGTGGAAGCTGTGCCGACCCGTGAAGAGGAATAGTACCCCCCGTGGTAAAATCAGGTAAGTCTATGGGGGGGTTACTAATATTCCTCTGTGTATTCCCTTGGCTCACCTTGCTGTTCTTGTCTACTCCTTAGGTGCCGGAATCCGGCGGGAACATGCAGGAGGATGCGGTGGAATGTGAAGATGCTGCGAAGGGCGGTGAGTTCAGCGCGGTGCTGCAGCAGGCGAGGCGACGCGCATAAAATAACTTCTTTCTTCCAGCTCGAAGGCGCGATGGATCGGGAATTCAGGTAAGGATCAAAGGTATTGCTCTTGTTCTAACCTTTTCTCCTTCTTTCTCCCTTTTTCTAGGAGCTCAAAACTCGAGGCGGGCGTGGCAGAAGACTGGATGCAGACTTGCAGGCACGGTGAGCGTTACGCTGCTGGATGCAGAATAACACAAAGCGTGTGCTGCTCTTCGGGCGTGGTTTAAATAGCCACCAAAGTAGTCCCAGGTAAGTATTCCTCCCCAGCCCGGCCCGAGAAAAAAAAATAGTCCCTAGGTAAAATAGTCCCTTCCAAGCCTCATTTGGCTTGGAGCTCTTGCAGCATGGTCTGCATCAGGTAAATTCTACTCTATGAGCCTGGCGCCATAGGCGCCAGGACTGACTCTCCATATGAGCCTGGCGCCATAGGCGCCAGGACCGCACCCAAACAGCCCCTAGCAGGGGTTTTTGAGCTTGCCCAAAATAACTTGATGCCTGCTTCCGGGGTTGCTGGACCTGGTCTGGGTCCCCGGGGGTTAGGCATCATGACAAGGGGGATTTGAAATTTTAGAAAAATGCGATATATTCGCATTACAAGAGACGTGGATAAGTGGAGACCCATCAGTAGACGGATATAGTATATTGAATAAGTGTGCAATGCAGGGGGGAAAAGGGAGACCAGCAGGGGGACTCTGCATAGGAGTAAAAAAAACATATCACACTTAGAGAATATAATAATTGTGGTAACTCACCTTTTGTAGGGAGTGCCATTATAGGATATCTGGGCCTTCAGGAAGAATTATTGCTAATAAATGTCTATTCACAGCAAGGAGAGTCAAATATATCAGCAATAACTAAAATTATTGCTAATACAATGGAAGATTAGATGCAAGAAAGGCCCAAGGCAGAGGTAATGATTGTAGGTGATTTCAATGCCCATTGCAACCTAGCCAAAGTAGAAATGGGAAAATGGGAATCAATGGTGGGAGAATTTGATTCAATGATATCATTGAGGAATAGAATTGGGAGAAAACAACATAAGACACACAAACAGGTGGATGATGGAATTGCCTGTGTAAAATTATTTTAAAATTACGGTATGGAATACTTAGAGCCAGATGAGAAAAGAAAAAGAGAAACCACCTGGTCTAACAGCAAAGTAAGCTACCGTTTAGACTACATATTTGTGAGTATAGGGCTTTTGAGACATATATCCTGACTTGAACACATAGACAATCTGCTGAGCGATCATAAAGTACTAAAATGTAAATTAACTAGTAGGCCACACCTTAGTTGGCAGGAGGGAATTACCCGGAATATGCAAAGCTCCCTAGACAGAAATAGGCTAATGTGGACGTAACGGAACTTAAAGAAATTCGATATGTTCAACCGTATGCCCCTTGATGGACAGGAGATTGCTCTAAATGGTCTAAGCGTGATAAGTAACCCGAGTATTACACAGACAATAACAGAAACTGGAAAGTGGCACAAAAGGAGGGGAAAATACATAACAATGTTTTTAATAGTCAGATTAACAACCAGAAAAAGGAATTGAAGGATAACATAAGGAAAATTAAGAAGATAGTAAATATGGAAGAAAGAGGGAAGAAACAGGAAATATCAATTAAGACCAGATATAAAAACTGGTTAAGAGCATAAAAACAGATCATCAATAATGTAATAATGCAAATTGGCGTATTAGATTAGTACTTTGCAGAACTCACGATTCAAAGAAATGTTGGTATTTGTGCCGGCAATATCTCTTAGAAGAAAGAGGGACCGACATAAATGGTGTTGGTGAAGAAATGTGGATAGAATATATTTCCCGACTTTTCTTCACTAAAAATAGTAGTAAAATCACTGAAGACCAGAATTGGAAGAGAAATGGGTCCATCTTTCCATTTGACCAACAAGATATCCTACAAGTAATTAAGAAAATGAAAACCTCTCGAGCACACGGCCCGGGTGGGGTGGCAAATATAGTAATTAAACGCAGTGGAGGGGTTGTGCATCAGCCAAAATCAGCTCTGCATATGAGGCTCTGGGGAGGACCAGGAGGAAGGCATGGTATTTTGTTTTACTGGCCATCTGTGATATATGCCTAGTAAACAATACCATGCCTACCCCCTTGGGCCCCCCAGCACCTCACATGCACACAACCACATTGTATGTGTGCGAGGCACTGGGGAACCCAGAGGGCAGGCATGGAATTTTTTTTACTGGGCATCTCAGATAAAGCAAGCATGTTAAGTGTTATTATGTAACTAGACTGGCATTTTAATGCAGCCAGTTTAGCCATTTTGTACTGTGGTATGCCATTTGTATTGGGCATCTTTGAGAAAGCATGCATGATTAGTGTTATTATGTTGCTAGACTGGCATTTTAATGCAGCCAGTTTGGACATATTTCCATACTGTGGCTGGGCATTTTTTATGGTAATGCCAACTTGAGTACGTTCTTACATGGGGATACTGCCATATTTTGGCAGAACAAGTGTGGACATGATTTCTTATAGTATCATTACTGGCATTATACGTAAAGCAAACATGAATATGTACTTAAAAGGGAATACTGGCGAATACCGATGCAGCCAGCATAGAAATGTATGGGCACAGCCAGCGTGAAAAGGTTTTTACACCGGCATATATTGTGGGGAAAGGCAACCTGACAATGTGTTGGCAAAGTGCTCCTCTGCACTGTTGGTGACTTGCATCTATTGGATTTTTCCCTGCGTTACCGTACAAAACCAATTTCAAACTGTTTGGGATTTTACCCAATGTGTGCACCATTTTAAATCATATTTCTAAAACAATTGTCTGGGTGGGAAGCACCCCAACACCTCTTAATTGGTTCGTACTCCCTGGCTACGCTCCGTCACACTGGCATATTTGGGGGAAATATTTAAGCTCCTCCAAATAAAAAAAATCACCAGCCACCACTGGGGTGAACAGCCAGAAACTGAAAACTGAACAATTCTACTGGGGTAAAGTGAGATTTCTGCAACCATTGTTAAAGGACCAAGGGAGCAGTTGCCTCCTTTCGACTGCATTTCGCACCTTTATATGATATTTAACAGACTGTCCATGACTATCATTTGAAACTGGGGTATGAGGGATATCTCTTCTGTTAAACAGACTATTTTTGACCAGCTTTTATTTACAGCTGAGCCGGAGGTGATGTCTCTTCTGCTAAATACCACCTCGAACTACACATTATTTGAATCTATGCTGGGAGTGATGTCAAAAACAAAGAGGTGATGGCTGGAAGGTTTAGAATTAATCTTAACCACTGGCAATGCTCTGGGCACCCTCCAGACCACCGTTCTTCGCCTGCCAAGCCATTACAGAAGGGAAAAACCATATGCAAATCAGGCTTGGCCCCACCCCAAAAGGGGCAGTCCAGCCCGAACTGCTAGGCCACAACCCTTCTGCACGAGACCACAAGCATCCCCAAACATGTTTCGCCCTTGTTGGGGCTCATCAGTGAGGAGTAGCTTGGGTCTCTAGGCCCAGCAGGCACGGGACCCACGTCTGGGCATACCCGTCCCACTCAGGGTGACATAGCAAAAACAAAGAGGTGATGGCTGGAAGGTTTAGAATTAATCTTAACCACTGGCAATGCTCTGGGCACCCTCCAGACCACCGTTCTTCGCCTGCCAAGCCATTACAGAAGGGAAAAACCATATGCAAATCAGGCTTGGCCCCACCCCAAAAGGGGCAGTCCAGCCCGAACTGCTAGGCCACAACCCTTCTGCACGAGACCACAAGCATCCCCAAACATGTTTCGCCCTTGTTGGGGCTCATCAGTGAGGAGTAGCTTGGGTCTCTAGGCCCAGCAGGCACGGGACCCACGTCTGGGCATACCCGTCCCACTCAGGGTGACATAGCAAAAACAAAGAGGTGATGGCTGGAAGGTTTAGAATTAATCTTAACCACTGGCAATGCTCTGGTCACCCTCCAGACCACCGTTCTTCGCCTGCCAAGCCATTACAGAAGGGAAAAACCATATGCAAATCAGGCTTGGCCCCACCCCAAAAGGGGCAGTCCAGCCCGAACTGCTAGGCCACAACCCTTCTGCACGAGACCACAAGCATCCCCAAACATGTTTCGCCCTTGTTGGGGCTCATCAGTGAGGAGTAGCTTGGGTCTCTAGGCCCAGCAGGCACGGGACCCACGTCTGGGCATACCCGTCCCACTCAGGGTGACATAGCAAAAACAAAGAGGTGATGGCTGGAAGGTTTAGAATTAATCTTAACCACTGGCAATGCTCTGGGCACCCTCCAGACCACCGTTCTTCGCCTGCCAAGCCATTACAGAAGGGAAAAACCATATGCAAATCAGGCTTGGCCCCACCCCAAAAGGGGCAGTCTGCTTGAATTAAAATAATGCAGTATCTTGCTGAGTGCAAGGTCATTTTTGCAACTGTTAAAGTTAACTTTTTAGGATGTATATTAACTTAATGCAAAACCTTTAATGCATTAAACCTACTATGAACATGCTTAATGACACTTTAACCAGATTGGTCAAATATAGGAATACTTAAACCAGTTTGGCCTATTGACCTTTATTTGATGTGCCGCCACCACCCCCATCATGATGTATTTGTGCCCCCCTAATACTGATTTCTGTTGATGCATGGCGCCACCTAGGTGTTTGTACTGGTGTCTTGGTCACCCAGTCCAGAAATAGTAATCTGCATTAAAAAAATACAAGCGCAAAAGGAAAGACATTTCCAGAGAGCCAATGGCACAAGAGGGAAAAATTCTGCCTCCAAGATTTCTCTAAAAACAAATCACAAGCGACAAAAGAAACACTGGAGCTCAGAACAACAACAACAAAAAACACATGCCTATAACATTTACTTCAGTTGCAGAACAAATGTTTAAGCAGTAAGCAATCTTGGAACCTATTGGTAAATAATTTCATTTCAATTCAATTAAAAAATTGACAACTGTCTTTTTTCACACAACTGCATTTTTCACCTGGCTAGTGTGGTACTAACCCAGTGTTCAAAAAAGTGACAATTTAACAAATGATTTGGGAATTGCTTGTTGAAATATTTTTTTCGGGGGGTCCAGATACTATGACACTTAGCTCCATTTCCATAATCTTAGTCGATTTGCCTCAATGATGCGCAAGACGAGGGAGGGGGAAGGGTACTGCTGAGCGTGATAGCTCAAGATGGTGGAAATCTGGAAAATCATGATAGTCAAGAGAATTAGGCTTTTTGTAATCGCGTCCTTTCAAAAGTCATTGAGAAATCTTTACCATGGACTCCATTTGCTAGCAATTAGGCAGAACACTCCAAGTGATTACAGTGTGGAAAAGCCTCAATAGGGTCACAAGACCTTTTATACAATAAGAGATTTTCCGAAATGAAGCAACGGAGGGGTTTAGTTGTGTAATGTAACTTACAATTTAAATACTACGATTGAAATCGCAGGGCATGCCACTTAATCAGATAAGTGATATTAACGTCTAGAATAACAGCCTAATTTAACAGATTGTCCCCATTGTGCAAAATGAGATTTAGCAGTGGTTCTTTTAGCGGGGCTTTGTCTCCCTGAAAACAATGAAATCGGCTGAAGGGCAGCGACCCGCTGGGAACGGACAGAAGCACCAATAGCTTTTTCCATCTGACCTCACTGCGACATTGTGGGAGCAGGACCTCCTAAAACAAGGGCTTCACGCCAGGCCGGCACACAGGACCTTTAACACCTAGGTAATTTCACTTCTGTAGCTAATTAAATGGGAGGGACGAAGGGGGGATGAAATGCAAAACCTCTTGGGTTCGCGCTGAGCTTCTCTTTTCTCAAAGAGAACCAGGAGAAGCGTTCATAATGTGTCACTTTTCACAGAAACCGAAAAGACCACTGGGAGCCTTCTAGATCCCCAGGGCACAGCCTGTGCTCGTATTCTGGCTTCTACAGCTGTACTCTTTAAGGCAAAGGATTAGAGGCGTTTAAGCTTATTAGAGTGAAAGATGACATGTACCCCTTCAAAACGCGTGCGAAGAAAAAGTTCAAGAGCACAAAAACGAATGCCGCGAGAAAATACAACGTTCCATAGGCCATCGAAGGGAAAATGTCAGCAAGTCAGAGGACGCCACTGACCAATTCCATGAAAGCAAACAATAGTGCGCCCCCGCAACATGAGACATTGATCAAAAATCTGAGAACAAGATCAGATCGAGAACAACAGGGGTGACGGCTTCAAAAGCAAATGACTTACCATAAACAGGTCACAAGCACCTATGTCAACTGCCAGCAGAAACGCCTTTTCAAATCTTTCATACCTGCAACGAAAGCGGGAGCCGGGTTATCTCACGCCCGAAACGATTTCATGCCCTACATATGAAATGTAACATGTCAAACATTTGATACGGATAACGTTGCTGCAGAGTTGATCAGAAACTATCAACATACTCGTAGACATTCTTCTAAACGTTGCCAATGTGTAACTATAACCCTTCCTATTTCCAGTTTAATGTTTAGTATTTATTTGTGTTGATTGGTCAAACACTTCTATCACAAAGGCCGTATTACATGGCAGTCTCTTTCCCTTTAATCATTATATTTCTGTAAGGAGCCGGGTATTTCAATGGGGTGGGGGGCGGGGATTAAGGGAATGCAATGGGACATAAAAAAGGGGACATTCAGGGACAGAAAGTAAAATATGTCGAATACAATCCATAAAGCAGTCCACGTAGATCAACACATAAGCAAACAATTTAAAAATGATGGCTCACAAATGGTATCAATATCACACGTTCAAAAACCATGACAAAGAAAACGTGCAAAATGTTGAAATATTAAGTTTATCTTAGACCCACGTGAACGGCTTAGAAGCTCTAATCCTTAGTGAAAAAAAAAATCACACAATAACAAGTCATCACTACAGGTCAGACATACATTAACATAGAATACATTTTAGGCCAAGAGCAAGTACTTACATTAATGCATAGAGCAGTATATACGTTTTAGCATCAGGGTAAGGCATACAGGCATGGACAAGTCTTGAAACACTCACATTTCATAACAAATTAATTGGACCTTCAATAGAAACCTTTTTAAAACTCAGAACGATTGAAATAGACAGGTGGATCCATTAGATGTGAAACACCTACGCCAGCGATTCAGTCAACACCACTTTGTATTCTAAGGCATATTTTGTATTTCTTTAAAAACCCTGGCGGGAAGAGGCTATACAGGGTCAGGTAATTCACCCAGGCCTTAACGTCAGCCCAGACATTACTATACCCGGTAAATCCCTCCGCCAGTAGGGGGTCTATTAGCATCCAAGCATGGTTTGCAGGATGCTAACCGTCTTTATTCAAATTGAGAAACAGCAAACCAAAATGGCCACCATGGTCAAGGGAAAAGGGAACTACACGTATTCCCCTTCACCCTTTCCAGTATGCGCCAGAACACAGTGTTCCAGTTGCTGGCGATGGCCCAGGGAGCTTCAGGTAAGTGGATTGCAGTGGTGTGGGCAGGGAACATTACGAGTCCGGCGGTAGCGTGCCGGTAAAACCGGCAGGCTGCCACCGGACTCGTGGGGATTTACCGACTTCGGACTTGCCAGAATTACGGGGGCATTACAACCCCGGTGGTCTGGTAATTCCGGAGCCGACATTCCGTTACTCCCCATTCCTGTGGAGTCCTATAGGAATGGAATGGGGGCTGTGGAAACACCGGCACCATGCGGTAATGGTGCCGGTGTTTCCACATCCGTCTGCGGCCGGTGGTGTTATGCCCGCCAGATCAGACCTGGCGGGCGTAACACCACACAGCCACAAAACTCGTAGTTAGCTGGTCCGGAAAACGGTACTGGTACGGTTTTACCGGCACTGTTAAATCCGGACCAGCTAACAAGTAATGAGGCCCATGGACATTAGGGTAGGGATAGAGAGGGGGTAGTGGGTTGGAATTAACTTCTTCCCAGTGGTGGATATGGTGGCCTCCCGCTGCTCAAGGGACTCAGAAAGTGGGTTTTCCCATGAGGCAAAGCCTGCCTTCTGTGCTCTCCGATTGGCTGGCAGGCCACCTGGCCCTCCCCAATTGGCTAGAAGGTCGAATTGCCCCTTCACCCAGGGTACTAAATATATATATATGCCCATATATAACACACAGTTATTAAAAGGGCTGCTGGCTGAAAAGCCAGCACTTGCTAAAGGTGGCAAAAAAGGCACAAGGCTTGTTGACGGGTATCTTTTGAAAATTCTGTGCAAGTTTGCAAAATGGTTTGGTTAATGGAACACTTCAGCTTTTTTGTTTTAATCTTCCCTAAATTTGCATGAGCGTAGTGAGAGAGCTTGAATTATTTAGTGGGGATATAAGGGTTCTCCCCCAAGACCTTTTTAAAACATTGGGCTGCAATGGTGCATTTTACAGCACTTATATCAAAAAATGAGTTAAAAAGCCATACAATTTCAAATAAGTACTGTAGGGGAAAACATGGAAAACCCCAACAGGCGTCAGATCACAACTACAACAGTAGCATTTCTGAACACATTTCATGCTGGCTGCAGCCAAAGAAAAAACAGCACAGCCTGCCCAAACAATATATGCCAACATTGACCTGTAAAACACATTTTCATCCTGCCATTGCCCAAAAGTGTATGCTTGTATTGCCAAGGTAAGAAACCATTTTCATGATGGTTGTGCCCAGTTTAGACCAGCATACCACTGTGGAAAAACCTGTGTGCTGGCTGCGCCAAATATACATCATCAAGCCACTGTAAGAATACATGTTCATGCTGGTTCTGCACATTATATGCTAGCATGCCACTATAGGAGCACATTTTCATTTTGACTGTGCCCAATATACACTTAAATATCATTGTAAGAACATAACACATTTTCATGATGGGTGTGCACAATACATCACGGCATGCTACTCTAAGTACAAATGTAATCCTGGCTGTGCCAAATATATGTCAGGGTGGTATATAAATAAGTGTCATATTGGTTATGCTGATAAGTGAAAAATATAGCGCTATAAACACATTTTTATTCTGCGTGTGCCCAATATCTGACATGGTAAACCATTTTCATGATGTTTTTGACCCCAATATATGCCACCATTCCCAAAGCAAATCTTTTTTATGCTGCGTGTGCCCACAACATATACCAGCCTTTCCATGGTGAAATGTTTTCATTTTGCCTCACTTTCCTGTGATAACAATATATGCAGCCTCCCTCCCCACTGCCAGTGCACCAGTCTCCAGTGGGAGACAAGGGATAGAATAGGGAGGTTGCCACCGGATCCCCCCAAACAAATCTGCAGGTCTGGCTGTTGGGTTTCTCAAGTCTCCATAAACATGTATATTTTTAGATTTAATAAAAATAATGGTTACACTCCAACTGTGATAGGTTGTTTGCAATGTATTGTGTGTGTGTTTGCTAAAGGTTAAATTGTTGACCGTAATGCAAATAAATAAAGGTTGTTCAAAACGTACATCAACTCTGTGATGCAAAAACCTTTTTGTAAACTGCATTTTCATTTGGACCATCTACCTTGCTTCTCTGCCACTAGTCTTTCCGCAGTCTGATATGATCATGTTTCAGTAGTTATATACATTTTTCTTTAAAAACAAAATAGTCTTTTGCTCATGACAAACTCTTATGTGATTATTTGTATATCTACCACATCCATCCTAACTGCAGAACACTATTCTTATGTGCTAAATTAAAAATATTTGTATTTTGAAAAACAGAGAGCACTCGAGAAAACCTGGAGACATACTACTATTAGAGAAATAATTGGTAAATATGGTCTTTCCTCAAAACTTCACAAAAGGTCTCCTGACTATAAATCAGTTTGAACTATTGATACCATTCTCATGCCTGCAGAAAAGGACCAGCATGTGGTGTTAAATATAACCATAGCAATATGAGCCTAAAAGTGGCCAGGAGAATTTGAAAACGTTCTGTCTCTCAAAAAGACACACTCAAATATCCAAGGGATCAAGAAACAACTTGAGACAAACTTAGAGTTCTGTACTAGTTTAATTTCTTATCACAAAACAAGGCATTTGGTTTGACTGAAGCCTCACAGGTGGAGAGGCTCTTACCTGGTCTAAGACAGAAGGACCATCCTGAGAAGAAGAGCAGCAAACATCCAGGAAGGTCAAGCCGAGGGGCCGCGTGGTTGCAAGAAGGTGCACCATCTGAGGATCTGCAAGTGCCGCAGAGATGCCACAGCACGCCAAGAGATTGGAGGATCATAGAGGCGCCGGAAACAGAGAGCGGAGAACCCTGAGACCAAACGGGCAGAGACTGTAGAGACCCTAAAGGTACAAGGGCTACTGGGGCGGCTGGAAGGGGTAACAGAGGGCCCTGGCAGACGCTAGAGCTACAATAATGGGGCACAAGAGAAGCCCCTGGGGAGGAAGAGCTAAAATCCCTAACGAAAAAAACTGCAGCACCAAAAGGAGAGAATCCCACGGGTCTGGGACCTGCACCCTTTTGTGAAGATCAATTCAAGCCATCTTCATAGTCACAGTACCTGGCAGGATAGTGAACCAGATCTACAATACCAGGAGAAAAGTATCTTCTGGCTCTGTGACCTGCACCCTTTTATGAAGATCAAGCCAAATCATCTTCATAGTCACAGTACTTTGCAGAAGAGAAAAGCAGGTTTAACGTTCCAAGGCAAGAGAAATACACAGATCAGGGACCCACACCCGTAAGACTGGGAACTCATGTAAATTGGGAGAAGGGAAGTGCAAAGCAAGCCAGTGGAAGGGGAACCCCCCCACCCCAATAATACTGAACTGGGAATTGTTAAAGGCTGAGAAAGACTTAGCAGGAAGGGAGTCATTCTGCCCAGCCCCTGTGAACTCAGAAACGAACTGAGACCCGGAGTAGAAAGTTATTCTCACAGGCAAAATTTCCCCTAAGTTGGAAACTGTGGCTCTTTGTCCAGAAGAAGGAAGGCGCTCTTCTGGACCAAGAACATCCACAACCCTTTTCTTTTTAATTACAAGGGTGAGGGATAGAAGTAGGCATTTTGGCACGCCGGTGGACAATTTTTGTTTACTTGGACATTCTAACCGACGCCGTAGCTACTTATTAGAAGTGGGGAAACCCCTATCAGAGTTAGGGAGTGACCCGTTTTCTCTTCATTTTTGGTTACATAAAAGTCTTTGTCAATCGCCATGCCACCATTGTGTCAGACTCGTATTTCTGCACCCTTATGGTACTCATGGTTCCGATTTCTTCTGGGCTCTGAGTCTCCTCTGATACAACGTTCATTCTTTGCCTGTTTATTTTCACTTTTTTGCCTAAATATATCTTTGAAAAATATGGGGGGGGCATATAAGGGGTAGAGTTGGGTGGTGTACAGGAAATAAATAATAGGGATGGGGTACTGGAGGGGGGACTGCCCCCAATAAAAAAAGTGGTGCGGAAAAAAAAACAGCATATGAATGAACACAGAACTTCTCCTTAGCAACCTCTACTGTCAGGTCCTTCCAGGGGCTCTTGTCTGCTTTCACTTTCAGCACAGGGGAGACTCTGATTTTTCTCAATCTTTTCTTCTTCTATTTAGGTCACTCTTACATGTCTCTATACAGCGTCTTGACTGTTCCAGGGCTCTTGATTCTAAACACTTCTTAGGCCTTACTTCACGTCTTATGGCTGTGCTCACCATTCTCATAGGCCTTTCCCAGACCTCAGGCTTTCAGCACATTACTTTAGGTCTCTCTATGACACCTGGTTCACAGTGTAAACCTCTTAAATCTCCTCATGACCTCTGTTTTTCAGCACCATTCTCCTAGAGATGTTCACAATCTGGTTCCTCGCCACCAGTCTATGAGGTGTCTTCATGAACTCTGCCTTCTCCCAGGTCACTGGGCAGTACAGGAAGAGCAAAAGGGGAAAGGATGGGCCGGGTCAGGCCATTGGAAAAGGTGGCGAGTTAATTCTGGGGTATTAAGAGGAAATCGGTTAAAGGGGCGATCGGTCTGGAGAGTGGAGGAGACTGTGGGGAACAAGGAAGGCAATAGGGACAGATGAGTGGCAGGGTTTTCTGGGGCCATGCCCTGGATAAGGTAAAAGGGAGATAATGGGCAGAGGTTCCGGAGGTGTCCCCCAAAGAGGCAGCAGGGAGAGGGAAGGTGGTCACTGGGACATGGAGCGAAATGAGGTCCTTTCACAAGTAATGTGTCATAAGCCGGTTATCGCTAACCAGTGCCCCCAACTCCCATTGTGAGAGGATCTTTTTTCGCAGTGGAAGTTGCAAAAAGAAAATTTTGAAATCATTGCATAGAACTCTCTCAGTGACGTCTGATTTCCTCAGAATTCTCTTAGTTCTCTCCGCAACAGCTGGCTCTCTTAGTATTAGAACCAGTACTTCTCGCCCTCAATGAGGGTCCTTTTCAGGCAGACGATATTCTGGCCCTCCTGGCAGGAGTAGTTCTTCATAAGCTCTTATGGAAGAGCAGAGTCCTCAGGCCTTACTTCTGCTCTTACCTCTAGTTGGTAAAACCTGGCTCTAGGTTCTCTCGGAGCATCACTAATCTTTGTGCCATGATCTGTGGCGTACATCTGCCATAGGAATCTGCTACACCACTCAAAGGAGGTGAACTACCTCGTCTCAGGTAGAAGTTGCCCGATGTATCCAGGGAAAGGTGATGTATCCTGCCTCCTGCAGGATCTGCCCTGGGCCAGTAATAACAAGGAGCAGGAACCAGGCTGACCCAGGTTTGTAGAAAAAGGAACACGCTTTATTCTCTTAGTTACAGGTTCAGTTCAGAAAGTAGTTGAGATAAGATCAGTAGCTTCTACCCTGGTTCCCTGCCCAGTGCCAAGTCTCTAACCATCCTTCTTGGAATTCCCAGGTGCCCCAACACTCCAAGCTCCACAAGCATTCCAGCAAAGCCCTTGTACTCAACACAGACATTATTCATCACATATAGGATAATACAAAAGGTAAATAACACGTCTATTTTCTCCCAGTCTTCACCCCTCTTTGGCTTTTAACATCCTCTTTTATAGTGCTAGGCCTGGCAGGCTTTTTAAAAGCATAAACAAAAAGTGTTCAAAGGCACACCATGGGTTAAAGAATTCGGATATTTAAAAACCTTCAGATAGATTTTTGTGTGCAGGGGAGGTAAAGTAAGTTTGCACATAAATCGTACGAAACATAGGGAGGATGGGATACCAGTTGACGGATACCTCTGCCCCCTGCACATCTTTAGACTGGAAGAAGCCAGTCGTAGTGTATTTTTGGATATAGATAAATCATTCAAAATATATAGATTCTAGAATCTTTGCAAGCCGGCCCAGAATCGGTCTTTTCACTGAGTGGCTTGTTCTGAGCCCCTTAATTGGCTTTGCTTCCTGTGAAGTTCAGTTTGAAAGATTACCTCATAATTATTCCCCTTGGCCAGGATTTAATATGTATGCAGATGGCTTAACAGTCGGCTTCACAGATTTAAGTAAGGGCAGAGCAATCAGTGCCAGCATGGAACTACAGAGGAACAAGTATATGGCTTCCTGGTGATCTTTGTTCTCCAAGTAAACTGCTTATCCCACCTGACCACAAGTGGCCTGAATAGAATCTTCGCTTCAGGCCAGAAGGTATAGGGCTTTCCTTGTGCGTTTATGTATTGACTCCTTTACGTGGTCAGCAAACACTTGCAGTTCAATTTTCCTCTGCAACCTAAGTGTGATAAAAGCTTATGGTTGGATTCAACTCTGCTGATGAAATCCTTTGCATACCGAGCTTTGTAATTCTAACATTCCCTGAAGTTATACTCCAACAATGGCACAGTATGCTGAGACTTGTGGCTCGCAGTCATCATTTTAGCAAATGGTAGCTCCAAAAGGGGTATTGGAATACCAGGTCTTTGGAGGGAAGGCAAGCCCAGAGAATCCCAATCCATCGGCTTTAGGGAGGTTTCAGGCCTGACACCGCAGCGGTCTGGTCTCCCTCAGTTACCAACCAAGAACTGTCCTTCAGGGATCCTCTCTGTTATCACTCCTTTTAAACATATACATTAAACTCCATACCCCTGTCTTCGACTGGCTCCTCCCTCTGGAACAGCCTCCCTGCCTCTCTGAAACTTGAGCACAACCATCTCCAGTTCCGGAAGCACCTCAAGACCTTCCTCTTTGCTTCCGCCTTCTCTCCTCCTCTCCCTACTAATCTCCTGTCTAATACTGCACTGGTCACCCGGCCACCCTCTGACTTCGGGCCCAAGCCCTTGCCCGTCCAGTTGCACACCTGCACTGCCTCCTGGCATCCCCTGAACTTGTGGTCTGTATCTGTAACCCTACAGTCCCCTTTCCTGCACTTATTAGACACTTGTTGCCTGGACTTTTATCACTTGCCACCTTCTTGGCTACTACTTGTTGTTGATCCCATGCCGTGCACTTGCCCATCCTCCTTTCCCCTCCCCTGGCCCCTGCACCTGCGCGATCTCAATGTCACTAGGCCTAGTAAGATAGTTGTTTTGTACTCCCTATGTCTCCCCTCCCTTGCCCCGTCGCGTCTTGAAACACTTGTGTAGAGTCGGATTATAAATGCCAAATCATATCATATACCGGACCTGCTCAGAAATCCCCAACTTTACTTTGACTCATAAGCTGAGGATACACAACTTTATCTCTGTGGGAGAGGCAAAGCTGTCTAATTCACAGGCACTTCCTAAGGCCTCAAAATAACCAAAGTTTCAGTGAAGTGTTGCGGCCAGCATAGAACCTGGACGGTAGGGAGGAGTTGTGCTTAAAGAAAAGTAGGATCAATGGAAAGTACACAGAGGCACAGTGAGCATACAAGTGCATGCAAAGAGCAAGATGGCAAAGATAGGATTGTAACTGTGCCAAGCGCCAAACTCCAACTCATACTTTAATTTGAAAAAACCCAGCACATAATTCCCATGCTATACCCTATCCAATGGATGGATTGCTATAAACAAATCACAAACGTATTAACCTAAAAAAACGAATTGTAGCACCTTTACATAGGTTGCACCTTAGTATGACAGTCTTTTATTGTGCAAAGGTGTTTGATTTTGGCAAGTAGTTGTGCAGCGACTACTTTTTACAAGATTTTGACAATAAATGGGAGGTTCGTAATGGGCTAGATCGTCTTGGTCTAGGGTTGTTTTCTTCAAAAGAGGTCGTATGAGACCAGTCTTGAGTGGGTCAGAGAATTACCTTTCTTGTGAGGGAGGAAATAATGACGCCAAGGAGCACATTGAAAGCCAGGCCCATCAGTTGTTTAATGATGGAGGCCCAGATGACAACGTCGGAGTAGGAAGTAGGTTTGAGGGATGCAATCGTTTTTAGCAGGGAGAAAGAAGGGAATCCGGTCCAGAGGGGCAGTGTGCTTGCAGGGGTGCAGGGAGCATGAATGCTGTGGGTGGTTGATTTGATGATCTCTCGGATTTTATCTATTTTTCCGATAGCTGTAGTTTAGAAGTTGCTGATAAATGATCTTATGACCAGGATTATGTTAATGGGTAAAGTTAAAAGACTCAAACATAGGATTTCTATGGGTACAGTTCAGCTCCAAATTGTTGACCTATTTCTCTTCTTCTGGGTCTTGGGGTCTTCAAAAAAACAAACTGTGCTGCTTCTTTGAGGCAGAATGCAGATGGGCTGAGGCGTTTTACTCTAAGGTTTAATAAAAAAAGCCATAGTCAGCGAATCATAGCAGTTGCTATAACACTATATGGAAGTGAAATATTGGCTCATTACAAAGGGGTTGGGAGTCCCACCACTGTAGGGGAAAACATGCTTTTAAAATATTTACTGACTGTACACCGTTATTAGCTCTCTTAAGAATGACCCGGAAAAGTGAAAAAGAGCCACTTACCAATAAGGCTGCACTGAAGCTGATCTTACTTTGTCTCAGGGTGTTGGCAGAGCAGGGACCCAAGCTGTATAAGCAACAACTGGCTTAACTGTTGCTAAACCCAGACCATGTTTTTTGCACATTAGAAACTGCCCACAAGTCTAGGTGAGAGGCCCCTGTGGGACCAAACAACCAATGTAACATTTTTAGATATTGCAAGACTAAGCACAGTGTACTTGGACTTTACTGAGGGTGGCCTCTTGGAACAACGTTTTGGAAAATAAGCAGGGTTTAGAAGAATATTTGCATATTATGACTCTCCCTCTCCAGGCACACGTGATATCTCAAGTTCTGCTTTGATTGCATTGTAGAGACCTGTAGAGGGGTTACGACAGGGCTTGCAGAGGATGGATTGATTGTTCTTGCGTGATGAGACAGCAAAAGAGGTGATCATCAATTGTATGTTCATTTGCCAAAATATAAATCTATCTGAAGTTTCTGGCTGGTGCCACTATTAAATCTTCACGAAGTTAACAGTGTTCAAACTGCCCTGATTTGGGATACTCAGACCTCCGATTCAGTTACTGTTTTTTCCGTGGCCAGCTACATATGACAGGCCTTGCATATTAGATGAAAAGTAATTATGTAGAAGATGATTGCGGATTTATACTGTAGCACAGATATCACGTGATATGTTAAAATGTTTTAAACATTAAAGTTACTCACTATGGTTCCTAGAGTACTCAGTCCTTAGTCCCCTTTCTTCCATCCTTGTGGGCGTCCCCCAACATGGGGATGGTACCGGAAACCTTGGCAGCAAAAAATGTAGCTTCCCCTTTAAATTTGGTATAGCACGCGGAGTGCAGCCATAGGCGTGTGAATGCCCCGCTGAGGCCCCGCCCTCCAGCACCTCACCTCAGTCCCCTTTGAACACGTCGGACACTTAGATACATGGCTCCTCTTAGTACATCTTACCCCCTGGTATACTAACAAGGGAAGGTGGGTCATACGCCCCGGTCCCTTTCCTCCATACTTGTGGGTGATTCCACCGAACAAGAACATAGGGTGGAGCTCTGACAACCTGCCTCATGTCTAAGATGAAGTGAAAAGTTTCTTCAGAACCGCCTGCCCAAACTCTGCATCGCGCCTGGAGCTAGTGTCCAGGGAATAGTGCCTACAGAAGGCCGATGGAGTGGCCGAAGTCGCTGCATTGCTAATGACATCCCACGAAGGATGTCTCTGCAATGCGACAGTCGTGGCCATAGCTCTGGCCACATGGGCATACATTCCCTCAGGAACAGGTTTGCCCATGGCCGTGTACGCCTCTGAAATGACCCAAACCATTCAACGGGCGATGGAAGCCTGAGAGCCAGTGGAGGAACCCCCAAAAGTCAGAAACAAAGCCTCAGATTTCCTGAAGGATTTCGTCTGGGATAAATAATGCCTGTGGACCCTCCTGAGGTCCAAGGAATGCAGGGCCGTTTTTGCTTCCTTCTGCGGGTTCAGGAAGAACACTGGAAGGCAGATCTCTTGATTCAAATGAAATAGGGAGACCACCTTGGGCAAGAAATTTGGGTGAGTGCGCAAGATGACCTTGTCGTTGTGAAGCATGGTAACTGGCTTGCACGAGGACAATGCCTGCAGCTTACTAACCCTGCGTGCAGAGGTGAGAGCCACCAATAAAACAGTATTTAGCATCACCAAGCTGATGTCCACAGATTCGAAAGGCTTGCATTGTAAAGCCGCAAGTCCCAGACTAGATGCGGCCTGAGCACTCGAGGAACAATTCTTGACAACCCCTTAAGGTGGGCCTTAACCACCGGGATGGCCACCAAAAACACTTGCTCTGGGAATTTCTTTTAAGCCCTGATGGCTGACCAAATACGTGCAGCAAGTATCCACCTGTAATCCAGAGCGAGCCAGGTGTGCTGAAAAAGGCAATATGTCATCCAACGGACAGGCGACAGGGTCCAGTCCCTTGTTGCATGCCCAATGACAGAACCTAGTCAATTTGCTCTTATACTTGGACCGAGTCAAGGGCCTCCTGGCCTGCTGAATGATGTCCCAGTTGTCATCTGAAAATTGAGCGAACCTCAGCTGATCTGGAACCAACCCGCCAGGGTCAGTTTGGCCTGGTCCGGATGCTCCACTGGCCTTCCCTGCTGCATCAGGGAAGCCGTGCTGGGGATCGGAAGATGGACGGGACACTGGGAGCACAACGGCAGCAGATCCGAAAACCAGGGTATTGAAGGCCACCGGGGGCAACCAGGATGAGGCTGGTGATGCTAAATACTGAGGCACAAAACTTTCAGAGAGTCCGTTGGAGCACTGGGGTGGGCGGGAAGGCATAACATCTGTTGTCGTCCCAACAGATCTGGAAGGCCCTGACCTGCCCATGAAGCAAACTGGGGGCACTTGGCATTCCAGGGGGATGCAAACAGGTCCAGGAACCCCCAACGCTGGGACAGGGGCAACAAGGAGCAGTTGTGCAACTCCCACTCCTAGGTGTTGAACCCCAAGCGACTCAACTGATCCGCCTCAGCAGTGCTGTCCCCATGAAGAGGAGACGGGGGGGGGGGGTTGGGAACAGGTGCCACCCTGCATGTTCAGGTAAAACATTGTAGTACAATTGTCCGTCCTGACCAGGACCGACCTGTCCCTGATCAGGGGCAAAAACGCCCAGAGATCCAGGCCCAAGGCCCTGAGCTCGAGCAGATTGATGTGTAGGAGGCCCTCTGTCCTGGACCATGCTCCATGTATCATATAGCCCTCCAGAGTAGACCCCCAACGGGAAAGAGAGGAGTCCATCACCACCAGGGAAGGATCCGGACAGGTAAAGGGTGTTTCCACTGAGACGCTGTCATCCATGAAGGTTGGGTAAAAGAAACTGTGGAATTGGGGTCCTGTCTCCTGATCCCAGTTGGCCACCAGGTGGAGCTGGAGGCACCTCATCTTGAGATGGGCGTGCTGCTCGGTCAGCACGCAGGAAGCCATCATGCCCGGAATGTGATGGAACCAGCATGCCGAGGTGGTTGAGTTGGCTAGAAAGTGCCCCACTGCCTTGTGGAGGGAAATAAGCCTATTGGGTGTGGGGAACACCCGCTGAACGTTAGTGCTTCAATGAACTCCTAGGAAGACCAGTGCCTGAGACTGTGACGTCCTACGGTTGAGGGAAAACCCCAGCTGATGAAGGGTATCTGTCAATCTCTGGCAGGAGTGCACTACCTCCTCGGGTGACTGCGCCCTCAACAACCAGTCGTCCAGATAAGGGTATAGATGATGTCCCTCCAGACAGAGAAGGCCCGCCACTGCATTCATCAACTTTGTGAAAACGCGAGGGGCCTAGGTCAGGTCGAAAGACAGAACCTTCTACTGGAAGTGGTACAACAATCGTATACCGCAGAAATTTCCAAAAGCGGTTGATATATGGGTACATGCAGGTACGCATCCTTGAGGTCCAGTGAACACAATCAGTCCCCTGAACACAGCGATTCAGCTATGAGAGCGGAAGTAATCATCTTGAAGCGTTCCAGAGGTAAAGACAGATTCAGAAATGACAGGTCCAGGACTACCCTCAGGCCAGCATGGTTGTTCTTGGGTACCGTACAAATCCTGGAATAGTAACCAAAGCCCCTGTCTATAAGAGGAACTGGTTCTATCACCTGCATCTCCAAGAGCAAAAGGATATCCCGTAAGGGAGCCGGGGACCTGGTCTGACGAAGAGGAGGAGAGGATGGTAGAGTTAGAAGGAGAGGAAGGCTGAAGCCTGTGGAGACACTGGATAGGATCCACGGGTTGCTGAAAAGAGGCTTCCAGGTGTCCTGGAACAGAGCCAAACAGCCGTCACAGGGGAGCTGTGTTCCCCTGACCTTGACGTCACTTTTTCTTGGTGTCGGAGGCTGGGGTAGAGGTGGCAGACGAGGGGGAGCAGAAAAACCCATGCAAAGTCCTCTACTGCTTTCCTTCTGTTGTCGTTGTGCAACCTGTCAGGCCTCCTGGTACTGCAGTCTCTGAAACCCTTGTAGCCGGAGAAGGTTTGGGGTTCGAACTCAGTCCTACCCTCGATTTGAGGGAAGGACTTCTGACCCGGCCTTTTTAGGATGGGCAAGGATGTGGCGGTTTGAGTGGAGCTTTTCTTCTTCGTCAATTCTTCATCAGAGGACAAATGAAAAAGGTCCACGCCCTCGAAGGGCAGGTCTAGGATCCATCCGCTCCTGCATGTCAGATGAAAACTTGGTGGCATGCACCCAGACCCTCCTTTTCATCTCAACCCCAAGACACAGCCCTCTGCTGGCTGTGTCGATGTGGTAGACCGACGACTCCATGAGGTTCTGCGCAACGGCCTGGGCATCTACCAGCCCGGCTTTGAAGGAGGCTTGCTTATCCGTAGGGAGGTTGGGCATCAATTCCCCGTGCTCTCGCCACAGCTTCTGGTTAGCCGCGGCCAAGATGGCATCCACGTTGGCCTACCGCAGATGGAGTCCTGAGATGAGTAACAGTGCTTCCCCAATTATTCAAAGACCTTGTTCTCCTTGGAGAGGCAAGTGGAGGTAGCGCCCGTGGAGGATGATGACTAAGATGATGGTTTAGAATACAGGGACGCCGCGGCCAACACAGAGGATTGGGGCTGCGGGTGGGAGCCAAGGAGGATTGGCTCCCCATCCGTCAGCCTGAACTTGGTGCCCAGCTTCCTGTTCATCTGGGCATTGGCCCTGGGCTTCTTCCAGACCTTCCGTGGCACCTTCAACACATCCCTCTGGCGGGGGACACCAGACCGAACTGTGGTGCGCTTACTGAAGACCTCAACGAGTAACCCCGACTCTGGAGGGTCTTCCTCCAGAAGAAGAACCCCCCAAGAAATCTGCCAGGCCCTGAAGGCGATCATGAAAGGCCTTAACGGAAACCGAGGGCTCATCGTCCTGGGTGTCATTGTCGTCTTTGTTGTTATTGCCTCCCCCTTTTCACAGGCTGGGGGAATCTGGGCCGCAGGAGTCCCGCCAGGTCCGGAGCTAAGGATAAGTCCAGTGGCTGTTGAGGGGAGGCATTGGTGGTACAGGAGGTGGTGGAAGGGTTAGTAAAGGACTGGAGGGCCCTGAGCAGGAGCCAAAATGGCCACCTGCCACTCTGCAATTTTTAGGTCTTGTGCCACACCCTGGGTAGGAGGGCGCGAAGGCCTTGAGCTAGGACAGGCCTCAGACATGGGAGGATATAGTTTGGGTCTTGCACCCGAAGCAGAGGCATCGACCCCAGAGAGCCCTCTGCTGGTAGGTGCTGAGCCCTCAGCTGAGTGGTCGGTAATCAAAACGCCCTGGACACTGGCCTCGGAGCGAACTCGGGTAGGTTTGGAGCCCTCAGCACCTGTGCCGATAGCCTTGCTGGGTCTAGCCGAGGAAAGACTCTTGGAGGTGGCACTTGATGATCCCTTACCCCCTGGGGTAAAAGAAGAGGACAAATCTGATCGTTGTTTCGAGGACAGCCTTGTAGGGTCCCCAGACCCCTCAACCTGGGAAACAGTAGTCTGGAAGGACTTAGGTCTGCTCCCGGACCACCCAGAAGAACCCCCTGGGCACCTCGGCTTGGGAGCCGGTAGCCTTAGAGACCTCGGGCATGCCGGAACCTGAATGTGAGACACCCTGGGGAGGGAGTCCCTGCGTCGTAGAGCCATGATGAACAAAGGTCCTACCTTGTCTTGACGAGAGGTCCCGCATACAAAGTCCTTAAGGTGGGGGGGTGGGGAGAAGTGTTGAAGATCTCCCTCCATTGTGACAACAGATTCTTCGGTGCCCTGTGACCGAGAACGCTGCAGGCTGCACATGAGTCCCAGCGGTTGTCAGGACCCAAGCACTCAAGACAGAGTGTGTGGGGGTCCAAGGCCGGGAACGAGCAGTCGCACGAGGCACATCTCGTGGAATCCTCCTCCGGCTGACATGCGCCGGGAGTTGAGGCATCGAAGGGAAGTTAAAGAAGACTGGAAAAAATGAAACGGGCAGCAAAACGGAAAGCTAAAAAAGTTTCTGCATTGGCTGCCAAGTCCGACACCTTCCATGCGGACAAAAAGAGACTGAAGTGAGACGCTGGAGAGTGGGGCCTCGGCAGGGCAATCCCACGCTGAGGCCGTGCCTCTGCAACCTATACTAAATTTAAAGGGGAAACTCTTTTTTTGATTGCCAAAGGTTGCTGTACCGTCCCCATGTTGGAGGATGCCCACAAGGATGGAGGAAAGGGGACAGGACATATGAGTATACCTCCAAGATAGATCCTTTTTAAAGTACTGGGAAAAAGATGAGAAAAAGGTATTCTTCATGTTTTCTTATCAAGTACTGACACGAGGAGGATGCGTGAAGGCATGTAGATGGGTCTGTGGAACTGGGAACAGCCTTCTAGTCTTCCACGAGGGAATGGACATTGGAAGAGTTTAAAAAGCAAAGAAGGACTCAGCATGTTGTCGAGCCAGCCCTGGAGCAGCAGCAGGGAAGGACGCTGTCAGGCGCAGGAGCAGAGAAGCAGAAAATACCAGAGAGCAGAAACCACCGGAGGGAAGCAGAAGGAAGCTCTTGAGGACCCGATGTCAGTCGGTCCTACAAAACTGAGGCGAGGCAGTGGTATGAGAAAAAGGTATTCTTCATGTTTTCTTATCAAGTACTGACACGAGGAGGATGCGTGAAGGCATGTAGATGGGTCTGTGGAACTGGGAACAGCCTTCTAGTCTTCCACGAGGGAATGGACATTGGAAGAGTTTAAAAACCAAAGAAGGACTCAGCATGTTGTCGAGCCAGCCCTGGAGCAGCAGCAGGGAAGGACGCTGTCAGGCGCAGGAGCAGAGAAGCAGCAAATACCAGAGAGCAGAAACCACCGGAGGGAAGCAGAAGGAAGCTCTTGAGGACCCGATGTCAGTGGGTCCTACAAAACTGAGGCGAGGCAGTGGTACAAAAGCCAGGCAGAGGTGGACTGCATGGGCCTCAGATCGTACAGAGACACTGCAAGGAGCTTAATCAGAAACCAGTGACTGCAGGAAGCCAAGGACTGCGGAGAGCTCACTGATGGCCGACTCCAATCCCAGGAAGAACCACCACTGTAAGCTGGAGTCGCAGAAGGTATTGGGAGCTACACGCGGGTTGGTAGGGACAAGGGGATTCAGGGAGTGTCGCCAAAGCAAGGCATGAGGGTTGCAAGGCGGGTCTGGACCATGTAAGGTTTTCTGAGAACTCTGAGTGCAGGCCCTGGTCTGGGAACCCATTAAAACTGCAGAGTGCATCAAGATTGACTTCCTCTGCACAGTGAAACCGTTATAAAGCGTATAGGGGTCTGGGACCCATGAAGTTCAGCAAAGGACACCTTCCCTCTCGTCTCAGTGGGGAGACCACTGAGCACCAAATAAGGGCCTGGGACCCTGAAGAAAGTCAAGAGGGCATCCAAGGAACTCCCCATTTTAGTGGGGAGACCACTGTCTACCATAGAAGGTTCTAGGACCTTGAAACGAAGCCAGGGATCCTATTGGAAACTACAGAAGGACAAGCCAAGAGAAGGAAGTCATTCTCCTGGACATGTGACAAAAGACTGGGTGAAAGCCGTGAGCCAGAGGAAGGGAGTCATTCCCCCTGCCCTTGCGTTGAATTGTGTAAAGTAACACCAGAGGAAAGGAGTCATTCTCCGGGCATTGGATAAAAGACTAGTTGAAACCTGTGAGCAAGGGGAAAGGAGGAATTCCCTCTAGTATTTTCTAAAGCAAAAGAACAATTGTTGGACACTGTTGAAGAACCAGGAGAAGGGAACCATTCTCCTGAAGGAAGAACATTTTGTTAGTTTATTCTTTAGTTCTAGTGTGAGGGTTAAAATAGGGTTTGACACAGGACGGTAGAAATAGGGACAGTGATGTTTTCTACCTAAGAAACAGAAGTCAATAACCAAAACCATGGCAGAAGAAGAGGTGGTATTTTACTAATACTTTGTATAATTTGTTGGAGCTATCTGGAGTTGGCTGATCCTGTGACACAAGGCTCCACAAATAATAGCAGACAAAAAAACAGGTTTTACTACCCAGTAATGGCAGATGCTCTCAAACTGCTCTAATGAGCTGTAATGTATTCAGAAATGTTGATTCCAATTCCTTTTACATAAGTATTCTGATGTGCGCCACGCTTTGTATAAAGATTGGAATAATTTTCATTGATCTGTGTGATTTTCTAAATAGTAGTTTAATCCAATTAATAAAGTATAAAAAACAGATTATAAAGGCAAACAACTTCCTTAGCGGAATGTGGCTCGAAGCCAATGCATTGCTCCATCTTCAGGGCTATAAAGTGTAATAAACATCAAAAACCGCATAGTAGTAAATCAATGTGTACATACCAAATTGTATCAAGTCAGCAATACATGGAAAAAAACAGAATTCATGGATAAGTGATAAGAATAAATGGTAGCGGCATCGTAGCTAGTTTGTGCATCTTCAATCATATAGACTGGTTGCCCAGGTTTATAGTGAGTATTTCTAATGTCATTTTTTCGAATGTCGAAGCCAAAATGGCGAGAAAAAAAATGTGTGTGTGTTTTTTTTTTAAAGGGGGTGGTTCCCCCCAAACCCTTGTTTTTTTTTAATTTACACTTTTTTTTACAAAAAAAACCAAAAAAAAATACATTCGACTTTTTTTCTACAACATTTTTTTCGATGAAATGGCATTAAAAAAAAAAAAAAAGATTTCGACATATTAACTGGATACCGGTTGCCCATTAACAAAAACACTGAATTTCATACCTTATTTGCAGAGGCTTCAATCACTGTGGGTAAAGAGTAGTATTCAACTATTGGTTAACTTGGGCAGAAATCAAGTTGTGATATGCAAAATCTAGTAACAAAGTGTTACCTGTTGGTGTGTATCTGTGATCATAGGAAGCTTGTATTCTCTAAAATAAATATCTCGACTTTGTTTCTGCCCGAGTTAACTAATAGTTGTATACTACCATAAGAACCAACGTATTCCAAGGCCTCTGAATACAACTGCATCTAACTTTGTGCAAAGAAAGCAAGGAATTTGTAAGAAAATGGGAGGCAATTCTTAATAAGTGTTCGCTTGACCTAATTCCTTTAACAATTCAAGAACTTGCTTCCAATTTGACCACCTTGAATAATGAGATACAGGAAGTTGAGAAAGAATAACAACACGGAGTAAAGAAGATTTCGATGGAATCCTTGTAGCTATCAACCACAAGCTTGAAAATTACAAGATGGGATCGGATGCAAAGAAGGTGAGGACATTTAAAAGGGATACTTATGACTATCTCAACGAAGAAGTACACATGGATGGAAAAGTATGGTCCACCACCAAGGAAACCATGCCAAGATAACTAGCAATACCTCTAGTTCAGAATCAGAAACAACAGGAGATCGTACTGGTCCATGAGGAGAAAGAGTGCCTAAAATAACCAGTAATATAAGTGGAGTAGCAACTGGTGCTTCAACATCAGGGGTATCTTTTTTGGAGAAAAGAGGGGAACAAGGAGGGGGAAGAGGAAACCAACGAGAAGGTCGGATAACGAGACTACAACAGAAAGAAACCTAGTTATAAATCTGTCTTACAGGACCTTATCTGATACCGAAATGGAAACTCTACAAAAAGGGCTTAGTTTTGTCTTTTATAGCAACCCTCTATTTGACACGAAGGTTGAACTGTATCGTTTTGTCAGGAAGATGAAGCTTAAAGATGTTATGATGAAATGGGAGACAAAACACAGGCACCCAGGGAAAATGATTCAAAACGTAAAGAATTTAGAACTAAGAGTACTTTTACACCACCTATAAACATACCATCGGTTGAGATTTTCCATGAACCGGTTACAAAAGATCTTATATCAGTATGTTTCAAAAGTCCTGTATGCAGAAACCTGAAACCCCATGAACTGGCACTCATCAAGAGACAGCGATAAGGATATCACTATTAGACCCGCAGACAAGGGTCTAATAGCGATAAGGATATCACTATTAGACCCGCAGACAAGGGTCTAATAGCGATAAGGATATCACTATTAGACCCGCAGACCAGGGTGGGGCACTAGTAATTATGAACACAACTTACTATGATGCAGAATGCACCAAACAACGTAGTGACACAAACATATATGCAACACTCAACAAGGACCCAACGGTATCTATAAAACAGAACTTGGAGGCGTTACTTTGTAAAGCTGAAAATCTAGGATGGATTAATCAACATACAAATACATTTTTGAAGAACGACCATCCTCGAATTTCAAACTTTTGTATGCTGCCTAAAGTGCACAAGGATCAGCTTAATCCACCAGGGAGACTATTGTAGCAGGTATTAACAGCATACTCCAACCACTTGCAAAATATATTGATTACTTTTTGCAGCCTTTGGTTCAGAAAACCAGTACTTATATTAAAGACACTTGACACTTTTTACAAAATCTTAACAAGGTTGTATAACATCCGAGCCACATTCTGTTTACCGTGGATGTTAAAAGTCTATATACCTCAATACCAGACAATCTGTGTATTGAGGCTATGGAGTGGTTACTACTAAGAGAAGGGGAGATCCCTATACAAAAATAATTTATCCTGGTTCCTCTACAATTTATAGTGGAAAATTCCTACTTTCAAATTAAAGAACAAGTCTATCTACATGTAGCAGGAACTTACATGGGCGCCACCACAGCACCGGCATATGCAAATGTGTTTATATATAAATGTGAAATGGACCATGTTCTAACACACCTAGTGTGGCAGAAGTACATAAAGATTCGGATTAGATACATAGATGACATTTTTGCTATATGGACAAGTACAGAGAGTGAATTCATGGATTTCTTTGTGCATCTTAATGCAATAGATCAAAGAATTCAATTTACACATGAAAGCTTGAAAGAGGCTATCCATTTTTTAAATGTTATTATGAAAGTGGAAGCAAATGGATATAAGACTAACATCTACCAAAAGGATACAGATAAGAATAACCTCTTACACAGGCTGTGTTTTCATCAGCCGGGCTTGATTAAAAACTCACTGTACAGCCAAATGTTACCGGTCAAGAGCATTGTGAGTGACCCTGAGGACTATGCGCACAAATTGACAGAAATTGGTAAGAACAACAAGTTACTTACCAACTGGTAACGTTCTTTCGACTGGATGTTCCTCCAACGTATTCCACATCTTTGACATGCAATGTCAACAGCTGTGATGTTTCGGACATTTTTCGGCAGAGGGCGTCCTGCGTCGGTGGCGTCGGGTCGATGTCCCTCGAGGGCCTCCGGATGTTATAAATAGGACGCACGGCGCCCGTATCCTCAGTTTATGTTTTTTCCTCCATAACATGTGACATGCTCGTACACAATGCCTGCTTGACTGCATATAGCTTTGCGGAAACACAAGCTGCAATAACATGGGAAATTCTTCCAAGGGGCAGACTGGCAGGGCGACGTGGAATACGTTGGAGGAACATCCAGTCGAAAGAACGTTACCAGTTGGTAAGTAACTTGTTCTTCGAATGGATTGTGTCCTCCAACATATTCGACATCTTTGACAGACTCCCAAAGCAGTATCAGGGAACGGAGGAGGGAGAAGAATTTAGAATACCCAATCAGATGGCAGAATAAAGCACCGCTTTCCTAAAGGCCATATCCTGACTGTTAAGACTGGAGGGGGGTGTCTGTACTCATGCTCTCTATATGGTAGAGGAGAGGCACAGAGGACCCCAGCCAAGATTCTCTATTCGGTAGCTATGGTCAAGCAATCAAGGCCTAGCTTCTCAGGAGGTGATGCGGGCTGGTTCTTAAGTTCTTAAGTACAGTGTAGTCCCCAAGCACCCACAAAGGAATGTCCGCACACTGTATTAGTTAAAACACAGTCTTTATATAATAAAGGTTCAAGGTTACATACAACCACAATAACTCACTTTGTGCTCTACAATGGCAAATATATACAGTTCTAAGTGATACCACAATTATGATCAGATTTCATTAAAGTGCATCAACTGTACTCTGGTCAAATGTCACACAAATCAATTAATAAAGGTAACCAACAATAGACATAGGAGGAAAGCAGTTGGTTCGAACAATTGGCAGAATACTGACCCCGTTACCTAGACACAGTTCTGTGTGGAGGTTCCCCCACCTGGGCAACCAATGTTCAATGAGTCTTATTTACTTCTAAAGTGTTTCTACCACCCCAAAGTACCTGAAATAGCAGAGTTCCTCGAGGAGGCGTAGATGGATCCTTCCTGAGTGACTCCCTTTAAAGCAGGAGCCACGGATCGTCGATGGGCCTCGAAGAACGTGAACTTGGTGCTGATGATCATTGATGAAAATTTTGGTGGCATCGAGGCAGCAGCTTCGGTCCTGGCGGTGCTCGTCGATGACGAGTCAAAGACGTCCTGCAAGGAAGAGGCGAGCGGGGCACCTCAATGTTGATAGTTCAGGACCGCAAAGAGGTTGTGAAGAACTGTGGCCCAGCAAGGGCGTTGAGTCGTTTGGCGTCTCTACAGTCTTTGGGTGGTGGGAAACCCACCGGTGGATGCTCCTCGGCACGTCGACGGACTGGCCTTCTCCGGCGGGATAAGGCAGTCGGTGGTGCGGATAAGCGCATCCGGGAATCAAATGTCTTAATCAATGGAGTGTTGCAGCTCCGGCCGTCGACAGCACAGCATCAAGCAGTCCCCGCTTCTAGGCAACTAACTTTGACGTGCCTCCAACGGTTATAGCAAACCTGCGAACCCTGGTCGAAATGTCCAGTGCTTCTCTTCATTTCTCGTCGGCGGGCCCCGTCTCCGGTCGACAGTTTTTCCTAGGCTGACTTCCAGGGCGCTTCAGCAAAGGTTAGCAGTGCTCGATGGTGCCTCGTAGCTCGAGAAGAGGGCGCCTAACCAGGTTCTCTCTGGATCAGTTCTTGAAGAGACAGCAGCTTTCAGATTGACGAAGTAAAGCAGCAGCAATACTTCTCTTCCAGCAGGGCTTCAAGGTTAAGCTTCAGTTTCAATGTCGGTTTCAACTCCAGCTTCCGAACGAATTCTAGCAGTGAGAGGCCCCCAGATATACTGGTGATCTCCCATTCATTCTGCTGGGTCACACTCAGGCAACCAATCACTCAGAAGGGCATTCAGGCTGTCAGTCAATCGGGCGCACTGTGCATTCAGGTCATTCTTCTCCATCCAGACACTCACAACACAATGTGGATTCGGACAAGTACCACGCCATTCAACACTACACACTGCATTCATACAAGTTTCGGGCAAGGCTGTCTCAGTCATTGTGTCAACCACCAGATACTAGACATCCACAACACAGAATGTGTATTCGTCACACACTTCATTCACCCAGGTCCCACCCACAGGCGTACCCACAACATACGGTCGTTGGGAAGGCTCCAGCCAGTCTGGTCGGCAATTCCCCACACTACTATATATGGAACTTCCACCCAACAGCCAGTCAGGGGGAAGGGACAGAGTCAGGGCTTCCTGGGACTTTGGGAAAACCAAGGTAACAGTCGATGGAAGGCAAGGGGCCACAGGGGCCATCTTGTTTCCATCAGGAATCTACTGATTCCAATGACAGGGCCTGGGCATCCCAAAATGGGGGACACTCAGGGTACCCGTCAATTCAGCACAGAGCTGCCACCAGCCCGTACCCTGCTCTGTGGGCCACACACAGGTGCCCAAAAACATACACTAGGGGACTAGGGTTGTACCCCCAACCATGGGTGCCATAAGAGTATCCCATGGGTCTGCATACCAAACCAAAAGAGAGCTGCACCGCCTGGAGTCCCACATGAACTCCTGCACAGAAAACAAGACAGAACACACGATAAAAAACAGTAAAGCACAAGGATAAGGAAGCCCTGTCCCTCCGATGCATTTCCAGCATCACAAGGACCATGGAGTGTATCCAGGAAGTAATGTTTGACAAAGGTGTGGATGGAAAACCACGTTGCTGCATCACACATATTCTTAATAGGAACTCCTCACTGCAGGGCTGTGGATGTAGCCACGCCTCTAGTGGAGTGAGCTTGCAACCCCTCAGCAGGGTCCTTGCCCACCAATCTGTAGCATTCAGTAATGGTGAGGATAATCTACCTGTACAAGGTCTGTTTGGAAACAGCCTGGCCCAATCGCTGTCCAGTGTACCCCACAAAAAGCTGGTCGTCCACTCTGACCCTAGACATCCTAGAGATATAAAAGCTCAAAGCTCTCCTAGGGTCCAACCTATTGAGTCTCTCCTCTTCCTTACCAGGATGAGGGGGGAAGATAGAAGGCAGGAACCACCACTTTCTGGCTCAGATGAAACTGACGAGTTCGGACGTGCCCTCAGTACAACCCTATCCCTGTGGAACACAGTAAAGGGTGGCTTAGATGAAATTGCCTGCAATTCACTCACTCCAAGAGCAGATGTAACTGCAACCAAGAAAACCATCTTGAAAGACAACAGTCTCAAAGAACAAGAGTGCAATGGTTCAAACAGAGCACCCATCAGGAATTTCAAGACTAAATTAAGATCCCAAACCGGCACCTGAAAAGGGGACGGGAGGAAAACATTTGTGAGCCCTTTTAAAAATTGGGAAATCAAAGGAATCTTAAAATAAGAACATCTTCAGACGAGCGCTTGAAAATAGACAGCACCGCCAGGTAACCTTTAATCGTACCCACTTGAAGACCCCTGTGGGCCAAAGAAAGCAAGAAAGCACCATCGGTACGGAACACAGAAAAGGATCGACATTGTGTCCTCTGCACCAGTCGCAAAACATATGCCAATGGCAACGGTACAGAGATTTGGTTGCCTGCCGCCTGGCCGAAAGCAACACCTCCATCACATCATCCGGGAGGTCCCAATCCTCATATCTTAACCTTTCAGAAACCAAACGTGAAGGTTCAGAGTCTTGACCTCTGCATGGAGAACCCAACCCCCCTCGTGCGAGAGAAGATCCTCTCTGTGAGGAAGACAGCATGGAGGGCAGATGGACATTTCCAGAAGGTCCGGGTACCACGCTCTCTTGGCCCAATCCGGAGCAATGAGGATCATGTGGGATCCAAACCTCAGCAACCTCCTTAGCACTTGAGGAATGACAGGGACTGGAGCAAATGCGTACAGAAGTGGGAATGACCAATCCACGACGAATGCATCCCCTAAGGCTCCTCTCGGAGGAAATTTCCTTGAGCAAAATCTCTCGCATTTCCGGTTGGCACCGGTCGCAAACAGATGCACTTGAGGGGTTCCCCAAAGGGTGAAGATCTGCAGAAGGACTTCCTGAACCAACTCCCACTCATGGAAGACCGCGTTCTGCCAGCTCAGAGCGTCCGCCGCCGCATTCTCCTCTCCGGCCAGATGAACTGCTGAGAGTGACATTCCTTGCTGCATCGTCCAGCACCAGAGCTGCATCGGCTCTCTGCACAGTGGGAGTTACCCTACCCTGCCTTTTCTGTTGAGGTAATGCATGGCCACTGTGTTGTCCGTCATGATCAGGACACTCTTCCCCCGCACAGACGGCAGAAAAGCCTTCAGGGCCAGCCTGATGGCCCTCAGCTCCAACAGGTTGATGTGGAGTTTGGACTCCGACGCAGACCAACGACCACTGGCGGTCAGCTCGTTGGCATGAGCTCCCCATCCTGTGAGGGAAGCATCCGTCACCACCTTCACCTCCGGCCACGGTTTCCAAAACGGCTCCCTCTTCATCAGATTCCCTTCGCTGGCCCACCACAGAAGATCCTGCGAGACAGAGTGGAATCTGAATGGGATCCGACATATTGCCTGAGAATTGCGACCACTGCATCTTGAGAATCCATTGAAGGGCTCTCATCCTCAATCTGGCCTCTGACACCAAAAAAATGCAGGATGCCATGCAACCTTAAGAATTCGAAAACGGAAGACTCTGGGCACATTGCAATTTGTTGACCATCTGTACAATGTGAAGAGCCCTCACCTTGGGAGGTGAGCACTTCCCCAAGGATGTGTCCAACACAGCCCGGATGTACTGGAGCTGTAGGGAAGGTGTCATATGCGACGTCTTGAAACTGAGGGAGAAGCCCAGCTTGTGAAGGGAGCAGCAGGTGAGGCTGAGATGATCCAAAGCTTGTTCGGGAGAACGCGCTCGGATCAACCAGTCGTCCAGGTAGGGGTAGACCTGAACCCCCCCCCTCGCCTGAGACACGCTGCCACCACCACCATCAGCTTGGTGAAGACCCTCAGGGCGGAGGTCGATTCGAATGGCAGAATCCAAAACTGAAAGTGCAAGTTGCCAGCCGCAAACCTCAGGTATTTTCTGTGTTTTGGATGAATCAGCACATGAAAATAAGCATCCTGTAGGCCCAGAGACACCAACCAATCCTGAAGTCGAAGGGCCTGAAGGACCTGAGAAAGAGTGACCATCTTGAACTTGTCCTTCCTGAGTAACTTGTTCAACCAATGCAAATCCAAGATGGGTCTCAGTCCCCCGTCTTTCCGGGGAATACCATCCTTTGTTCCTCTCCACCACAGGCAGTAGTTCTATAGCGCCTTTCTCCAGCAGGGTCAAGATTTCCTGCACAAGGAGCGGATCTGGAAGCTTCAAAGAGAAATTCCCCGCTGGATTGTCGTGAGGCTGCTTTAGGAAGGGAAGGCAGTAGCCGTGAGCTATTGTATCCAGAACACACGCATCCAAAGTAATAGCTCGCCATTCTTCGAGATGCTGAGACAGTCTGCCCCCAACTGGCGAACAATGGAACATGGCCTCATAGCTGTTTTGGAGCGGCTGTGGCAGCGCCTGAAGGCAAAGAGGCAGCTGCCTGAGCGGCTTTGGCACCTCTATGTTCCCGTCCACCACGGGTACCTATTCGGTGGCCCCTTTGATTAGCGGCTCCTCTCGTTCTACCAAAAGAGTAGTAACAAAAGGAACCCCGCCTCCACTCTTGTCCCCTAGGACGAAAAGGCAGAGGTTGACGCACAGCTGCATCCAAAGATTTAGCAGCAGCTTTGGAGGTCTGCCACCTCTCAAGAAACTCGTCAGCCTTGCTGCCAAACAAATGAGAGCCATCAAAGGGCATGTTCAGAAGACAGGCTTGTACAACCGGGGCAAAACCCGACTTCCGCAACCACCTGCGTATCACGGTGCTCGTCGACATGGACCGGCTAACACTATCAGCCGTGTCCAACCCAATATGAAGGAATTCACACATGGCATCCTTGCCATCCTGCACAAGAGCAAGGAACCCATCTCTTTCTTCCCCCTCGGGGATATGCTCAGCCACTAGAGAGACTCAATTCCACAGAATGTGTGAAAACCTTGCCAAGGCACAAGTGGAGTTGGCTGACTTCAGTGCCATATTCCCAGCAGAAAATACCTTGCGTGCCCAACCATCGAAGCGTTTGTCGTCCCTATCAGGAGGGATGGTAGGGTATGCCGCCTGCCTCGAGGTGGCCGTAGATGCTTGAACCACCAAACTCTCGGGAGTGGGGTGAGTGGCGAGGTAGCTGGGGTTGCTACTGGATGGGCAGTATTTCTTAGTTAACGACTTGTTACTGCCAAGTAGCCACCCCCCTTTTTTGCAATGCCAAATGAAAAGGCAACACTGGGTCAGTGGACAGACCCTGATCCAAAATATCAGTCCGGTCATCCTGATCAAATGCAACCGGAGGATCGGACCACCTGAGATACTCTGTAACTCTAGACATCAACCTCCTATAGGAGGATTCAGCATGAGCCCAGGCTCTGGCCTACCAAACTCCACCTCAGGAGATGTGTCAAGGCCACTGGCATCATGCAACGACTGACGCAACTCCTCCAACTGACTGTCTTCAGAAAAGACCATGTCAGGAGCCTCATGAGTTTCAACAGGCTCAAACCCCATACCGGACCTCTCCTCATCCTCATAAATATCATGCAGAGAATGAAAGAACTCCTTCCTAGGGACAGTAGAGGCCCTGGAGTCCACAGCAGCCCTCACAATCTTGGATAAAGCCTTTCTTGGAGGATCCACAGTACCAGGTGCCACCACTGGTAAATTCCGGCCAAATAGCCCCGAAGACATTTAAGGCAGCTGATGGCTTCGGCGTCGACAACGGTGCCAAAGGCTCCGATGGCTGGATCGCAGGCAAAGCTCCGACAGCTGCACCCGACGGACACGGGGCCGACGGTGTCAACACCGACGTCGAGCCCTTCCAGGATTTCTGCGGTTTCGCTGGGGATGAATACCGAGACCTGGATCTGGCACGTCTCTGGTGATCTGCCGGAGCCTTATCCGAATGGGACCTCGCCGGCTCCCGATGTTTATCGCGCCGAGTGCCTGGGCCTCAAGGCGCGCGAGCATCGGACCAAGACCGTTCCCTGCCGGCTTTTTCCGAAGGCGTGGACGGAACTGTGCCATGGGATTGAAAAATCACCAGCACGAGGAAGTGCCAGCAAGTGGCTGTTTGGCTGGTCACACTTATTTGGAGCAGCAGATTTGTAGATTCTGCTGTGGATCGCTCCGTCGCCAAGAGTAAGATCAACTCCTTCAGTGAAGACCGCAACGCAGCGTCAACTTTACTTCTTGGACTAAATTACGCCCAGTTAGCCACGCCCCCCAGTGGGGTTGTGACATTCGTTTGTGTGTTAAAAGCTCGGGTTACGCGCACCAGCGCACGCACCCAGGACCAAGGAAGTGCCAGCAAGTGGCTGTTTGGCTGTTCGGGTGGGCGGGAGAAGGGTGAAGGCACTGCAGTAAGACAGTATTGAGCTTTAGTTTTCCACTTTAAATTGTTTTTTTGCTCATATACTTCTTTCCGGATAGCGCTGCTTTCATATTACTGTGTTACTTATATATAATACTGCTAAAATGGCTGAAGGACTTCGCAGTGGTAGAATTTGTAAGACTTTCGAGCTCCTAGCTTCAGTTGGCATGATTTTAGACGCACTGCATGCCCATTGTAAGGCTTCCATTAAGCCCGTGGCCGATAATTTACCATCTAATTCTAGTATAACTAAGGAAGGGAACTATACCATTCAACGTAGCTTTCTTAGCATGCATATTTTGAATGAGGAGGCGGACAAAGTCCCTTACGCCTCTGCGTCGTAAACCCACGGATTTAGACTTCTCTATGATGGCTCCTGTGGTTTTAAGTAAATTAGGCAAGCGAACAAGATTAGCTTTGGGTCCTTCCACCCCCGTCACTAGACGGGTGGGTGGTATTGATGTTGTTCACTTTCATCAGGCACAATGGGCTTCTAGTGGAAGCCAAGTTTCAGGTAGTTACTTGGCTAAACCAAATGGGGAAGAGAGGATGTATCCACTACCCCCTTTGAATGCAATTTCAGATGGTGAGCATTTTAATGTTATTTTGTCCTGTCCTTGTCCTGTCGATAAACTCCCTCCGCCTCTTGGTTCTCAAGAGGCGTCCCATATTGAGAGCATTGGCCTGTCCTCTGTGGGGCATGAGGCTGAATTATCTGAACAACAATTTCCAGTCTTGTCTAGAATCCTTAATTTATTAGACAAGGGACATGAATTGACTCATGCTGAACTGAAAACTCAGCAACAATTGAATGTTGAAATTCTGACAAAAATCAGCAAATTAGAGGGACTTTTTTTTGGTGATATAATGTTGACAAAAAAGGATGATATCTTCATAGCTGATTCAAAATGTCCTTTGCAAATTTGTCATTTCTATTCTCAAACAGTTCCCCTAATATCTTTGGAGAAACAGACACAAACCCATCTATCAGGGACCATTATTGTAAAAGAGAAACTCCCATATGCGTATTCTCTACTTCCTCCTGGTTCACAAGAGCTGTCAATTAAAGACACTGACCCCCATATTCTGGATTGTAAAGAGATGACCCATGAAGTTAGGGCACCCTCAAAGATGTTGTACAAGTTGGATGCAGACTTCTTACGCTTGTCACAACATACTGGATTAGTCAGTGATGCTGAGACAGAGAGCGTCTCTGTTGAGATGCCTCACACGCCTTCCGCCCTAACTTATATTATTGATCAACAAAAAGTTACCAAAGATGTCCATACTGGTGGATCTACTTCAGATGTGACACAAGGCACAGATGACTGCCCGGCAGATGAATCAAAGGGAGGTTTTCTGTCACGAAAACAAAGACGTCTGTATGTTAGGGCGGTGAATAGAAAGGTCAAAAGACAGCTTGCGATGAAAGCAATTGATACTAAGATTGTTCCTACAGATAGCGTCATCACTAAGCAGCGTTGTGACTCTATTAACATGATTGGTGAGGCTGCAAGTGATGACCATAAGCTTGATTTTGCCCAACTTGATGCAGAAAGCAAAATAGCTTTACAAGTTTCAGTTAATGAAGACACTTTTCATTTTGAGAAACCAATTTCACATGCACCTCTTATCCAGCAAAAAATGTGTAAGAAAGCTAAAAAATCTGCTGTTAATATTGTAAAACAAATTGGCTCTTTAGACAAGGTTGGGGCACCATTAAATATAAATCATTCTATGCAGTCTGTGCCTAACTTGATTAAAGATAAAAAGGAGGGCAAGCAAGCCCAGTTGTCCTCATTCTACCCTTACAAAATATCCAAACTGGGCAGGCAAAGACGGTTATTGTACCGACAGTCCAAGAATTCAAAACTCAGGTCGTAGGGGAGGCGGGAACTGGTTCTATCCTTCCAACTCGACAACAAGATGAAACAGTGATGGATATGGGTACGAACCCGATTGCTGATCAGTTGTTAGAACCTCCTCTATTGGAGCGTAATAATGTATTTGTCCATGAGCAGCAGGAGGGGATGATGGAAGACCAAGCGCAATATGAAGATGCCCTTCCCATTTTTGGCTGGATTAGTCAACCAGTCATTAATGGTAAGTCTCGCCTTACCCGAGCATTTATATTTAGGATCTTTAATCAAATTCCCATGCTGCGCCTATTGACTTCCTGTGACGTGGTGTGGGTCAAACTAGCTGAGCACAATAATTTAAGAATGCTTGCACAAACAAGCTTATTAATTGTTTTAAGTCAGATTTGGGACTATCGTGAGGATTTGGAAACACTGGCCATACGTATGGTTAGGTTTGATAATGAGGATCAAGGCTATAAATTCTTAGACTTCTGTCTGCCCTCTTCTCCGGTGGCCAACCCAAAGGTCGCAGATTCAATAATGACAGACACCAGTCCACCAGAAATGATTGCTCAGCTTTCTGCAATAGCTTCTAATATTAAGGACTGGTCTTGGCTTGGTACTCTCTTTAAATCAATTATTGATAGCAATGTCAACAGAATAGCACCGTAGCTCTAGAATTCTCACAATTCATTCCTGGAATGTTTGTAGTTTTGAGAATTTTGAAATGGGAAGGAGCTCATTGTCAATCTTTGAGTCTCCTTCAATCATCTTACTACAAGAAACTATGCTTTTAAAGGTACCTCTGGTTGATGGCTACAGTGGCTTCTATGTTTTTGCTTCAAAAGGAGAGAGGGGTCGACCGAGTGGGGGTCTTGCAGTCCTAATAAACAACTAAATAAATTTTAAAGCTACTGTGCTCCTGGAGGCTGAGTCTATTTTAGCAGTAGTAATTGTTTTAAACGACTCACCCACTGATGTCATACTTGTGATTTGCTTGTATGTTAACTAGTTGGCCTTTAATATGGATGAAGTAATGGATTTGTTGGATGGGGTCCTAGAAGATGCTACCCTGGCTAACCCTAATTATACCATTATTGTGGGTGGTGACTTTAATTGTAGTTTCCATACGCAATTTAATCATAATGTTGGTTCCCAAAAACAAAGAAGGGACCAGCAATGGGTCCGATATTTTGCTAGTTGGATTTTGGGCTTGAGCAACTTCGATGCTGACTCTATTAACTATACATGGCATAGGTCTCAAGGTGAATCAATGATTCGACTTTTTCTTTGTTTCCTTAAATGCCGAAAATCCCAATTCTACCTGTACCATCAATCACGTAAGTTTTAGTGATCACTGCATTATCTCAATTCAGGTTTCTATGCTTTGCCATATTAAATTATGTGACGCTATGCCAGAACTAGGTTTGTTGGTCGCTAAACGGTAAGATCTTTCAGTATGTTGGAATAAGACTTTATGTCAACGTTTGATTCATGCTCTTTCAGGTCTAATAATGTATGAAGAGAACAAACATTACTCTAGACCTGATCTTATTTGGTTAGAATCATTTAACAACTACATTATAAGAGAAGAACTCGCTTTACCTGTCTCCCTTACTGTTAAGAATAAACTTAGATATCCTAATATATACTCGGCTGACATCGCTCACTTAAAGCGTGAAAAGAACAGGGAGATTCGTTTACTTAATAAAACTAACAACTCAATTGAGTGTGTTCGCAGATTCAAAAACAATATCTTGATGGCCTACAAGAATAGTATTAAGATCATTAGACATAAAGCCCATTTAGCCAATAATCAAGCTATGATTACTCATCTTTGTAAGAAAGATACTTAAAGCATATGGCGCTTATTTAATTAACCCATTGTTCCGGTAAAAGATGCTATGGACTCTGCTATTTCCACTCTGTCCTGGTACAATTATATATTGCGAATATACCATCTTCCTCAAATGTTCTCTCATGTTAAGTATGAACTTAGCAAAACTGATCTATCTATTGAAATTTTTTTGTCTAATGAAGATATTGTGTGGGCTATTGAGCAACTGAATCACTCTTATGCTTCTGGCCCTGATGGCATCCCTGCCTGAGTGTTAAAAACTGATCCACATTTTTGGGCTGGTATTCTCAGACTGAAATTTGCTTATATCATTCAATCCTGTAAAATTCCCAGATCTTGGCAAATTTCTCTGATAATTCCTATCTTCAAAAAAGGTAATCCATGTGATCCGGCCTATTGCGCTGGTGGATACATCCTATAAAGTTCTAATTCTGCATATTATAGACAAATATACACGTGAGTACAAAGTGTTATCTATATTTCAAACAGGCTTTAGAAAGCACATGGGCACCTCATTAAATACAATGATCTTTGCCCATGTATTAGCTAAAGTAAAGGCGTCACAGCATGATCCTGTATATTTAGCAACTATTGACCTTAGCTCTGCCTTTGACTCTGTAATTCACAACATATTGTGGATCAAAATGACCAAAATGGGTTTTCCCTCGTATTTGATTCAAATTATTACATCAAAATACTTGCTACAGAATCAGGCTTAATAAGGAAGGCTTTCTCACCGCCGTAATTCCAACTGGTACTGGGGTTAAACAGGAGTGTATTTTGGCAGCCATTCTTTTCAATTTATATCTTGTAGATATTGAAGAGATCTAGCAACATATAATCTCCTTTCCAATAAAATGTGGACATCTGCTCATTAATTGGTTGGCCTATGCTGATATCTTGCTCTTTGACCATACTCCATTTGGTCTACAAAAAAAGTTAAATGCTTTTGCAGATTATGCAAAGAATAATAATCTATGTGCAAATACTACAAAAACTAAAATCATAATCTTCTCTGGTAGTAAGAAAATATGTCCTTATAACTGGTCATTGAATGAGAATTCCATTACTTCAGTTTCATCCACCAAATATCTGGGTTATGAACTCGCAACAGATCTTTCAATTGGGAATTGGAAAAAAATAATTAAAGAGAAAATTCGCCCGCTAACTTCTCAATTATCCATCATATATAAAAGATTTTGCAAATTCTCTTTGGAACCTGCCCTTCAATTCTATATCTTTAAGATGGAGGCCGTCATTCCGTATGGCCTCGATCTTTGTATATATGATGTGAATGATTATTTGAAATCAGTCCAAGGTGGAATTTCGAAACGGGTTTTGAGATTAGCTAAATCTATCCCAAACCCATGTATTCGAGTTGAATTGGGACGGTCTAGTTTGGCATCCAGATTTTTATGGAGGCAGCTTAATTTTTATACTAAAATGGTCAATGCCCCACAGAATTCTTTGTATCAAGAATTTGCTTGTATGGTCAACAATGCTAATCCTCGCTCTGTTCTACTTTATCAAGAAAGAATGGAGTTGGTACTCTTGAATATTGGCATTGTGAAAGACTATCTTTGTTTACGGCCAGCGTTTTGCAAAAATAAAAACTGTATGAACATGATTGGTGTCTGACAGTAGACAAATTAGCTTCCTATTCTCTATATAAGGAATTTGCGAATTTTGTACCTAAAAGAATTCCCAGAGCAAGTTATCTTCTCATTTTTCCCTGTAATAAATCAAGAGATTTATATATGCGGTTTCGAATGAACCAGCTCCACACATTAGACCCTGTTCGAAGCTGGTCAAATATTGAGTCAAGAAGCTGCCGTTTCTGTCTGAATGAACTTCAACCAGAGGTTTTAAAACATTTGGTAATCTATTGCCCATACTTTGAACATGTCAGGGTTACAACTTTGGGGACATTGTTGGGCAGAGACACTGTTATCCAGAGAAAATTTATGGGCAAAGTACATGTCATATACTAAAACCTCTTTCTTGATCAAATTATGTGGGTTTGTTGCTATAATTGAAACAGAGCTATGGAACAAACATACGAAAATTAACTTAGAAATTGTATGATGGTAAAATGTTAGGAAAACAGATTTTTTTTTATATCAATTAATTTAAGCATTTTGCCAAAACTGGCCTAGTGTGTGATGTATTTTTGTATGGTTTAAATTATTTATCTTATCCCTTTTTCATTACTTACATGATTGTTATTTTAAAGGAAAAAAAAATGTGTTGTTGACATGTGTTAAAATTTATGTTAAAAATTACGTCATTGTGATATGTAAAGATAAAAATGTGTAAAAGGTTTTTTTAAACTAAAATACACAATAAATAAAAAATAAAAAAATCCCAAGCATTTGTTCCCTGAATGCCTCCTATTCTTCAGGAGTCGAAAACTTAGTGGGACAAGCGACTTTCCGCGCAGAGCCATCATCCGACGAGGAAGGCGACCGATGATGCCGCTTCCGGGAGTGCCGAGACGAGGAGAACGAGTGGCAACCCACTCCGGGATCGAGATCCCCAGGACTCCTTCCGACGAGGAGATTCACCCCTCGAATCGTCAGTGGAAATACCCGCAGTTCTTTGGGATTTACAGGGTTTAGAAACCTGACCTACCTGTAACTTCCCCTTAGGCTCCCGCAAGACCTTCGCAGTCAATAACTGGCACTTCGAGCAGTCGTCGGTATCATGACTTTCGCCCAGACACCACAAGCAGATGCGGTGCAGGTCCGTAATAGACATTTTGGATTTACAGTCCCAGCATGTCTTAAACCCAGACCGTGGAGTCGAGGGGATAGACGATGAAGACATTTTCTTCGAATAAGATCACACAAGGCGCGCCGAGTTCTCAAAGCAAACACGTTTGTGGAAAAAATGGAACTGAGGCTACGGGCGCCATGCGTCCTATTTATAACATCCAGTGATGTCACTCTCGACGGAGGCCCTCGAGGGACATCGAACCGACGCGATCGATGCAGGACGCCCTCTGCCGGAAAATTTCCAAAGCAGCACAGCTGTGGACATTACATGTCAAAGATGTGGAATACGTTGGAGGACACAATCCATTCAAAATGTATATACCGTGGATACAAAACAGAAGCAGTAGAGATGGCTGCCACCAAGATAGGAAGCAAACAAAGAGGAATTATTGACACCTAGAGATAAGAGCAAGACTGAACCGCCACTGGTATATGTCTGAAAGTATTCTACCCAGAGTAACAGGATTATAAACATTATAAAGAGAAACTGGAAAACACTTACACGTGACCTGCGAGTAGAACATTTGTTCAAAGAATTTCCAACATTTGCTTCTCAAAGAAGAAATAAAATTAGGAATAATCTGGTCATGACTAGACACCCTAAACAAATGATAGGCACAGCAGGAAAAGGAACATTCCCCTGCCTCCACTGCAGCAATTATGGATGTGTCCAGAAAGGGTATAAAATTAATCATCCATGCACGGGGGAAAATGAGACTCAGAGACTATGCAGACTATGTAACATGTGACACCTAGAACATTGTTACTTGATCAAATGTCCCTGTGGTCTGTACTACATAGGATAGTCCAAGAGAACATTGAAGCTCAGGTGGAATGAGCATAGATCATGTTTAAGAAATGGTAATCTGAACTCAGCTGTGGCAAGACATTGGCAGGAGGCACATCATAATCTGTCACAAATACGCTTCCAAATTGTGGAAGTAGTTTCCAGAAACAATCCACATGAAAACATACAAAAAAGAATCGATCAGAGGGAATCCTTTTGGATTGATATACTAGGAACTCTTGTGCCTAATAGGATGAATGAGGAGATCAATTTTCTATGCTTTAACATCTAAAACTGTATTAATGTGCAGTAATTGACCATTTTGATAATTTCATGTGAAGATAATCTGGTTGAATTTAGAGATTTGACTGTACAAATCAGAGTGACACGAATGCTGTCCATTGTATATTTTTACTACAGCAGCCTAGAAAGGATTTCAGTTTTGTTATTTTGATGGTATAAGATTGCATGGACTATAGGATAACATAATAAATTGACTGTGAAGAATGAGGTATTATATTAAAATGTTAGGAAGTGATGATAAATAATCACCAACTGGTACATCATGGTAGGAACTTACCCTACCCACATATATTGTTTAGGATATGGATTAATTTTACATATCACTTTCCATTTTGAATGACAAACATACATGGTATTCAACAGCACAGTACATAGCACACTGTGAATAATACATATTGATAGTAGTGAAATGAAGCCACATACACTTTTTAGAATATGGATTCAAACGTCATTTTTTAATTTATTTTTATTTTTAGAAAATACAATGTATGTCAAACAGACCAAGTCACTTTATCTTAATAAGAGGTAGTGGTGTTTAGAGATAACACAGCTCAGAGTCACGTTACTCAAAGTAGTTCCATGACATGCATTGAATTATATATTCATAATAATTAGTTTTTGGCTTGCGGGGGTAGCGTAATATTAAGCATTTTTTATTGTTTTATTCTTTTACAAATACTGTCAACCAATTGACCCAGTCCTGGCCTCCCTATTTGCATAGCAGGGCTGGGGCACGAGGCGTTGTGACGTGAACACGCTAGCTGTGCATGATGTGATGCCTCCAGGGGTCTCGATAGTAACTAAACAAACACTTTCACAGATGCGCACCCTCGCGAAGGCATCTGTGTGAGCAGAACGCTCAGCCGAATAGGTAAGAATACACACGTTAGCGGGATTTCCGTGTGAGTGAAACATTCTCACATTAAAGGCTGATCAATGATTTATGGTATGCTTTCAGAGAATACAAGCTTCCTATGATCGTGGATACACACCAACAGGTAACACTTTGTTACTAGATTTTGCATATCACGACTTCGTTTCTGCCGGAGTTAACCAATAGTTGAATACTACTATTTTCCCACAATGATTGAAGGCTCTGCAAAAAAGGTATGATATTCAGTGTTTTTGTTAATGGGCAACCAATCTATTTGATTGAAGATGCACAATCTAGCTATGATGCAGCTACCATTTATTCTAATTACTTATCTATAAATTCTGTTTTTTCTATGTATTGCTGAATTGAGACAATTTGGTACGTACAAAGTGATTTACTTGAGTTACCACTATTTTGTGTTATTTGATGTTTATTACACTTTACAGCCCTGAAGATGGAACAATGCTCCGAAATGCATTGGCTTCGAGCCACATTCCACTGAGGAATTTGTTTACCTTTATAATTTATTTTTGACTTTATTAATTGTTTTGAACTATTTAGAAAATCACGCGGATCAATGAAAATTATTACAATCTTTATACAAAACGTGGAGCACATCAGAATATGTATGTAAAAGGAATTGGAATCAACATTTGTGAATACATTGCAGCTCAATAGAGCAGTTTGAGAGCATCTGGCATTACTGGGTAGTTACACCTGTTTTTTCTGTCTGCTATAACTAAAACCATGCCACCCTTGTGACGGTCTCCTCCTAGAACCTCACACTAGACAGTGTAATCCTACACCAGCTTGGTTAGGTAGAGGAATCCACCTGGAATAGTGATTGCCTGACTACAAGATGCATCTCTGTTTGGCAAGCTATGCAAGAAAATTATTTTTCTTATTAAAGCTACTGAACAGTGCTTTGTTTTTCTAAACGTTTGCCCTATCTAAATTTACAACACGATACTGGCTGCTCCAGTTCAAACGGAAACTTGATAACGGTTGTAAATACATCATAACTGCATAACATGTGGGATGTTTATGAAAGGTCCAGAAAAAGAATGGGATTTATTATTTGTTTGAAGTCCAACTGAAGATAAATGGAAGATTGAGAGGTACCGCCTTAAATTAAGTATTTAATTTGGAATTCTGCACTGCGCTCATAGGTTTCTATGTTCCAAGAAGTATATATAGACCAAGACACCGAGGGAAAGAACACAAAGAATGGAATTGTCTGTTTGAAGCTATCCCGTCGTGTTGTAATTGCCCTGTCATCTACTTTGTTCACCTTGCTTGCTGCTATTAAAGAGTTGCCAAATCTACATCATCTATAACTGGAATCTGAGCCAGGTATTGTCCTCTATACTACCTAGCAGCACAGGGAGTGCATTAGGAGGCTGCTGGTAATTGGGGAAGGCAATGACTGGTTCACTATTGCTGCATTCTCACCCTGTTACACAAACTCCTTCATGAAAGGAGAGACACTGCATTACAAATGAAAAATGTTGCTTTTTGGCTGGCGTCTTGTGACAGCATTTTTGCATCTCAAAGCCTTTCTTCGATATTTGTTTCTTTTTCCCTCAGATACAATAGCTGTGACAAAGTTCTCTTCAGACCTGAAAATGTGTGACAGCCAAAAGAGGCATGACATTACATGTTCAGGGCAAGAAAACAACAAACTAGTTTGCCATACTTTGTTCTGGAACATATGTATGAGCTTGCAGTCTCACCTGATGTATTGCACCTGAAGAAATGGAGTACATGCAATGATCTACATCAGCTATCTACAGTACGATCCTTGGGAGCCTCACCTACACTAGACTTTACCGACTATGTAATTAACTCGCTTTTAGATTCACTGCATTCAGATATATCTTTTGTGGATATGCTAAAAAAAAAACTGTAGTTGATTTCATACCCCTAAATTAAAGTAAGAACGAGGTGGAAGTTATAAACTGCATGTTATCACAAGCACTTGCCACCGATGCTAGATTTGCTAGTCTAGGACAGTTGTTTTACTGACGTATATGCATGTTCAAATCAATTCAGAACAAACAAAACATTTTTCCAGGGCCTATTGCGATTATTTGTATATTTCATGTTAAATTAAGTCGTGAAGAAAGAGGAGTATCACCTTCATGGCAAAAACTAAATTGTATGAAGCAGAAGATCTCCGTGTCTGGAAACATTGTGACTGACAAAATTATATGTGAGAAAAAACTACATTATGAACCATTGTTAAATATAATTTTGACACAAATTGGTAACTCAAAAACATTTAATAATTTTCTTCATTTCAAAATGATACATTTTTCAATGAGGTTGAGATTAAAGTGAGAGTGTTAAGTTAAATATAGAACGTATGCGGAAACCTTTTTGGGCATATGTTTGGAGGTGCACATATATCACAAATAGGTGTAAGTGATATTCCTACCTTTAGCAAATAATGGGCCTGTTCTTACCTGTCAAAAATTAGAACATGATGTTCCAATTCTAATCAAACCTCTTATCGGGGTACCACAAAAGATCATCAGAAAAAGAGTTTTAAAGGAATTAAATGGTACATCGATATTGCCACAATTTTTATATAAACCTGTGTATAATTATGTATGCATTCTACAGTGCACAATGAACACATTCTGTGCAAAAGACATAACCTAACACAATTTTGCACTGGGAAGTAGCACTGAATAGAAAGCACTTTGAACTGGAGGTTTGTCCTTTGGTGTTCCAGGACAGTGTTTAAAGACCATGGTTGTTCGCTGAAAGTTGTAAGCTAGTACTGATTATTGTGCCACGTGCACCAGTCTTTATATATCTTAACTATAACAAAAAGCAGGTGCATGTTGTGAAAAATGTAAATGAAAACCATAGTAGTCTGCACTATAAAAAAAAATCAATTAATTGTAAAAGCGAGATAATCTTTTAATCTCTAGTGTCAACATAGTGACCAAACTAGGAAGATCAAGATATAATTGTATTATGATTTATAAACAAATATATAAAATGGCGATGTGCGACACGTCCTTGATTCTAATAGCTTCAATGTTTGCATTATGCAAATAATGCAAATTTCCAATATTTTTCAAAAATGTTATGGTTAAGAAATTATTGTTGCCAGATTGTGAGTACATTCAATCAGGAAGTCACAATTAGACACATATAATGGTTGTCACAAAACAGATGTTCATTGTCAGAGAAGAAAAATATGGGCTTGCTTGAAGTGTTAGTAGAAATATGATGAGCATGCGCAATCTTCTTACTAACATACTATCAAGGCCAGCACACACAAGTAAGAGAACATCTCCAATCCGGAATGCCTCTTGCATGAGGCCAGGATTATACTTTAATGTATTGAACAATTATTTTCCTCCTTGGGTAATTAACAGTATTGTTTGTGACCAACATTCCACGTGTCCCAATTTGTCACCTCCTACATTTGTGGAAATAATAATTTAAACATGAAATCTTCGAAACATATGAGAAAATTGCATAACGCAATAAGAGAAACATCTGACCTCGGGCCACTTTGGGCTGGCTCCTTACAGCTCACAGAGCAAAACACGTGTCAGCATTTTTCATATTAGTTTACAAATATGTCTACATTAGAAATAACAAATGCATTTCACATTTACTAACGACTGTATTTGAAATAATTATACAGCACAGGCTATTATGGCTTCTTTAAACAGTTCTCTGAAAGTGCTGTGGTTGCCAATTCTCACTATATAAATACTGATATTCATGTTTTTCAAGAAACACGCAAGTGTTGTGCAAACAACAATTTTCTTTATTTTTTTATTTAATGCGTATGGCTAATACAATTAAGCCTGTTGCATTCATATCACACTATTCATATCACACTAAATACAAAAACAATTAAAACAAAAGTTCATAATTACAAATACAATCAAGACTATTAAAATCCTCATTCAACAATTCATATACTACAAATTCATTTTATAGTTCATTATTAAATACCTATACAGATTACATTATTCCGATAAATATGTAGCTACCTTTTGTAACGCTCACCTGATTCCCACGGAGGCGCTGGTCTAGACAGGAAGGTGTCTGTGACTCGAAAGGTGATGTGCAGGACTCGGTTGGCTTCTGGGGCTGAGCCTCTTCGCACTGTGTGTCGAACTCGAAGGGTGAGATTTCTGCAGGTGAGAGAATATGGGGGTTAATAATCTGGGCAGTTGAGTGTCTCTCTCTCTCTCTATTCCCAGCTTCCCGGTAGAATCCCCCAGGTCAACGTGCTCACCTTAGATAGGTGAATGCTGGGCTCTCCATCTGCGTCTGGTGCAGGGTGCCGTTGCCAGTTCCTTCACTGGGTAAAACGTAGACCTCTTAACATCAGAGGAGCGCTACTGCCGTTAACTGCACGAGCGGTGAGTTTACGGACACCTTTTGTCCTTAAAGTCTTTAGGTGCGAGGGCACTTTTATGTAGATCAGGGTTTGGTATAATGCTTTCTCCTATTTGTTTTGCAGGGCTCTGGAGACAGAAGATGGTGTGAAGGGAGCCGAAGCTGGAGCCAGAGCCTTGGAATGGGAATGAAGCGCTTGGAAATGCGTGAGTAAATGCAAGCGCACTAACTGTTTCTTTTCTCTTGCAGCTGCGGGTTTGTGCTGAAGAGATGCTGGAAAACGCCGGAGTATTTGCAGGCGTCCTATTATGGCGAGCGCGATGGGCGTAAGTAAATACCTGTCTAATGTCTCTCCTTTTGTCTTTCAGGTCCGGATTGCAGCGTTGGAGACCCAGAGTGCCGGTAAGAAATAACTATGCCTTTGTTTTCACAGGCGGAGATGCAGCGTGATGAAATGGTCGCTGCCGATGGATCAGGTGAGTAATGCGCTTCGTATGAAGGTTGCCGTGCTAACCTGTAGTTTCTTATTTTGCAGGTGCTGCTGAAGACTGGATGCGGGGATGGTAAGTATTGTTCTTGCAGGTTCTGCTGAAGACTGGATGCAGGAATGGTAAGTATTGTTCTTGCAGGTTCGGGCCCGGATAGAAGAAAAGCTGGAACAGACTCGGTGAGCGTTCTGCTGCAGATGCAGAATAACGCGAAGCACGTTTCATCAATCGGGTGTGGTTTAAATAGCCTTGGAGTGCTGAGGCGTCTTCCTCCACGGCCCCGCCTAGGTAAGAAAAGAGTTCCTGTTCCAGAACAGTTCCAGTGTTGTATCCAGGGAGTGGAGCTTGCCCCACCCAGGTAAGAAAGTAGTTCCGGCTTACTGAGGATTCCTATGCAGCTGGTAAGTAAGCAGCATGGTCTGCTGCAGGTAAGTCCACCCAAGCATCTTCATATAGATTATGAGCCCGGCGCTTCCAGTGCCGGGACCGATGGCATTGATGAGCCTGGCGCCACCGGCGCCAGGACAAGGTCCAAAAGGTCCCAGTGGGGACCGGCTGGTGCCTAGGATTAAGGTTAGGGGCCTGCTTCCAAGGACGTTGGGCTGATCCTGACTCCTTGGAAGCAGTAATCATGACACCTTTCTAATTAATATACTTAGGCTCATTGATGTCTGGAATCTACCTCCATGTTTGTCCTTTACAATTGGCCCCGTCACTGATTTGCATTTTGAGAGTGTGCATCAATAACATGCCTTGCATGCGCTCCCAGGCGTGCATTGCAGCTGCAGTCATCACAAGCCACTTTGCCGCCACAATCATAGACCAAAACTGATCTGTTACTATACTGCCTGGACGTATCGAAAAGTGCTCATAGCCCTTGAAGTAATTGTCAGTTGCCTTCTCACATGCCGTCAAAATATGCCTACTAGTTTCTATAGGGCACATAAACGACACAATCTTTTTTCGTGTGGTATGTTCTGCCAGGCAACGAGTATGTAAGACCGGCAAGATATTTAATTGCAGGTACATGATAAAGCGTTGTTCTCTAGTATGCCAATATATCTCACTTGGTCCTGTTCCTGTAACTTCATCTTCAATTTATGTAGATAAAAAACAATATATGTTGCCTCTTTCAGGGGCAATACAATATTTTCCACATGGTCTTGTACAGTATCAGCCAATTCAAGATGTGCTTTATTACCCATTCAGTAATATACATGCCATTTGGGGTACGACGTCCTTTCATCGCCTGCCTGTTCATCCCCAGGCTTTTTAACGTGCACATTCCATCGAATGTGCTCATCGAATTTTTTAGGTGGTGGGTGGGAAAGGGCAGATAAGGGTTTGGGCGGGTGGGCAAAAAAGAAACAAGTGTGGGAGGGGAGTTTGGGGGGTACCCCCCAAACAAAAAAAAAACATGAGCACATTCGATGGAATGTGCACGTTAAAAAGCCTGGGGATGAACAGGCAGGCGATGAAATGACATGGAACCGTCATTTGGACATAGAAAGTATATCAGGGATATCCATTTTTGCACTAACTTCATTTATTCTTAATAGCTTATTACAAGTTAGTTTCCTAATAGTATATATGGAGGTGGTGCCTAATTCCATTCTCAAAGCAGCCATAGGGACTTTTGTGGGTAAGCTCAGAAGTGACCCAAGTATTTTTCCTTCTAGCTTATCTAGCCATCGCAAGTGATTTTCAGGGACAGTTTCTAAACCATATAATATTCATGGTGCAATTGCTCTGGTATACACTTGCAAAAGTCCCTCTAATGACTCTCATGCAAATCTCTTGACAAATGCCCTAAATATCAGCCATCGTCGCATAGCTTTAGCTTTAACATAGGCATAGCATTGTGAGAATGTATGAGCACTATAAAATGGTAGCCCAAGGTAGACATAGGTTTTAACCTGCTTCAATTTTGTATCATTAATGTGCCAACAAAACCTAGTAATGTGTCAACCTTTACTCTGTATGTGAATAACCTTGGTGTTTGCAAGACTGATCTTCAATCGATTCTCGTCCGCAAATTGGACAAGGTTGTCAATGGCCCTTTGTAGACTGAGAGGGGTGTGGTCAAGTAAAACCGTGTCACCCGCATAAGTAATCCACTGTACCGCCACCCCTCCAATATATGGTGGAAAAGTCTGTGTCATGCTTCATTTCTCCCCCATGTCAACCAGACAGAGGTTAAATAGCAGGGGCACAAGAACGCACCCCTGCTTTACACCCCTTTCGGTTGGCAAGGGGGAGGATATATCCCCAACTTGCAAAATGCAGACCATGACAGTTGTTTCGGTATATGTTGATATGTTGGTATGTTGATATGTCGGTCAACACAATCAAATGCAGTCGAATAATTGACAAAGCATATGAAAAATTCACCATCGGTACCACTTATTACATCAGCAGCTAACACGCCTAGCGCCCACATAGCCTTTATGGTGGAATAGCCCTTCCTAAATCCAAGCTGATGGGGTTTTACCAGGTGTTTGTCGCTAACCTATTTATTCAATAGCTGCAGCAAAACAATTGCAAAATCTTTTCTGCTATAATCTAGCATGGCTAGTAATGTGTAGTTTTTTTTTTAATTTATTTTTTATTTGACTTAGTTTTACAGAAAGAAAAAAAAAGAAAACTTTGTCAACATTCCTCATCTCATCATAAACACATGTTCTTTCAACGCTTCTTTCACGAAGTAGCCGCTTGACTAATTGTTTAGTCTCTTAAACAAAAGTTGTTTTCATGATTACTTCGAAGGCAGAATGGTGTCCATGAAGTTTATTACTCCACACGGCAGTTGTTGGTTTGTTCCAGAGATCAAATAGCTCCACCAGTCTTCCATGTTGTCATTTTTTGGTGCAGATTTCCCAATATGTAGTGATCTGACCACAGAAATTTCTGGACATCTGATTATCAAGTGTTTTGTCGATTCAATGGCTTTGTTGCAGTATCGACATATGTTATCTGTTGTTTTTGGATCTCTTTTCCATGTGAGTGTCTCTTTGGTTTTGTATAAATTGTATAAAGTCTGATGAATTGATCTCTATGGTATCGTGAGGGAAATTTGGAAAGATATTTCGGAAGAGTCGATAGTCCGAAATCACAGGCTGTCTTCATTTGTGTACGTTTTTCTTCATTGATGATCCAATACCATCGACGCATCCGCATTTTTGCAATTTGGGGCATCTGCATGACCTGCTCTAGGGATATGTCAGCTTCATCTAATATTTTTGTTAATTTAGATTCCCATATTTCCAGCAAATACATCGAAGGATGATCGTCTCTCTTGAACAAAATCTCATACGGTTTAGCTGATGGTCTCAGATGCATTTTCCTTGGCATTGCTATGGATTTCCAAGCCACTGTATTGTATAGTGCTTCTATGCACAATTCCTGTCGAATGGCAATCACAGACACGTTTGATGGTAATTTCAGGACTTTGCCAGAATAATACTTCCATTTAATCCCAAAATTTTGCACTTATGTTCCATCCGGCTTCACTCCCAAATGTGAGTGTTGGAACTACCTTTTGTAGATAGAAAATTAGAACTGGAGACAGTGTGAACTTGCCAAACATAGCATGTAGCTTTGCTCCTTGGACTGCAAACATCTGCATCCTTGTTCTTAGATTTTCTTTCCAACATCATTCTTCGATTGAGGTATTAAACATAATACCTAAATAACGAATTGTGTTGGTTTGTTCAATCATTTTTCCATTTACCTTCCACTGGAATTTGTTTTGACGAGCTTGGGATTTATGACCGAACGATACAATTATTGATTTTTCTACGTTTATTTCAAGATCGTTTTCTGTTAGAAAGATCTAAAGTGCAGAGAGAAGTCTCTGAAGACCTATTTGTGTCTGGTCTAGGAGCACAATGTCATCTGCATGTAATCTGTAGTTGTTAGGACCTATGCGCGAGTCACGCTTGTAACCTTGTAACTTGTAAGCTTAAAGTATTCTGATCTTCGCACCCTGATACCTTCGGGTCCGGCGCGTGTTACAAATAAAGAAAGAAACAAACAAACAAATAATCTTGCCAGAATATCAAGAATGTCACTGATGTCTATATTCAGGACTGGACCACCCAAAAAAGCAAATTAGGGTTTACATTTCGCAATGCTTTGGTCCCAATAGAGACCCTTTACAAGTGCCTTCCAAACCTCTTCTGATATGGTGCAGAATTCCTTAGGGCTATTACGGCCAAATAAGTCTGATATAAGTGCCAGAATTTCTGTGAGTCATTTGTACGAATCAGTCGGTAGACCATTTTCCAATTTGCTAATTCAAGGCTGGCTTTACGGGCACGTAGCCAATTCTTGTGTTTGGAAGATATGACCCCAATCATAATTTTTTGCTCTTGGAAATTCATGTAGTGCACTAGCACCTTGGAGCGTCTTGTGCTCGATGGAATTACCAATAATGATCTCAGACCCAAATAACTGGACAGACTCAAAGAATATGGCAAAGTACTACTTTATTATCTGCTCAATAAAGTAGGGAAATCTGGCGAACGAATTGTAGTCCAGATACTCAAACGTACGTTTCAACTATAGAAAGGCTTTATATCTCAATATGTACCTATATATCATATAAGTATTAGTATCGTGACTGGATGCCCCTTATCTGGTAGACGGTATTGTACGTTTTTACCGTATAAAAAAGTCTGACCCCCCCAAAAGACCTAAAACGAACACCACGAAAAGTTCGGACTACCAAAAGTCCAAACCTTTCGTGGTGTGTGTTTACGTGTGTCAGTGGGGTCGGACTTGGGGCTGGGGGAATTGTCTCCCGCAACACCCTGCTCACTAATGTGAGCGGGTGTTGCAGGGGACAACACCCAAGTCTCCTGCAAAAAGAAAAAAAAACAGAGCTGCGGGTATGTTCCCCGCAATACCCTGCTCACTATGCTATACAATATAGTGAGCGGGGTGTTGCGGAGGTCACCCCTGCAGCACACCCGAGAAATTTGTATTTTAAATTAAGAAAAACGGGTGCTGCAGGGATGTCCCCTGCAACAACCCTCTCACTATACTGTACAGTATAGTAAGCCGGGGCTGCGGGGGAAACCCCTGCAGATTCCGAAAAAAAAAACAAAAGAAAAAAGGACCCTGGGGCATCGGATCCTAATCACGGAAGTGAAACGGAACTGGCACTGCAGGGAGACAGCGTGAATGAAAGGTAAGTTGGGTTTGGGCATGTTGGAGGCATGGGTGGGGGTGTGGTAAGGGTGGGGGTGTGTGGTTGATGTGTTGTGTGTGGGGGTATGGTTTTGTAGGGGTTTTAATGCGTGTTCGCATGGGAAATGTTTAGGGGTTTTAATGCGTGTATGCATGGGAAATGTGCAAACCTTTTGTGGTTTGCACATTTCTCATGCAAACGTTTCCGTCGCGCTGATCCTGGTAGACACGCCTTGAACCACCTCTAAATATGTCTAATACGATTATAGCAGAATAACAGAAGCTGATTGGCCTATGCAACATTGTATAGTATGTTGCTGCATAGACCCCTATGATTCATTGGCATTCTCTCCCAACCTTGGACTTTTGGCTGGTTAGCAGCACGTAAGCAAAACGAAAATCAGGTCCAGAGAAAAGCGCCACACTACTACCCATTTGCCCATTTCACCCATTATCGCTCATTGGTCAGGCCCCAAGCCAAGGCTGGTTCTTTTTAGTTGGCTTTGCAGCCTGTTCTCTGCTCTGGGACTTTTCAAGTGAGTATAGGTACACCATTATCTTCGTCTGGAGCTTAATGAATAGCCCTTGTTTTTGATTTCTGAATCACGTGTGAGGAGAACATGATTTTGTCCATTTCAACCTTTTATTTAGTTCTATTTAATTCAATTAGGCTAGGTGGCTTTACTCCTCTTGGCCTCTGGAGACTTGGTTGCTCTACCTCTGTATTCTTGACTGTCCAGTAGTTTGGCACTTGTAGATGTTTTCTTCTTTGCTTACTCTAAGAGAAATAGGTCTTGCGTACATGGCTTATCCTCTTGACTCCCTTTGTGCCTTGCAATTATTCCTTGATGTGGCATCCTTGATCCCAGGCCAATAGACTCCTCTTAATTCCTCACACAAAGCTGTTTATCCAGCGTTTCCTGACTCTGCAGTAGTCCGTCTCTGAGGTAGCTTGATTGGTTAACATGAGTCCGGCGTCCATCTTTTTCTCACGGCCGCTTTAGTCACATTACATTTTCTTCTGCAGCAAGCTTCTATATGTCTTAGCTACCTTGCGTTCTTGCGCAAGTTCATTCACTTCTTCTCTACTCACTCATTTCTTTAGTGCACATGATTTCTTCGTATTCAATTACATGTTTGTCTTGTTACTTCAGTTACTTCCTCATTCCTTAAGTATTTGAATATTGTTTTATTGCGTTATTCTATCTTCTCTTCGTGACATCACTTTGCTTAGTGGTCCTGCAAAATTCCCACTACCTTTTCAGCTTGTGGATACATTCAATACGGTTGTCTGAGTGCATATCGACTCTCATACACTCAATGTGGTTTTGGGTCAATATCAGGTGTCACACATAGGGCTCTTCTACTGCTGTACCAGTAAAATGGAGGTGAGGGGGCGGAAGCTACAAATGACGTGTACATCTGCTCCTCTACAAGGTTCATTTCTCTTAACGGCCCTCACCTTCTTGCATAAAAAACGCTTTTCAATATGAATCTGATAATCAAAAATTCTAGGGTTATCCTTGCCTGGCACAGTCATCTTCCCTGCCATATAAAGGCAAGTCTTAATTAGTGCACATAATTTCCCCAAATCACCATTGCAAATATTTAATATTTCTTCTGGGGAGCGAACTGTCTGCACAATGTACTCATTGGCCCTTTTTAAATTGGTCTCAGACCACACAACTCTGTTACTCTGGGCATTAACTGACACCTTGCCCAGGTCTGCCTTCCTGTTCTTCTGTGAATACACATGAAAGGTAGCTTTCATCATTGCGTGGTCACTAACTGTGGTAAATGAAATATCATATTTCAGTGCTTTACAATGCAGTGTCCGTAAGGAATATACTGTCCAAGCATGAGGTGCTGCACCCATTTTTCCACGTATCCACCCTCCAACAGGTTTTCATTTTTTGCTTTAACAGTGGTACTACATTGAAATCCAGCAGGGCTTCCAACCACTTCTGACCCTTCAGTAGCAATGCTCAGGAAGGCTCCGAAAACAACCGTCATTGGTCATCTGTTATAACGTCACTTACCAGATTAATACATTGCGCATTGAAGTCACCAGCTACAATTATACACCCCTTGAAGTTCTTTAACTTCTATGGTGACAATAACTGTCACCCATTTCACCAGTAAGGCAGTATGTGTTCCATCGGCAGGATCATATACATTTAATATTAGAGTACTGCCATTCCAATCAAAAAAGTTTAGTTTCAGCTGCCAAGCCGTTGTCACAAAATGTGCCAGTATTGTACCCCACCGTCTTGTGGCCTTGGCTAAGGCCTATTGTAAGAAACCTGGCAATACTCTGGTGCCTACTCCCTGTGGATCCTCTGCTCAGATGGCCAGGGAAGGGCCAGCACTTTTGGATCCCGACCCTGGGGGTGGACAAGTGAGGGAGGATCATCTGAGTGGAGGGTCTTCGGGGATTGGGAATGTAGTGCCGACAGGCGAGACATGGTATCCCCCTTTTCCTGAAACCAACTTCCCTTACAACCCCTCTTCCTTTGTGGGCCATTGTGAACCTAGCACCATGCACAAACCCACACTTCCCTTGCAGGCCATTAAAAGGAATAAGAAAATACACACTTCCATTTAAGATACAAATCACTCAGAGCTAAAGGACAGGCATGTCCAGATAATTGAGTAATGGAAGGGCAGGCAGGCTCTACAATGGCCACACACATGCAGCCTGTTATTTTGCTGCAGGTGTATACAAGGTGGGGCATCCAGCATTGTGGGGAGCAGCAGTTGGAGACACAGCAACAGGGAGGCTGCATGGCTGAGTCCAGCAGGGGATCCCTGACTTGCATGGAACTGCCTTTCAGGAGGCGAGCAGCAAGATGGTGGAGAGAAAACCAGCTGGAGGAGACTGAAGAGCTGGCACGCTACCCCATGGCAGAGCAGAAGCTCTGGGGTGAAGAGGCAAGGGAGCTGTATCTCCAGGGAGCCAGTCTGGTTAACAAGCGAAGGCTGTGGACAGAGTCGACCTTCCCTTTTGTAAGCCGGGCGTGTTTGTTCACTTGCTGTGGCCAGAGGTGTCTAAGGACAGGTGGTGAGGCCCTGACCTTAGCTGCAGTGTTCTTAAAGCAGATAGCCTGGAAGCGTGAGTGAAATCACTGCAGGTGAGCCTGAAGTACAGGGAGACTCGCAATGTGATAGACGCGGCTAAATACTATGCACGGAGAGTAAGTGGAATGAAAGGAAATCTGTTATTGCAGTCCTCCACGATTGTGAGTCAATCGGATAATGCGGACTGGGAAAGAAGAAACACAGAGTATCTGAATGAAGGCACAGGAAGGGAAAACCCAGTGGCAAGGCCTATACGAAATATTTGAACACTTGGATGCCACTACACGAATTCACAAACGAAAGAGAACAAATGTACTTTAAGCCGAGACTATTGCGCAGCATTTCTGTTATTTAAAATACACACTCTGAACTGGAAGAATGGGCGACCCAGGAGTCTGAGTTGTTGAAATATGCTACACCGTATCCAATGTTGGAGGGTGGGGGGAGGGAATATCATGAATGTTTGTATTCATATTTTGAAAAACCAAATTAAATAAAATTGGTAAAAAAAAAAATGGAAGTACTGTATGCAGCAGGACAAACGAATAGAATCTTGTGTGATACAAAGTTACCGAGTGGTCACCTAAGGAAGATTACGTTGTTGAAAGTCACGGTGGACTGAAAGAAGGACATCTACATCCTGAGGGTAGCTGTGTGAGGTACGAAGTGCGAGCAAAGTGCCACTGGCAATCGAGAAACACAGTGAGAGCCAGCAGAAATCTGTGAACGAGAAAGGAACACTTTTAAAGAGCCAGAGCAAGTAAAGCACAGCCAAGCATAGTGAACTAAGTGAACTGACAAGGAAGGGGCAGAGCTAGGATCCCCAGGGACTGGGTTGCGCAACCTGTGTAATGGGTGGACCGTGCGGTCCAACAACTGCACCCAGACCAGCGGGAGCCTGAAAGTGGAACACAGAGGTGGGGAAGGGAAACCCAGAAGTGTTTGTGAATATCTACAACAGTTACACCTAAGAGCCGGGACTTGGGCAAGGGAACCCAGAGTTTAAAAGGTACTGTGGGCATTAACAAAGTGCTGCTTTCTGAGTTCAGGCAAGAGAAGCCTAAGAAGCTTGCTGGACATTTGTTGTTTGTGCATCTGAGAAAACCAAACGGAAAGATTGTTAAACTGAGAATAACAATAACTATGAGCTGTTAAGGTACTGTGACATTTACTTGAAGTGAATCCTGAAACCTTGTGGAACTTTACTTTCTGAAAGTCTGGAACATGGGGAAGGGAGCTGTGTGAGAAGATCCTGAAAGCCACTGTCAGACGAGTTTGGAAGACCTATTTAGTTTGAACATTCCAAAACATTGTTAGTATTAGAAGTAAGTGCAAGTATGGGTTATGACACAGACATTTTACTTTGGGCTGTTCGACATAAACTGGCCTTAGATACACCAGTTGAGGTAAGTCCCCTCTTAGATTTAGGGCAAGTTAGGCGTTACTCCCATACTGAAGTTTTAAATTAAGGTTTTCCAACTGGATCTCTTGTGTCTATGTCTGACTGTTGATACCATGTCTGTCTCACACTATGCATAGGCCACCCTTGGGTCTCCCCTTCCGAGCTCTAGTTGCTGATTGAAAAAATATTTGGTAGCCATCCATTGAAAAGGTCGACGTCAAACAAGTTTCTTGTAACATAAATATGTCAGTTGTGGCAAGAGCAGCATAGATTATCGGTTGTGTAGTGAACAATCTAAATCACCTTGTGTTCCAGGATAGGAGAAGACCCACATCAAAAATGGCTGATGGTCAAAACCTTGGCTCTTCCACCAAAGGCACCCAAGACTTGTTGGGCAATGTTCGCTGTGTTGATTTAGATTGCTGTCCTTGGTAATCCAATCTCTTTTTTGGCCAAGCAGGTTTATTTTATGATTTTCCCTCTATAGTATACACAGGGGTATTAAAACGTTCCTCATTCAATAGGCCATAGTATAATTGCATGCAATAGCCTGTGGTATACAACATTTAGCATGAGCCTTTCCACAGCATTCCCCCAAAATACTGTAAAAAAAACGGAATGTGCAATTATTGAGCCTTCGGCTTGTGAAAGAAAATCGAGGCCCATATGCCGAACAAGGGGAGCGAGGGTTGCAGACAGAAAAAAAAAAAAGAAAGGGACCCTGCAGCGTCTCCGACCCACGTTAGTGGGAGGGAACTGAGGCCGTAGGGGTTCAGGAGTGTCAGCAGCACGCTGCTGTGTGTGCTGCCGAAAAAGGTAAGTGGGGGTGTGATAAGAGGATGCAACATGGCGGAAAGTGATCTACGTGATCACTGTGCAACGGGATTTGCGATTCCATCTTTTCGGATTCGCAATTTCCCGATGCACAGTGATCACGTAGATCCCTTTCCACAACCATGCAGCTGACAAACTTTACCACCACCCAACTAGTTTGGCTATGATAACCGGGTAGTTATACCCTTTCAATATCTTGTGATGTCATTACAGACAACTCCTCAATTTGTTGGAACAGTGTCATCAGACTTCCTCTATTTAAAAATGGGCTGTAGCTAGTAGGGTCGATTTCCTTAATGCAAATGCATCGTGGATAGTATGCTGGTTTATCATGCTTCCGATTATAGCCGTGGGTCCACAAAAAATTGCCTGTATTCCTGCAGAGCTTGTATGGGGCCTAGTTGGTGTTCGACTATCACCGGCGTATAAGTAGTTACATGGGTCAGCCCATTATCAGAGGTGGGCTTAACCATTGTCCTTGAGTCTACAATCTCAGTTATCGTCTGAGCGGGTTCACTGGCCATGATAAATCTGCATTATATTATTTTTTATCTGTTGCCCCCTGTTGGCTTGAACTTTATCTCTTTGTATGGGTCTATTTACACCTTTCATTGCTGGTCTGAGTGTCACACTCTTCTCAGGAAATTGTAGCCATTTATCTAAAGTACCGGTTCATAGCTTAGGCTGTTTATTTTCAACAACGATATTCCGGGAATTGACTCTCTTGGTCTTTGCTGGTGTCACATTCTTGTTTACATTTGGGATAGCTACCAATGCTGATGGGTTATTGGGTGCTTCCAAAGATGCTTGTTTTCTGTTTTTAGACGAGTGTTTAATTTTGTGTCTCTTTCTGCGTTTCTGTGTCGTTTTTAAATGGTTATTCAGTGACAAGACACAGGCTCTATAGGAGATTTTATAACTGGGTTTTCCTGCATAAGCCTCCATTGGTTCATATACACAAATGACATTGAATGGTCAGAAATTGAAAGCAGGGTGTGTATCATATTAGGCACAACAGATGACTCTACTTTCACCTCTTCTACGAAAACTGCCTCCAATATTTCCCACGTCTGTCAACTATCCACTACACTATTTGCCAGTATCACGTCCACTACTATGGCCAAAATCCTCTTTATTGCTCTCTGTTCATTTCCCAATGTAGAGCATAAACCAAAGACTACATTCACCGTAACAGCAATTGTGTTCAAGCTTGGCATAAAGGTAGAGTCATTAAAATTAAAAAATAATTTGTATCATGCTTTTTGAAGTATCCACACTCTAATCTACCACAGTGGTGTTATCGACAAATTAGTTGGAGGAAGTGATGCAGAGAGGTCAATGTTGGGAGCATTTCCTGATAAGGATGCTCCTTTTAAATCAGTCAGTCAATATGTTTATTCAGATCAATTAATCCATCAAACACATCAAAGGAATATACAAAAACACATTGCATAACAAAATTGCCACAACTTCTTGCTTATAAAATACGGTGTCCATATCTAAAAAACATTTTAAAACACAGTACCAAAATGCAGAACATTCATAAAATCCAATACATATTCAACCAGTTTGGGTACATACTGCATAGACCATGCGCTATAAACATTCATTAGAGTTCTAATAAGAGGGTGGGAACAACCAGATACAACCATTTCACAACAAATAGTACTTAATTCAATAGGTGAAAAATACACAAGCATTATCCTGGATTATGGCTGGTCTTATTGGTGCTATTGGCTCAGAAACCCCTCTCTTTGAAACATGACTCTTTTCAGGAAGGGTTATAATGCCCACGCTGTCAATACAGAATCCGCAGCCAAGAGAAACAGCACTGCTGGCCTGTAGGAGCGAATGTTGACTGACCTAAGGACCAGCAATAGTGTTGAACGTCTAATGGTATTATGTACTGGGCAGAACAATAGGAGATGGTTCAGGTTTTCTCTGTCTGCCCCACATGCTGGGCATCATGATACATCGGCGTACCCAATCCATTTTGCAGTTGTTCCCCTTAGCTGCAGACAGTCAAACCTGGCACGTGTGATCAGCCAGCAATCTCCCCTTTTGAAATCCCAGAGGAGGTAGGGCTGGAACTCCTTCACCACCGAAAGTGTCCTATCTGCGTTGGTGGCAAACGCCATGAAGTCCCTTTTCTCCTTCATTGCCTATCCCAAGATGATTTTATAAGATCTCATTTGGCCTTTAGTTAGCAGATTGTCAGGAGGGGAAAGAACCCAGATGTTATTACGTGACAAAACGTCATCAATGTAGACCATCCACGGGAATTTTCTCCAACTCTTCCTAGACATCAATGACCTAATAATAAAGTGACAACGCTTAGCATGTTCATTCGCCCAAAGGCGAAGCTAGCCAATTATTGGTGCCGGGGCCCATTGGTCCTCCTAGAAATCCATTCCCAGTTCCCTGTGAATAGAGATACAGGGAGCGGATCCGAGAGTCCCAATAACCTTCTGAAAAACTTTTTCTCTTTGACCTGAATCTGCATAGCTTTTTGAAAACCCCATAATGGTGCTGCATACAGGGTCACAGCCTTTGTCTGTGCTGTATAGACTTTAGATACTACATCCAGCAGTTGGCCCTGACAGCGAGACGGGAAGTGTGAAATCCCCCCACTTGTTGGCTTAACTTCGCCGAGTGTTTTTTAATGTGGGCATTACCCATGACTGTCTCTGAGAATCTTCCCCCCCAGGTAGTCAAATTCCTTGACTCTAGGGATTTTCTCCCCATTACAAAGCACTGGTAGCATCTCCGCCAGCCGCTTACGACCAACACACCCCATTACTGCCAATTTCATGGTGTTTATTTTGAGCCCCAAATTATTGTTAACGGTCTCATAGGTGGAAATCAGGATCTGGAGGGCCCTGGGAGTCCTGGCTATTAGCACAGTATCATCAGAGTAAGCCAAGACTGGAAAAGGCCTGCCCCCAGATACGGATAATCCGCCCTTGTATCCACCAGCACCTTTAAGAGCCTGTTGATGTAAAGGGTAAAAAGGACTGGGCTAAAACGCAGCCTTGCCGAACCCCACATCCCACCTTGAAACACGCCATACATTGTCCCTAAGCGCCACTACGCACACAAGTCTGGTTATCCCAATGAAGTTCTAGTAGCACATCCAAAATGGCCTCTGGGCATCCCATGGACCCGAGCACGGCCCACAAATCCGATCTATCTACTTTATCAAAGGCTGTGCTCAGATCCATAAATGTGAGGTACACCCCCCACACAAAACTGAGTTAGAAACAACTAAATACAGATTTAGGCTCTGTTCCATAGTTCCCACCCCAGGGCAAAATCCAAACTGTATGTCAGAGAGAACTACCTTCTCCGATAGCCACGACTCAATGTGTCCCAACAGAACCCTCCCACATTTCTTAAAGGAGTTGTCAAGCAATGAGATAGGGCTGTAGGACATTGGGCTTGCTGGATCCCCTTTCTGAAAAATGGTGAAAATAATGGCCAGTTTCCACGAGGGTGGCAAAAAACCTGTGACCATACAAGCATTATACACTATGGTCAACAGTGGGCCCCAAAGATCTGAATGGTCCTGAAAAAGATCCGAAGGGATCTCATCTGGGCCCGGGGCTCGATTATGGGCCCGTTGGATAATAGCCTGCGATACGTCCTCTAGACTAAACTGCAACGGGGCACAGCTTCTCCCTTGCCTTTCCACTTGTACTCCCTCCTCCAAACAGATTGCCAAAATACCCCACCCATGATGCCTCTTCCACATAGGGCCCCCTTTCACAAATTCCCAGAATGCTTTTTGGTCATTACGCCTTGATGCATTCAAGAAGCCCTCCCAAGCTGCCTCTTCCAGTTCACCTTTTCTTCTTTCTAGCCCCCGATGATAGTTCGTTCTTGCGTGGGCAATCTCCCTCCTCATGCAGGTTGGTTTTTTCAAAACCCTCAGGAGTGATGCCTTTGCGTTAGTGGACGACTTATCAAACCACCCCCTGATACAGCATTTCGCATTCCCACTGAACTGTGCCGTAAAGTCCTTAGTCAAAGCCCCCAGTAGCTTTGTGAACTATTCAACTACCGGCCATGGGCCCGCATTGCTTTCTAGGATGCCATGAATAAGCGGCAAGTTATCTGCCAGTGTGTCTAAGTGTAGATTAGAGTCCCGTATTCTTGCCCATTTAATTCTCCTGGTAAAAACGTCTTTTGTTTTTACCATGCATGCCCGGTTATCTTGGAGGCCAGCCAAGACTCCAATCAGCTTAAAACGTATTGGGTGGTGGTCACTACTAGGGTTCATCAACACTTCAAAGCCCACTATCCTAACCCAAAGCTCTAGCGAGATACAGAAGTAATCTATCGTAGAGGTGCCTTGATGACTATTAAAAGTGTGGTTTCCCGGTATGTCGGGTGATATGCGTCCGTTTACCGAGCGCATCCCCCATTCTGTAAACCAAATACACATTCGCAGGCCCTTTGCACATACCTGCCCATCCTTCAGGTTTGGGTGCACAATATTCTATGACAGATCCTCCAACGGGTCTACCAAATCCTCTGTTAATCCAACACCCATTTTGAGGTTAAAATCTCCTCCCCATATACATTTCATTCTTCTATTCTTCCTATTTGTTAGTAACTTGTCAATGAATACCTTGAGCTTATCCAGCCTATTCACCTCAGCCTTATGAGGGCTGTTATAAAGGTTTAGAATCGCTAGCGAATCCCCTCGAGAAGGAAATACACAGAGCAGCTGTAGGTAGTCCATATGAGTCTCCACTACCCTGACCATACAGGTTAAGAAATCTTGATCAAGATGGCCATGCCCCCATAACATCTCCAGCTGGCATTTTTCTTGGCTGGAATCCCTTAGGATACATACCTGTCTCACAGTGGGGTCTGCAATGGCCAGGTCTCTTGAAAAAGGATGACATCTTAGGTCTTAAGGAACTCCATGACGTCTTCCCTTTCAAATGTTGCCCTTGCTGTAGCTATGTTCCATTACAGTAAACCGGCCACCACCAGGTCTACCTCGGATATCACTGGTACGCCTGTTTCTCAAAGCTCGAGGTCCCCCCCCTCTCTTCACTGCCCTCCTGATTCTTTAAGCTGGAACGGTGGACCGTCTACCAGTCCAATTCCTCACAAGAGGTTAGGGGGTTGAACCGGTTAACCAGCTTGAGCCCAATGGTGGAAAACCCTCTGCTCTGGGGAAATGATCTTTCTAGATTGGGATTGGACCTCAAGCCCGGAAAGTGTCTACTACCAAGGTGTGAATACGTTGTCCCCCGTGTGTGGGCCCCCCCTTGGGCCTCCCCTCAGCCCAGCGTGTACTCCCGGGCCATTCCCTTGTACAACCACCCTCCCTCTGCATTGATAGAGAAAATCCCAACAATACCAGCCTGCTATATAACGATGAGCCATTTGGTTTTAGGCCTCTAGATAAATTGGAGTTGACCAGTTAATTAACCATCATGGGATCCAAAAAAGAGACCACAATACAATCCCCCTCCAACATTTTGGGTTTGGGACCTACCCAGCCTACCCTTCTTGCAATTAGTATGAGGCTGGGATCAATACTTGGGCCCATCAGGTTCGTATTGATCCAGTGGTTCGCTTGTTTCATCAAAGAGATGAACAAGTTACTTACCAACAGTAACGTTCTTTCGACTGGATGTTCCTCCCACGTATTCCTCATCTTGTGATAAATCGTTACCTCCAGCTTCGCTGCTTCGGAAAAAAAATTTCCTCGGCAGAGGGCGCTGTGCTCGAGGTCGTGGCGTCGATTGTCCCTCGACGTTCTCCGTACTCGGTCGACGTCACCGATGGTATAAGTAGCTCGAGCTGCGCCCGTTGCTTCAGTTCTGTTTTTTCGATGAAATATATATAGGAGGAACACCCAGGCGTGTCCCATGACCGATACATTCTTCGTGAGAGGAAAGTGTAAGAAAACGTAAACTGTACTGTGGGGTAGGATGGGAGGGCGATGAGGAATACGTGGGAGGAACATCCAGTCGAAAGAACGTTACAGTTGGTAAGTAACTTGTTCTTCGAATGGATTGTGTCCTCCCACTTATTCCTCATCTTGTGATAGGCTCCCATAGCAGTATCAATTTTCTGGAGGTGGGAGTACTATTTCAGTTTTCGTGGACAGAATGCAGAACTGCCTTTGCAAATAAACCCTCGTTAGAGGAGGCAGTGTCCAAACAATAATGTTTAACAAAAGTATGTATTGTTTTCCAGGTTGCAGCTGCACAAATGTCTGCTGCCGGGACTCCCCTCTTTAGAGCCGCAGAAGTAGCCATTCCCCTTGTAGAATGGGCACGAAGCCCATCTGGTGGTTCTTTTCCCGCTAGTCTGTAGCATTCAACTATGGCTAATATGATCCAGCGGGAAATGGACTGTTTTGTTACAGATAAGCCTAATATTTGACCAGTGTAACCCACAAACAGTTGGTCATCTTGTCTCAATTTAGCCATCCTAGATATGTAAAAACTAAGAGCCCTCTTGGGATCTAACCTGTGTAATCGCTCCTCTTCTTTGCCCAGATGAGGGGGAGGATAAAACGTAGGTAGTACTATTTTTTGTGACAAATGGAAGTCCGAGACTACTTTTGGCAAAAATGAAGGTTTAACTTTAAGGACTACCTTATCTTTATAAAAAATAGTATATGGCGGTTTGCATGAGAGAGCGTGAAGTTCGCTAACCCTGCGGGCTGATAAGGCCACAAGGAGGACAGTTTTTAGAGTCAAAAGCCTCAATGGACATGAGTGCAGAGGCTCAAACGGTATGCAAGTCAAGAATTTTAATACTAAATTTAAGTCCCAGGCTGGTACATGAAAAGGTACTGGAGGGTATACATTAGTGAGCCCTTTTAAGAATTGAATGATTAACGGTATTTTGAAATATGAAACCTCTTCCGAGGAGCGCTTGAAAATGGACAGCGCAGCAAGGTATCCTTTTATTGTTCCTATCTGGAACCCCAGATTAGCTAAATGTAGCAGAAAAGAAAGCACCATTGGGGTGCCACACTGAAAAGGGTCCACATCCTTGTCTTTGCACCAGTTACTAAACCTATTCCAGCGACATCGGTACAAAGACTTTGTTGCTGGTCTTCTGGCCGAAAGCAAGATTTCCATTACGTCATCCGGAAGATCCCAATCCTTGTATCTCAACCTCTCAGAAACCATGCGTGAAGGTGGAGTGTCTTGACCTCTGGATGGAGAACCTGACCTTCCTCTTGCGAGAGAAGATCCTCTCTTTGCGGAAGACGTATTGGAGGGCAGATGGACATGTCTAGAAGGTCAGGGTACCACGTTCTCCTGGCCCAATCCGGGGCAATTAGGATCATGGTTTTCCTGAACTTTCTCAACCTCCTGATTACTTGAGGAATCACGGTGACTGGGGGAAACGCGTACAGCAGTGGAAACCTCCACTCCACTACGAATGCGTCTCCCAGAGCTCCTCTTTGAGGAAATTCCCTTGAGCAGTACTGATCGCACTTCCGGTTGATTGCGGTGGCGAAGAGATCCACTTGAGGGGTTCCCCAAAGGGCAAAGATCTCCAGAAGGACTTCCTGAGCCAGCTCCCACTCGTGAGAGACCGTGCTCTGCCTGCTCAGAGCGTCTGCCGCCGTGTTCTTCTCTCCGGCTAGGTGAATTGCAGACAGAGAGATTCCTTCTCGTATTGCCCAGAACCAGAGCTGCATTGCCTCTCTGCACAGTGGCAGTGACCCTACAACTCCCCTCTTGTTGAGATAGTACATGGCCACTGTGTTGTCCGTCATTATCAGAACATTCTTTCCCTGTACAGAGGGCAGAAAGGCCTTCAGAGCTAGTCTGATTGCCCTCAGCTCTAATAGGTTGATGTGTAGTTTGGACTACGATGGAGACCAACGACCACTGATTGTCAGATCGTTGGTGTGTGCTCCCCACCCCATGAGTGAGGCATCCGTCACTACCATTATCTCCGGCCATGGTTGCCAAAAAGACTCTCCCTTGAGAATGTTGTCGTTGCAAGCCCACCATAGAAGATCCTGAGCAACTGCGCTCAGAACTTGCAGAAGATCCGACATATTCCCTGAGAACTGGGACCACTGAGTTCTGAGTGCCCATTGAAGGGATCTCATTCTCAACCTGGCCTCTGGTACTAGGAAAATGCAGGATGACATGAGGCCGAGCAACCTGAGAAAATCAAAGGCCGGTAGACGTTGGGCATTCTGGAATTTTGTTACCATCTGCTGGATGTGGGGAGCTCTCACTTCGGGAGGCGAGGCTTTTCCCGATGAGGTGTCCAAGACTGCTCCGATAAATTGGAGTTTCTGGGCTGGTATCATGTGGGACTTCTTGAAATTGAGGGAGAAGCCCAGTTTGTGGAGGAAGTGGCAGGTGATCGAAAGATGTTCCTGAGCTTGTTCTGGAGAACTTGCTCTCATCAACCAGTCGTCCAGGTAGGGATATATGTGAATACCTCCTCTCCTGAGACTTGCTGCCACAACCGCCAACAGTTTGGTGAAAACCCTTGGGGCGGAGGTCAACCCGAATGGCAGAACTCGAAACTGATAATGAGAATTGCCAATCGCGAACCTCAGGTACTTACTGTGCTTTGGATGGATTGGCACATGAAAGTAAGCATCCTGAAGGTCCAATGATACCAACCAATCTTGGAGTTGGAGAGCCTGAAGGATCTGAGTAAGAGTCACCATCTTGAACTTGTCCTTCCTGAGGAACTTGTTCAGGTTTCTCAATTCCAAGATGGGTCTCAGTCCTCTGTCCTTTTTTGGGATGAGAAAATATGGGGAGTACCAACCCCTGTTCCTCTCCGCTACAGGTACCAGTTCTATGGCACCTTTCTCTAGCAGGGTTAAAATTTCCTGCAACAGGAGCGGATCCGGAATTTTGGCGGAGTTGGCTCCCGGTGGATGATTCTGAGGCCTTTTTAGAAAGGGGAGACAGTAACCTTGGTCTACTGTTTCCAGTGCCCAAACATCTGAGGTAATGCCCCGCCATTCCTTCAGATGTTGAGAGATTCTGCCTCCCACTGGTGTTTTGTGTAACAAGGTCTCAGAGGGATTTGGAGGCGGCTGCAGGAGTGGCTGAGGGTACAGATGCCGCTCCTGAGGCTGATTTTGCACCTCTTCCTCGTGCTCCACGAGGGAAGTTCCTTTTGCCCCTTTCAGAAGCCTGTCCTCTTCCTCTACCAAAAGAGGAGTAGTATCGAAAAGAACGACCCCTCCAGGAAGATGAGCCGGAATATGGTTTTAGAGGCTGACGCAAAGAGGCATTAAGTGATTTAGCTGGCGCTTTCGAGGTCTGAAGTTTTTCTATGCTTTCATCAGCCTTTCTGCCAAAGAGCCTCGAGCCATCAAAGGGCATGTTGAGGAGTCTAGCTTGCATGTCCGGTGCAAATCTCCGACTTCCTCAACCACGCAAATCTGCATAGCACAACGCTTGCAGCCATGGATCTGCTGATACTATCAGTAGTATCCAGTCCAGACTGGAGGCATTCCCCCATTGCCTCCTTCCCGTCTTTGATTATATTCAGGAAGCCTTCCCTTTCCTCGCCTTCCGGAATATGATCAGCCGCCGCCGAAATACAGTCCCACAGGGTATGGGTAAACCTGGCTAGGGTACAGGTGACATTTGCCGACTTAAGTGCCATACTGCCTGACGTGAAAACTTTACGTGCCCAGGCGTCAATTTTCTTATCCTCTCTATCTGGAGGGATAGTTGGATAAGCAGTTTGTTTTGAAGTAGATGCTGCTTGAATGGCTAAACTCTCTGGAGTCGGATGTTTATTCAAATATTCAGGATCCGTTCCAGCTGGTCTATATTTTCTTGGAAAAGTGCTATCTGCAGCAGCAATAGTTTCTGGTGTCTCCCAGTTTTTCTCCACAGTCCTTTGAAGGGCCCTGTGAAAAGGGAGAAAAGGATCCTTCCGAGGTTCCTTGACGATAATATCCGTCATGTCATCTTGTTCAAAAATGGGTGAAGTATTACCCCAACCCATGTATTCAACTACCCTGGTCATAAGATCCTTGTACCCAGCATCTGCATGCTCTGCAGGATCAGGTTTGGCGAACTCTAATTCTGGGGATGTGTCAACTCCACTGGCAGAATGTAGAGTATCACTCAGGTCTCTCATTCTAGATTCCTGGTCAATAAGTTCTTCAGGGACTTGTCTTGTACCATAAGTAACTCCCAAAGGAGTAACCTCATCTTCTTCTGAAGCAGGATCTTCATAGATTGCAGACATAGATTTGAAAAAGTCTGATCTGGGCAAAGGAGTGAATCTCCTTTCTTCCTCTTCCATCTGCTTCGAAGGAAATGGCAAATCCCTCAAAGTTTTCGAGGGTGTCTTCGAAGTCTTCGAAGTTTTCGAAGATGACTTCGATAATGGCATCGATGACGCATTTGGCTTTGGCGTCGAAATTATCGACGTCGAGGGCGTCGACAAAGTTGTCGAAGTCTTCGACGACTTGTGTTTCTTGGCCGGCACTGGAGAGGTGCTCGACTCTCAAAGATTCTTCGACGGTTTGACGTCGACTCGAGGTTTTTTGTATTCCTCGACGCTACTGGTCTTGGCCATAGTAGCCTTGGACTTCCCTTTTTCGTCCAATGGAGCGACTTTAGGGGTATGGCTTTTTCGAGGTTCTTTCGAGGGGTTCGAGGCCGCATTCTCGAAAACCTCCATCATCTTTTTGCGGAATTCTTCCCACTTTCTGGGAGGATCCGATTTAGTCGGACAACGAATTTCTTCGGTCGACTCTGAAGAAGAAGATGATGAGGGAGATCTATGTCTCCTCTTCATTTTTTTCGATGGCGACGAAGAATGTCTCGATCTACTCCTAGATCGAGATCTCTTCGAGTGCCTATGGCGATCCGATCCCTTAGAATCAGTCGCTTTCTTATGTTTTTTTGACGAAACCTTTTTTGAGGCCTCCCTCCCCACCGACAGTTTACCTCTCCTCTCACGAAGAGCTTTTCCGGTCATCGATTGGCAGGACCCGCAGTCGTCGGTTCGGTGACTGGAACCGAGACACCAGAGACAAATCCGGTGGGGATCGGTGATCGACATCTTAGATCCACAATCTGCACACTTTTTAAACCCAGTTCTGGGTGTCGAAGGTGTCGAAGATGATGACATTTTCTTCACAGAAAATAGAAGCGCGCCGTTCTCGATAGCGAAGCGATCGGAAAAACGGAACTGAAGCAACAGGCGCGGCTCGAGCTACTTATACCATCAGTAACGTCGACAGAGTATGGAGTACGTCGAGGGACAATCGACGCCACGACCTCGAGCACAGCGCCCTCTGCCGAGAATTTTTTTTCCGAACCATCGAAGCTGGAGATAACGATTTATCACAAGATGAGGAATACGTGGGAGGACATAATCCATTTGAATGTTGTTTCTGACCCCCCCCTTGGGTATTCCTGGTACGCCTTTAATGATCCCCCACAAACAGGGCTGCTGCAGGAGGTAAATTTAGAGTACTCTTCTCCGATTCCCTATGGTTACCTCCATCCCCAAAATCCCCTACCCGTGGCTCCTTGCTAAGTCTTGGTTCTATGGTTCTATCCTTGCCCCCCTCCCATAGGGCCATTATAAGGTGTTACTAATCTTAGCCTAAAAGGCCCAATCATTTCCTTTCCAGGCACCTTTAACCACCATCTCCCCCCACACGTGTGTCCCACACCACTCACACCACCCACCATGGTTGTCATACCATTCTTCTCAGCCCCCACAAGACCAGTTTCTGCCACTCTTTTTGTTAGTACTCCTATTGAATCATCCAAGATGGCCAGTGCATTCATTACCCCAGACTTAAATTCCTGCAGTGACTCTAGGATAGTCTGCAGTGGCTTAAGCTTTGTATCCAAAAATGATTCCAGCCAAAGCTTATCCTCGTTTCCTGCAGAGGTGGTGTTAGGGTCCGGACACATTTCCCTTTCTGGACTCTCACCCCTGTAACTGTTCACCATTTGATCTACGGGGGCTACAACCCCCCCTTCAACACTTCGCCCTCTCCATCAACATCACTGACTTCCTCACTACCCGAGGCAGATGAGTCCGGTGGCATGAAGTCCCCCAACACATGCCCCTGTACCTTGGCAACTTGTGTTTTTGCATTACCCTGGGCAGCTTTTGCATTGTTCACCAAACTGTGGTTCCCCCAAACCTTCAATCCATCTATTGTGTGCAGTTTTACTGTCTTTGGGGTTCCCCCCTATGCCCGAAGCTGCATCCCATATGGCCTTTGCAGTAACAGTAATGTGGTTCTCTATTTTATTGGCCATATCTTCCAGGTACATATCAAGGAAACATTATAGCAGATGGGGCTTATCTTTGGATTGTTGCCAGGCACATTTGGATTGCTTAGGTTTCTTAGCGCTGATTGACAGCGTTCCCAGTCTGCCCTCATCCCTTGCTTTTCTTTTCACCATTTTGGATTGGAATTGTGCACGCAACTAAACTAGAAACCTTTAGTGCACCTTTAAAAAGCAGAACGTTTCGAGAACAAAAAGGACTGAAAATTAAACTGAAAAAAGTACACTGATGTAATTATAAAAACACTACTATAAACACTACTAAAAACAATCAGGACTAAGAAACTATAAAAACACAGGCCTGTGAAAAGATCAATAAATGAATGCCATCAGCAGGACGTCAAAGCATGTGCAAATACGCAGATTAACAAACATGGGCCACGGGCAGCGGGAAAAATGCAAATAAGCCTCATACTATGTTGATGATTGAAGAAGCCAGAGCGGTTACAGGAAACATCCACAGACGACCCAACCTCATATGAGCCCGGAGAAGAGGCCAGGGAATGCCTGACGGTTCAAGGAGCACCCTTAGTCCGTTTCTCCCCTCTCTTCCCCGCCCATGTATGCAATCGTAAAGCCACCATTGGAGGTTACATGGCACCATTGTTAGTTCAAATTCAAGTTCAGAGAAAAGTTAAGCAGCTAAGACAATCTGGGTTGATACAAGAGAAATCCAATAGGCTAAGAGTGGTTTAGAATGAGTTAAGGTGTACTACGTGTACCGGGTTTCAGCACTCTGCAGTTCTTGACGAACTGAACTATCCTCAGTAAACAGAGGAGCCTTTCCATTACAGCGAGCTCAAAGTGGCAGCACATATTTTATTTTATTTATTTTATATTTGTATAGTGCACAAACAGCCCATGGGCATCGCGGTGCTGTTACTTGCAGGGAGCTTAGTTACAGGGAGGTACAATATACATATTTTACATTTTACATAATTTACATTGGTAACACATTAATGCAGTCAGCTAGTTGCAGATACATTTGCAGGTTTATCGAGAGAAGTGGCGTGAGGTCTTATAGGCACTGTGGTGTGGATAGGCGAACAGAGTGGTTTTCATGGCTTTGCGCAAGTCGAGGAGTGAGGCTTCGGCACGAAGCGTCATAGGAAGGGCGTTCCAGTGTAGGGAGGCAAGTTAGGGGAAATTAGCGCCTCCTGCCCTGGCTCTTTTTACCCTGGGCACAGTGAGCATGTTTGCGTAGGGTGTTCTGGTTGGCATGCAGATGTGGCGGTGTGCATTCTTTGTGATAGGTAAGCAGGTGCCGAGAGGTGGATGCATTTATGGGCAAGAGTCAGGGCTTTGAATATAACCCTCTCCTTTATTGGGAGCCAGTGGGCTGATTTTTTGCCGGCCGAGATGTGTACTCTGTTAGAGATACCCTGGGCTGCACGCAGAGCATTGTTCTGGATTACTTGCAGTTTTTCTAGATTTTTAGTGGAGGTCCCTAGGAAGAGCACGTTACAGTAGTCTAAACTAGAGCCGGTGATAGCTCTGGCTATGTTGGTGCAGTTCTCTTTGGAGAGAAAGGGCCTAGCAGCGTTAATGAGTTTTGCATGCTAGGCTGCAGAAGAGGCAATTGCATTGACTTGTCTCTTCATGGATAGATTGGAATCCAGATAGACTCCAAGGGTTTTCATTGTGTCAGATACTGGGATTTTGATGGAGTCAATGGTGAAGTGGCTGAACTGGTTGTCAAGATTTCTTAGCGTATCGGTGGATCCTACCAGCAGGAGTTCTGTCTTGTCAGAGTTCGTTGACAGCCATCCACGTTTGGAGGGTGTTGTAGATGTTAAGAGTCGTGGAGTCTCTGTCGTAATTGCCTGTGAGGGTGAGGAGGATCTGAGTATCGTCAGCGCAGTTAGTGTAGGAGATACCCTTGGCGTCAAGGATGAGAAAGAGAGGGCGTGTAAAGATGTTGTAGAGAGTAGGGGAGAGGCAGGAGCCTTGGGGCACTCTGCAGAGCATGATGGTGAGTGAGGCTGAGGCTAGATCAGAGAAATCTTGCATGGTCCTACCTTGTAAGAAGGAGGTAATCCATGCAGTGGCGTCAGGGGAGAATTTGGCTGTGGAGGTGAGGTGGTGGGATAGGACATTATGGTCTACGAGGTAAAATGCCGCAGAGAGGTCCAGAAGTAGGAGTAAGACCGGTTTACCTTGGTCTCTAGCATCGTCCATCTGGTTTTTTAGGTCAAGTAATGCGGCCCCTGTCCCGTGCCCTGGGCGAAAGCCAGATTGTCGTAGCCTCAGGAGTTTGTTCTCTTCTATGAAGTGTTGCACTTGCAAGTATGCTGCTTTGTCCAGTATCTTAAGTAAGAAGGGGATGGTGGTGATGGACCTGTAGTTATTGGATGAGGTGGGGTCAAGAGTGTTTTTATTTTTTTCATTTTTTTAATTTTTTTTTTTAGGAGGGGTCGGACCCAGGCTTCTTTGAGGCAAGAGGGGACTTTCCCTGTAGCAAAAGAAGCGTTCACAAAGGCTGTTAAGAATGGGGCGAGAGTGTCAGCACAGTCCTTAATAATTGCGGCCAGGCAGGAGTCACCCTTGCAGTTGGAAGGCTTTATAGTTTTCATGAGGTTGATTATGTCCTGCTTGTCATGATCTCTGCTTCCAAAAGATCAGGACTTGCCCAACTCCCTTGGAAGCAGACCCATAACCCCGGTTCCGAGTGCCAGCCAGTCCCAATTGGGACCTTTTGGACCCTGTCCTGGCGCCAGTGGCACCAGGCTCATAAAGATGCCCAGTCCCAGCGCTGGAAGCGCCGGGCTCATAATGCTTGGGTGGACTTACCTGCAGCAGACCATGCTGCTTACTTACCTGCCAGTTGAACCCCTGATCCTCTTCTGTTTGGGACTACTTTTCCTGTTGGGTGGGGCAGGAGCCACTCCCTAGGTTCAGAACACTGGAACTCTTCTGGAAAGCAGGAACTCTTTTCTTACCTAGGCGTGGCTGTGGAAGGAGACATCTAAGCACTACAGGAGGCTATTTAAACCACACCCGATGGATGAATCTTGCTTTGCGTTATTCTGCATTCTCTGCAGCAGAACGCTCATCGTGTCTTCTGCTTCTGATCCTGGGCCTAAGGGAACAAAGGCTTACCATCCTGGAATCCAGTCTTCAGCAGCACCTGTAAAGACAAAGAAAGAACAGGTTAGCACTACGGTCTTCAGTGGTAGCGCATCTCTTACCTGGTCCATCGGCTGTCACCAACGCCTCGCGCTGCATTCCGGCATCTGAAAGACAAAGGCTTACCTACTCTTCACATGCTCCGGAGGTCTTCGCACTGCATTCCGGCATCTGAAAGACAAAAGCTTACCAGCTCTTCGCACGCTCCGGAGGCCTTCGGCGCTGCATCCCGCATCTGAAAGACAAAAGAAGGTGCGTTTAAAGACATTGGGCAACTTTATTACTCACGTGCCATTACTCCTTCCCACGCCGAATCCAGTGGGTATTCCAGCACCCTTCAGCTTCTCTAAAGCTCCGAACTTGTACCTGCAAGATAAAAGGGACAGTTAGTGCGCATCGTGAAGCAGGCTACAAGCGCTTACTTACGTGCTTCCAGGCGCTTCTATTCCTCACGCGGGTTCGATCCTCAACTCTCATCAGCCCGCCATCCGCCATCGCCGGAACCCTGCAAAACAAGAGATATCATTACAAAAGACTTTTAAGACATTTGAAGTGCCCAGAACTTACCGTTCGTGCAGTTAACGACGGACAGCAGTCCTCTGAGGTCAAGAGGCCTGCACCCTTATCCAGTGAAGAAACTGGTTACGGCACCCTGCCCCGAGGCAGATGGAGAGCTCGGCGTTCACTTACCTAAGGTGAGGGTGTTAACCTTTGGGGTTCTACAGGAGAAGAGAAAGGGAAGAGGAGAGAGGCAGCCAATAACCCCAGTTCATTAATCCCATATTTTCTATCTGCAGACATATTACTCTTCGAGTCAGACATACAGTGCACAGAGGTCCAGCCCAAAGAGCCAATCGTGTGTTACACATCACCTTTGAAGATACGGCATTCACCCAGTCAAGACCGGCGCCTCTGCGGGAATCAGGTGAGCGTTACACTGCTCCTGTATGGGCTTAAATGAGAAGAGGTGTCAGTAGGAGAGGAGGGGGTGGGGGTGTGAGGGCTGATGAGTGCATGTTTGGTGTTCAGGGTTTTAGTTTGTAGTGAGTTCAGCTTGTTAAACATGGCTGTTTGGATGTCGTCACACCATTGCTTGTCTTTGGTGAAATTTTGGAGGTTGGGGGTAGGGGTCTCTAGTTCTCTGAATATGGAGAAAATGTCTTTTGTGTTAGACTTACCGTCAGAAGTTCTGGTTTCAAAGGATCATGGCTATCTTGTTCTCCTTTGAGCGTGCTTTAAAGTTTTTTTTGTCTTTGTCGGCGTGAGTGGCTTGCCAGAGGGTTAGGGCGGCACATTTGTCAGAACGGAGTTTGATGAGGTCTGGGGTGAACCATGCATTGGTGCCTTGGTGTGGCTAGTGGGTTTGGTTTTTCGAGGTTTGAGTTGGGCCGATGCAGTTCATTGCTGTTATGATAGTGGTGTCATACGCTTGGGCGAGGGCTTCTGGGTCATTGGAGAAGGGTGGTCTAAAGGTTGGTCCCCGGAGGAATGGAAGGAGTCTTTCTTTCATGAGTTTGCGGGCACTTCTAGTGAGTGCGGGTGGAAGAGGGTGAGAAGGGGGAGGGAAGGTTCTGGCAGTGGCGATGCCAAAGGTAATGACGTGGTGATCACACCATGGGGTAGGGGTATTGCCTGTGATAGAAAGAGGGCAATTGTGTTGGGGGACCCAATCCAGAGTTCTGCCTAGCGTGTGGGTGGGGTCTGTGATAGAGTTTCTCAATCCTACGGTCTCGAGGGCTGAGTTTAGCGATTTAGCGGCAGGGTCTTTGCCGTCGTTGAGACCTAGGTTAATGTCGCTAAGTAGGATGGCTTTGGTTGTTTTTCTTTTTAGATTGTCTGCCAGGAGGTGGGTGAGGGAGGCCTGAAAGTCACCTATGGGGCCTGGAGGGCAGTAGACAAGGTGCAAGGTGATGGTACAGTGATGGGAGATGTTGAGTTTCAATTGGAGATAATCATTGTTATTGTTCATGGTTTTGTCAATTTTTCTGATTGCGAGGGAGTCTTTGGCTATTAGGGCAACGCCACCACCTTTGGATGGGCGATCTTGTCTGGTGACTCTATTGCCAGGTGGGAGAGCAAGGGATAGGGCAGGGCCAGAGGCTTTATGTAACCAGGTTTCAGTAACCATAAGGAGATCTAGTTTGTGAGTGGTGATGAGGTCATGTATGTCTAGGGTGTGAACGTTAATGGAGCGGGCATTGTTCAAGGCGCACTTGAAATGGGGTCCTAGGGTGGATGAGGCTGGGTGGCTATGAGGGGTGGGTGTGGTGGGAGGGGTAAAAGAGGCATCGGTAGTGGTGGGGATGGCGTTAACAACATTGAAGTTCCCATTACCATTACCAGGGGTCAAAGACACAGACATCGTAGCATGCAGGTCAATACAATGCGGGATAGGGGTAGAAGAATGTGGCATCACAGAAATTGCATTTGGTGTCCCATTTCAGGGGTGGTAGATACAGGTATTTTGGTATTCAGTACATTAAGATTTGAAATGGGAGTCCTTATTTTGGAATGCGTTTACGTTATGTGCCGGTGCCTGGGTTTGGGATTGAAAGCGGCCGCTGCGGCACTCGTGGTGGGTGGCTGTGATTGCAGTGGGGGCGCATACGTGCGTGCGCATAATCTCGTTTGCCTGGTGGCAAGGGAGGTGATGTTAAGGAGCGGGTTGAATCAGGGCTCCTTACCTTGTGGAGAGGTCAGGGCCCAGTGGTAGCAGGTGAGCAGCAAAGAGCAGATAAGAGCTTGGGAGGTGGCCTTTCCTCACGTCGTTCCCTGCTCGGCTTCGCCTCTCGGCCCTCTCCCCCCTCCATTTAAAGCAGGATGGGAGGGGCAGGCTGAGAGAGGCATCAAATGGGTGCTCGGGCCCACGGCGGGAACTCTGGCGGGCTTATTTGTTGTGATGATGGCGTCCATGGCAACCATGGATGCCATTTCAGGATGCAGGGCCTCCGGGCAGGCCACGAACATCAAAGGATCAATGGAACTCTCAGATGTTCCAAAATGTATCGGATAAGCTTCCAGCTGATCCGCGTGTGAATCTGCTCGCAGGAGAGCAGATAAGAGCTTGGGAGGTGGCTTTTCCTCATGGCCTTCCCTGCTCGGCTTCACCTCTCGGCCCTCTCCCCCTCCATTTAAAGCAGGAAAGGCGGGGCAGGCTGAGAGAGGCATCAAATGGGCACTCGGGCCCACGGCAGGAACTCTGGCGGGCTTATTTGTTGTGATGATGGCGTCCATGGCAACCATGGATGCCATTTCAGGATGCAGGGCCTCCGGGCAGGCCACGAACATCAAAGGATCAATGGAATTCTCAGACGTTCCAAAATGTATCGGATAAGCTTCTAGCTGATCCGCGTGTGAATCTGCTCGCAGCAGAGCAGACAAGAGCTTGGGAGGTGGCCTTTCCTCATGGCCTTCCCTACTCGGCTTCACATAACTTAGAGAAACTTCCTGAAAGTCACAGGGAGTCACTGGTGTTTTCCCCCTCCACACCGCTCCACCAAGAACCACCAGTAACCACTACCTCCACCTCCACCACTTCTCCTTTGCGCTGCACTCTGCGCTCAGGACAGGGCTAAACGCACCTCCTCCTCCAGTGACCATGGGCAGCAAAGATAGACTGGCAGCCCACCAGTAACCACTTCCTCCACCACCTCTTATGTTTAATAGAGTTATTATTGTCAATGTTAACCACTGAATTAGGTGAACTCGCTACTACAGGTCGGCATCCAGGTCTTATTGTGGAAAGAGTTGAAAAAAATGTTTTAGCTTCTCTTGCTACCGTGGTAATCCATCCGCTGATCATGTTAACCTAGCAAACTGAGCGCTTTCCAGCTTTTTAGTGTGCTCGGGTATCACATTTGATAAAGCATGGAGGCTATCTCCTCTCTCTGCTCAAGCATTACTCTGTGCTCGGTGCCCTTTCTGATGAACCGCTTCACTCTGCTCCTGTTCCGCATCGAGAGCCACATCAAGCTGCTCAACTGCAGAGTAAAGGACCGCAGGATGTTAGACACAGTGTGTATGAAACCACACCTCCTCTCCTCTCACTCAACAGATCAGAGGCCTCTTCCAAAACCACAAACAAGCATTGCACATACAAAATCGAAGAGAGAGGGTCGCTAGAAGGTTAGTTTGCATGGCTGTATTCTGATGTAAAGGCATATGTTTAAATGACTGTGTTGATGAAAAGAAGCAGCAGTATCCAGCAAATAATGAGTAATAGGCTCGGCCACGGAAAATGCAGGGAACAGTTCCCTGCACCATTTATACGTAAGAAAGAAACACGGATGCTGGTCATGCTCAGATCCTAATTTGTTAGTCGTTTTTGGTAGTTATAACCTGGCAAAACAAAACAGTCTCCTTTATTTTTATTAGATAAGAGGAATCCCCTTCACTTGCAATATTCAGGGAGGGTAAGTGTGCTACCCAGAAAAGCAAGCCAGGATGTTATTTTCATGCATTTAAAAAAATCTTGCACACTAACACAGTCTTCTTTGCCTTATTAGTGACTCAAGAGTGATTTTGCATATTAAAAACAGTAAGACACCGGTTAAAAAGCTTAGACATCAAATGGAAAGATGGCGTAAGTTAGTGTCTACCGCTAGTGCATACACATACTAAAGATAAGACCACTAATATAAGACTTCCCAATTCCAACCAGCATTTTTCTTTCATTATTATATTGTTTCTGTTAAGCGACACAGCATAATTGCTTGATTAACCGAGTCAAAGGGAAAGTAAAAAATACAGTCAAAACCTATAGCCAAACTGCTTTGGAAAATACATACCAGGGTGAGAAGTGGGTTTTAAATAGAGAAGCATGCAACAACTTTATTAATACATGTTTACTAGATATTAACATTAATTTCTCTTTTTTTCGTCTTCCATTTTTACTTTACTTTTCTTTCATTTATTTTTGTGTGTTGGCAATTATTTATGTCTTGATTTGTGTTTTTACACTAATTGAATTAATGCTTTGTTTATTGGGTTGTTAAATCAAATAAATGCTTTTGAATGGGTGCTGTTATTATACATGTAATATTCGTTTTTTTTCACTTGCACAATTCAGTGATTACTTATAAGCCATTCTGCCTGATAAAGAGCGGATGGCCCAAACACGTGTCACAGGAATTTCAAGTAGCTACATAAAATGCTTAACTCTGTACCACTGGGTTTAGAATGCATCAATGTAAAATTTAATAAAGAGTACTATATCTGTGCTAGAAATGTTTTTTTCTTGGCTAGAATTATAAACCCATAGTTCTATTGAATTCGCGATAGTACTCATCCAAAGGTAAAATAATTGTTTTAGAACATGCTATAGTATAGGGCATAAAATAAAGAAAGGATTTTACAAATAGCATACATACAATTATTCTAGCACATGCAATTATTCTAGCTAAGATTTGATTAAAAAGAGAGGCAAAAATTTTGAAAAACCATAAACATGTGAGTACTTCAAATACAATACAAGGTCACATGCAGCTCCATTGTGATGTATATTAATATAGGATATAATACATGGAGCACTGCGATTTCCTCCCACAGGAATATGTTCCAGGAGCAGACCTAGGTGCAAACAGCGACTACCTGCTCCTCAATAGCAACCCTTCCCCTAATCACCCTACACGTCGTGTACCGAACGCCAGGACCGGATACAGACTTCCAAGACGCCCTCCTTCATACCATATCCAACAACCTAAAGGAATCGTCCAAAGTCATCCAGTGAGGGGATTTCAACATGGGCCTCTACGACCCCTCAGACAACCAAGCCATCTCCTTCAACAAATCCCTAACCTCCCTAGGTTTCCACCAAGCGGTGGAAGTGCCCACCCACATCAAAGGTTGCACCTTAGATTGGAATGCACACCACAATTGCACCCCGACTATCACTGCCATCTCTCCAATTCCAGGGTCGGACCACCATGCTATTTGCTTGACACTGAATATTGACAAAATACCAGCCCGTTCAGTTAAACCGCTTCCTCCAGCACTAGGCAGCAGCTCCAGGAATCTTACCAAGGAAAGGCTAATTGCCTATCTCCACTTGCATTCCCTCAAGGCACCATTATCTAAAGACCCTTAAACCCTGGCAGACATAAAAGTATCATTACCCAAGCGGTTGAAGCCATTGCCCCGCTTACCCTCAGAAAGGACAAACAAACAACCATACAAACTCATGGTTCTCTGCCGAGCTCCTCGAGATGCGCGCCAGAAAGAGAATCCTTAACTCTGCCTGGTTAACCAACCTCGGTGACCCCACTAAAGCAGCATTTAAAATGTTTGCCAAAGAATACAAAGCTGCTTTCATCAAAGCCAAGAGTAATTCCTTCAACACGAGAATCTCGAACGCAAAATCAGGCTCCAAAGAGCTCCGTCATGGAGCTTGAATCACCTGCACCGGATCTGTTGTCCTAACCCCAAAAATGCTGAATGGTGTAATACTATACAATCTGCCATGATTGACAAACTCAACCTCCTTCAAAGTAAAATTATTACCCATCAACAGGCCCTAAGCCAACAAATCGCGGACCTACACTACAAAACCCCCCACAACTCCCCCGCCTTCTCCTTCAAGGAAATCGATGAAAAAGATGTAATTGCCCTCCTCAATTCATTAATGCTGTCTAAATGTACAGGGGACGCATGTCCAGCACAAATCAAAGAATGTGCAGCTGACCTAGCGCCGTTCCTGACAGCTTTTATAAACTAAAAGAAGCTGGGGTACGCCCGCTCCTGAAGAAACCCACACTGGATCCTACTATCCCAGGGAACTATAGGCCCATAACTACAGTTCCCTCCTTGTTAAAACTTTTAGTCAAAGCAGCTTGCAAGCAGGTCCATAACTTCCTGGAAGCAAATTAAATCCTTGGCCTACAACAATCAGGTTTTCGTCCAGGCCATGGGACAGAAACGCCTCTCCTAGACCTTAAAAATCAAATTGACGACCTCAGGGACGCTGGCCAGCCAGCTCTCCTCCTACTACTCGACCTATCCGCTGCCTTCGATCTGGTGGATCACAGCACCCAATGTCACCTCCTGTCGTCCACTGCCAACTTCTCCGCAAGTGCCACAGCCTGGATCGCATCCTTCCTCCAAGGCAGAATCATGAAAGTTTTCTCAGAGCAAGCATGCGCTAACCCAGATACCATCAAATGCTGTGTCCCACAGGGCTCTTGCACTTAGCCGACCATGTACAACCTCTTCATGAAGCCCTTATTTAAATACCTAGACAAATTAGGCATAACATACACCAACTATGCAGATGACACACAGGTGCTCATCCCCCTCACAGGTGACTATGACGTTGACAACAAAAAGCTAAACTCCATCTATGCCAAAATCCAAACCTGGATGGCAAAAAACTGGTTGTGCCTCAATGGGGAAAAAACTGAGTTACTACTCATTTGCTCCCCTGCAACCTTAAAAAAAACGTGATGGAAACCTCAAATAATTTACCATCGACAAAACGCCGATCCTCGTGTCGCAGGCAGTCAAAACCTTGGGGGTCTTCCTAGACTCTAATCTCACCATGAGCAGACAAGTAAACGCAATTGTATCTGCCTCGGCCTACCATTCCAAACTGATCAACGCAGCCAGGCCCTTCCTGTCCAAACAGAATTGCCTCACCATAGCTAGGGCAATAATTGGCTCCCAGTTGGACTACTGCAACGCCCTCTTAGTAGGCACTGCTGCAAAAAACATCAAATCATCATTAGAATAATGCACTACGGGCTGCAACCAGTATCTCAAAAAGGGAACATATCTCCGCCACCAGAAGACTAGTCCACTGGCTCCCCATTAAGGAACGCATCACATTCAAAACGCACACCATCACGCACAAATGTCTAAACACTGCACCCCGGTATCTATCCCAGAGATTTGCCAAATCCCTTTCTGACAGACCTACAAGAGCCGCCTACTTCAACATGGTCACTGTCCCCAAAACAGAGGACACGCGCAGGAGGTTCGAGCTTTCCTTTCCTCACCGCTTCCCATTGGAACTCCCTACCAACTCACCTAAGATGCATTGACTCTCACACAGCCTTCAGGAAAGCCATCAAAACTTGTTTGTTTGTATAAATTAGCCACAGGGCTTCTGCACCCGGCCAGTTTATGTAACACATCACCCTTGTAATGTTACCTGTTTTTATGATATGATTCATGCTATTCCTCCATGTACATGCATTCTTTCTCATGTGTAGGTCTTGATCCTTGTAACCCACGAGCACACCCGCATATTCCTGTAACTAAGTCATGTTAATGCAACAGTGCCTCGATGCCTAAATGCTGTAGTGCGCTTTACAAATCCGAATAAATAAATAAATGTGAGGCACTGCCTTCCTTATTAAGTCTCCCCTGGGCATCCAATCCAGACCACTGCAGCCAATGGCCAAAAGCAGCAAAGTGATGCTCCCTGTTTCTCCCTGTTGGGACTGGAAAGAGACGGGGCCAAAACCCCTGGTCAAGTCAGGACTTCACCAAGCTCACTCTCTACCTAAATTAAGCTTCCATGGTTAGGGATCCTTCTAACCACTGACTATCCTTTCACTGGGGAGCTTCTGTTACCTCATAGGACCATGGAACATTGCTGTTTTGGACCTTTTAACTGTCTTTTGGTTACCTATAGCTGCATTATAACCCAACTCAGAACTTAGACCTGCGTCTTCTTAACCAACCGTCTAAGCTTTCCCTTTGTTCTCAATCTCCAACCCCCTCTCAGGCTGCACCCTTTCTTCATTGCCTTCACTTGCCTATTTCTTCTTCCCTTCATCATGGATCGTGACTTCACTCCTCCTACTCGCTCTTCCACTTCCATTCTCTCAGAGCATTCAGCCTCAACTTGATGTAACTTTTACATCACCATCTTCCTCCTTCCCCCCTACACTCGCACCTGCAAATAAGACACTTCAGTCCTCACAGGATCTTCAACTTCATCTATTCGTCCGTCTAGCGCACAATACCTCCTACTCTCCCCCAGCTCCAATCACTCTTTCACTTGGCCTATGGCATGCACAATCCATCTGCAATATGTCTCCCTGTATCACTGACCACAATAACACATCACCCTCAACTTTCCTTTCTTGTTGTCACAGAAACCTTGCTCTCCCTCATGACTCTGCTACACTAGCAGCTCTCCAACACCGACTCTGCTATCTTCTCCCGCACTCCACAGCTTCTTGTTAAGGGCAGTGGTGTGGGGTTCCTCATCAATAAGGCACTCAACGCTGCCGCTCTACCCCCAGACATCAACACATCCTCTTTTGAATATGTCACTATTCAACTCCTCCCTCCTACTCTTCTAAATGTTCTGGCTCTCCATCTACCCCTAGTCCGCACAACAACTCCTTCCTGATTTGACCCTTCTCCTTGAGTCACTTTCTATCGACATCCACATTGTCAAGCTAGGGGTTTTAACCTCCCCAAACCCTCTGCAGCGACCTTCCTTGAACTTAACTCCCTCCTATCCGACAACACCTTCTAGGACCAGCCTACCCACTTTTGTGGGAACTCTTGACATTGTTCGTCTCTCTAATTCACTCTCCTCCTCTGATCACGCCATTGTTCACTTTAACATGCCGGTCCATCCACCTTCTACTCCTCATCTTCCCTCTTCAATGACTAAGAGGACCTCCAGACAGGACTCTCTTTCCCCTTACCTTGATGATGTGAAGATCTATCCTGTCTCTTTCCCTTATTCATGCCTTTTCCATTGACAGTGCGCTCTCTGGCTTTCACTATGCACTTATGACTCCTTTTGACCAACACTATCCTGCTTGCACATTCACAACTTTCCATTCCTGTCCTCAGCCTTGGCTCATCTCTGAAATTCAGTTCCTCTAAACAAACATGCGCAGTGACATAGCAATCACTCCAACAGACTTTAATCTACCTTCTAATCTTTGCTCACACCTCCCAAGCAAATATCCATCACTTCCTCGCTTTTTATTACTGACTTTGTACACTACTTTTCCTCTATAATCTCAAAAATTCTTGAAACTCACATCCCTCCTCTCTCTCCTTCCTTAACCCTAATTCTGTCCAGCACCTCTCCTCCTCCCTGTTCGACTCTACTACTTCTCCCCTACCTCTCCTATTGAATTAGCACCCACCCTTCACAGTGCAAACCAATCTTGCAACTCACATTGCGCCTTCTGCTCCTCAAATGGTCAAAGACTTAGTCTCAATCACTTGTCTTCATCTCTCTGAGCTCTTTTACCTCCCTTTCTCAGCTGGAGTCTACCATGCCTCCTTCGAATCTGCAACTGTCTTACAGCTATTGAAGAAAACCTCTGCTGACCCAAAAGTCCCACCAAACTAACACCCAGTTTATCTCCTTGCCCATAATTCAAAAGTACTTGAGTGGGTGATATTCAGCCGGATTAATAAGTACCTTGAGGATAATGGCCTTGTCGATCCACTTGAATCTGGCATCCGTAGTAAACACTCCACTTAGACTGCACTCATGCATGTGTCCAACTTTCTCTAATGCTTAACACTCCAAACTCTCTTTCATAAGAATCTTTTTGGGCCTTTCTGCCACTTTCGATAGCATCAACCACTCCTCTCTCCTTCTTACTCTTCTGGACATTGGGTTTAAAAAATCTGCTCAATTGATCCTTTAAAATCTCTTGGAACTCGCAAACATCTGATAGCACCCCCCTCCCTGTCAGTGTCCCCCAAGGATCAGTCCTTGGACCTCTACTCTTCACCCTTTATACTTCTGTGCTTAGAAGACTTAACTCATCCTTTGGCATACACAATAACTCTTGTGCTGATGACACTCACATTTTTTTCTCATTTCCCTCCTTCACCCCAGCCATCTCGAAATGAATAATCTGTCTCACTGAAATTTGTCACTGGATGGCTTTCCACTGCCACATGCTGAACACGTCAAAACCGAAGGATTCTTTCTTCCAGCTTCCAACGCCATCCCTACCCTCCACCTCTCCAATCTCCTTCCTGACTGGCCTTTTTACTCCCTGACCCAAGGCGCGCAAACTTGGGGTCCTCTTTCATAGTAGCCTACGACCAACAATTCATCAACACCACCGACGCTTCTGCTCGTATTAACCATCAACATTTGGCAAATGTGTCCTTTTCTTACTAACCACTCTAGAAAAACGAATCTCCACTCTTGTGCTCAGCAAACTGGTCTATTGCTCAACCCTACTATTTTGCCTTCCTATCTACTTTTTCCTCCATCTAGACGGAGTCCTCCACTTTGCCACATTGCACTCTCTACAATCTACACAAATCCTACTCCACTTCTACCGAATGACAATATGTTGGTTGGTTCTGTATGCACAATCGCTCTCTTTTCAAATTCCTTCTTGTAGTCTACAAAGCTATCAATGGCCTTGCTCTTCAAGGCATGTCTGATTGTGTTTAGTCACCATCTAGTTCCCTTCGACCTTTCTCTGCACTCAACCTTGCAGTTCGATACCCTCCCTACGCCTTCTCTTGTTTCTGCTCTTTCTACCTACTTGCCCCACTCCACTAGAACTCACTGCCCATAACAATCAAAGCCAGCCCAACTGCAGATCTCTTTAGAGCTCCACATAAACTTCACATACTTGATCAAGGTGGCGCTCCCCCAGGCCTCGACCCCATCGTCTCCACCTGCCCTCACCACTGATGTCAGTGACGCTTAATAATGCAATTATGAATATTTAATTGGTGTGCGGATGGGCCTTCAATCACCTTAACCCAAACAGGCCCACAACTTAAGAAGTGAGTACACGGTTGAACATAAAGCAAGTTCATTGTATAATGTTCCAGGTTGCAGTTCGATGGTGTTGCAGGACCAAATGAACCCAAGTCTCAATGAACCACATCAGTTCACATCTTTTACACAGTTGTGCAATAGTTAAAAACATACCCAAAATAATGTATTGCACTCCACCCCCAAACATGATTGGCCACAACCCACTTCAAAGAAATACCATCTTTTCCCAATTCCTCCCTTTACATTGGGCAGGTTTACCTCAATAACTATCTTCAGATTATATTCATAACACACCCTCTTATGATTTGTCCGTAGTAGGTCATGACAACGCATGGTTAAACATTGGTATTGAAAACATAACTCATTACTAGCAATAACTGCCCTAAGCCGTAAAAACCCTAACTCTTGATTTGCAAATGGCTCACATGGACGTTACCTGCGATATGAGGAGGCTGGGAGAATGATTTCTCTTTGTTCATGATGCAATCTCATTTCCCAGGTCACTGTTCCATTGAAACCTTCCAATCTACAAAAACTCCCACTTTATCACACAATTGAAATTTCTAAATAGCTTTAGGCACTAGTTTACCCTGTGTTTACTAATGACCAAAATAATTAACAAAACTCCTTTGGTCACACTCTCAAGCAATAGGAGATTATACCTACTATCTACAAGACTTATCAGACCATAAAATCTACAGGCTATTTCTGCATCTGCTGACCACAAACATTGAAGTTACTCATTCACCTGCATTCTGCCATCTGTAAACCTGTTTAGTAGTCACAGTGTTTTAATTGATTGTGAAAAGGCCACTTATGTTAAGATTCATGAATTCTCCATGTATTTATATTAATGTGCATGTATGTTTTTACATTTGGTGGATTTAATACTTTATCTTTCTGCACGCGTGCAAGCTAATATGCATCAGTACTGAACAAAAGGTAACACTAAAAGTAACATATCCCATTCACAATTAACTACACTAGATACATATGAAATTGCAACATCATGTGCAGTTCACCGCACCCCCAGTCATCAATATGGATCGCACAACATGAACCCTTTGTAATGATGGGGACCCTTCCTGACCATCCCAACATTACTAGTCCTCTTTAGTTTGATGCACTGACTCCTTAGGTTAATGTTACCTTTGAAAATCATTGGTTATTTGTCAAACGGCACCAAAGTTATAAGCCACCCAGAAACTGCTCTTCCTATGGGTTGAGCAGCTTAACCATAACTACAGGGTCGCTATCGCAGACCCTGTAATATACATCTTCTTTTTTTTTGTTTTATTATGTCCCTGGTATATCCCACTTTTTGTACACCCTCAAACTGGCTTGCCTCTTCTGCTCATCTTTGTGCTATGGTTCAGACACCCTTCGTGGGAATGCCAAAACCATCTGCAAATATGTTAGTGTAAGTAATTTCTGTTCGACATGAACATCCCTGTTCTTCAAATAAAAACAATTACAAATTACATATAAAAAATACTATGGAAATAGGAGTAATGCAAATAAAATATGCCACACTTCACTCTTACTTGATTATTCCAATAGGTACCTTAAATTAGGACTGCATGTCTATAGAGTGAAGTCTGTACTTAAATCCTGAAGATTACCCTTATCCAAAAGGCCTGCTTTGTGAACACTAAGAATAGAGATTATGAATTACAGAAGCAGTCATACTATCATTAACGTACCCATACAAAAACAATAATTATGCATCAATTTCAGAGATTAAATTAGTTTTCGTTAGAAACATGAACTATGCAACAGCTTCACAGTTGTCTGTGGTAATACCAGGAAGCTTAGCAGAGGAGGGGTGAGAAAATATTGCTTCCGTCTATGCAACACTAGATTTTAATATATTGATATTTTATTTATATCGCGCTCGTACACATGTTTTTCAGAGTGCGACCAGGCAAAAGGGAGGGGAACAGGGGAGAACAAAAACAACGATCTTACTAGGCCCAGTGACATTGCGAACACGCAAGTGCATGGGAACGGGAAAAAGGGGTAAGTGCATGGAAGGGAAAGTGCGGAACAGAGGAGAAAACAGAAGAAAATAAATAAAAATAAATAAATAAAGGTAGTAGTGCAGCCAGCAAGTGGCAAGTGCTAAGTTAAGCAGATAGGGTATATTTGATAGTGCAGAAGAGAAGTGAGTGGGGGACTGTATGGGTACAGATACAGACCGCAGTGCAGGGAGGTGGCATGGGTGAGCAGGTACCTGTGCCCAGAGGACAGGTACATAAACGGTGCAGAGGGTGGCCAAGTGAATGGTGCCGAGCGAGAAAACAGATCAGCAGGGGAGAGGAGAGGAAAAGGCAGAAGTGAAGAGGAAGGTCTTGAGGTGCTTACGGAACCGGAGGTGGTTCTCCTCAAGTTTCAAGGTGGCAGGCAGGCTGTTCCAAATGGAGGCCCCCGCCGAAGGGAGAGATCTACCCCCAGCGTGTTTCTTTGAGAAACAACTGACCCTGAAGGAGTTAGAGGTAGCCGAGCGAAGTGCTTGAGAGGGGAGGTATTTACGGAGGGATAGTTGAAGGTATTTTGGACCCAGGCCCCAGAAACCCTTGTGGACAATGCAGAGGGTTTTAAATTTAATCCTTGCGTCCACTGGGAGCCAATGAAGGGAATTCAGAGCTGGAGAGATCTGATATAATGCAAAATGAAAAGGCCCTGTTTTCACAAAGTGACATCCAGACTAAAGTTCAAAGTGCAATGCAATATTATTGAGCACTGTAATGGTCAATAGTAAGTAGAAAATAAATACCAATTACGAAGCAACACATCAAAAAAAATGATTGAGATATAATGTCTTTGCTTACCAGGAGATAAAGCTCCTGTTCTGATTACTTCATTTTGTACTTAGAGTACGCCTTTTCAGATAAGCTGCAAATATTACCATTCGTTCTACTGCAATCACACCAGCAAATATCACTTTGATTCAAATGGATACAAATCTCACTGACAATGGGAAAGTACAAAGACCTACGTTTGCCCTACAAAATGCTAATAGAAAACAGAATTCCAGACGAGTCCTGGGCTCTGATCATTACTACAAATCGGTGGAATGTTCCTGCCTTTGAAGTGCACTACTCTAATGTTAACCAAATTAAACTTATTCAACAGAAGGAAGAACATTGGAAACACTTTTCTTTCCTCATTTAAAAAAAGGCGCAGTCTAGCACTTCCCTATCCCTATACAATGTCCGTGTTTGATCTCTTGCTTCAGTTGTGCTATTCCAGCCAGATCAAAAGTGTGAGAGGGACCAGAGTGCTGTGGGTCAGCGCAAGGGAGATCCTTTGGAGTAAGTCAAATGGCAAGAAGATCATTTTTTTATTGAAATTTGATTACATTTATCATCGGCCCAACACTCTACCGTTCTGCAATATGAGGTGAACATAAAACAATAGTATTTCCTTTTACGCTAACAAAGTCATCAGCTCAGACTAGGAAGCCATATTCACATATCAACATGTACAAATAAACAGAATACAAGCATCAGGTGACATAGACAAATCCTGTAAATACCCAGGAACGATACACAACATAAATACGAAGCAAAAGAAAATCTACCACAGAAAAGCTTCACCTGCAGAAAAATAAAAGCGCGTTTTTTTAAAACCCAAATCACCCTTTAAGAAGGCCTGCTGCCATCTCTTTAAACTGCTCCTCAAAGCACATTTCTTTCATTATCCATGGGCACACGATTATTAACTTGACAACTGCTACGACTTTAACAATCAACTTTCTCACATATTGGCAGTGGGCCTCCTCATTCTTTAAGTAGCTCAGGTTTTCACCAGCCTTGCATCCAAACAGGAAGGGTGCTGATGGGACTGGGGTCTGCAATGTTCGCAGTCTTTAAAACGCAGTTATTGTCTGCAGAATCCCAATTGACTGTCACAGGGTCTGTTTGCAAGGTTTGCCCCCACCACCTCAGGTTCCTTGCAACGTGTGCAGAGCTGGCACCATACCCAGAGGGCACAGCCCATTGTGAGCCTGGGTACATGGCCGGGGAAATACTTCTCTGGAAACTCTGCACTCCATTCAAGAAGGCACTGCCCAGGACTGACGCAAGCCGCCACCCCGGCGGCCTCAAGCATCTGACTTCGGTGGGTGGGTGGGTGGCTGGGCGGACTTAGACCCGTTGGGGCAGTATGCAGCAGTGAAGATGTGTGCACCATTCAGCGATGCCTCGTGCTACTGTTTGCAACTTTTGACCTATAGCTTGTGTTCCCAGGAAGGACCCCTAACGGTCTGGGTAAATGCGAATGCAGAGGCGACAATTTGGAAACAATAGCATGCATTGTTTGTTCAGGGCGGAGCTCTCTTTGTAGTGAGTCATGTTACAAATAGAACGGTTCCATGAAAGAATGATTAGACAGCCCACTGTGTACGAGGATCCTCATTGACATTTGTCAGAATCTTACAAAAAATCTAAGAAACAAAAAACCTACACAGGAACACCAGCACATTAAAGGCCACCCTGCCATCTTTCTCTTGTTTCTTTGAGAAGCCTTGCACTTCATGATGTAAGATTGATATAATGGAATCTATCATTTTTTTTAATGATGGTCAGCCTGTGAAATGTATTGAGGGTCTCCCGGAGATCTCAAGTTTCCTGTGGCCATGCTCGAGAAGGCCATTCAGGCATGTTTGTTTCCTTTTGGATTCTGGGACTTGTTTTGTTTTCTTCCCCATTCAAAATGTAAGCAAACTATAATTCACAGATCCCCAAGCAAAAACAGTACTGGCTGACCACCTCACACAGGGCCCCATATAGAGACATGCTGGTTTAACTTGCCATTTTCATTGACACTATGACGTGTGTTAGACTAGGTACATATTTTTGATGGTTTGAGCAGAACAGCTTTTTTTAAAAAATGAGTCACTTGAGAACTGTGTTTTTCAAAACCATGTGTTGTGATCAGGATCCCCAAATGAAAGGCTTATATCATGATGCTATTAATGGAAATTAACTGGCTTACTGTACTGGCAGCAAGCTATTATTCATGGGTTCAGTCACTGCATCTTAGATTCTCTAGGTGTCATGTGGAGCACCAGCAGCGCAAACGCCCACTCACCAGTTCACTCTGCTCATTCTGCCTCGCCTCAGCGCCTCCCGTGCTTGTGCCCTAATTTTCTCAAGAGATATATGCAGGCTCGCCAGTCGCATGAGACTGGCACGCCACATGCCTCCTTTTCTTGAGATGCTACTATTACGTCATTGCATCACATAGTAAATAAACTGGTCTTCTCTTCTTTGTGGGAGGAAGTCATGAATTGCCGCTGGACTTCCAAGTTATTAACAGTCCTCTCCTCTGAGTTCCATTTCCTCTGGTGCACCTTGTTCTTGTGATACATTCTGGAGGGGGCTTGCTTCGTGCACCTCAACCAGCAGATCACTGACCTGTTCTTGACCATTTGTTCCCTCCCAGACCTCTCGTCCTACTTCTGGACCTTGATCTCTGATCTTGGTCCAGATTCTGTTGTATGCACGTTTCACAAATACAGCTACTTTTTCTAAGTTCATTTCTTGCCATCTTGGGTGAACACATGGTTCGTACCCCTTTCACCACCTTCAGGGGGGACTGTAATGAGACCCAGTTGTTCTGTCCTTGTGTGGTAGCTTAATTATTTTATAATATCTCCCTCTTCTACTTCAGTTCTCTGTACCACTCTGCGACTATCATACCACACCTTCTTACGTTCCTTGCTGTTTTTGATTCTGCACACTACATCTTCCAAATCTGGAGTCTCAACCATTCTCACATTGGAGAGCCACGGGGCAACTAGCGTGGATGCTGTTCGGCTGCCTCTGAGCCTATGGAAACGTGAGATTATGGTAGTGGCATTTGGGGACAGATGCTGGGCTGATAATGCTTCCATCACTTTGTTGACATCTGTTGAACATTTCTTTGGCAATCCTTCTCTTTGAAACAGTGACCTCAATACTTTGATCACAGTCTTTGTGGTAATGCCTGGAACTAATACAGTCTCAATCCATTTTGACAGGTAGTCTATCACACTGCAATACTTGTGTTTCAAGTTCATGGCTTCTAAAAGACCTATGAAGTCCAATCCTTTTTTCTCATATTCTTCATAAGGTATTTGTGGGCAAGAGAGGGGCTCGCCTCATGTTAAGATGCGTGTCACTGTTTAAACATTAATGACTCTGCTCCAGCCAGCATATTCTTTATGCTGTGTTCCATATTAGGCCACCAGTAGGATTCTCTTAACCTTCATCTTATCATGTTTTTATTTAAAACAATTTTTATTGATTTTCCACACAAAATAACATACAGACTTTGTAAATAACATCGAATGATACATCATAATGTTCGTCTGTTGAACCCTCCCCACGCCCCCAGCCTACTCCACTTGCAATGTCTACCTGTGGTATGTGTTAACCTGCTAGAACTTCTCTCTGTGGCCCTATTCCGTCGCTTGTATTGGTGCGTGTATTCTGAGTCTGAGAATCATCGTGTGCAGGGGGCATCAGTTCTTGTATCATATGTTTCCAGGCCATTAGATTCATTTTCTATTCCTCTTGGCCCCGGTGGGATGCTTCTAGCCGCACAGCCGTTTCTGCCAGGGACCATTTCTGAAGGTCCCTCAAACACACGCCTACAACTGGGCCTTTACGTGCTTTCCACCCCATTGCTATCCTATGTTTCGCCAAGATGTACGCAAGATCTCTCTGGGAGAGACCAAGTCTGCCAATAGGCCGATCTTAGATAGTCTGGGCCACGTCCTCCCAAAATAGGCGTATTTCCACGCAGGTCCAGACCATATGTATCAGGTCTGCGTTGACCAGGCCACATTTCGGACAAGCTTATTCTGTTGCTTTACTAAATTTTGCCATTTTCTCCGGAGTTAAATAGTCTCTCTGAGTAACATATAATTTGATCAACTGTAGTTTCGCATTTCTGGAACCTTTCTCGTGATACCCCATTGAAAGGGCCCCTACGGGTCCCTAACGTCTATGGAAACAAGGCGAGTCACCACACATTATAGATACGCCAGACACGAGGTTGTATTCCCAAAGCTAGGGTTTATTGCAAAGCAAAAGTCTCAGTTGGCCAACTCGGTCTCACGCCCCGCAACGTGCATCTCTAGACCTCGAGGGACGCAAGAGAGTGAATTACGTACATCAGTTACATATATACAAATTGCATATCAAACAATCAGCTATGACATGTTTAACACCCCCCTTTTATTGGGTTTCTTTGAACTTGGTGTGATGATGGACATCTCCGACAACTATGACACCTTCAAACATCTATTCTAGTAACAATTTGCAATTTGTGAGTGCGGAGGCATCTTTCTGTTGTTGAATAGAACACAGCGCTTCTGTTGTTGGAAGCGAGCTACATACGGGGGGAAGAGTTGCATTCCGGACCTTCCCATCTATTAGGTGCTATTCGTGTCCTGGGAGCCGGCACGCTCTAGCGGGCTCAGCAAAGGGGGGCCGTAAGAAAAGCATAATTCAAGCCTTTTGCTATATTATTCTAACATATTCTACCATATAACGAGACTGGCTGGCAGCTGCGAAATGATTAAATGCCCTGCAGCTCTGCTTCAAGGCTACATTCGGGAGGGAGCCGGGCATTCTTCCTGGCGCTACCTACGTTTGTGTTTCAACGAACTCTTGTTATCCTCTGGGTCCTGCGGCCTTGTCCTTTTTACGTACAGACAACAATGTTTTACAGTCGAGCAGTGTAAGCGGAAAATATACTGCGAAGCAATAGGAACAGAAAGCAATGAGCAATGGTTAGAAAAGAAAATGGCGATTCTTGTTACATCAAAATGGCCGTTCATTGGCAAACTCGAAAACCTATATTCTGTCATATCGTGCATAAGACAGTTGGCCCACGGCCACCAAAATACGTTTGCGGTCACAAAGTAGAGGTATCCATTTTTCTAGACTGAAACCATGGACCTACTCCAAGATTTGTCTGGCAGTTGCTCTTGCAAATCTACTTCCCAACATTCTTTAATCTGTATTAGATTACTTTCTGGCTTTGCCATCATAGTCTCATATAGTCTTTATACTGCATGTCCCCCTTCAGAGAAATCATAGAGTGTTTCTATTGTTTAGTCTTCTACCCAATCTCCCTCCATTCCTGGCCATTTCAATTTCAGTCTATGTAGAATCGAGGTATGGGTTATGTGTTGCCCTACATGTACTCCTGATTCCGCAGCTATCTCGTTAAAGGTCTTTGGTCGTCCTTCCTTCAGTATATCGCCCAATGTCAACACCCCTCTAGGGTCCCACTATTTCTGGACGTTCAGCCTAAGCTGCACATCCTCGCTCTTAAGTGTCACCAGTGGGATCCGGGGTGAATAGGGTGTGTCTTTGCCCAGAAAGTGGAGGGTCCTTTGCTACACTGTCATGCCTAGCTTCAGCAACAGAGGGGGCCTGGGATCTTGTGGTACCGTCCTCCCCACCATCTCTTTCAGAAAGAATGGGGTGCATGCAGGTTGTAATAACTCTATGTTTTGGGTCCATTCATCAGATAGCCAATACGTGGCAAACTGTAGTTGGCATGCCACAAAATACCCTTCAATATCCGGCACTTTTATCCCCCCCTTGTTCGTATGGTCTCTGCAATTTCTTCAGCGATAGTCTACACCTCGAATTGTGCCATAGGAAACTATGGCAAGTGGTGTTCAATGTCTTAAAAAAGGCCCTGGGCATATTGTATGGGACATTCGCAAAATAATGAAGTAGCTTTGGAAGCACCACCATCTTCAACAATGCAGCCCCTCCCATTAATGAAAGCAGCAGCCTGGCCCAAAATTTCATGGAGTTCTCCATTTTATTTACAGCCTTCACCGTATTCAGCTCATGTTCTACTTTAGGATTATGGAAAATGTCAACTCCCACGTACCTAAATGTATCCGTTCCCCATTTAATCTCTAACACCAGCAAACCCCCGCCCCGGGGGACTTCCTCTGTACCCTGCAAGGGGGAATAAGCTTGACCTCTGTGCATTTATTGTAATCCCAGAAAGATCTGCATAGCGCTCCAACAAATCCAATATATGTATTGTAAATTGGTCTCCGGTTGTTGTAGGTAAAGAAGCATATCATCTGCATTCATTGGAGACCAAGGACAGCAGTGTCTGGTGCCTTTGCTTAACTCCCAAAGTTCTGATGTCGTGGTGCCTGTCTTGACTCTCGCCACCGGGTTGCTGTATAGTAGCTTTACCCATTTGATATATGTAGGGCCAATACCGAAACCTTTCAACAACGCCAGTAACCATGGCCACCTGACCGAATCGAAAGCCTTGACTGCATCCAGCGAGGATACCGCCATGGGCTGGTCGTGTCTTGGATATAGTCAATGACGTGGTGCAATTGTCTTTGGTTACAAGTGATATTTCTGTGTGGGACATAACTTGACTGCTCTGAGTGTATGAGTTTATGAATTACTGGTTTCAACCTGTTAGCCATCAGAGCCGTCAGTATCTTCCCATTATGATCACGCAGCGAGAAGGGTCTAACCATGGCCACCTGACCGAATCGAAAGCCTTGATTGCATCCAGCGAGGATACCGCCATGGGCTGGTCGTGTCTTGGATATAGTCAATGACGTGGTGCAATTGTCTTTGGTTACAAGTGATATTTCTGTGTGGGACATAACCTGACTGCTCTGAGTGTATGAGTTTATGAATTACTGGTTTCAACCTGTTAGCCATCAGAGCCGTCAGTATCTTCCCATTATGATCACGCAGCGAGAAGGGTCTGTAAGAGCTGCATTCACCATCAGGTTTATTAGGCTTCAGCAATGGGACTATAATTGACTCTCTTAATGACAGCGGTAAAATGCCTTTATCTAGGGACACATTCAACATTGCCAATAATAGGTAGGGTGTCATTTCTGCCATGAATTCTTTATAGAACTCACTAGGTAGTCCATCCGCACCTGGAGATTTTCCTGACAGCAACCCTCTTATGGTGTGTTCCAACTCCACTTTAGTAATGGGGGCCTCGAGCCTCTACTGTATCTAGCTTTGGAAAATCTATCCGCTCTAAAGCCTCTTCTATCTCTGACACCTTGGTTTCAGATGTCTCCTCATATAATGTCTTATAGAACTCACAGAAACATTTGTTTATGTCCTGCTGCGTCTCATAAACCTCTCCGTTCTTTGCAGTAATTGCTCAAATCAGGCTACGTTCCGTCTCGCTTTTGTACAACAAGGCTAGCAAGCGCCCCGGTTTATCTCCTTCAGCACAGTGTAGTTCCACATATTTCCTGTAACTCAATTTACACAATCTATCCCAGTGTACTAAACATTCCAGCTGCAGGGCTACAGCCTCTCGGGTGATCCCACCAGGGAGGTCGCTCTGGCCGTTTATGGCTTCTGATTTGATTTCCGCCTGCCATCAGTCAATCTGTATTGCGGCTTGAACCCCGTTCGTCTTGGCAATTGCAGTCCCTCTGATCACCACCTTGAAGGCCTCCCATAACGCGCCCGCTGAGTCCACACTTCCCGTATTATGCGTAAAGTAGTCTTGCACCCCTTCTTTTAAATGTTCACGGAATGCTTCGTCTCTCAGGGACTCGCTCCAAAGTCTCCACATTGGGATACATGCTCTTGGGAGGGAAACATGCCACATAGCCAACTGCAGGGCATGATCTGACAGCACTCATGCTTTATATTCCGTCCCCACGGATTCACTCAGGGTGTCCAAACCTGTAAAAATATAATCCAATATAGTGTACAGGTCTTGAGGAGCAGCGTAATGTGAATATCTGCGGGCCCTCAGGTGTAGAGACTGCCACATGTCAGCGAGCTTAAATGCTTGCAACAATGTGTATAGGGTTTTGGCAGAAGGGGCAAGGTGCGTGAATGTATGATCTGACCTGTCCAATGTAGAGTTAAGCGTACAATTACAGTCACCTCCCCATATCAGTGTACCATCTCTATGTGAACTTATTAATGGGTAGAACGTGTGAAAGTAAGCTGCCGTCTCTTGGTTTGGTACGTATGTGTTGATTATACGGAATTCCTTGTGTTCTACCCGACCACACAATACAAACATCCTGCCCTCTTTATCTTGAAAGGTCTCAAGCACCCTCAAACGTATCGACAGTGCCACCCATATTAGTACACCTCTAGCATAAGCAGAGTATGACAAGCTCAGCGTCATCCTTCTCCATTTCTTGGCAAGTGCAGACTGTTTCTCATTTGTGAGGTGACTCTCCTGTAGGAGTGCAATGTCAATTTTCTGACGCTTTACTGTTAAGTTTGATATAGCTATTAAGGCCCCTGACATTCCAGGACACAATTCTAAGTTCCCCCATCGCACTTGAAAATTCTGACACATACCAGCAAACCGGCGTTCAAATTCAAAATATACAGTGTGGATTCATAGACCAACTCCCAATTAATAACCCCAACTCCCTTAACCTCCACCCACCCAACAATTGCCCAGCTCAATACCTTGTGCTCAGGCATCCCCACTTCTCCCCTTCGCTCCAGGGACTTGTCCTGGTGCGTGGGTGTATTAAGCAGATACATAACTGCTAGTATCCTAACAAACAAATCCAACCTTAGACGTAGGGCGTTCCTGCATGGTGCGCTCTTAAAGAAGCACCAACACATGGACTCCTGCATTTACCATCTTGACTTCCTGAAGATTCATCTGGGAGGGTTTTCCCAACGCTTTGCTTATATTTACAGACCCCTGCTACCTGCAGTTGTCATAGTTCATGCGCAAGTCTACTTATCGTGACTTGGCCCAGCTTCTGCTCCGGTTGACAAGTTCTGTGTCTCCATCCATTTGTGTGCATCTTCTGGGTTCTCGAAGAAAACGGCACGACCTTTGTGAATCACTTTCAGACTGGCTGGATACAGCAGCATGTACTTCAGGTTAGACGCTCGTAATGTCCTCTTAGCAGCTATGTAGTCCATCCATTGCTTCTGCACTTGTAGGGTGCAATCCGGGTAAGCAGTTATCGTGGCTAACGCTCGCTGGATCATCCCCCCCTTTGTGGAAGTGCTCAAGGATCTTTTCCATGTCACGATAGTTCAGTATCCGGGCTATTATTGGCCTCATTGGAGCTCTGGGCGGCAGTTGTCTCATCAGCGATCTATGTGCTCTTTCAACCATGAAGCCTTGAGTGAGGGCCAATTTCGTGCTGTAACAGTGACTCTATGTATTCCGTCGGCTTCGCTCCTTTCTCTCCTTCCGGGAGCCCAATAATACATACGTTATTGCGCCTAGTTCTAGCTTCTGCATTTTCGGCTCTGTCTAGATTACGCACTTGTTGTTGCAGTACCCTGACTTCTTCGGAGGTGTCTTTAAGGCCACTTGTATTTTCCACAACTGCCTGTTCCAGTGTTCCTGTGCTTTCGGCAAGTGCCCTAACATCTTGTCTTAACAGGTTCACATCTATGCTTTTGGTGTATATTTTAGCCTTGAGAGATTCTTTCAGGGATGCTATGGCTTCAAGGATTAGTTGATCTCCTCTCTCGGGCATTGGCTCTCTTTGGGGTGACCTTGAACACATAGTTTCTGCCGTCGTAGTGGGCTTAGTAAAAGTATACAGCATAGGTTGCTTAGCCTTGCTTTTCTGGGGCTTGGATGCCATGACTACCCTTCTGCGTCAGGGTCCTGTTCTTTACAATGTCTCTTTGCCCGTTTAGTCCTCTGCTACCGCAAGATGGCTCGCCAGTAGGTGGGCCCTCGTTCCCACTGGTGTTCTGACCCAGCTGTAGCTTGATACGCTGCACCGATGGTATGGCAGCATCCTGCCACCTCGTCCCTGTGTGCCTAAGCGCCCTTAGTGCCTGAGTGTCGCTTGAGTTTATGCCGCCCACTCTTGCCACTAGTGAGCTCCTTATGACTGTGTGGGGCCACCTATTGCTATTTGGTGTCACTGTATGGACTTGTAGAGAGTCGACATCTGGGGTGCGTAATTATCCCTGGGCTACTGCACGACCGCCAGTTCATGTCTGGGTGAAACCGGGAAGGCCTGCAGTGTTAGCTCTCCCTAGATGCATAGCCCCAGTTCATGCAGGGTGGCGCTCAACTGCTCTTCCCGCTGGTATATTTATCCAGTCCCCACCGGGCTCCTATACATAACCGCCTTATTTCTGTTCAATCCTGCCTTCAGGGCAGTGCGAGAGTTATGTCAGTCTGCTCCAGCTCCGCAGGGCGCCCCCGTGTCTTGTCCCACATTGAAGGCACTGCTCTCGAAATAATTAAGTCTACCTTGCTGCTGCAATCGTACACCACTTATATCTCACACCTGCCGGCTGCAGTGCTTTTATAATAGCCTTCTTTGTGCATCCGTTACATACAGACCAGCATTGGTACAGCTTCCTCAAGTACACATGGCCACAATCATGCAGCTTACACTCTCCCCAACTGCTGCCTCCGTGCCCACTGCAACTTCTTCACTGTGCTCTTGGCACTCAATTGGCCACAGCCTTGGCCTTTGTGCGCCTTGGTCAGGTCACAATGAAAATTAACACATGCCATGCAAATTGACTTAACTGCAACAGTACCTGAGTTCGGGCCCCCCCCCGTGGAAACAGCATTTGGCTACACTTATTCATTCATTAGGGCCGGCCCCTCCTCCTGGGCCGAGCCGCGATGTGTTCTTAGAGCAAACTGACTAGATTGCTATTGTTCGTTCTGTAGCTGGCCACGTTGCCGTGGGCTGGACCCCAGTGAAAACCGCCTGTGGCTGTAATGTCTCGTGTTGTAGGCCACTCCCTCCTTATGATACGGATCAGCGATATAATCTTGATTGATCTCTGGAGACAACGCTTCACTATGTGAGTCGGACCACAGTGGAAACCGTATTCCACAACTTCACCTTATTCAGGCCTCGCTCCACCTCCTGGGCCGGACCGCAATGGAGCCCCTCCTGTCTTTCACTTCACTCATTCACTCACACGGCAGCTCTTATTGCCGCGGTCCGGACCACATTGGAAACCGCAGGCTGTACTGTTACAAGCTATGCTACTCATGCGTGCTGAGTAGGCCGGACCACTGTGGCAGCTGAATTATATCTGATGATCATACGTTATGAAATACCCTTTGTTGCACTCGCCGGTCTGTTACAGCTTTATGCCCGCATGTTACAGCTGTCTCGGTCCTTCCGGGGTTGTCGCCCTCTGTGCCGGAGCAGCTTCCATCAGTCCTAGGTAGATGCAATGTCTCTGCAAGCAGCTAAACTTCAGGAGTACACCTATGAAATATTACACATTCCTGAATGGAAGAACTCCAGGGCTGACAGTATATCCAGACTGCCAGAATCAGGGGGAGAAAATATGACATTCTTGCATGATAAATGTATAGTATCATCAGTGGCAGACTTAAGGAGCAAGAATATCTAGAGATGAGTGAGCGGCATTGGATGACATAAGCTGCCAAAGACAAGAGCACTTTGCGTCTTTAGCCATCCTGGTCAACTCAAGTCACACCTACTTAGCGGCTATTGGAGCATGGGCAAAATGTCCTTCTCCACGGCTAATCCAGTGATTCACAGACACCTTGAGGGGCCTTATGTGGTTTCACCCAGTGGTTAAAAGTCGTCACCCTGTATGGTGTGGCAAGTCACAAGTTGGACCAGAGGATATGTTGTCAAAGAGTTTTATTGAATTTAAAAGAAAACACCTTTTTAACCCTATTTCTAAAAGGGAGTTCCCTTCCCAACAAATTATACTAAGGGGCTTGTCAGTAGTGCAAACAAAAAAATAGACCTCTGTCCAAACCTATTCTCTAAATTGGCCCTACCACTTAGAAACAATATAAACGAAAAACTAGGCAATATGCCCCGCCCTCAAAGTTGTTCACCTCAATCTCTCGGGGCTTCCAGGAATCCCTCCTGTTTCTGGATCCAATGGTTATCCATCAAAAATGTTTTCCCTGGTTTAACAGTTCTTACAAAGGTACAAAGGTTTCTCAAGTTAAGCAAAAAAGTCTCAAGTTCCTACAAAAACCAAGTGTCTGAGTTGCCTTAGGTGGAGGGATATTTTCCTGATCACACACTACTACTTGGTTCACTTCTTGTGTGACTCTGTGCTCCCCTCGAATCTGTTCTTCACTTGTTTTATTGGGCCCCTCTGCCCCAATGTCTCACTTATCTCGCTTGTGTACTAGTAACTCCTCTTTCCATATGTCTCTCTTGGGTGTTGGGAGTTCCTGTAAGCCACTAGGCTGATTCTATTTTTCAAGTTCCTTGGACTCCCATAACCCTTATTGTTACTTAGTTCTTTCTCCCTCGCTAGGCCTTTATGCCCCTTGTATGGTATTAGGGTAATCTTTCCTTCCTCCCCTATTGTGCTCTTTTCTTTCTGCCCACCATCCACTCTGAAGAACTTGGCTATCTTCTATGTCGCAAAGTCTGCTCCAGTGGGGTGGCGTCTGCTCAGTAGCGGTGGCATTCACCACGGCTTTCTGGTCTCCCAGTCGGTATACTAGCAGGCCAGGTGTTCCACTTGTTTCATTGTTCGTTTCCTGGGCTCTCCCGTTGAGGGCAGAGGATTCGTTCCTCCCTTGAGCCCTGGGTTTGGCAGTGGTAACCGGGCCAACATATCTGCTGTGTGGTCACGCCTCCAGGTAAGGCCTGCGTTACTTTGCATTGTCCTCACCGACTCTTCACGGCTCTCTGTTGGGTCAGCCATGTGTCTTTCTCTCCGGCTTCTCTTCGCGGCACAGCTGGCTATGCTGTGTAGCGGGGCTCTGCACCTCAATTACATGGCCACGTCGGAGGGCCACCTCTGCATTGTGTTCCTCCTCTATTCAAGGGCTATCACACTTTTATTCTCGCTATGCAACCAAAAAGGGAAGTGTTTATGTTCAGCTGTCCAGCCCACGGAAAGACCAGGATTATCTTGAACCAAACATCCAAAGGCACTTTGAATATTATTTTGAGTCCCACGGCTGAATGTAACATCAATTTCTCTGATTCCAATGTGTGTAGATAATGCCTTGGTTGTAGGGAGTTCCCCATGGGAATGTGTTAGTCCTTGTCCCCTTGAGGGGAATCACACCCAGAGAGGTCCCGCTTTCCCAAACCCCTAGGGAGGGATTTTCTGAGTGGGCTTAACTCCATAGCTTCAAAGGGGGTGGCTCCCCACAGGGAAGAAGGAAAAAAACTTCCAGTTTCATCACAGTGGGATTGGAAAAAATGTTTTTCTACACTAACTGGCTGCACTAAATGGCAATCCCTCTGAGCCTCTTCATTCCACAGAACTCAGGTTCATCTCTTTGAAGGTGGCCCTGTGTTTTGCCCTCACTTCTGCTAGGAGAGTGAGCGAGATGCAGGTCTTCTTGGCTTTGGAACATTGCACGTTCTTCCACAAGGACACGGTTGTGCTGTGTGCGCACCCGTTCCTCTCACCCAAAGTGGTTTCCTCTATCCATATGAATGAGGAGGTAGCCCTTTCCGAAGTTTTTTCCAGAACGTCAGTCTTCTGCAGACTCTACTCTTCACACATTAGATGTCAATAGGGTGCTCAAATTCTAGCTTCAGAGGATCAAATTGATCAGAAAATCAGATGTTCTCTTTGTCACTTTCGGGGGACAAAACCCACGCAGTAAAGCATTGAAGCCACTATCGCTCAGTGGCTTGTCTGCCATTAACTACTGTTACTCCTCCCAGAAGCTGACTCCACCTAAGGGAATGCATGCACACGCAGTGAGGGTAAAGGCTGCTGCAGTAACTTTTCAAAGTGACATCCCATGGGACGTTATTAGCAGTGCTGCCACGTGGTGCACGCCGTCAGCCTTTGGCAAGCACCGTTGTTTGGATACCCATTCCAGGGATGATGCCAAATTTGGTCAGGCAGTCTTGTGAAACTTGTTTGTTCCTGGTTAGATGACCTCCACCCGTGTGTGTTTGATACTATGAAATCTCCCATCAGTGTGTAGGAAAGGGATGGATTTAAGAGTAAGAAACAGTTACTCACCGTAGTGACTACTGTAATCCTAGTCCATAGTCCCCTTTCCTCCATACGACAGACTCTCCTTCCCCCCACCAAATAAATTCAGTTAGGCTTTGTAGCCGATGAGTGGGCAAAGGAACTGGCAAGTAAGACATGTGGGTGGAGTATGTGGGAGGACACGCCCTGCGTGCATTCATTTAAAGGTAAGGTTTGTATTACGGTGCAAAAAAGGCTCTGGCCTGGTCACTGTGGGACAAGGTATCCATCAGTATGGTGGAAAGGGGACTGTGGACTAGGAATACAGTAGTTACTACGGTGAGTAACTGTTTCTTAATCCCACTAATCGATCATGCTGTCCTGATATTTACAAACCAACCGTGGTGTAGCAACATGTCTGAGAGTTACCCGAGTCCTCAAAGAAAATAATCTCTATTTTCTTTGGAATATGATGTTTTAAAATTTGACATGTTCCTCTTTCATTTAGTGACGTTAGTTAATCTGTGCATTCTTACATATTTGTTAATGTTTTACAGTCCCATCTAATGGACGGGCATTCCACAATCACACATGCGGATCTCTAGCGAGGCACTGAATGGTATCAGGAGAGCTACAGTTAAATGGCTAAAGCCCTTTGTCCTAAATTACCACTGTTAACCAAAGTATCAGAAAGTTATGGTTATGGGCTCAAACGTTAGTGCTGTTTTACGGGGGGCCTCGGAGACAGCATGGAAGTGTCCTGCATAAGTTCACAATTTGTAGATAAACAAGATTCAGGGGGCATATGCTCGCAACTGTACAGTGCTCCTGCTTAGGTAGAATTGAAACCAACTCGCTCGTTCGGGTACTGCGCTTATCACAATATTACATTTAAGTATTTAATATTTGTTTCTCAGTACTCATCCGACAAATATTATTACGTGTTTTTAAGCTAATTTTATTATGTGGTAAATTTCAGCCGACACGTGTTTCGACCTCTGGTCATCCTCAAGGCTGACAATTATTGTATTTATATCAGATACATGTAATCGAAAGAACAAAATAAAATATCATGTACAAAATGGTTATATTAAATAGAGAAGTCAACAGTAGGTAGGCCATGACCATAAACCAAATTGTATTTTTCCGATGTAGTTAACCATTCAAATATTATAATCAAAATTCCAATTTGTCACATTGGTTCATTAATAATTTCCAACATAGTTACCATTTATATAATAGTGTACGCACGCTAAATAATAATCACAAAAAAAATTGCCCAAAATTAGACATTTAGAACCCATAGAGATGGAGCAAAATAAAACAATACAAATTATAAAAAATGAGAGAGAACAAAAGAGAATATATTAATATTTCATTAGCTAAATATTAAATTCCATAATGCACCATACAAATCTCGTGTAGTACCCGAAGGAGCGAGTTGCTTTCAATTTTAGCATGAGCGGGAAGTGAGTGAGTCTCTGCTCCCAAGGGTTTGTAGCTATCTGAGACCCATTATTTGATAAACAAGCTAAAACTGATAATCTAATCAGAAATACCTAAGCGCGTCACTGATCCAGTTAGGCCCCAACTCATTACTCTCCTGCTTAGGTAAGCAACGCACAATTCTGGTGTCCTTAACTTTGGGACAAAGTGCCTCCATGCACTGAGCTTGTTAGGATTTTTAAATATCTAAGCCATAGAGAGATACATGGATCTCGGATATATGCTGGATTGAAATTACTTTCCACAGAAAATATGAATTCCTGCAAATATTTATGTTCTGACAGCACTATGCATTCTGAAAGGAATAGTAATACTCCTAAATCTGCATATTGTATTAGTTTTTCTTATTATTTGTGATGTCATTTACATATAGCAGATCAGACTACAGTAGAGCAAAGCCAGTCCACAAGATTGCCTCTCCCTCTGACATAAAACAGAGAGCAGGATGGTGGAATAGGACTTGCATCATGCAAAAGGCCTGTTTTATGAGACCGGTGAGCCTGCTGAGATATCGCAAGATGAGGGCACAAGCTCGGGAGGAGCTCTGGCGAGGCAGAACAAGCAGAGTGAACTGGAGAGCGGACACTTGTGCTGCCGGTGCTCCACATATACAGAGAATATGAGATGCAGAGACTGAACGCATTTACTATAGTATGCTGCCAATAACATATGTCCGCTGAATTAATTTGCACAAATGAGAGAATTCCTAAAATAGGGGGAAGAATACATCTGGACAAATGCCCAAAAGTAAGTGATGGAGGAAGTGAAGCCGAAGATTATCAAAGCCCTGTGAGGCTGCTCAACCCATTGTGGAAAACCTACATTACTACGGATGCCAGTGCATATGGCCTAGGAGCAACTCTGATGCAGAAAGGGGACGAAGTCGAAAATGTGGCATTTTTGTCAAAAGCACTATCAAAAGCAGGGAAAACTAAATACGATTGAGAAGGAAATGCTAGTGTGTGCATGGGCAGTGGAATATTGCCGGTATTGTGTTGGGAACAAGCTTTCATTTGGTGAAAGATCAAAAACCCCTTCTATACACGTTAAGCGCAGGAGGCACGGATACCTACACCCCATGGCTGGCATGCATAGTAGCTAAACTTCAGGAGTACACCTATGAAATATTACACATTCCTGAATGGAAGAACTCTGAACTGCAGGGCTGACAGTATATCCAGACTGCCAGAAACAGGGGGAGAAAATATGACATTCTTGCATGATAAATGTATAGTATCATCAGTGGCAGACTTAAGGAGCAAGAATATCTAGAGATGAGTGAGCAGCATTGGGTGAGATAAGCTGCCAAAGACGAGAGCATACCTGCAATCGTAAAATGAATAAAAAACGGCTGGCCAGATGAAAGAGCCGTCCCAGAAGGCCTATATTCATTTTGTAAGTTAGCAGATGAAATATATGAAGAGAATGTTTTTTTTTTTAATTCAAGAAATGAGTAGGTGATACCCCCCACAACATTAAGAAACACTACACTTGACTGGGCTTTCTCAGTGCATTTGGGGAGTAACATGACAAGATGGGCGCGTGGCTAAGGAGCCATGCAGTAGGTCACGTTTCCGTACGGCTCCTGCGGCTCCTTTTTGCAGATGTTGGGGAGGAGCGGTGGAGCGCGCCGATCCTCGGAACCAGGACATTGCGGCGCTGAGCCGCTGACGCTCTATCTGCTGGGGACAGAGAGGAAGGCCTACAAGGACGTAGCAAAGACCAAGACTGAGTTGGCCCGCCCCGAGCTGGTCGGCCTATACTCCCTTGCTTGGATATTCGAGAGCGATCCGAACACAGTGGGGCCGGATCAGCGCTACAGAGGCCCAAAAAGAACCGCTCCCCATACGCCGCCTGCCCGAGGTGACGCGACCGAGCACCGAGAGGCGAAGTCCCCCGCACCTGAGGGCCAGCGGTTACGAAGGTAGACACAAGGCCCTTCAAAATCCAAAAATGATCCAGACACAGAGGGACGTGGTCGGCGCTGCAACTGCCGGGGGAGGACTGTTCCCGGTGCGCCGCCTGGCCGAGAGCTGGAGAGGTGAAGCCCCCCCGCGCTCGAGGGACCCGCGGCTGCGGAGGCAAACACAAGAATCGGGGTTGGACGGTTCGAGCGCAACGCCCGTGTATCCTTTAACAAGAAACGCGGGAGAGCGCAATCCATCGGAAAAGATAGACGCATGTACTGGACTTGGCGGAGGGCCTTGACTGAGGTGCGGTGGCCCGACGATACAGAGTAGTAGGTAATAACTTCATATTCCTACGGCCCCAAACTACGGCGAAGAACAATATCCCCTCAGTTTGGCTGGAACAGACCGCCAAGAGACTCCAGGGCCATGGGAAACACGAGGAAGCAAGACAAGATGGCGGAGGGAGCGAGGGCTAAAAAGAAAGGACCGATGGACTCATATACTAGCAGCCAGGCGGGAAGCACTGAACTTGAACCACCATTGGCGGCTTGCCCTGTGCCCAGTTTAGAGGGCGAGGACAAGGTTGAGTACTTGACTAACATAGTCCCAAAATGGTTTCCTATCGCTGAATATGAAGCTGGATGACATCGTAACGACCATTGGCACATTGAAGACTAGAGCTGACAAACATGACCAGAGACTAACGGAGGCGGAGAACAGAATTTGTACTACCGAGGACACGGTTGCTCGCCATGACCAGGACATTGCCCAGCTCAAAGAAAGCTTTAACAAATTACAAAACAAGTGCGAAGACCTGGAATCGCGCTCGAGAAGAAATAATGTGCGCATCGTTGGTGTCCCAGAGTCATTTGGTAGAGACAAAATGGAAGTACGGGTGGAAGCCCACTTCAAAACCCTGTTTGGAGCGGACTCCTTTTCAGAACACTTCCTGATTGAACGTGCACATCGAACGCTGGCTCCGGTACCAAAGCCTGGGGCCCCGCCCCGCACAATTATTGCAAGAATGCTCAACTACAGGGACAGAGATACGGTCCTTCGGAAGGCAAGAGAACTTGGCACGCTGCAGTATGAGGACAGTCGCATACACATCTACCCGGACTTTGCCACTGGGGTTCAGGCCAGCCGAAGGTCGTATGAGCCAGTCAACAAACGTCTGAGAGCGCGGCAGGTCCTGTATGCACTGATATTCCCGGCCAAATTGAGAATCCAATATGGAGGAAGGGCGCACTTCTTTGAAAATCCTGCTGCAGCCCAAGCATATGTGGAAACCACTATTCCGCTGCCCCCACGGGGCCGAGGGCCGGATCAGAATGGAGGACGCCCGCCTGCAGTGGAGGACTGAAACTTGGCTGAATAGCCCGGCAAATGCAAGTAATATTTGATGTTTTGGAGGTGGTCGGCCCCGTGGGGGCTCCAAGTAATCTACTCCGGGTCGTGAACCCAGTCGGGTGGCCTTGTGACTGCAACGAAGCACCCTCAGGAATGTTCCTAACGGTTACTAGGGTTCATCGTCAAGTTGGGGTGGATGATGTGGGTGGAGGGGGGGATAGGGAATGTGGGATGTTTTTCAGTATTGCGACCACCTAGACGAGTTTGAGCCTGGTGGGAAAGTTTGTATTGATGGATGTTGTAGGTTAATTGAAATGTGGTCTCGCAGACAATGGCGCTATTCAAAGGCTGGTTACTGAGTTACACAAGGTCACTTCTGTACAAGTATGATGTATACATACACCAAATGGGAGACGGACTATGGATAAGATTAATGTCATGGAACGTCCGAGGCCTTAATAATCCAATGAAAGTTAGGAAGGTCAGTAATTATGTTACTAGGCATGGGCCTCAAATCTTAATGTTGCAAGAAACACATGCACAGGGCCTGGTCAATGAGAGAATACTGGCCAAATGGGGCAAATTGCGCTATTACACGGACTACTCATCACAGTCTAGGGGGGTTTGCACCCTTATACATAGCTCGCTGGGCTTTATAATCAAGGGACACCTGGTGGATCCAGAGGGAAGGTATGTACTGGTGTGGGGGGAGCTAGCGGGGAAGCATATAACCTTGTTAAACACCTATGGACCCAATCTAGACCACCCTGATTTCTATTTACAAATGCTCGATTTGCTCACCAAACACGATACAACCACTGTTCTTTTGGGTGGGGACTTTAATGTTGTATTAGACCAGGCCTTGGATAGATCAGTCAAGGTAACTAGGCCACCTCCTTGGGCGGCACTAACTTTGAAGCAGATAATTTCGCAACTGTCCCTACAGGACGCCTGGAGGGTGCTCCATCCGGTGATAGGAAGTTTACATTTTATTCTTCCGTACACGACAGTGAGTCGCGCATAGATTATTGGTTTGTATCCTCAAATTTAGCACACGCCCGACAGAACTGCAAAATCCTTCCTCGCACACTATCGGATCATTCCCCGGTGGTGCTGGAGATCACTTTGAAAGATGCCCCTAGACCAACAAGGGGATGGGGAATGCCTAGAGACATATTGAAAGACCCAAATGTAGTTGAAACTCTACATACTGAAATTGCCAATTTTTTCACGGACAACGTTGGGTCCGTAGATCACATATCATCAGTGTGGGAGGCTTTTAAAGTCTGGGTCAGGGTGGCACTGCTGTCCAAGACCGCTGGTCTGCTGAAGGGAGTACGCTGTGAATTGGAGAGGGTAGAGAGGGACCGGAATACACTGGAGGAAACCTATGGCTGCACACATGGTGGGGACACTCTGGCGGAAATCCACAAGTCCCTTAGAGATTTTGACCGGCTGGCAGCTAGAGAAGTGCAATATATAGCAGCCCCTACCCGGGCTCGCAGATACGGGGAGGGTAACAAGGCAGGAAAAATGCTGGCCAACCTGGTAAAACATGAGAAACAAATTACCCCGATCGCTATGATCCAAACGGCACAAAATGAGATAATAACGAGTGAACAGGGTATAAATGACGAATTTGATGAATTCTACAAAAATCTGTATACGAACAAGGATAGGAAATCCCCTGCTATGACTAAAAACTACCTAGCTATGTTGAATCTCCCTAAACTCCCAGAGGAATGCAGATTGCTGCTGGAACAACCTGTCACGGCATAGGAGCTCACAGAGGCAATTAAAGAGCTCAGATCTGGCAAGGCACCGGGCTCGGATGGTTTGGGGGCTGAATTTTACAAAGAATTTCGGGAGGAGCTGGTCCCCGTGCTGTTAGAGGTGTGGGAAGAGGCCCTGGGAAAACAAATATTGCCCCCGACAATGCGAGAAGCTATAATCACAGTATTGCCTAAACCCTGACGCCCGCCACAGGATATGTCTTCATACAGGCCCCTATCCCTGATAAACGTAGATGCAAAAACCTTTGCGAAGGTGCTAGCAAATCGCGTATTACCCTTAATGCCCACGCTGGTTCACCCGGACCAAAGTGGGTTAATTCCCCAAAGGTCCACTGCCTTGAATCGGCGCAGGCTGTTAGGCATAATGTTACAAATAAATCCGAATAAACAAGCAGTAGTGGTGTCCCTAGACGCCGAGAAAGCGTTTGATTCAGTTTCATGGGAGTACCTCTTCCTGGTGCTTGAGTCGTTTGGGATGGGCCCCTAAATCATTAAATTTGTTAGAGTGCTATACACTGCCCCGGGTGCAAGGGTGTGCACAAATATAATTATATCCGACCTGTTCGAGTTGGGCAGAGGCACCAGACAGGGATGCCCTTTTTCCCCTATCCTTTTTGCCTTAACAATAGAACCCATGGCAGCGGCGGTGCGGTTGCGGCATGTAAACAAAGGTATAACGCTGAAAGGAGCCACCCAGGTAATATCGTTGTACGTGGACGATACACTATTGTATGTACGCGAGCCAGACAAAAACATAGCCCCCAGCATGGCAGACATTAGTGAATTCACAGAATACTCTGGATATACGGTGAACAATACTAAGTCAGAAATGTTCCCACTTACCCCCTCTACAAAACGCCCTGCCCTGACATGCGGCCTTAAGTGGTCGGAGCGACACATCAGATACCTGGGAGTACTGGTTTCAAACAGCAGGCAAACCCTATACTCTGATAACCATGACCAGGCGCTACAAACACTCAGTACCAAGCTACAGGTCTGGGGGCACCTCCTAATCTCATTACACAGTAGAATCGCCATTCTCAAAATGATTGTACTCCCCAAGCTACTATACTTATTTGTAAATATTCCTATATGGCCAGGAAAGGAATTCTTCTCCAGATTGCGATCCATGGTAATGTTGTTTCTGTGGAACGGCAAGGTGGCCAGGATATGCTGGGAAAAGTTGACAGAACCGTACGACACAGGGGGAATAGCAGCACCAGATTTTGAGCTCTACTGCACGGTGGCGCAAGCACAGTTTGCGAAACACTGGTACGATGAAGCGGACAACTCACCCCACACGTGGATAGAGGAATGCACCACTGTACCCACAAACATTAGATCCGTTACATTTGATACGAGACACAGGGATTCCTGTGATTTCGACCCTGTGAGCTGCACCGTAAGGGCCTGGGGGGCTATATATAAAAAGTTGAAAATAGAACTTCCATACAACCCTGAAATTCCGCTATGGAAATACCCAAATGTTCCCCCTACATTCGATACCAGTATACAGGGGGCCTGGGACCCCGATATGGAGATGAAAGTGGGAGACATGTTCATAGATGGGAAGTTCGTAACCCTTGCAGTATTCACTAGGGGTGTGGGAGGAGGCCCGCTCTGTACGTTACAATACTACCAGATGAGATCCGCATATCAAGCGCGATGGCCATCCTTCCCTGATGAACCTCCCTCCCACCCATGCATACAATTAGTTACAACCCGGGGAGGACTGGGAATCTCTAAATTGTATAAAACAATCCAAACCCACACCCCCACGTCCAATCGAGTGAAAGGGAAATGGATATGAGAATGCAGATACCTGAAGACAAATGGAAAAGATATTGTGCACTTACAAAAAGGGTGTCCCTCAATGCGGGATTGCGCCAAATACAGTTTAAAATCCTTTGCACTACACCCCTGCCAAAATTGCTAAATTCACACCCGATGATCCAGGCAACTGCCCCAAATGCGGGACCCCCCAGGCAGGATCCTATAATATGTATTGGGAATGCCCGGTCGTGGCAAGATTTTGGGAGAGGGTTGCAACCATGTTGACAGACATCACGCAGATTTCCCCGTGTCTGACCCCACAAAAATACTTGTTTGGGGATATTGGGAAATGCTCTGAAAAAGTTAGAAGACTGTTCAATGTATCATGTGTTATTGCCAAGAAATGTATATTACAAGTATGGAAAAGCCCAAACCCCCCACCTTGAACACTTATTCACGTGAAACAACTTATATCAATGAATGTGAGGAACAATACGTGCTAACTTTACCAAGTACGAGCCGACCTAAAGACATTTGGGGCCCTTTCAGGGCGTACCTATGCGATATGCTCTCGGACAATGAAACAACTATGTAAGCTGTAGATTCTTAAACATCTGGCTCAAATATTTTTATATGAAGGACCATACGTTGTGTTAATTGAATGCTGCTGTAACTGTTGAGACCATCAATAAAGAGATGTTTAAAAAAAAAAAAGAAATGCACAGAGCCCCGCCAGCCTTTGCCCTCTCTCCAACCTTCTCCAACAGTCTGCGTCTTCCTCGCTCTCTTCTCAGAACCCCACTGCGCAGATGACTTGGTAAGGCTGGCAGGGGGCATACTAAACATCCCCTTCTCTTCACGAAGCTTCTACCTCCAATGACACACACAGGGGTCTCTCAGAGTTTATCTTCTACACATACTCTGCTAGATGCTTACGCCTCCGGTAGAATCTCCCTGAGCTCAACCGAGAAGGATTCCGAGCTGCATGGCTAGACAAGGAAAATTCACCATCATAGGACCCTAACGTTCTCATCTTCATACTCTCAACAAACTTGCCATCTCTCTCAATCTTGTCGGAGATGCTCTCTCTTCTCTCCACCCCCTCAACAAAGACACTCTCTCCATGTTCCACACTCTCCCGTAATCCAATCTGACTGTATGCTTAAATACTTCCTTCACCACGTTGGGCTTGGACCACCTACAACGCCCATCTATAAGGGCAGGGGCAATTTGATTCTCACCATATGTCCTATTGGAGGAAGAACATTGTTCCTCCTTAAACCAGCACCATCATGTGCCCCTTTGCTCCTCATTTGACTGAACATGATGTTACCAACAACACTCTCCACCTTGCTCCCCATATCAGTGTTCTTGCCCCTCCAGGCTGGTACCAGTTTAGTGTTAGCCTTCCTTCCCCTGCTAAGTTCAAAAGGAGAAACACCTGTAGTACAATGAGGGGTGAACCTGTGGGCAACAATCACATCTCTCGCCGCTCTCTTCCAGTCTCTGCCATTGGCCCAAGCCCATCTGATGGCTTCCTTCAATACCTTATTAAAGCGTACGACCACCCCATTGGTTTGGGAATGGTATATGGCGCTCTTCCTATGCTCGATTGAGTTCTTCGGACAGTATTCCTCCTTTGGTCTTGATGTAAATTGTGACCCATTGTCATTAACCATGATTCACGTTCACAAATTTCTTTCAGGAACTCAATAACAATTTTCGGATTAGGAATGATCAAAAATTCAACCCACCTGGTAAGTAAATCAATGACTACCAGGCAAACAAGATTGTACTCCATTACTCCACACAGAGCTCAGCATATCCATTATTAACTTATCCCATGGGTGATCTGGAATATCAGTAATAACCATAGGATGTCTAGAACTCACACACACTATCAATGACAGTTCTCTCAATTTGGAGATCACAAGCTGGCCACCAGTAGTCACTTCTTATCCTCTGCTTAGTTTTAACAATCCCCTGGTGACCTTCAACAGCAAGTCCTATGAGTCGTTCACAAACCTTTTCAGGTAGGATAATTCTGTCACCACGCATTACCATTCCTTTATAGACGCACAAGTCGCCTATCACATTCCAGGAAGGCGAGAGTCTCAATTCTTTGAAAACTTTACTGATACACGCGGTTTGTGATCGGTGCGGAACTCAAAACTTAAATTAAAGAAGAAATGCTTTCTGAATTACACAGATATTTTGTTCAGAAATGCCTGAACGCTGATTACTATTGCCATTAATAAGGCTAGTGGTTGATTAAATGTTATACCTTCTAAAATTTCCAGTAGCTGATCATCATAAAAACTCAGAAGTTTATTACGAGTAAGGGTTAATCATAAAGCTTGACAATGTATTGTGGTGGGTCAGGAGGAGTCGGACACGTTGAGGACATTCTGTACTCTCTTTAATTAAAATCATAAGAATAATGCCTACCTCTTCCTATTGCTAAAGGGAATACCCAACCTATCTAAAGAAACTCAACATACTTGTCAGATGCCATGAAGTCCAAAGTAAATATATCCTCCATCCAATCTAACTAACTGACCCTACCACTAAATATAACATAAGTAAATAGGCCAATAGAATGTCTCTTCTTCTCCTGGTCTTCTCTTCTTCATTGATAGTCTTTATATATGAAAGTTTTTATTTTTGGTTTATATAATTGTTAGCGTAATCCCCTTTGATAGTCTCTCTTATCTTGGGTCTAATGCTTTCTGTGGCCCTATCTTTGAAGTACTTTTCCTTCGAGTAGGTCCTTACACTCTTGTCATCCCATAGATGTCCTTCCCATTCTATTTGCTCAGGCTTTCCTAAATTATGTTTGCCTGCATTCCCTTTCAGGCTTGCTTTGCCAATGAATCTCTCTGAGGCTATCTGTTCTTTTATCTTGTTCACTGGTGAACTTTACCTCGCCTTTCTCGTTGTGTTTCTGGGTTGTACTTTCTCCAGTCTTCAACTCTGCAGGTATAGGGTGTTTGTCCTTCCTTCCAGGGTTTTAGTCCCCAGTCTCTCTTAGCTCTGCACCTGGGTTGGTTAAATCTCCCTTTTACATATTGCTCACTTCCCTTGTAAACTGCTTTCTTCAATGCTAGCTCGTCCTCATGACTGGGAAGAGTTTCTCTTTTCAAGTGAACCCGGTCTTCCCTGACAAGGTTGGTTGTCATTTGCTTTCTCTGGTTTTTACAGTTCCAATCATTCAATTTTATATATTTTTTCTTGTCGTCGGGACTGGGACGAGTTTCTTCACACAGATCATGATTCCCCGGCAGCCTCCCCCTATTCCCATTTCCGACTGTACCTCTTGTCATGCAGGGAAGGGTAGCAGGGCTCGGCTCTCGGCCAGGTACTGTTTATCGCTCCTCTCGCTGCTCGGATGCCCGTCCTCGGTTCCTCGTTCTGTGTCTGCCCTCTCCAGATACTCTCAATCGTAAGATGTTCTGGTTTCCCATCTCGGTAGTCTAATCACTGTTCCTTGGGCACCCTGTCGACATGGTCACGCCACTACCAGCAAGCGTGGTCACACCACTACCAGGTATTTCTTCCCTCTGTTCATTCTCATATTATTTCCTCTGCAGTTGTACACACAGGGACGCCGGCATCTCCCACTGTGTTCCTTTGGCTCTTCGAAAGTCGTGGGCTCGGCAACCTGCCCCTTGACTCCACCTTCACATGGCATAATGTTGTCAGGGGGCTTCCCATGTGCATAGCACTTCTTTCCTTCTGCTCAAACTCATCCCAGTAAAACACACATCTCTAGTTAAAGAGACATCCTCCTTTCTTTTTCTGCATATGTTTCTTTTCACATTGTCATCAGCCAAACAAAGTTGCCACACTATTCTTCACAGATGATAGTCCAATATTTATGTGGCTATGGTAGATTACTTTGAGAGTTCCTCACAGGAACGAGAGTCCTTGTCCCCAAAAGGAGAGCCTCTCCCGATGGGGTCCAACTTTCCTCAAGCCCTAGGGAGGGTTCTGCAGAGTGGGCTCACCTCCCTAGCCTCACAGGGGGAGTCTCTGGGGAGAAGGGACGAATACCTGCGATTGGTCACAGTATACATACAGATTAAACGAGATGAACATAGTGCTAGAAATATTTTAGCACAGCTATTTCAAACACCTGCTATGTTACTAAGGTATATCTCTAAACACATTTAAGTACAGGACAAATTCTGCAAGTAAGGGTCTTCAAATTGACAGATTCCGTAAAACAATGAACCCTTAAAGCACACCACTGTAAACAACTATTCATACAAAAAAGGGACGATCTCATAACAGATAGGCCCTGTGAATAATAATGCAATCAAGAAAAAAAGATGACTCCCTCTGGAATATTTTTCTAATAACTATTCATATTACCATTTTCATTGTATTGTTACTCAAAAGCATCACTTCATCTCATGAAATCAGTTAGGATTAAATCATTAAAGGGAACTAAACAAAGTAAAATTTGCAGAAATCTTTTGAATTTGTTAAACATTATAATGAATGCTAATCATATAATTTATTTATGGTGTGTAACCTATATTGGAACCCAAAGGGGGTTACGCTCTCCTTGATACGCTGACTGACAGTTGTGAGTCCTTGCAGGAGTTTTCTGTGATAGTCTGCAGTGATTTTAACATTGCTAGCCTAGAAGACATAAGTACAAAAAGGGGACGCACGACAAGACAAAGCCTTGGACAAAAGAAAATTTATCTGGGGGGGAGCGAAGTTGGGTCTGACATGAATTTACACATGATGAATGGAAAAATTGAGGGTGATATTCCGAGCTGCAGGGCGTGGAAGTCTGCTAGTAAGAGTGCGGTTCTGGACGACATCTTTGTTAGTACCAACTTCTTACCCCAGGTCACCCACTTTGAGGTCTTTCCGACACTTAGTAGTGACCATGATACACTGCAATTGACATTCCACTTGTAACACTTCACCATTATTGGTATATAACCTTTGATCTAGACATCGCTCAAGGCCTGGGAACTGCTCGATGAAACAAGCTGGTGGTAATGGTATAGTCTCCTTCTTGAAAATGAGGAGGCAGAAATACAAAAACTGTCTGAAGGTCTTCAAGCACACTATCCTTTTAAAAGACGCTTTGAATATGTTGCTAAAAATGCGCAGAAAAAATGGCGGTGAGATTTGGCAGATTTTGAAAGATGAATGCAGTATCGGAAGCAAAACGGGTGAGCCATTTTTCGGTCTTGATTGACTCCCCACATGCATTTAAGAGTGAGGGAGAGCTCAAGCCCCTGAGAGAATGGAATACAAAATCTGATAGAGAAACGTTGTACGATTTAATAAGAAAGGCAAGCACTTCAAAGGGCCCCAGGCCCGGATGGTATAACAAACACAATGCCCAAGGAGAACCCCAATGAACGGGTTGATTTTTTAATACTGCTGTTCACAGAGATCACTAGAGCAAGAGCTATACCAGCCTCCTGGAGGGTTTCAATTGTGGTTGCAGCCTTTAAGAAGGGCGTTAGGGATGATTCAAAGAAAGACTGCTCTATCGCCATTCTTGGCATCATGGGTAAAATCATTGCTACTTTGTTTTTGTCAAGACTGACAATTTGGACCACTTGCACTGGGCATTATGATTTTTTTCAGTCTGGGTTCGTAAGGGGTATTGGTGCCAGCTTGAACGAGTTTATTTTGAACATCTTTAAGACGCGTTGGTTAATGGGGAAAGTTAAAACTTACCTGGCATTTGTGGACCTGGAACAGGCGTTTGTTTCTGTGGATATGGACCTTCTTTGGTCTGAACTAAAAACTAAGAAAATGGGGTTTGCCATCTGATTTACTTCATGCAATGCAGGCCTTCTATGCCGATATCTTTCTGAGGGTACGGATAGATGGGGGGGCGCCTATCAAACCTCCTTAGAATGGCAAGGGGTTGTAAATAAGGGTGTCCTTTAGTGCCAGCACTTTTTAATCTTTTTATATCAGAAGTCTCTTAGGTTTTGGAGAAACCCCACTCATTTCCGTCAAGTTTACAGGGGGCTTCATTTGGTCGTCTGCTTTTTGCCGATGATCTGGTCTTGATTGACCAGATCCCGGTAGGCCTACAATGCAAGCTGGAAGCTTTGCAATCATACCAGGAAGATAACCATTTGATGATCATTGTCTCCAAGACAAAGATTCTTATTTTGCAAAGGGGCGAGGTAGGAGCTCTAAACCCCCAACTTGGGTCATTAGAGGGGAGAGAATTGACATTGTACATTCATTTACCTACTTGGGTAACTTGTTAAACATTAGCATGGGTGATACACCGAGAATCTTGCAGCTGAGGACAAAAATGTAAAACGTTGTCGCTCAAGGTTCAATTATACTGAAAAGGTACTGCCATCTTTCTATCGAGCCATTAATAAATATTTACAAAATGAAAATTGTAGCTATCTTGACTTATGGCTCCGAAGTTTTTTTTTCGCAATTGCATTCTCAGTTTGGATAAAGCTAGAGGCTCTTTTTTGGAGGAGAAACTTCCATTTACCACAAGGGACCTCGATGCATGCTATAAGATATGAACTAGGTCTCACATCATTGCATGCCAGGGTGCCATGAAAGACCTTTTCTTTATATAGAAAATGTAGACAGACGCATCCGGTTAGGGCTTTCAAAGTTTTAAAAGACGCTCTACTTTCCTCCAGGGAGACAATCCCTACTGCATGGAAAACACCATGCCAAAAAATACTAAAAGATTTGGGGCCAACTGAGACATTTTATGTAAAAACCCAGACTCTGTTAAAGTCAAACTTTGGAGAAGAGACTGGGAGGAAACTTAATCCCAGGGGGAACAAATAAAGACCAATCGTGATTCCTTGATGGAAAGTAGAGCATACAACACTCTTCCAAAATACCTTAGAGAATTCCGATGTGGTTTTTACAGAACACAGTTTTACGCTTTTGCCTGAATTTGCACTTGACTAAAGAGGTTTTAATATTCAAGAGACAGTGGGACAGATAAAACCTGAGTTGAAGGTACTGCAACAGTGAAGGCTCCATGAAACACTGCGCCACAGGCTGCTGACCTGCAAGGGCCTGACTGCAAAGGGAAAACTTAACTATGGTAATTGTATTGATTCAATTATTCAGAGATGTCTTGGGTAAGCTTAACATCAGACTTTGAGCCAGAGACAAATTGGTTCACATTTGAACTGTATTGTATTCCATTAAGGTATGGAGAACAAATGCTATGTTATGGATTAACCAATGAGTAATAATTGTGATGTAATTTTAAATAATGTTAACAGTATTTTTAACCAGCTTTTTAACTTTTTGTATTTGTGAATTGTATCATTTTAAATGCTTTTTGTATAGGTGAAAGGTTATTACCAATAGACCAAAACCCTTGAATAAAGTTATTTATAAAAATCACAGGGGAAACAATGTATTTTTGGCACAAAAATGCATACATAATTTACCATTGATAACGGAGCAGAGGACATGGATCCTTTACAATGGGGTGTGACAAAGACCAAATGTTACTGAGGAAGGTGGAAACAAACCAGGGACGAGGACAACAAAGAATGACATATGAACAGGATGGTGTTAAGGATGTCAGAAAAGTTATGTAGGGTTGTCCAAGAAGGGTAGGGAGAGAGGAAAACCTGGTGATGCAGTAGCATACACTGCCAGGAAATAGGGTCTTCTGAAAGGAGGAGAGTTTGGAGGTTAGAAAGTGGCAGAGTTGGAGTAGTGTGGAGAGGGGAGAAGAAGAGCATTCCAGAGTAGGGGAGCAAGGAGAGGAGCGGAAACGAGAGGGAGCCCAGGGGGCTTGAGCAGTGTGTGAGGAACTCATGGTGGCAACAGTAAAGACAGACACAAGTGATCACATTTCAAGGTGTGTATTAAACTGTATCGGTAGGTTGGAAAAATGCCTAATCTAAATCTAAATCTAAGATGGGAACAATTTTCGACCATCAAACAATAATAAGGCAATCCTAGTGGTGACTTTGTCAAATAAAAGGACCTATACTAAAAAACATATTGCCACATGAGGAAGGACGGGCAAAGAAAACAAGGGGAACTGTGCCAGAGTGCCAGAGGATGAACTGAGGAAGAAGCAACTCTGTCACAGTTGTTTCTGCCAAAATGTCCAGGAACCTATCTGGGGATAGAACAAGTAGATGCCAGTCTGATTCCAACCAGCAGGTTGCCAGTACACCAACCTCTTACTCATCGAACATTAGGAGGATATTAGAGAGGAGGCGGAGTCTGCGAGCACTGAGAGAATGCACAGGATTTTGAAATGGCACAGGGCGGCCTGGGAACTGCTCGATGTAAACAATAATCAGCTAAGAGCACTGCATGTAGGTTAAAAACATGATTAAAACTGTTGGCCATGGAGGAGATAACTCCAGGACCTTTAAAAAAAGTCAAAGGCTGGGGTAGCTGGACGACTCTCAGGAAGAGATTCCATCCCCCTCGCTGAGATTACAATCCCTGAATGATATGGGCGCTAAAAATCAGCCCGAAAATAACTTCCTCTGGTACCGGGATAGACATCTCAACTGAAGCCCAGAGGTGCTTCTTAGACTCTCATTGGTCTTTGAGGTTCCTCTTTCTCTAGCTTAAGGACTCTGGTACCGGAGAGTGGGTTCTGGTAACACGCTTAGATTCACATCTCCCCCTCTTGTGGTGTTTGCAGAACTTTAACAGAAGCGAAATAAGCTCTGTCAGGTGGTCCCCACGGTACTTCGTAAGATGCTGGCGTTTAGTGCCAAAGCACTAGGCCTAGGAAGGGAGCAGTGCTTGACCTCCAGACAGACCGACCTCTTGTACCACCTGTGCTTGTTTTGAGGTTTTGGCAAAAGTCTGATCAAGCTTAGATCTGGTGAGATCCGTTCAAAGGGGAGCCAAGATCTTTAATCTTTAGTCTCGGGAGTATAGCTCAGGAGCAACGTGCTCACCTTGGAAGCAAGACGACACGGAGCAACACAGGTTCAATCCCCGGGTCCGCGCTTAGAAACCTCTGGGTATTAAGCGTGTTATAAATAACCAATCATATCATTTAAGCCCCTCTGTGGCACAGTAATGACCTTGTCAGTGAAGAAAATTGAATTTTGGTGGCAGAGCTTAATGCCTCATGTTCACCACTCTGCAACTAGAGCAGACTCGGTCATGTCGTCTGTCACAGGCAGCACACAGCTCATGTCAGGCACGTCCTTCCATTGGGGGAGGCAAGGGTGGAGAATACAACAGGCCAACCACTCAAGCAACACCCCTGCACGTCACACACATGAAATCGGTGCTCTCCCTGCACTCCAATGCAACATCTGACAGAACAGCCGACACAGAGACAGGGACCTCTTGGGGCGAGGGGACACTGCATCAGTAAAACATCCAATGTCTTTAGCAGCAAGCCAAGTTGCTGGAAATCAGCTGATGGTGTGCATGCGGTCCATATTCAGGATACTGCAGCAATGGGTGTTTAACTGCTTAAAATATAGGCATGTGCAAGAGACTAGAAAAAAACAAAGCTGTGCAGCTTTCAAGCAGATTTTGTTCTAATCAACAACACAAATGGAAACTTAATTTAGGACGTTTACACTTAACGCTGAATTTGTACGGATTAATGGTGTTTCTATTGTTCATCTGTTTTGACAGGACCGCCATGGTTTTGGTTTCTGAATACTCAGAAAGCATGGAAAATTGGCTTAACAGCACTCCGAGTTCCTTGTGGGTAAAAACAAGAAATACAAAGCATTCCATAAATGGATACAAAACAAATATTTTGTGTAAAGACGCCGACTATAAAGTATTGAGCCTAAACTAATCTTACTGTACTCTTGGATCCTTTTTTTTGGAAGGCTCTGCCCCACATTTTGGATTTAAAAAAACAACATGTAAACGTTGGGGAGGATCCACTCTAGGAAGTTGGTCTTTATCCACCTGATTCAGAACGATTTTTCCAAGTGTGAATAAAATAACTTCTACACCCTATTCGCAAAGCCACTTACACGTTTTTCAGGTACGTTAGATATGTTCACATTGCATAGGCTTCTGTCTGAGCAAGTTACTCAAAGATGCTTAGTACCAGAAATCCAACAGTGGGCCTCCTAAGAGGACGGCCTGACTATTAGGCAGATGCCAATGCAAATCTTGGCTAAAACCAACCAGTTTGTAAATAGCATGCATTTGACACTCTGGAAAATTAACTCACACCTGAGTGACCTCGGTGTAAGTGGTACAATAAGAGTGTGGAGAGTGTATCAACTATTGTCAAAATTAGCAGCACGTGTGTGTGGGATCAAAAACATTCGTGGGAATGCACATAATGGAAAAAAAAGTCTGAAATGTTCAAATTATCGACTTTTGACAAATTACATGTTTAAGTACCAACAGGCATAACTTGCCCATGGTGTGGACATGTTTTTTTTGTGAGGACAATGTTCACTCATAAATTGCACCACACGCAGGCATAACTTTCACCTGTAATAACAGGTAATTGGTGATCTTTGTGACTCAGCCCATCTAAGTATGCAATACGTTTATTTCGGGTTCAAATGGATTTCAAATGTGTAGTATTCTGCATGGTCTTATTTTTTAATAGAGAAGAGGCAGGAGTAGGCAATTGTATATAATCATCCTACCACAGTTTCAGACCAGATCAGACCATTATTTTGCCACGTTTGTTAAAGTGCTTTAAACACTGCTGGATGAAAAGTGAACAATCATGTATGAGACATAGAAAACCTTTTTTTGAAGTACAACGCTGACCATATGGATATTTTTTCCACAAGCTTTTCCTCGAGTTCAGGTTTCACATTTTTTCCTGTTGGGTGAATATTAATAAATATGTTTTCATTCGTTTTTTCCTCTAGTGTATTTTGACTCCAATACCCACAAGCCAAGCGTCAATGCCTAACACAAAGTGTGATGTTGACAAGTGGTTTTCACAGTTGTTTTTCACCCAAAATGCCACTTTTCATTGTTATGGCATTCAATAAATTATACATTTATCATATTGCTACCTAGGTTTACAACCCTATTTATTCCAACTTTGTTTAAAGTTACTAAGTATTTCGACCTTAAAACACTGATTTTTAAAGTATTGTTAGCCCTCTCTTCTAGTCTAAAACGGGCACATCATGAATTTACTGAGAACACAGCTACTCAATGAAAAGGAGTGGATGTCAAATAAAAAGCATGACTAGTTCACGTTCATAGGTTGTGCTTGTGAAATAATACAGTTTCTTCTGCTTCTGCTAATGACATATCAGGAGATATTTTATCATTAAAGAAACAAACATGTTCTTGTTGGATTAGCAACAGATCTCTGATCACAATTACATGTGTTATGTATCTGTTCATTTTCCTAGTGAACAACTTGGAACATGCATACGAATATTTACAGCCAGTGTAACAAGTGGCACGTGTACTGTCAGGCCATCATGCACAGTGAATACAGACTGTACACCCCGAGTAATAAGGCGGTTTCCAAAGACATTATAAATATTGCCCGCTAAGCAAGGGGCGGTTTCATTTTTCCAGATACGAGACTCTTCAATTGTTGTGCCTTCAGGCCCTAGGGACCTACACATTACCGCCTGCCCCCTTGCATCACTGAATTAAAACACAAACGGGTTCCGAGGCTGATGCAATGAGAATAGGATGGCTGCATTACTCAAGAAAAACAGGGTCCACCTTGATTTCTGCTGTTATTGCCATTGCTCTGGCCACTGCACTATAGTGTGTATTTCAAAGCAATAAGCAGCCGCACTTAAGTATGTATTCATTATTTGGATGATGTGGGGTTGTCTTTCAATCTTAGTATAGAATATACATTTTGCATTCGCCCTGAAATATCCTTTCATCATTTCTGAGATCGCACTAGAAAACACGCCAGTGATGGGCCTGCTTCAAGCTCATTGCCATGTGTTCAGCAGAACGATGTGCATTTTCTACCTTATGCATGGGGATGCCTTTAGTTTACTTTTCCTTTGCTGTGAGCTCAGCTTTTTGTCGGTGGTGTATTCGCGTGCAAGGGGCGCCTAGGAAGCGTAGCCAGGGGGCGGGTCAATCAAACCTATATATCTGCTAATCTAACCAGCTGCATAGGTCCTTTATGAGAGTGAGGGTGCATTTTCAAGCTCCAGATCCGGAAAACGCTAACCAAGTGTAGATTTTTGACCAAGGAAAAAGTGATATATACTAACAGTGGTGAAACATGTAATTACTCAAGTCAGAATATGGCACAGTGACTCGCACCCTGCTATAAAAGCTGGAAAAACATGAAAAGGTTGAGTTTCGAGAACAAATTCCGCAATCATCATGGTATGTGGTAAAAACCTCCTCCATGGACTATGGCCTGTAATTATTTAACATAGCCACTCATGCTCATTTGTTTTAGTTGAAAACTGGGTTTAGGGTGTGGAAGTGATGTGGAATCATGGCGATAAGGCATCAATCATGCTGGACTGCGTCGTTTACAAGCCTACATGATAAGTGGTTAAAAAAGAATGCAAAAATGGAGACGATAGAAATACATGCTGCCATCTAATTATTGAAAGTACTAATAATAGATACGATTGTAGAACATAGATTGTACATTGCACCTTCCATCTGCACATATCTAGCCAATGCATGTACAGAGGCACAGGCTCTTTAAAGCAATTGTTTGAAAAAAGGCATCACACCAGTCTACTGGGTAAATATTGTCTTATTGACTTAGCAGGATCCAGCCCGCTAAAGGCAAGTGGGGTTGTGGTTAGGTACTGTTAAGAAAACATAACAACAACAAAGTGAACATGACAATCATGACCGTCTACGACCACTGAAGTTATTTAGCTGAACAAAAGACACATACAGCAAATGCAAGAATTGCCTTCTTTGTTAGATGCAGCAGTTGGCTACTTTCAGTTCTTATTCGCAGAATGTAAGCATATCATTTACATTCAATTTTGTGGGGTGAAATAGCCCTAAAATGCCATAACTACAGGCCGGAGTCAGTGGGGGGGGCATGCCCCTCAGCAAAAGGCATGCGCATGAGTACATGAAAAATGAGGCCCTTGCCCAAACACGAAGGAGCAAATTTAGGCATCTAGCCTGGTGAGGCCTGAAAATGTTCCTTGCCACACATGAGGGGAAGACCTCATGATACTTTTGAAAAAGATTCAGAAAGGTTGAGACCATCCTGGCAAAAACGGTGGCATCCAGCGTGTATATTTGTGTGCAGACTTGCAGTGCAGAATGGAATTTTTTCACTATGACCAAAATCAATGCCTTCAAAGTCCCTCCCTTTGTATTAAAGACATGCTCGTAAAAATGTGTACAAGATATGAAATCAAGGAACTGTACATTTGTTCATCATGAGCCCATCATGAAAAGACACAATAATTCTCAGAATCCATGTGGAATAATGTGAAACTGCAACAGAATGAAGGGTCACAGCTGGAACTTTCTGCAGTAAAATTGCAATTGTGCTTTTAAACATGAACACTTGGAGCTTCCACATGTTTAGCTAAAGTCTTGTAAGATACAGTATGTTGCCTGTCTATAATCAGTGATTGCAGGCAACCGCTGTGCGAGGGTTTTTACATATTGAAATTGTGCCATTGTAATAGTTGATTTAAGAAAATGCTTGCATTGGGGGAAAGGCCGAGGTATCAGTTTAATTTCTGCTGTGTGCTCCTGAGGTATCATACTGGCTGTGTCCAAGCCCCGTTGCCAAGGAGATGGGTTGAGGAATTCTCTGCTGTCCAAGTTTTATGACCCAAAGCACTTACGGCCACCATAAAATTTGGCAGCTGGCAATTAGCCCTTTGAAGCTGGCTCAGCACCCCTCGTGACATCACAACCCCACATGGCAGTGGGTGGGGCAGGTTTATGAAGGGGGTTGATGTCCCATTGGACACAATTGGGAGATATGCTTTTCTTTGTGTAATATCCACAATATCCATCCCAGAATATGTGTGTACGGATTGTCAACCGAAAAGGACTTTGGTGACACCACCATAACAAAAGTTATAAGAAAAAATCTGTGATCTCTGCATAAAGATGACAATCATAAAAATTGGAGAAAATGTGTAACAGATGATAGGTATTCCGCTCAGCGGATGCCAGATTTTCCAGTAATATAATTTGGGCATGAACAAGGAAAAACCGTGACGCTGCCATAGAATAACGTACAAACTGCTATGTCGGATCATTTGATTCACACCAGAATGTAGTGTCTGAATATGCTGATATATATTGCGTAATTTGATGAGAAAGGTTATTTATTCAAATGTGAGATTTCCAGGTACAGAAGCCAGATCCAACCAACTGTCTTGTCATATGATTGATGGGGTAGCCGCCCTAGCTGCTCAAATCACTCCTCTATTCCTCAGGACATACTGGCTTGCAGAGAGGGGAAGGGAACCCTTGACCGCTGCGAGCAAAATGACACATCCGGGATGTCATCTGGCTTATAAATAGGTTACTCCCCCTTAACTGAGTATTCTCTCTACAAAATCCGACGTGTGCAGCTGACCGAAAAATCTGGAGCTATCCTTGCAGAAAATTGGGCTTGGTCTTGGAGTGAAGCAAGGAGCTGGAGTAGCTAATTGGGAGGGCAGAAAGAGGCCTTGACTGACCCCTTTGATGGTCCCTGCAGTGAAGCCCTGGCGCCCCTTGATGACCATAAAGACCTTTTATCCTCCAAGTATAGACCTCCCCAAACATAGATTAAACAAGTCCTATCTATTTTTATTGAAAAGTATTATATTTGCCTGTGCATGGTGGTAACTCTCACATTGATTGTTCATCTGTGCATTTAAATAATTTTTCCTATGGAACAAAATCATTCCTTGTTTACCAGTTGATTGTAGTCCTTTTTCCCTTGAAAAGTCCTTTGTTTGCTTGCATAGTTAAGTTAGTTTCCTATGGAAGAATTTGTGTATGTCCGTGTATTTTCGCCATTTCCCATTTAAGAATTCCCAGTGTCTGTGTAGATCCCTAGTATTTTGCTTATTAAAATTAAATTAATTAATTCCCACATTACTTCACTGAGTAGGGCCAGGTGGCATTCAAAACTACCTTCCCCTTTACTGTGTTTTGCGAGTCATTATATGTATAAAATATTACCCAAAAATTCATTTTAGTAAGATCTCAAAAAAAACAATTCTTCCAGGTGTTAAATTGTGTGGTTAAAAACACATCCCCATGTGCGTCTGTCATATTAAACCGAAGCCGTTGTACCCTCTGTGAGAATTCCTTTGCCCAAAGCATACCTGTCAGTTGCCCCTGTCAATTTCACTGAAAACCATTGTTGCTATGTGCCTTTCTCATTGTTGAAAGCATGTGTGTCATTCCGAGCTCCAGCAAAATTTAGTGTGATTTGCATTTTCGTTTTTCCAAAAATTTCTTTTCATTCTTTAAAAAGCGATTTTCCTAGAGTATTCCCATTCTTCTATCAGGCACTGAGCTCGGATTTGGCATTGCCTTTCCTTTGTTTTTCATGGTTTTGAGCTTGCCTGTCATTTCCAGCTCCAGCAAAATTTTGTGTGATTTGCCTTTTCGTTTTTCTAAATCTTTGTTTTCAACTTTGAAATATTGTTTTTCCTACTCGATCATACCCTCATCACGGATTTGAATTATATTCCTTTTTTTCTTTCTCATGTGCTGCCTGTGTTAAAATCGGATTTCCTATGTGTGCTAGCTAGTCTGTTTTGAAGCCCTGTTTGTTCTCTAGAGTAAGCAGCCCTAAAAACCCTTGTGTGCTGTTCCATAGCAGTAGTATCAAATCATTGAAAACTCATTTTTCCATTGTCGCGGAGGGAGCGCTTAACCTTCCTGCAATCATTTGAGTAAAAGTATTTGGTATTAATTAACACAACACAAAATTAGTGTGGCGTTACAGTGTCTCTTAGCCAGGTTATGTTTTATAAGTCTGTGCATTTGTGTTGCCACCACATTAGTGGCTGCTGTCATATCTTTGTTTGGATTGGTTATTAAAACAATAAATTAATAAATTATCCATTGACAACACACCAGCCTGGTTCCTAGTCTATTGGGAAAAGGGGTGCTGGTGGTGGTTGGGCCTGAGACGGGTTGGATGCCTCCTCAAAAAGAATTCTGTGTAATAATAAAACGTGTTTTATTGTGCGCCATCTTCATTGCAGGGGTAAAAGGTCCCCGACTTGCTTGTGCGGCATAATATCTTGTGACAATGTAAGAACCAAAACTAAAAATTACCAACAATGGTGCAATGTAAGTCAACTCTTACTCATGCATATAGAATCAAAACTCTTACTCATGCATAGATGTTATGTTATTTGGCATTTATATAGCGCTCTATATATCATTGGTATGATCTCAGAGCGCTTGTGGATTGAACGCCCTTGGGCACCGTAGTCCAGGTCAGTCGAGAGAGTAGGGTAGCATGTCAACAGCTGATGTGATTGCCTGATGGTAGCTGCATCCTAACATTAGGTGCAGTGGTATTGAGAGATCATTTGAATGCGTCCAGTCTGGTGGTTGGTCTCCGAGATGGCATTCTGGCGGCATTAGGCCTGTGTAGGACGCTTATATGGGCAGCTAGGCTGATTTTTTGTGGGTTATAGCTGAGTTCTAGCAGGATGTTGAGGTGTTATGTGAGCAGCTAGGCTGAAATTGATCGGGGGTATAGCTGTGCTCTATTGTGTGTTGGTGTAAAGTACAGAGTGAGCATAGTGATAGGAGAGTTGAGTGTCTGGAGTGGATGTTTTATTCGTACAAGCCCACAGTTCCAGGATTACATTCTCGTCTTTCACGGTAGCTGCACTCAGAAATAGATTCACAGCTAGGAGCCGAGTAAGATAGGTTTGCTCGGTCAGAGGGTAATTATTTTTAGGCTCAGCACTATGCATCTCAAGGGCCCGGTTTCACTGGTCGCGGTTTATGGTTGGTTGCGGGATAGGATCAAGCAGGATAATTGGTTATAGGGAAGGAGCTATCTCGCACCGATGTCGTCACATCAAGCTAATTTTCCCAGTCTCTGGTTGTCATCGACGGTGGGTTGCAGGGTACTTCTAGGCAGGACAGCTGGTTATAAGACAGGAGTTATTTCGCACCAACGTAGTAACATCGAAGAAGTGACATTAGAGGATACGATGCAGTGTAGAGTCTGGGTGTTCTAGCGCCAAGGAGGCATCGTATCTTAGGTATGTAGTTGGGACAAGGTATGGAGCCAAAGGGTATTACCAGCTTCATTGTGCGAGAGGCTGCTAGGTCTGTGTAGTAGACGCAGGAAGCGGTTAGTTAGCAATAACATATCTTAGTGCCTGCAAGACGCTAAGATTGCCATCTATGGTAGCCATTTCCCTGTTCTGTCTTGGTGACTTATTAGTCACTTTCTGTGTTCTGTTAGCTCAGTATCTGCTCGAACATTTGCCCGCAGGCTGGAATTACTTTCCAATGTAATGTTATTGAGGTCGCGGCCGATGATGTTGCTGGGTTTCAGCGGCCCAAGGTGGTCCTAATCAGGGTTACGGAAAGAGACAAGTTTTTATAGCTTTTGCGGAAGGCCGTGTTGTCTTGGTTCTGTCGAATGTGTGGAGGAAGTGAGTTACACAGAGTTGGAACCAAGGTTGGGAAGGCAGACTCTCCAATCCTGGCTGAATTGGGAGGCTGGAATCACTAGCAATAGGGCAGTTCTTGATCTCAGGGTGCGTGATAGGTGGTAAGGTATAATCTTCTCTTGTAGGTACTTTGGGCCGGTCTTGTGCAGTGCTCGGTGGGTAATGCATAGGGTTTTGAAAGTGGAGACAAGGGAAATTGGGCAAACAGGCCAAGAGATCCCAGCACTTGCAACGTAATTCTAAGTCGGCTGTGCGGCTGCGGTCAATTGTTAGTGTGTGAATGCCTTGCCCAGCATCCACAGTGTAAGCAAATTAGACCAAGTATAACAATCGAACTGAATATGAATATCGCGTATCGCTTTTCTTATGAATGGCACATGAATTCTCTTTGCTAAATGAATATTTGTTTTCTTTTAACCTGTATTATGAATAATGACAATCGATGCTTGCTAATTGTGTATTTGCTGATTACACACTATGCTGACAACTTGTTGCCCACCAATACCTGACCCATGCATTTTGAATGGATTTGCTTAACTATTTTGTATATCTTTACATATGCTTGACTTTTTGTACTTTAACAGCCTCAGAGGAAGAGCTACGCTTGAAACACGTGTCAGGCTGTTCATGGCATTGATTAAATAACTGTACGCTTGTACTTTGTGGCAGAAATCTTTTGTGCGTGGCGCAGTTCGATTGTTATACTTGGTCTAATGGGTTTTGAAAGTGGCCCTTCGTCCAACAGGGAGCCAGTGAAGGGTGCGGAGAGTAGGGGAGATGTGATCTCTGTGTCCCAGAGCAAGAAGGAGTTTGGCGGCAGCATTTTGGGCTCTTTAAAGTTGGTTAAATTGGTATGCCGGTGTTCACAGGTATAAGGAGTTGGCATAGTCGACAGAACAATGGACATAATAGCAGCAAGTCTGTTGGGATAGTTAAGGTAAGGGAAAATGTGTCTTAGTAGTTTAAGGTGGTAGTGACAGGATTTTGATACATTATTGATCTGACTGGAGAGGGTTAGGCCTGAGTCCATAGTGCAGCCAAGTTTTTTGACTATTTTGGAGAGGAGGGGGCTACCAAGGGAGGGGGGCCGTGGGAGTGGTTGCGGGAGAAGGGCAGTAATGCCACACACCATGATCTCAGTTTTATCTGGGTTCGGAAGGAGGTGGTTTCTAGTCATCAATCAGTCAATATCACTGAGGCAAGCTTCAAGGTCGGGATGTGGGTTGGAGCTTGTTTTGGGAATTCCGAGGATAATTTGGGTATCGTCAACACAGTTGTAGCAGGTGAGGATGTGCGTGCGGATGATTTCTGGTAGAGTTGTCAGATAGAGGTTGAAAAAGAGAGCAGAGAGGCAGGTGGGGTATTCTAAGTGCAAGCGGTTGAGACAAAAGGGGGGGAGGAATGTGATTTGTTTCTGGTTGTTGAGGAAGGAGGCAATCCATTTGAGTGACAAGCCTCGGATTCCTAGGGCGTGGATACGGTCAAGAAGGATAGAATGCTTAACGTGTCAAAGGCTACTGACAGATCAAGGAGAATCAGCGCTGTGCAACCCTGAGTCTGTAGCGATCTTGAGATCATCCCAGATCGAGATCAGAGAGGTTTCTGTTCCATGGCACGTCCTGAAGCCTGATTGAGCGGGGTCGAGTAGTTTGCTGGATTCTACAAAGCGGCTGAGCTGAGAGTACGCAGCATGGTCAATGAGTTTCACGAGAAATTTGGTGTTGGGGATCGACCTGTAGTTCTTAGGGTCGAGGGGGTCGAGGCATGCATTTTTTAGAAGCAGTTTGACATGCCCGATTTTAAAGGCCTCTGGAAAGAAGCCAGAGGTGAGGGAGTCGTTTAGAATGGACTGTGCTTGTTTTCCTGCGCAAGTAGAGGTGAATATTTCTTTCAGAAAAGAGCCGGGACAGGGGTCTAGGTGGGATCCGTAGGGTCTGCTGCGGGATAGTAGATCAAGGAACTAGTCTCTTGAGGTGGGGTGAAAAGAGCCGAAGGCTGGCATTGCGGTCGTCAGGGCAACGGAATCGGGAGGGCTAGGTGTGGGGCAGGGGGTCAGGGTGAAGAGTTTGGTATTAAGGGTTGCCATCCTGTTAAGTGCTGTGTTGTAGAAATGCAGCGAGAGGGAGTCGTAGGGCTTAAATGTGTTACTTTCCCTCACTGGCACCTCGAAGCACTTATCACAGGGACCCCAGGTGTGGTCAACTCTTTCTGCTTTGATCTTTCTGATGGATTAGCACACTAAGAGTTTTATGGTTGGTGGTCTGGGATTGACCGGTACACTGGAATGCTGGGGTCTTGGGACTGGGGCATCTGGGCATTATAACTTAGGGTTTGGACTGGTGAAGGTCAGAGGCTTTTGCCCTACTTCTCGTGGGATAGCGTTTCACAGGGAGCTCGCGTCCCCCTCATGCCCTTGCAGGGCACATTCCTTCTGTGTTAAAAATACTAACAGTATTAGACAATGAAAGGTTTATGAATCTCAGCGGGTTTGGTCCTTCTCACTGCTGCATACGTTACACCCCGAACCCTGTATACACACATATATTCCCCTGCTCTGCGCTTGGGCTTACTGCCCTAGCTGCACTGCAGCAATAGGCCTCAATTTAGAAATGGCTGCTTGTTTTCCAAGATAGCGTTTCACTGCCAACACAAACTACATAGGGCTGCTTCTATTGACACCCCCCTATGGACTCTGAGTCCCTACATCAAACTCTTATGCCTCCGCCTCGTAGTGACAAAGCCTGTGGGGATGTGACATGTTTCTCTATCCAAACCATGCAGAGTATGTTAGTGTCATCTGTTTGTACTCGTCTGTCTTTTGTACCACAAGGTGGGCTATGTGCCCCAATTGAAACTATCATCATTGCACTGCTAGGCATTGCCTTGGCACAGCATCGAAGCCCCATCTGGCACGTACAGAAGATCACCAACACAATAACCCTCACTGGTACCAGTATCTTCAGGATCGCCCCCATCCACGCTGGTGCCCACGAAAAAAAAAAAAAGGTCTTCTAACCAGTCACTTTTCTGGATGCTGGGCTCTGTTTACATGTGGGTGTGCAGGGCCTCTATTATGCCCATAAGGAATCCATTGACAGCATCGTTTGGGGGTACATACGATCAGGACGAAACCCTGATTTTTTTTTTTTGCAAGCGAAGTCCAGCACATAGCGGTTCTGCAAAGTCATCAACCGGATTGCTCGCATTTCCATCTATATGGCATTGAGTCCCTGTTCACCGTTGTTCACCAGCTGTATCACCTCCCAGCACACAATTTGAAGACACTTGATATTGGCAGCTGCTTGCACTCCTAGCAATAATAGTGTTGTGAAAAAAGGCTCTTCCTTGCTATATATTATGTACTGGTCTGGTATTTCCTTGAGCAACTGTGATGAGTCTTGAGACAAATAGGTGGAACTCCTCTTCCTCTGCAATTTCTCTTTCTTTTCCTTCTCTGGTAGGATACGGAATATGGGCTGCTGATGTGGAATTGTGGTAGGGACATCGGCTAAAGCTGCTGTTGTTGGGGCAGTCAACCCGCCTGATCCCACTATCCTGTGCTCTTCAGGGACTACAAGGAGAGCGGAATGCAACAAGGCCAATGAGCAGGTGCCCCTCCATAGCGGAGGGAGGTGCAGAAATGCCTGATGGTCCCAGACCCAATAGTTGTCCATTACTTCAGCTGTCCCTTTTTGGAGGTCTGGGATGTATAATGTCTTGTTACATTTGTTGTTGGCCCCTACCAAGATGCTTCCTTAGTTGTAAAAACACAGTTCATATTCTTCTTGCTTTTGTACTTTCAATGGTTTTTACATCGCCTCAATTCACGTGAGTTTTGTCACATGCTCATTTCAGTAGTCTCTGCATACAGAATTCACCCTTTGCACTACTACTTCTCTGAATCCCACGAGGGCTCCTGCCATCCATCTCATTGTAGTCTCTTGCCATCTGTTTGCCACGATTTTATGCCTTCCAACTTCACGCATGGCCTCTTTAAACACTGTGGGCTTTTGGAATTTCTGGCACATTGTTTTCTGTCAGGATCCATCAGGGGGAGTCGTATGTTGCGGGCCTGGAAAGTATTTTGCAGCCTGCATTATGTGAGATGGACCAACCATTAAGCCTCCAAGAGTGGGGGGTGGGGCCCCGATGAATGGAGTATCAATGAACAAATGTTACAGCTCCCATTAACTCTCTTCTTCCCCACCGAGCTCATGTCTGCGTATCGGTTTTACTCAATTCAGGGTGGTGCACATCATCTTTCACATCCAGCCCTAATCCTCCATACTAATCGTACTTCGTTCTTTTCGCTTGCCTTTTGAAACATTTAAATGTACTTGCATTTCCAAATATGTCACGAAAATATTAGGAAAATATAATGGCATGGCAAGCTTAGTAAAGTTAGTCATCTCTTTTTGTGCTGTATTCAAATTATTAACAGTGGTGTCATTTTTCCCTGTCCCATTGAATACCGACATATTAAGCTTTAGTGATGTGGAAATATTGGCATTCAGAGATGATGAAATATTGACATGCTCCTGTCGCTCCACCTTTAATATGGCCTCCCCATATAAAACTGCTGTAGTGGTGGTGATGTCACTGAGGTAGATGCAGCGCTAGTTGTATCTTGAGATTGCGGTGGCGCTCTCTGTTGAGGGATACATTTGATTGCTTTTGTTTAGGAAGACAGATAATCATTGAACTCATCCCCTACAATGGACGCAGTCCTGTGAATATCCAAAGCTTTTCTGATGGGAGATAGCGGCGTGTGCATCCGCCGTCCTGTTACCACCTCCTGAGGCAATAAATGGTGATCCTTGCAGGGCTGCGGGCACATACTGAAAAAGGTTTGGGGCAAACAATGCACCCAATTCTTTTTTAGCATTGTGCACAAGTTTGAAAGTTTACTCTTTAGTAGTGTGTTCATCTGTTCTACAATACCATTGGCCTGGGGGTGGTAAATTGTGCACATCCGATGCTTTATGCCCAATAATGCGGTCACTTCCTTGAAGAGCTCATTAAACAAATAGGTGCCAATCAAACCGCAAGACACCGCAAACACCCCAAAGAGGGAATACCTCCCTCACAGAAAATGGGGCACCACATTTAGCATTATGATGTGCACAAGGGTCAGCCTCAACCCATCATGAAAAAGGGCACACCACAACTTTTAGGTACCTCGACCCATTACACAGCTCTCCCATATCCACATAGTCAATATGAAGCTCTCTGAATGGCCCAGAAGGGCGAGGCAAAGTTCCTTGCCTAGCTCTTAGAGTGTGACCTGTGATGTTTGTTTGGTAGGTTATGGAGTTTATCACCATAGTAGAAAGAGCCTCCAGGAGATTGGGAACACACAAGGCTTCCTGTATATCTGCTGCATCTTGTTGTTTCGACAAGTGTGCAGGATAGTGTAACTGGTTGAAAACGATCAGCAATAGTCTGTGCGGCATAACAACTTTATCTGTGCTATCTTGCCCCCATAATAAGTCTGTGAGGGACTGCGTAACATCCTCTCTTCTTCCACAACTCTTTCTCTTCTTGTGATGCCTGCGTTTGTAACTCAATTATCTGAGCAATCAGGAGGGACGTGTATGGGGCTTTGTGTGTATTACTTTATACTCTGAGATGACAGGCATGGGAAGGTATGCAGCTAGTTTGGCTGCCACATCCGTGGCTGTGTTGCCGAGTGAAAATGTGTCTGTGTCATTGGTGTGGGTGGTGCATTTGACCACTGCTGTCAGAGGTTTGGGAGAGTGCATTGATCAGTGTATCTAATAATGCTGCATGTTGCACTGGGGACTCGTCAGTTCTTCTAAACCCTCGCTTTTTCCACTGTGCTAACCCAGAATGTACTGTTGTGGTAACATAGGCAGAATCAGAATAGATAGTCACTCGGCACTCCTGGGATGTGAGAAGCGTTCAATAAGCACTATTATTTCTACTGCTTGAGCGGAATAATGCATTGGTAATCTTTTTTGCACCACCACCTCATACTCCTCGTCCACTAAATGGACCACTGCCGTACCAGTATGTCTCAGGCCTGCCCCTTGATCAACAGTTGCTGACCCGCCAACAAAAACGACCTTCCCCACCCCCTTCGAGTGAACTGTCTTTGGCCTCTGGTATGTCCTCCTCCTCTCCCTCAAACATTACATAGTCATGTTTCACAAGGTCTTTTTCAGTACACAATTCTGTCAAAACGGTGCAGGGTTTCCTGTCTTGCACCTCACTATATGAATGTTAGGGCTGGATGAAATGACCCCACACGCAGTTGCCCACTGAGTGGTCAGCGTTAATTTAGACCGCTCCAAAATGAGAAACACTGCATTTTCCACATACAGTGTCACGGAACACCCCATGGTAATAGTGGAGCTTTTCTCAATTGTGAATGCAGCCGCGACAAGCACCTGCTCGCAAGGCAACTGTCGCTGCATCACTGAATCCAACACCCTGCTGTAATAGGCCTGGGGCTTGTTGACCATTGTGTTTTGTGTGCGAGTACTGCTGTCATCACCCATTGGAATGTGAGAACCAGTATAACTTGTTGGTAGTCAGGGGTTGCTAACACTGGGGTGGTAGCGATGACCCCCTTCAATTCATTAAAGCCAGAGATCATGTAATCTGTACAAACAATCTTGTCAGTTCTTTGCTCCTCTTTAAGGGCCTGCAACAAAGGCCTGGTATGCTGCATAATCTAGAATCCACTCCCTACAATAGTTGCACAACCCAGATAAATTCTGCATTTCCTTAACAGTCTTGGGCTGGGGAGTGCTGCACACAGATGCAGCACATTCTGGTATGATTTTCTTTCCATGGACCGATATCAATTAGCCCAAGTAAAATACTTCCTGGAGACAGTATTGTAACTTTGCTTTGTCTACCATGCACACTGTGTATGCTAGCAGCTGCAAGAGGGCAACAAAGTCACTTTGGTGCTGCTGTTCATGGTCACTGCACACTAGCAGGTTGTCCACATGTTGGACATGTATAAACGCGGTGAGATATTGAGAGTCTGGATGCAGGGGTATGGAAAAGAAGGCATTCTTCAAATCCACCACAGTGAAATGTGTTGCGTGTTTTGGAATGCTGTACACATGGTCGCAGGGTTGGGAACTACAGGAAATACTGCCTGTACAATATAATATAGAGGGTGGACAATCCTGAATCATTCTCCAACTTCCCCCCTTTGCCTTTTGATTGCGTCTATGGCCGTGTTGTATTGGGAATTGGAGGGTACAATATTTCCCTAATTTAAGAGTGCGGTAATGGTCGCTCGTATTCCCTCCTCTTCTTCTTTGGATAGTGGATTTTGTTTCACTTGGGGTAACACTGTGTCTGGTCTGAGTGTTATTCTTACGGGTGACACACTCTGCAAAAGCCCTACATCTTGGGCACTGGTCGCCCATTACCTCTCAGGGACCTGTTCCAAGTCTTCATCAGTGAATGAGGGCAGAGTGACAAGGGCCATCAGATAACATTGCACTTTGCAATACTGCACCAGAATCTCACAGGGAATGCAGATAGCCAACACTATGTCTCCATCATCGGCCTGGCCCTCAACAATTATGCATCTGTCACTTTTTTTAGGGATACTGTGGGCTCAATACACAATACAGTGAGCCACTCGCACCCATCTGAATCCGTTCCCACTCCAAAAATAATTTTTTACTGAGACCACCAACCCCTGCACATTCAATGAGAGTATCGTTCCTGCCACAAGCTCTGGGGTCACAATGAGGCTAAAGATGAAATCAGATAGTACCCCACCAGCATGCCTTATCAATTTTGGCACGGAATCGAGTAAAACGGTAATCCCATACACAACCATGTCAGGGTCAACAGGAATGCCAAGAACCACCACCTCCCCTCCTCTAGCCTGTATGATCAACATTACACTCCTGGCACACATTCCTGGGGTGGTACAAATTATCCCTCGATCTGTGAAGGAGATGGTCATGTTCAATTTGCTCAGGTGGTCACGCCCCACCAAATTTACTGGGGAGCTCTACGAATACAGCAAGGGTGTATGCACCACTTTTCCTCCTATTTTAATAGCTACCTCTTGTGTACAGAACTACAACGACAGCTCCAGAGAAGTCGTGAGTATTGAATTTCACCTGATTGCAGGAAATCTCCCTCACTGATACCATGATTTAATGGCACCCATGTCAACCATAAAGATTAATTGCTTGTTTCCTATCTCATCGCTCACCAAGGGTTCCTCATCAGGGTGGGTAGTCACAGACAGGACTAGGTACGCAAGAGCTTTCTGTGGCCTGTCCTAGTCAGGATATGTATTGGCACCTGGGAACGTGAAAGGGTTACCTCGCAGGAGACTCACCCCCCCCCCCCGAAAAGCTGCTATTGTCTCATTCGGGACGGCATTGGACCACGGTATGATTGGTTCTGCTGCGCCACTTGTACTGGGGTGGGGCCGGGGTGGTAATTGTGTGTATGCTTGGTGTATTTCATAGGGGATGGGCGTGGGCAATGGGGGGTTAGGGAAGTGTTGCTGTTGCTGCATTGGACCGCAGGGGAGTATGGATTGTACCCCACTCTTCTTCTACATTCCCTTGCAAAGTGACCCATTTCCTGCATCCTCAGCACTGAACTGGTCATGTGCCCCTTCTCGGTCCCAACGCTCCAAATCCACTGCTGCCCCCTCTACCTCCTTGAAATCCTCCCCTTATGCTTTGCTGACCTCTTTGGTACCATTCTGGATACTGCTGCATTACCAATTCTTATACTGACAATATTTAACTACCGTCACAATTGTTGTTTCAGATCAGAGTACAAATACAGACACAGAAATATCATTTATGTTTTCAAGTGTTGTTGCAGACACGTTTCAGATATCTATCTATGCTTCTTCCAGGGCTAATTTTATGTGTTATCTTGTTACTCTTCCTCTGTCTTATGTTCTAAAAAATAAGTACATAGAATATATTATATCTCTGATATATATTCTTGTAGAATCTTATATTCCTTATATTAATTTGTATCTCACCCACCTCTAGTTCTCATAGGTCTTATACCATACTCGGGTGTCTGGAATCTAAAAAACAAGAAACGTAAAATAAGCCTTTTTGCTATTCAGCCTAGAGGCAAAATCCTCATTGCCAAACTCAAACCTCTCTACGGTGCAACTGTGTCTACACATACCAGATTTCGGGTTGATGGACATTTATACTCAGTTTCATTTTCCCAGCATGTCTGGGTCTTCTATGGACAGCACATCTATTGCAACAGAAATGTTCATTAGCGCTATTAAGTCCCTAGAATTATATTTAGGGGTGAATATAGCTAGAACTATGGAAGATTTGTATTGGGTTTACGATTCCGTCTTTACTAGAGGCTATTAAGAAGATGTTGCGCGGTTGGGCTCCGCTGACGATATCATGGAGAGTGGCAAGACAGGTTATGACCATGCCAAGAAATAGGGGGACATGTGAGAAACAGACTTTAGGGCATACTATCTGGCGGCACAGACTACTGTGACCAGGGATTGGCTAAAAGATACACAAAAGATATGGAGGGAAATGGATGAAGCGGTGGCGGGAGGTCATCTAGAAGGGGTCCTTTGGAAGCCAACGAGAGACAGACCATATAATATGCATTGCAGTACAATAGGATCCTTGGTGGGGGACATGTGGGACGAATTGGTAACTAGAGCAAACCTCAACACATATCCATCACCCTTTACTCCTATATTCTATACACATTTCTCTCCGGGTGAGGGGAGGGGTTCGCCAATTGGGAGAAGAGGGATTGCCTCAAGATAAGGGATATGTTTATGGGAGGAGAGATCAAATCCTTCCAGCAATGCAAATTGGATTTCCTTCTGGACGAAGGGGAGAGGGTCTCGATATACCCAACTACGGCATTGGTTGGCGAGTCCGGCAATAAAGGAGACAGCGACTAGAGTTTTAACATCCTTAAAGCTCCTATTTACTGACCGAGGGGACAAGCACATGGCGGGGACATTCTACGATTTTATTAAGCAAAATGAGGAAACCGGTCTCAGGGGTTATATCGGGAAATGGGAAGAATCAGTTGGCCAGCCGATTGAGCAGGAGGGGTGGGAACAATTGTGGGCTAAAATTCCACGATTCACTAGGTTGATTCAACAATAGGAGCCATGGGTAAAATTGATGTGTCAATGGCATTTAACAACGGTCAAGCTCCATAGGTTTTCCCAGGCGGTTCCCAAGACATGTAGGAGGGGATACGGAGAAGACGGTTCATGGAGTCACATCTGGTGGGAATGTCTGCATGCCCAACAGTATTGGGATCTGATATTGGGTGCCATATAGGAGATACTGGGAATCACGGGAAGGGGAAACAAAGGTTGGGGGATTTTGGAAGAATTAGCCTTGAAAGCTTAAGTGATTCTAATGATTGCAGGAGTGCTGGTTGTTGCTCAGAAGTGGAAGTCAAGAGAGCCACCTACGGAACACGAATGGGTAGGAAGGTGTGGCATTTTGCAGCATTGGAGTGGGTTTCTTACTCTATACAAGGGGATCATCAGGGAGTTTTGGTGGACTGGGACATGTACTGAAGTTCTTGCAGAAGGAAGCCAGCGCAGCCTGGTGCCCGAGGAGGATGATAGTCTTGGGATAGGTATAAAGCGGTGCAGACTAAGCAGAGGTACTATGGATCTCTATGTCAAGGTGGAAAGACATTCAGTGAAAGAAAGGGACGATGCATATTTGTTGGGGCTGACAATTCAATGTGCTGGGGGAAAGGAGGGAATTATTGGATCATGGTTGGGACCAGGGGAGAAAGACGGGGGCTGTGGATGGGTGGTTGGTGCGGAAGTTATGTTTTGTTGAAATGCCAATAAAAACTTATATATATAAAAAAAGACTTTACAATTGGCCAATATACATGACTTGTCTTGGGTCTATGTTACCGATAAGCCCCTTCCTTTTGCCTTACCTTTACTGTAATCGATCACGATTGCATAACGCAAGGCATCTAACCAGAAAAACCGGTCGGGTGCCCCACATCCGCTTCTGTGTATAGCTGTTGACATGGTTAGCCCTCAATGAAATTGAGGCTCGCAACACGGTAGCACGGCTGCCATCTTGTTTGGGTGTTTAGAGTATCTACACTATATAAGCCGTCCCGTAGGGCAGTTCCTCCTGCCTGTATCCACACTTTTAACCCTCACTAAAGTGTGTGTAATGTTTTTGGTCATATGGTCACTCAAGCCACTTAATTACCCAAATTAACTACACCATTTGCACGTTGTCATTTGAGATTGTAAACTAATGGATAATTGCTCTCCAGATTTAAAGAAACAAACACTCCCAGTGTTCCATTATGGCCATATCCCCCTCCATTCATCTATACAAGTATGCTATTTGGTATCGCCTGAGGAAGAAGTCATACAGTTTGTCATCTAGCTAGCTGCGCATATATTATTGCCTTCACAAGCCGACACTGGATTAAGGTGTATAACTGCCAACTCGTACTGACACTGAATGATTGTTTTTACCTACGAGTGTTCATTGAACTTCCTCTTGTGCATATTTACCGCTCTCTCCTTCCTGAGGGACAACATGTCTACAATTAACCTGCGCATATGTTAATGTTAAAGGATATTTGTACCGCACACTATCACCACCGGAGTGGTCCCCTGGCGGCTCTGAAAAAGGGAGAAGGGGGTGAGTTAGTGGGAATAAGCTGGAAAAGTGCAAGAGAGCAGTGATGTGCCGTTGGCAGCCTCAGCCCGGTGGGTCCGTTGGCTGCGCTTGGGGTGGTTTATGGTCGGTAGTCGTCGTGTGCTGTTGTGCAAGTCTATGTGTGGTTTGTTTTGTTGTTGCAGTGTGGTGAAGTTTGTGCGGATTGCTGTGCTAAGGGTTTGTGGTTGTGTTTGGTTAGAGTTTGAGAGGTGTATGCAGAGGGATGAAATTGTTAGTGTATTGGTTAGTTGCTATTGCTGTCCTTGCAATTGTGTCTAGGTGTGATGCTTCCTATCATTTGCTATTCCATCCGAGTGTGGCATTTGCTCATCTTCAATGTTCTGTCCAGATTCGAGGCAGACCAGTGATCACCATTCTATTCAAGTGTGGCACTTGTCATCATTCAAAGTTTCATTTACGTGTGGCTCATGCTAACAGTCACAATTCTGTCTAGATGTGACGGAAGCTAGAGTTAAGAATTCCATCTGTGTGTGGCACATGCAAACTTTGACATTTCTATCTAGCTGCAACGCCAGCCAAGTTAAGAATTCCATCTAAGTGTGGCACATGTTAACATTCACGTTTCTATCTAGATGCAACGCCGGCTAAAGTTAAGAATTCCATCTAAGTGTGGCATATGCCAACATTCACAATTCTGTCTAGATGTGACGGAAGCTAGAGCTAAGAATTCCATCTAAGTGTGGCACATGCTAACATTCACATTTCTATCTAGATGTAACGTCAGCTAAAGTTAAGAATGCCATCTAAGTGTGGCACATGCTAACATTGTTACACCTGTCTAAAAAAAAGGTGAAGCAGGGTAATCTTGACCGTTTTCTATATGTGTGGCAATATTTGACATTGGTTAGTACGCTAGTGTGTAGTGGAATCCAACATTTACAGTTCAGCCAAGAATGGATTTAGGCTGGTGGTCACAAAATCTCTCTAGGTATGCAAGGTGCAATTCTATGGCAGTTTATGCTATGGACCGTAAGGTCGAGTGGTGAGGGCTTTCTGGAGTAGAGTGATTGCTCTACACCCCACCCATGCCACACACACAGTTTTGTTGGTGTTCCGACATCCTTTGCTTTCCCTGCAGACACCTGCAGACACATCTTGGAGCCGCCAATGTAGGAGCCGTCCTTTGCCTGGGGGCCCTTAGCCGAAGGGGATGCAACGGGGAGAGGGCTGCCCTAGGAGGAACCATTAAGGCCAGGGAACTAGCCAATCACGGGAAGGGGAGGACTGGGAGGCAGGATTTAGCATGGGGAGGAAGCCGGTGCTGCAAGCCAGCACGCAGTGGCATGGGGGCAACAAAAACAAGGCCCAAGATTTTACAGAGGGCGGGGGACTTCAGGGGACTTACCTGCTCACCGGGGGACGCCATATATATTGTTCACTTTGTGAGCCAATGCTACATTAAGGTATATAACTGCCAACTCCTACTGACACAGAATTACCATTTTCCATCTGGCAAGGTTCATTAAACGTACTCTCAAGCATATCATCACTCTCTCCTTCCTGAGGGCTAACATATGTTGTGCACGTACCCTATTGTCATCTATTTTCACACCCGGATATCCCGCCTTGACCCAAACACCTCCTGCCTGGTCTCCTACAATTGCTACGAGTTCACTTTTAATGTCACCCACTGCTAATGGTATTCCTGCCGTCTGTTTTTGAAAAGTGTATATACACGGCCCAGCCCCTGCAGTGGGGCGGGAATGCTTTAATAAGGTTATTCTTATCCATCTGAACCAAGGGCACATATTGCGTTCTACCTAGGCCTTCATGCAGTAATGGTAACTGCGTGCCCGTGCCCCTTCTGCTGTCACTTCCTTTTTTCCAAGCCACTGCGGCACGCCCAAACCTGTTCCTCAACTGCAGACCCCACAAACTCTCTACCTGTGGGCTAAACACCGGCTCCTCCTCCTGACCCTCTGATTCATCCATTGTGTCCCACTCCTCCTCCTGCAATTCTATGTATCTCCGTTCGAACCTCAGTGTACCATAACCCACGCTCGCAGTACCTCGCTCATCACTCTTCTTCTCAATACGACCATCCTTAATTGTCGTGCTATCTAGTCGGAATAAAATATCTCCGGCCCTCCACTCATCAAGCTGACACCCTGATCTACTCACTTCCTGATCTACTCCCTTCTTCCCGGAGGGCCCTCAACCATGCTGATTCCACTTGCATGGCCTGTAAAGCTTCTTCCAAGTCCTTCTGGGATTTTCTGTCTGGCAGCATGTAGTATTAGCGTTCGTTTGATATGGAGGTGGCAATAGTGATGGGGCTGCGCTGTGGCGGGCAAGGTCACATATGTTGGGTTCGGTATCCAGTTAATATGTCGAAAACATTTTACAGAATATTTTTTTCAGAATGTATTATTTTTTTATTTACATGTTTTTTGTTTGTTTCGAGTAAAAAAAAAAAAGGTTAATTCCCCCCCCCCCCCCCATTGCTAACAAAAAAATAACCCAAAAAAGACATTCGAAAACAAAAATTGCGGTGACATGTTTGACATTATGGCATTCGAAATGCTCACTAGGAACCGTTGGGTTCATATATCCTGTGGCGGGAACAGTTGGGCAGAACCCAATTTGGGGTGCAGTGACTGTGTTCCCTCAAGTACTGCTGATTTTACTATACTCAGGGCTGGGCTGCTATCACACAGAGACATGCACTCATCACTATCCTCTATGTCCTCCGCCATCTTCCACAGTTTCAAAATCTCTTTTCTCCTTTGCAGTTTCTTACCCTTGTATTTAGCCGCCAAAAATGTATACATGTGTCTAGTAACCCCCTATTATTCATACCCTGTTCTGGCCATGGCCGAAACATCCCTCCTTCTGTCTCTGCCACGCACTGCTTGTGATATTTCTCAATCTTATCCTTATACAACGGCAATGCACTACACATGTACTCCAACAGCATCATTCCCCCCATGTAGACTGCTTTTAAACAAAAAGAAATCCCAGACCCTTATACAAAAAATGCAATTTGTCATAATTATCATACCAGTCCTCCACTTCTCGTGTGTCTCTCACACACACACACACACACACACACACTTCTTCCATAGGCCCTCACAAGGCCTCTGTTTGCTACACAATAAAATCTTAAAACACTAAAACAACACCCAGAATATATTGGGCACAGGAATCTGAGCTCTCTAATTATACTGAGCCCCACTTCTTTTATTCTCTTATCACAATTCAAAATATGTCGCCATCTTCTTCCCTAGCTTGGAAAGGTTCCCACTTCTCTGTTTCTCTTCTTGTATACTTACAACCGAAGTAATAATAAAAAAAACGCCACGTGGCCTTCACACACTATCCAAATCTAATATACACCTATTTATTACACATTCTCACTCCCTCTTCCTCACACGCACAAACCCATGCACAGTTGTCCCTGCGACCCCACTGCTCACTTAGCATCAACCCCTGTTGTTGTCGCCCACAAGAGGTGTACTTACATCTGTGTGTTCACCCAAGCTCCTCCCTCACAGGGGCCCAATAACAGCATGCACCTTCCTCTGAGCCACACCCCATTCCAAAGATCAGACAGGAATTCTGTGAAAACGGCTGCTGTACACCATTACGGGTAGCGCGGTTGGGACTGGTCATTGCAGGCGGGAGCAGCCCATCCAGATGTGTGGCCTTGAAGCCTCCGTCTTTGTGGAAAATCTGGGATCACATTGGGGGTCACCAAAATGTAGAGAAGCCCCTCAATGCTCAAACCAGGAAAAATACAACCCACTAGGGAAAGAGGCCCAGCAATGAGAACAAGGTTTAATCTCATAAAAACAAGTACGCACTAGCAAAGAACTCTGCTGCCACAGATTGCTCTGGCAGAATCAACAAGAGCAATGGGTTTTAAAGGTAAACAGCGTCACTGCTGACATACATAAGTTACAAATCCACATAGCTGGTTGGTGCGACCCTATACATAGGCGGTATGCTCCAAAGGGGATACTAGGCCATTGGTCCCAGCTTCATCTGCTCATCTACTTCCACGTGGGGTTCGTCTTCATAAGTCATCCTGCGCAGGGCTCCTAATTGCCAATTACTACACCAATGCAGTACATCTCCTATCTGTGGCCTAATGTGCACCTGGTACTGCAGACATGGGTGCAGAGGCTACTTTTGAGGTCACACTAACTCTAAACCCCTGTTCGAGCCCAGACGCGTCAGCGCCATTCCAGTTCTTCCCACCCTGGGCTTAAATGTGTTACTTCCCTTCCGTGGCACCTCACAGCACAAATCACAGGGACTCTAGGTGGGGTGAATTCTTTCTGCTATGATCTTTCTGATGGATTAGCAGACTAACAGTGTTATGGTTGGTGGTCTGGGATTGACCGGTACACTGCAATGCTGACGTCTTGGGACAGGGTCATCTGGGCACTATAACTTAGGGTTGGGATTGGTGAAGGTCGGAGGCTCGTGCACTCCTTCTCGTAGGATAGCCTTTCACGGGGAGCTATTGGCCCCATAATGGCCTTGCAGGGTACATTCCTTCTGTGTTACAAATACCAACAGTATGAGACAGTGAAAGTTTTATGAATCTCTGCCGGGTTGGTCGTTCTCACTGCCGCTTACTTTACACCCCGACCCTGCATACACACACATTTCCCTGTGTGTGTATGCAGGCGCATACTATGATGTCCAAAGGGCTGCTTCTATTGACACCCCCAAACCTCTATGGGCTCTTCGAGTATCTGCATCAGACTCGTATCCCTCCGCTTCATACAAAACATTTTGGGGGCTTGGGACGATCATCCCCGCTGCCCAACAAAAGTATAGGGAACACGTGTACTCTGCTGAGCATTGTATACTGACATGCAAGCATCACAGTGATACGGCCAGATAGCAGATACAGAGTCAAATGTACCTTACTAAAAACAGTCTGCTTGAATAAAATTTATTCGAACAGCCATGTGCTGTCTTCAAAAGTACTGGCATCCATATTCTAAGTACCTTTAACTGCATGTCCTCATTTGTATGCTGGCAGTACTTTGGTTAAATATGAAAGATAAAGCTATACTTAGTTAGCTATAGTGGCATATGAGGAAATACCATTACATTGTCAAAACCCAATCCAATCTGAGAACAGGCATAATTCTCCTAGGGGTGGAGTGGCAACAGGAAGCTTCAAAGAAGCCTCTGCAACGCAAAGTGGAGGTCACACAAGGGAGAAAATGACTGGGGCCCTTTGGATCCGAGGCAGAGAGTGGGGGAAGTACAATGTAACCCGGAAGCTCTTCCCGATCAGCGCAGTACTGCACCACTCCCAAGACTTCCGTGAGCTGGTCACACATTGATGTCTCGAATGCCTTTGGCTGCTACACCATAACAGCATCCCTGAAGCCTTTGAGAGTCCGCACATGGCTTGACAAGACCATACAAATCAGTGGTTCTGTCCCTGTGGGCTTTTGTGACATTTAAGACCCTCTTCATGCATTAAAGACATTCTTGAACTTTGCTGGACTCTCTACAAGCCTATTTATCTGCAGGACCTTGTTCAATATTCAGAGTGTAGTGTTCTCAGGAATTCTGAATTCTCTGTGTCTCTGTTGCCGGGACACCTTGATCATTCAGAAAAGGAATGCAGATGTAGGGAGGTAAGAATGATGACCAGATGCACGCTGATGCAGACAGGCTACTTAGATTTCTTTACAACCATTAGAATAGATACCAAATTACTCTACCTCCCTATTCCTTATAGTCACCTGTGATTTGGTTAACCACGTGGATACTATGATGACCGTTGAATGACAACAGGGATATTTAGACATTTCTAAGAGAGACACTATTATGGATTCCTAATGAGCGGATCAGTGAATGGCGAGTGCTTTACACTTACCACAATAGCCAAATTTGAATGTACACAAATTTCTCTCCAATTATTATTCCATTATATGTTTTGACTCATTCTCTTGGCTCAGTACAGGCATACAAATATATGTCCTCTTCAAGTTCATCGCTTATCTGCCCAAGACAGGCGTGCCATAGATCACCTTGACTGAAGGTATGCAGTAAGCACTTCAGTTCCTTGGATGAATTATGTGTCATTTAATTTTAAAGCTAGCAATTACCAACATGCCCTAATTACATGAATATGTTGCTTTTATTGGTGAGGCATTGAAGTCCAGACCGTTGCACAGTTCATCCTGAACGTTTTTTACAAAATCCTAGATAAGCGTGTATGCATTCAAGCTCCTTTAAGATACGCACTCAATGCCATGATTCTCCATGTTATCTAACATACAAATGACTATGTATAACTGTTCCACAGTAGTTTAACCACAAACTGAGTTAAACATATGTTCAACTATTGATAGGTGTAAACATACCCTCTGAGCTCCGTGGAATTAACAGACTTGAAGTAAAGAAGAAGATATTATTCACCCAACCTAGTGAAGTCAATCAGGTGATTCATCAATTAGTCCTCAATGGTACGTTCTTATTATTACATAGAAAATGTACCCAAGTGAGATTTTTATACAGTTTACCTTTATGTATTCTCCAGATATAACACAAAGTGTGAAGAAGTAGAAATCACCAAAAGATGTATGCTCCTGATGACGGGATCAGCCCGAAACACGTAGAGCTCATGATTTTATTGTTTGATTATTAAAACTGATGATACAGAAAGAGTCAAATTGTGAAAAGTTTTATTACGAATTGTGAATGTATAAACTACATTGTATAATATCCGACAGACAATATACCTGAATATTCATAACTATACCTATGAGATATTAACTGACTAGTTCAGTATGGATTGTGTGCAGGGGATGGGAGTGCCCAACACTAAAGGACACTTTGTTTATACCTGGTCTACTCACCTGCCAGGCATATACTATAGGGTCCTTTGTCCTGGTGTACTCTGTGGCGAGGACCAGCAAAACTACTACTAGTTCTACAAGTACTCTTTTGGTTCATTTTCTCTTTGGGCAACTTAGAAGAGTTTATAATTTGATCAACAACTTCTACTACTTCTTTGGGGAAATCATGTAACACATGCAACACATTGGTGCTGTTCGCTTCACACTCCGGTTTACCACATGCATGCAATGCAGGTTAGGCTTTTTTTCTGCACACCTTTTCCTGCCACTCTGGATTTCCCCCTCTTGCATTAACCAAGTTCTTGAATTGGCTCCTTCTCACTTTTGCTCTTTGTTGGCTTAGGCAATGCTTAATTAGGTAAGCTCCCTCTATTGCCTCTTTCCTCTTCTAACAATTGGGTTTACAAATAAGTGGGGTCTTTAATGTTTCCTTTTGGCTTGGACAATGATGACTTGTTTCCTTTTCTAGAAAAGTCACTCCTCTGTGTTGTTCGTAATTGTTCTGACCTTTTAGTTTACAATTATAATTGGCTGGTTGATTTGCCAAACCTCTTCTACCGCTTTAGCCACTTCACATTCCCTTGGTGTGCAAATGATTTAGCTTTATGTTCTACATCAGTTAGATATGCTTCATATTGAAGTTTCTGCCACTCTTTACATTAGTTTGGTATTAACAAATACCACTGCGAGCCAGCGGGCAGTTACGGCGCACTCCGGGGTCATAACGCTTAAGTGAACTCACTGGCTTGGCTGTGTGTGTCCGCTCGCCTCGCTGCTCTCAGGTTCCTGGCTTCTTCTGCTCCCGATGTCAGGGAAAACTGCCTTCTTTGGTTTTCCACGTCCCACGCTGAGCATAATAGGAGCTTTCCGTGCTCCTAAAGCTCTCTGGTGCTGGCCTGCTATCAGAGTTGGCTTTGCTGGCAGGAAGGCTTCTTGACTTCCCACTTCTCTGGAACTACAATCTGTCTGTAGCAACGCTTCCTACTGCGTGACCTCGGCAATGACAATGTTCATAGGCAAAGTGTGCATTTGTAACGCTTCCCAATACACAACCTCTGCACCACAGGTCTCCCAATGAAAAGACCCTCTCAGAACAAGCATCCGTACTCCAGGCCACAGTGGTTCCGGCATCTCTATGTTCCTTCAGCTGCAACCCCTGTACTTTGCCATTTCTGCTCTCACTCCACCTGCGACTAGTCCTCACTATGGCCTGCACCTGAGAAGGCCTTTTATGCCTCTTAGTCTCCCTCAGGGGTATCAGGTATTAATATCGCCACATATATGGTCGCCGTAAATAATATCGCTGGGAAAATGTCGTGGCGATATTATTTGGTTGACCATATATGTGGCGATAGGGGCAAAAAAATAAAATGTAAAAAATGTTTTAAAAATGTGGCGTTTGCGGGGGTGTCCCCCGCATGTTCCATGCAATAATGTCGCCACAAAAAACGACAATTTTTCGGCAATATTTTTGCATGGCGATATTTTTCTGAAGACATTATTACATGGAATCCCCTCAGGTGTGGGTCATTACCACCGATAGGCTGCAACTTGCAGTCTCGGGTCTCTGCAGCCCTCTTCTTCGTTTCAGTAATTTGGGAATTATGGGACTTGAAGTCCACAATAGGAATCTTAGTCTTTCTCATGGAAATATCAACATCATGATATGATATATGGCATTTATAACACACTTGTACACAAGTGATTATAGGCACAACAAGGAGGAGGAAACAAACGGAGGACAAAACAACAATCTTACTAGGCCTTGCGCCATTCAGATCGTGCAGGGAGGGGGAGGGGAGAAGTGCTGAGGGTAAGGAGTGAATGGAGAAGTGCAGGACAAAAGAAAAACAACAGTGCAGCCAAACGGTGGCAGATAAGTGCAAGAGATGGGACTGCAGGGTTGCTGATACAAACCACAAGTGCATGGGCATCACGAAGCAGTGCAGGATTGCAGCTGGACAGGCAGGGACCTGGGTCCAAGTTCAAAGGGTGACCAGGTGACTAGTGCGTGGATCAGGCAGGAGATCAGCAAGGGAGACGAAGAGAAAAGGCAGAAGCAAAGAGAAAGGTCTTGAGTTGCTTACAGAACTGGAGATGGTTCTGCTCAAGTTTCAGAGAGGCAGGGAGGTAGTGCGGTCCCAGGCCCCAGAAAGCCTTGTGGACAATGCAGAGGGTCTTGAACTTGATCCTTGCTGACAGTGGGAGCCAGTGAAGAGATTTCAGAGATGGAAAGATACAATCCCTGGGTTGAGGCTAAGGACAGGTCTCGCAGTCCTGTTCTGGATGGGTTGTAGAGGATGGAGAGTAGAGACAGGAAGATTTAGAAAGGCTGTTGTAGTTGTCCAGCCTAGAAAGGACCAGAGTTCTGGAGACCGTGAGCTTCTGGGGGTAAGTGAGGAAGGGGAAAATACCTCTGAGGAGGTGCAGCTGGTAGTTTGAATTCATAGAGACGTCAGAGAGAAGGAGAGTGAGGAGTCGAAGATGACACCGAGGTTCTTAGCTTCACAGGTGGGAGCAGGAAGAGGGCCCAGGGTGGGCGGCCAGAGAGTGAGAGGAAAGGAGGGAGATGGTGTTCTGATGAGGAGGATCTCAGTCTTACTGGCATTAAGGCGGATATCATAGGCGGCACACCACTCCTGAATTGCAGAGAGACAGACAGCAAAGAGAGAAGGAGTAAAGGCGGCTGAGGGGAGCCTGAAGGATAGCTGAGTGTCATCCGCATAACACTGAATGTTGGAGCAGAGGGCAGCTATGCGGTGGGCAAGAGGGGCCAGTTATTGGTTGAATAGCCAGGGAGAAAGATTAGACCCCTGGGGAACACCACAGGTAGAGAGAGAGATAGAAGAGAGGAAGGACCCCAGTTGGACCTGGGAGGGTCGGTCAGTGAGAAAGGAGGTCAGCCAGGCCAGGGCCCGATCAGTGATACCCAGGTTATCATGGAGCCGGTTGAGCATGGTTGACTGTATTGACTGTATCAAAAGCAGAAGAAAGATCAAGAAGAATGAGGACAGGACGAAGGTTAGAATCGAGGTTTGAGAGCAGGTCTTCACAGATGTTCAGGAGAGCAGTTTCCGTGCTTCTGCTGTGGTGACAACCAACAGATTTAGTATGATGGTTAAGCTGGGAGATGGGCAGCTTTTTCAAGAGTTTGCCCAAGAAAGGAATAATGGAGATAGGGTGATAGTTGGCCAGACAGGAGGGATCGGCAGAGGGTCCCTTAAGAAGGGAGATCACAAGGGAGGGGAAGATTCCAGTGGTTCCAGCAAAAGAGTGGTTGCAGAAATCGCCCAATGCTGGATCAAGGGTGTCAATGTGGTCCTTGATGGTTTTGGAAGAACAGGGAAGAACTTATTTTGATGAGACTTTCATAGATCGGACTTGTCTAGAAAAGTTGTCAGGGGTGAACAGAGGAAAGGAGGAGAAGGTCTTGGGAGAGACGGCCGCATGGGGGCCAGGAAAGAAGGAGGAAGATGGAGGAGATGGTGGACAGGATGTCCGGGGTTTTAGTGATGCAATGAGAAGTGAGAAGAACAAGTTACTTTCTTACCTGGTAACGTTCTTTCGATGGGATGGTCCGACGACGTATTCCATATCTATGACATGTAATCACCACAGCTGTGCTGCTTCGGAAACTTTTTTCGGCGTCTGCGTCCTGCGTCGATGACATCGATGCGCCGTCGTCGAGGACCTCCTCCGACGTCCAACGTCATCCGATGTGATAAGTAGGACCGACAACACCCGTAGCCTCAGTTATAGTTTTTTCCCCCAGAACGTGTGACGTAAGTCAACTGCCAGTCGGACACAAAGCCTTGCGGAACGTAAGCTGCAATCGCAAAAGAAATTCTGCAGCGGGGAAGGCAGGGCGGGAGCGATATGGAATACGTCGTCGGACCATCCCATCGAAAGAACGTTACCAGGTAAGAAAGTAACTTGTTCTTCGAGGGGATTGGGTCCTCCGACGTATTCCATATCTATGACAGACTCCCAAAGCAGTACCAGAGCAAGGAGGAGGGAAAGAATTTAGAATCAAAATTTAGAATAGCCAAACAAATAGCAGAGCAAAGGACCGCCTTGCCAAAGGCCAGATCCTGCCCTCGGATGGAATCGAGGGAATAGTGACGTACAAATGTATGTACTGAAGCCCAGGTGGCTGCATCACAGATGTTGCGAATAGGAACACCCCTCTGCAAGGCAGTAGATGCAGCCACACCCTTGGTAGAATGGGCCCGCAAGCCAGCCGGTGGGTCCTTACCCGCCAAGCGGTAACACTCCGAGATGGCTAAAATAATCCAGCGAGACAAAGTCTGTTTCGTCACAGCTTGCCCCAAACGCTTCCCAGCGTAACCAATAAAGAGTTGATCGTCCACTCTGACCCGGGACATGCGTGAAACATAAAAGCTTAAAGCTCTCCTAGGATCAAGCCTATGGAGCCTCTCCTCTTCCTTACCAGGATGCGGAGGAGGATAGAATGCCGGAAGAACAACCTTCTGGGCCAAATGAAATTCCGTCACTACCTTCGGAAGAAAAGAAGGACGAACTCGAAGGACAACCCTGTCCTTGTGAAATACAGTGAAGGGTGGCTTAACTGAAAGTGCCTGTAACTCACTCACTCTGCGAGCGGAAGTAACCGCAACTAAAAACACAGTTTTCAGAGTTAACAGCCTCAAAGGGCAAGAATGTAAAGGCTCAAACGGAGCACCCATAAGAAACCTAAGAACAAGGTTTAAATCCCAACCGGGCACCAGGAAAGGGGACGGAGGGAACACATTAGTGAGCCCTTTCAGAAACTGTGAAATTAAAGGGATTTTAAAGTAAGAACACTCTTCAGACGAGCGCTTAAAGATGGACAGCGCCGCCAGGTAACCTTTAATGGTACCCACTTGCAAGCCCCTGTGGGCCAAAGAAAGTAAAAAGGACAGAACCATGGGGATGTCACATGCAAAGGGATCCACATTCTGAACTCTGCACCAGTCGCAGAACTTACGCCAACGGCAACGGTACAGAGACGTTGTTGCTGGCCTTCGGGCCGAAAGCAACACCTCCATCACGTCTTCAGGGAGGTCCCAATCCTTATACCTCAACCTTTCAGAAGCCAAGCGTGAAGGTTGAGGGATCTGACCTCTGGATGGCGAACCTGACCCCCCTCCCGTGAGAGCAGATCGTCTCGGTAGGGAAGACGACGTGGAGGGCAGATGGACATGTCGAGAAGGTCCGGGTACCACGTCCTCCGAGCCCACCCCGGAGCAATGAGGATCATCCGGGAACCGAACTTCCGTAACCTCCGCAGCACTTGCGGGATGACGGGGACTGGAGGAAACGCGTACAGCAGCGGGAATGACCACTCCACCACGAACGCGTCTCCTAAGGATCCTTTTGTAGGAAATTCCCACGAGCAAAACCTTTCGCACTTCCGGTTGACACTAGAGGCGAAGAGATCCACTTGAGGGGTCCCCCAAAGGGCGAAGATCTCCTGAGCCAACTCCCACTCGTGAGAGATCGCGCTCTGCCTGCTCAGAGCGTCCGCCGTCACGTTTTCGTCTCCGGCCAGATGAACTGCCGAGATCGAAACTTCCTGCTGGATGGCCCAGAACTCGAGCTGCATCGCCTCCCTGCACAGAGGAAGTGACCCTGCCCCCCCCTTTTTGTTGAGGTAGTGCATGGCCACTGTGTTGTCCGTCAGGATCAGGACATTCTTTCCTCGCACAGTCGGCAGAAAAGCCTTCAGGGCTAGCCTGACGGCACTCAGCTCCAACAGATTGATATGGAGTCTGGACTCCGACGGAGACCAACGACCGCTGACTGTCAGCCCGTTGGCATGAGCTCCCCATCCCGTGAGGGATGCATCCGTCACGATCGTCACCTCCGGCCAGGGAAGACAAAATGGACCCCCCTTCATCAAGTTGCCTTCGACGGCCCACCACAGAAGGTCCCGGGCGACCGAGGGCGGCACCTGAACCGAGTCCGACATCCTGCCGGAGGACTGCGACCATTGCGTCTTGAGCGCCCACTGCAAAGATCTCATCCGCAGGCGAGCCTCTGGCACCAGAAGAATGCAGGATGCCATGAGGCCGAGCAACCTCAAGAACTTGAACGCCGGGAGCGTCTGGGCATGCTGAAACTTGTGCGCCATCTGCTGAATGTGAAGAGCCCTCACCTGGGGAGGAAAACACTGCCCCAGGGGAGTGTCGAGCACTGCTCCGATGTACTGGAGCCGCTGTGTTGGCGTCAAATGGGACTTCTTTAAATTGAGGGAGAAGCCCAGCCTGTGAAGGGAGTGGCAGGCGACGGATAGATTGTAACGCTCACCTGATTCCCGCAGAGGCGCCGGTCTTGACTGGGTGAATGCCGTATCTTCAAAGGTGATGTGTAACACACGGTTGGCTCTTTGGGCTGGACCTCTGTGCACTGTATGTCTGACTCGAAGAGTAAGATGTCTGCAGGTAGAAAATATGGGATTAATGAACTGGGGTTATTGGGTGCCTCTCTCCTCTTCCCTTTCTCTTCTCCTGTAGAACCCCAAAGGTTAACGCCCTCACCTTAGGTAAGTGAACGCCGAGCTCTCCATCTGCCTCGGGGCAGAGTGCCGTAACCAGTTTCTTCACTGGATAAGGGTGCAGGCCTCTTGACCTCAGAGGACTGCTGTCCGTCGTTAACTGCACGAACGGTAAGTTCTGGGCACTTCAAATGTCTTAAAAGTCTTTTGTAATGATATCTCTTGTTTTGCAGGGTTCCGGCGATGGCGGATGGCGGGCTGATGAGAGTTGAGGATTGAAACCGCGTGAGGAATAGAAGCGCCTGGAAGCACGTAAGTAAGCGCTTGTAGCCTGCTTCACGATGCGCACTAACTGTCCCTTTTATCTTGCAGGTACAAGTTCGGAGCTTTAGAGAAGCTGAAGGGTGCTGGAATACCCACTGGATTCGGCGTGGGAAGGAGTAATGGAACGTGAGTAATAAAGTTGCCCAATGTCTTTAAACGCACCTTCTTTTGTCTTTCAGATGCGGGATGCAGCGCCGAAGGCCTCCGGAGCGTGCGAAGAGCTGGTAAGCTTTTGTCTTTCAGATTCCGGAATGCAGTGCGAAGACCTCCGGAGCATGCGAAGAGTAGGTAAGCCTTTGTCTTTCAGATGCTGGAATGCAGCGCGAGGCGTTGGTGACAGCCGATGGACCAGTTAAGAGATGCGCTGCCACTGAAGACCGTAGTGCTAACCTGTTCTTTCTTTGTCTTTACAGGTGCTGCTGAAGACTGGATTCCAGGATGGTAAGCCTTTGTTCCCTTAGGCCCAGGATCAGAGGCAGAAGACACGATGAGCGTTCTGCTGCAGAGAATGCAGAATAACGCAAAGCAAGATTCATCCATCGGGTGTGGTTTAAATAGCCTCCTGTAGTGCTTAGGTGTCTCCTTCCACAGCCTCGCCTAGGTGAGAAAAGAGTTCCTGCTTTCCAGAAGAGTTCCAGTGTTCTAAACCTAGGGAGTGGCTCCTGCCCCACCCAACAGGAAAAGTAGTCCCAAACAGAAGAGGATCAGGGGCTCAACTGGCAGGTAAGTAAGCAGCATGGTCTGCTGCAGGTAAGTCCACCCAAGCATTATGAGCCCGGCGCTTCCAGCGCTGGGACTGGGCATCTTTATGAGCCTGGTGCCACTAGCGCCAGGACAGGGTCCAAAAGGTCCCAATTGGGACGGGCTGGCACTCGGAACCGGGGTTATAGGTCTGCTTCCAAGGGAGTCGGGCAAGTCCTGACCTTTTGGAAGCAGAGATCATGACAGCACCCCCCCTCAAGGCCCCTCCCAAACCGGGCTTCTCCGGGGGTTTGGGCTTGTTAGGAAATGTTCGATGAAATCTTTTGATTAGAGGAGGGGCGTGGACATATTCTGCAGGTTCCCAGGATCTTTCTTGGGGACCGTAGCCTTTCCAGTCAATCAGGTAAAATAGTTTAGATTTGGAGATCTTGGAATCCAGGATGCTTTTGAATCCAAACTCGAGTTCTCCATCAACTAGAATAGGTTTTGGAGATTTAGTTAGTCGGGTTTGAGGTTGCATGGGTTTTAATAGAGAGACGTGGAAGACCGGATGTATCTTCATGTGAGGGGGCAAGTCCAACTTGACCGCTACTGGATTTACTATGGTAGTGATGGAATAGGGACCAAGGTATCTTGGGTTGAATGTGCGTGGTCCTTTTAGAGGTAGATATTTGGTGGATAACCAGACTTGATCTTCTACTTGATATTGGGGGGCTTCCTTCCGATGTTGGTCTGCTCCTTTCTTGTATTGTTCTTTAGCCCTTTGAAGGTGAGAAACGGCTTCCTTAAAGGCTTGGGTGATTGTAGAATGCAGGTGGTCTACTGCTGGTGTTCCAAGATCTTGGAGTGGATCCAACTCCGAGGTTCGAGGGTGACTACCGTATAAAAGAAAAAACGGGGTCTTCCCAGTTCCCGAGTGGACAGAGTTATTGTAGGCATATTCGGCTATCCAAAGGATATCTTTCCAAGTTTTTTCAGTTTGTTGTAGCATGCAGCGCAAATACTGTTCCAGAGTTTGATTGGTCCTCTCGGTTTGTCCGTCGGTTTGAGGGTGGTGGCTGGTCGAAAGTCTCACATCAATTTGAGCCGACCGACAGCAACTTCGCCAAAAATGAGAAATAAATTGACTACCTCGATCCGAAATGAGAACTGAAGGAAAACCGTGCAGTCAGACGATGTTTTCGAGAAATTCTCGGGCCAGAGTTGCTGCTGTTGGTAAGCCTTTGAGTGGAATGAAATGCGCCATCTTGGAGAATAGGTCCACGATTACTAGGATCGTATTGTATCCGGAGCATGGAGGTAGATCGGTGATGAAGTCCATAGAAAGCGTATGCCAAGGGCGAGGTGGGATGTCAATAGGGCGTAAGAGGCCGGCTGGTTTTTCCTTTTTAGTCTTGTTTTGGGCGCATACTCCACAGGACATTATAAACGGCCACCAGAAGTAGCGCTTGATCTTTTCCGAGGTCTTGGTCATACCGGGATGTCCTTACATTAAAGAATCGTGATAACAAGAGATTACCTTTTTCTGTAAATCTGTGCTGGGCAGGTATAACCGTTCTTGGAAATATAATAGGTTGTCCTTCACCGTGAAGTCCTTTCCCTGCAGATGCCAATTCTGTATGTCTGCTGGAGTTACCAGTAGCCCGGCTTTATCCTTAACTTCCTCTATGGATTGTGTGGCGATTACACCTAGAATTCTTTGTTCGGGAATGATAGGTTCAGGTTTAGGATTGATCAAATGTTCTTCCACTCCCATCCGAGAAAGGGCATCAGCTTTACCGTTTTTTGTACCAGGTCGATAGGTAATTATGAAGTCAAACTCGGCAAAGAATAGTGCCCAACGGAGTTGCCTAGAGGATTGAGCTTTTGCGGTTTTCAAATATTGCAGGTTTCGGTGATCTGTAATCACAGTAACGGTGTGTCGGGCCCCCAGAAGTTAATGCCGCCAAGCCTTAAAGGCGGACTTGATAGCTAGAAGTTCCTTATCAGTAATAGTGTAATTGATTTCAGGAGGCGAGAATTTGCGGGACCAAAATGCCACGGGATGCAACTGATTGGTTACTGGGTCCTTTTGTGATAGAACTGCCCCCATGGCAAGGCTCGAAGCATCAGTTTCAACGATGTAGGGGAGTTCTGGGCGAGGATGTTTTAAGATCGGTGCAGAGATAAATCTAGTCTTCAAATTCTGGAAAGCTTGTTCCGCCTCGGTAGACCATTCAAAACGTTTGTTTTTCTTTAACAAGGCGGTGATGGGCTGGACTATTCGAGAGAATTCGGGGATAAACCTGCGGTAAAAGTTAGCGAAGCCTAACATGCTTTGAACACCTTTTACGGAGGATGGCGATGGCCATTTGAGAATTGCATCGACCTTCTTTGAATCCATACGCACTCCGCTAGGTGATAATATGAATCCCAAGAATTCAACTTCAGTCACGTTGAAAACACATTTTTCCAACTTAGCGAAAAGTTTGTGTTGACGCAATCTCTCGAGGACCATTTTCACGTGTTTCCGATGTTCAGTTTCCGATGAAGAATAAACGAGGATGTCGTCAATGTAAACAACAACACACACATCTATGAGCTCTCTGAGGACATCGTTCATAAAATATTGAAAGGCGGCCGGGGCATTGCAAAGTCCGAAGGGCATGACCTGATATTCAAATAGCCCATACTTGGTGCGGAAGGCCGTCTTCCATTCATCGCCCTCTTTTACTCGTACCAAGTGGTAGGCTCCTCTAAGATCCAGCTTTGTATATATGCATGCTTTTCTGACTTGGTCCAGGAGTTCAAGGATCAGAGGTAACGGATATCTATTCTTAACGGTGATCTGGTTCAGGGCGCGATAATCTATACAAGTTCTAAGGTCCCCTTCTTTTTTTGGAACGAAGAACAAAGCTGAGGAAGCAGGGGACTTGGAAGGACGAACAAACCCATTCGCTAGGTATTGATCCAGGTATTGTCGGAGGTGAAGATTCTCAGCCTCGGTGAGGGCATAAATTCTACTACAAGGAGGAGTAGATCCAGGTATCAGGTCTATCTGGCAGTCATAAGACCTATGAGGAGGTAGAGAGTTAGCCTGATCCTTCCGGAAAACATCTTGGAATTCTAGGTATTCAGGAGGTAACTGGGGAGCCTCCGAGGAAATTGCTGCCAGTGCAACACCAGGTCGAGGGTGACAAGTAGAGACACATTCTGGAAACTGAACCGTTCTTGCTCGCCAATCGATCTGAGGATTGTGCTTCTCTAACCAAGGAATTCCTAGAATAATCTGGAACTGAGGGGCCTTGATCACATCGAACACGATCTTCTCATGGTGTCCATCTTGACTTACTAGCGTCACTTCTTGGGTGGTATGCGTTACTGGTCCGGAGGCTATCTCCGTACCATCCACCGTAGTAATGACGTCCTTTACGGCCTTTGGACAAAGAGTCAGATTCATCCTCAAAACCATTTCATGATCCACATAATTGCCGATGGCACCGCAATTGACGTAAGCTTCAATCGCATGTAATCGATCCGGATGTTCAGGGCTAATGAGGACCATAGGTATCACGAAATGCGAGGTCACGGAACTGGTTTTAACGCTCGTCAAGAGGACCTCTATTCTTGTCGGGCGATGTCGTTTCCCTGCTCAGAGTTTGTGACCCTGGTAACTGCAGCTCCTACTGCCTTCTTGGCTGGTTTCACCGGACAGTCTCGAAGAAAGTGCCCCGAGTTTCCGCAATAGAGGCATAATTGCAGCTGTTTTCTCCTTTCCCGCTCCTTTTGTGTTAGTGGTCCTTTCAGGCCCCCTATTTGCATGGGTTCCCCGGAGTCTACTCCTTTGGTAGGAGTTGGTGGTTTGGAAAATACTCGAGCATCAAACTTGGAACGATCGGCCTTCCTGTTCTGTAGTCTGTGGTCAATTTGAACGACTAAGTCAATATAGTCCGAACAGTCTTGCGGGGGTTCACTACTTGGGCTAACACATCTTTGAGCTCTCCACGTAGACCTCTATAAAACAGCGTAATCCTTTTGTCCTCAGGCCATCGAGTTTCCACTATCAGTCTGTTGAGACGCAATATAAGCCAAAAGGTCTTGATTACCCTGTCGCAATGAAAGGAGCTCATTGTCCAAGGCCTGCCCCTGTGAATGTCTTGCAAACAGTTTTTTCATACTGAGCTGAAAAGCTTGAAAATCATGGCGAACCGGATCATCTTGATTAACTAGAGGGATCGACCAGTCTGCCGCATTGCCACTAAGGTACGAAAGCACGAAAGCTACCTTAGCTTGATCAGTTGGAAAGGCTGCTGGCCGGCATAAGAAGTGCAACCGGCACTGATTAATAAATACTGCAAACCTCTTTGGGTCACCAGAAAATCGTTCGGGCGGAGCCAGAGGTACATTCCCAGGTAGGTTGATCTGCACTGGGTTCGTAGAGGATGTTGAAGGAAGATTTGCCCCTGATGCGGGTAACAGAGTTTGTCCGGCTTGTGACTGTAGCAATTGTCTAGCGAGATCGTCTGTTCGCTCCTTGGAAATAATCAGTTCCCTTCTTAGAGCATTCGTTTCCTGACGGGCTGCATGCACTTCTGCTCTTAGTTCCCCAAGTAACTGGGCTAGCTGGTCGGTATCCGAGGTTTCCATAGCGCCTGGGTGGGAGTTTTGCGGTTGGCTTTGCGTTCTGTAACGCTCACCTGATTCCCGCAGAGGCGCCGGTCTTGACTGGGTGAATGCCGTATCTTCAAAGGTGATGTGTAACACATGGTTGGCTCTTTGGGCTGGACCTCTGTGCACTGTATGTCTGACTCGAAGAGTAAGATGTCTGCAGATAGAAAATATGGGATTAATGAACTGGGGTTATTGGGTGCCTCTCTCCTCTTCCCTTTCTCTTCTCCTGTAGAACCCCAAAGGTTAACGCCCTCACCTTAGGTAAGTGAACACCGAGCTCTCCATCTGCCTCGGGGCAGGGTGCCGTAGCCAGTTTCTTCACTGGATAAGGGTGCAGGCCTCTTGACCTCAGAGGACTGCTGTCCGTCGTTAACTGCACGAACGGTAAGTTCTGGGCACTTCAAATGTCTTAAAAGTCTTTTGTAATGATATCTCTTGTTTTGCAGGGTTCCGGCGATGGCGGATGGCGGGCTGATGAGAGTTGAGGATCGAACCCGCGTGAGGAATAGAAGCGCCTGGAAGCACGTAAGTAAGCGCTTGTAGCATGCTTCACGATGCGCACTAACTGTCCCTTTTATCTTGCAGGTACAAGTTCGGAGCTTTAGAGAAGCTGAAGGGTGCTGGAATACCCACTGGATTCGGAGTGGGAAGGAGTAATGGCACGTGAGTAATAAAGTTGCCCAATGTCTTTAAACGCACCTTCTTTTGTCTTTCAGATGCGGGATGCAGCGCCGAAGGCCTCCGGAGCGTGCGAAGAGCTGGTAAGCTTTTGTCTTTCAGATGCCGGAATGCAGTGCGAGGCGTTGGTGACAGCCGATGGACCAGGTAAGAGATGCGCTGCCACTGAAGACCGTAGTGCTAACCTGTTCTTTCTTTGTCTTTACAGGTGCTGCTGAAGACTGGATTCCAGGATGGTAAGCCTTTGTTCCCTTAGGCCCAGGATCGGAAGCAGAAGACATGATGCGCGTTCTGCTGCAGAGAATGCAGAATAACGCAAAGCAAGATTCATCCATCGGGTGTGGTTTAAATAGCCTCCTGTAGTGCTTAGGTATCTCCTTCCACAGCCTCGCCTAGGTGAGAAAAGAGTTCCTGCTTTCCAGAAGAGTTCCAGTGTTCTAAACCTAGGGAGTGGCTCCTGCCCCACCCAACAGGAAAAGTAGTCCCAAACAGAAGAGGGTCAGGGGCTCAACTGGCAGTTAAGTAAGCAGCATGGTCTGCTGCAGGTAAGTCCACCCAAGCATTATGAGCCCGGTGCTTCCAGCGCTGGGACTGGGCATCTTTATGAGCCTGGTGCCACTGGCGCCAGGACAGGGTCCAAAAGGTCCCAATTGGGACTGGCTGGCACTCGGAACCGGGGTTATGGGTCTGCTTCCAAGGGAGTCGGGCAAGTCCTGATCTTTTGGAAGCAGAGATCATGACATAGATGATCCAGGACTTGCTCGGGAGAGCTCCCCCTGATCAACCAATCGTCCAGGTAGAGGTAGACGTGAATTCCCCCTTGCCTGAGATGCGCTGCCACCACCACCATGAGCTTGGTGAAAACCCTCGGGGCGGAGGTCAATCCGAACGGCAGGACCCGAAACTGAAAGTGCGAGTCGCCAACTGCGAACCTCAGGTACTTCTTGTGCTTGGGATGGATCGGCACATGGAAGTAAGCATCCTTGAGGTCGAGTGACACCAACCAGTCCTGAAGCTGAAGGGCCTGGAGGACTTGAGAGAGAGTAACCATCTTGAACTTGTCCTTCCTGAGGAGTTTGTTCAAACCGCGCAAGTCCATGATGGGTCTCAATCCCCCGTCTTTCTTGGAAACCAAAAAATAAGGGGAATACCATCCCTTGTTCCTCTCCGCTACAGGCACCACTTCTATGGCTCCTTTCTCCAGCAGGGCTTGAATTTCCTGCGCAAGGAGCGGATCCGGACTCTGCAAAGATAGGTTCCCCGGTGGATTGTCGCGAGGCCTGTGCCGAAAGGGAAGACAGTAGCCGTGGGTTATGATCTCCAGAACCCACACATCTGAAGTAATGGCTTGCCACTCTACAAGATGCTGCGCCAGCCTTCCCCCAACCGGCGAACCATGGGACATCGCCTCATGACTGAGTGGGAGTGGCTGCGGCGTTACCTGAGGGCAAAGAGGCAACTGACCGAGCGGCCTTGGCACCACGGGTACCCTGTCGTCCACTTCTGGTACCCCTGCGTTGGCCTCTTTGACTGCCAGCTCCTCTCGCTTTACTGAAGGACGAGTAATAGCGAAAGGAACCACCCCTCCACTGCTGTCCCCTAGGACGAATAGGCGGAGGTTGGCGAACTGCAGCGCCCAACGACTTTGCTGCAGCTTTTGAGGTCTGCAACCTCTCAAGGCTCTTGTCAGCCTTGCTGCCAAAAAGGTGTTCACAGTCAAAGGGCATGTTGAGGAGCCGGGACTGCACATCAGGAGCAAACCCCGACTTCCGCAACCACGCAAACCTGCGTATCACGGTGCTCGCCGCCATGGACCTACTGACGCATTCAGCTAAGTCCAAACCCGACTGAACGGACTCACACATGGCATCCTTACCATCCTGGACCATAGCAAGGAAACCATCCCGTTCGTCCCCTTCGGGAATATGTTCAGCCGCTAACGCAACACAGTTCCACAGAGTGTGCGTGAAACGAGACAAGGCACAAATGGAGTTGGCCGCCTGAAGCGCCATACCACCAGAAGAAAACACTTTCTTCGCCCAGTCATCAAAACGTTTGTCGTCCCTATCAGGAGGGATGGTAGGGTACGACGTCTGCTTTGCCGGGGCCGTGGCCGCCTGCACCACCAAACTCTCCGGAGTGGGGTGCCTGGTCAAGTAGCAGGGGTCGCTACTGGCTGGACGGTATTTTCGCGACAAGGATCTGCCCACCGCCGGGAGACTCTCCAGAGCAGTCCAAGCCGCCGCCACCCTTCTCTGTAAAGCCATATGGAACAGCAGTACCGGGTCAGTTGGGGGACCAACATCAAGGATGTCTGTCAGATCATCCTGCACAAACTCCCCTGGGGGAGCAGACCATCCCAAGTACTCAGAAACCCTAGCCATAAGGCGCCGGTACGAGGAATCGGCATGAGAGCCAGGCTCAGGCCTACAAAACGCCACCTCCGGAGAGGTGTCCAGTCCACTGGCATCATGCAGTGACTGCCTCAAATCGTCAAACTGACTATGGCCCGAGACAATTTCATCTGGAACCTGACTAGGAACCAGGCCATCAGAATCCTCATCCGCCTCTGAAATATACTCCAGGTGGCGAAAAGAAGGCACCCGAGAGTGCTTGCTCTTAACCAGAGCCTTCCTAGGGGGTTCTCCCGTGCCACGGGGTACCTCCGACACGAAAGGCGTCGATGGCGTCGAGCGAATCGCCGCCGGCGTCGAGAGAACCGGCATCGGCGCCGAGGAAATCGGCGTCGAGGAAATCGGCGTCGACGTCAGATACAGCGCCTCCAGCATCGGCGGCGTCGACACAGCCCTCGAAGCCGCAGCCCCGAGCGTGTCCCTCGACGACCTGAGCGTCGACGGCTTCGACGACTTACTCGGAGCCGGAGCCTCGAGAAAGCCTGTCGACGCCCTCGACGCCTCAGACGTCGATGTCTTCCTCGAAGACCTCACAGGTGCACACGGTCTCGAACGCGTCGAGGACCGGGACCTGGAACGGGTACGTCGAGAACGAGTCTCCTTGTCGAACGGGACCTCTCCCGTGACTCGTGCCGACCACTCTTGCGAGCGGTGTTTCTCGACCTCTCACGGCCGACTCCACTCAGGGGCGCGGACGGCTTAGTACCGTGCGACTCAAGAATCGCCAGCATTTTCTTCCCGAAGGAAGCCCATTCCTCCGGCGTCGCACGGCTGGTGGGGTAAGTGACGTGCCGGGCAGAGTCCTCCGAAGAGGACCTGGAAGACGACCGGTGTCGGCGCTTCCGAGAATGCCTCAAAGAGGCTGAGGAGTGGCGAGACCGACTCCTAGAAGGAGACCCACGAGACTTCCGACGATGACGCGGAGAGTCACCCCTCGAATCATCCGTCGAAAGCCCCGCAGACTTCGACTTCCTGGGCTTGGACACCGGACCTACCGACAACCTCTTCTTACGTTCGCGTAAGGCTTTGGACATGAGCGACTGGCAGTCGATACAGTCATCCGTGTCGTGGGCCTCCCCGAGGCACCAGAGGCAGGCGTCGTGTGAGTCCGTAACCGACATCTTGGACCCACACTCCCCGCACTTCTTGAAGCCCGGACGCGGGGTCGAGGATGAAGTAGAAGACATCTTCACACAAAGGTTTTTCACAAAACGAACAGGTTCGAAGAACCGAGAAGGACAGAACTCCAAAGAGTCGAGGCGTTTAACCGAGAAACACGAAGCAACACGTTCGCGGAAAAAACGGAACTGAGGCTACGGGCGTCGTGCGTCCTACTTATCACATCGGATGACGTCGGAGGAGGTCCTTGACGACGATGCATCGACGCAGGACGCAGACGCCGAAAAAAGTTTCCGAAGCAGCACAGCTGTGGTGATTACATGTCATAGATATGGAATACGTCGGCGGACCCAATCCCCCTCGAAGCTAAGGCTGTGCAGATGGCCTGGAAGGGAACAGGAGAAGTAGAGACTGCAACAGGTTTTGCCAGCTCCCTGCAGAGTCGTCAGGGGTAAACAGAGGAAAGGAGGAGAAAGGAGGTAGAGGAGAGACGGCTCATTTCTGTTCTTATTATATCCCCCAAAGGAATATTATGAAGATTCCTGGAAGGATTTGGATTTACAGAAGAATAAGGGTCTTCACGGTCTAAATTGATAATATTTTAAGAGTAGTCTTTATTATTCCCCTGGAAGGTACAGGAGTCTTCGTCTTTAAAAATGTCAGTGGCTTCAAAAGGGGTTTTCCGATGCCCAATATGCAACTGGTTATGATGGTTTTCACCCACGCTCAAATAGTTAGCTTGGGAAAATACAAGCTCTCTCTGACAAGCCATTACATATCCTGGTATTAATGAGCTTTCCTTCCTTGTGGAAGACAAATACTGTGTCTCATCCCAATTGGTACTCCTGTTCCCCTGGGGGCCTTCTCCTCCCAGGTGATCCTCCCACTAATATCGCCCGCAGGGTCAGGATCAGGAAGCGTCTGTTTTCCCTGACCGCCTGGGAGGAGACTTTAGGTAGGGTTTTTGGGAGGACTCTGCAGTATTCATCACATCACCAAAAGAATTCCAGGGCCGCAACTCCCGGGGGAAGGCCCCTCTCTAGTCAGCAAGAGTCCTACAGCACAAGAGTGCCCTAAATATTATGGGTTTCCTGCAGCCATGCCGCACAGACGGGGACGGATATAATTGTGAGCCATGGAGCTCCTTTATAGTGCGACAGCCATGTTGGTCGCTCGACAACGCCCCCATGCATAGGCGAGAAACCAATCACACCACATTGCATATGGGGACCTATGGCTAGTGGCAATTACATAGCAGATGCATTTGTCTGCATGACATTTAGCTGATACCAATATTTGTTTTGAGACGGGAGAAAATAAATGTTTAAGTGAGTAAGTAGACCATGTGTAGTGATAATGTAACCTGTACAAGCCGATACACGGCATGTAAGGAAATGTGAATTGTAGTCTATTATTCAGATGCAGACATTTTAAAATATCATGAATTGCCCTATAACTCCATGTGTGCCCGGCTTCTTAGTGTGATGTTCACAGGCAGGTCAACTGGTATTTCTGTAAACCAGTTATCAATGCATATATATATTTTACTGCAGTAACATACCCAGTATAAAGCATGAGTATCACTTTTAGGGCTCTTTTTAAAAAAGAAATGCGAGTTTTAACTCCAAATATAACCTGTTTCTTTCCCCAGAACTTCGGGGTGGGATTGCATACAAGGGAGTGTTAAATTGAAGAGCTATAATTAAAATCCACAAAAGATCGGACAGAATGTGCATTGCTGCTTAAAGTTCGACATGAACTTGAAATATACTACTAAGTTATCTTGGTTTTCAGCAGACCTGACAAATGGCTGTGCTCGTACTTATCCATGACTTTGAAAAAGGGGCCATGGAGTCTTCGCTGGGGGGCTGGGTATGGGCCTGAGCAATGGGGAGACATAAATGGAGACAAGAAGCAGTTTCTGGGGGTAGGGGGTGAAGGAACTTTATTTGATCACTAGACACCGTTGTATATGTATACATATCACCTAAGTGAAAGGTGCTTGGTGATACAGGAACACCTTTTCAACAAGAAACCATAGCGCAGTAGGCCAAGGAATGCGCAAAGGGTGAAGTGGTATATTATTAGAAGTTAAGGCTAATTGAGATAATGGCGCCGGGTTTGCGCCAGTTCAGTATGGGGCATTCTATTACTTATGTTCGGTTCACTGGCGCCATCTCGGAGGCTAGTTTTAAGCCGTAGCAGCATGTAAGAGGTAGATCCCATCCAGCTGGCTTGCAATAAATGATCTGCCAGGGCCTACCTCCGTGATTCTCAAGAACACGGACTGTGGAGGGGAAGCCAAGGGGCTGGTGAAGGTTGTTCGCAGCCTGGAGGCATGGAAGAAATGGACGCACACTGTGATAGAGCTGCAGAGCTATAAGACTGGCAGCTGTGCGCCACACAGAACAGCTTCAGCATCGACAATAAGCAATCAGCTGGTGCGTGGTGGTAGGTGAGGCTTTGGCCTAAACAAAAGGTCTAAGCAAGCTAAAGCGGCAAGGGCCAGTGTAGTGGCCTGATTACTTAGCGGCGGTGCTCTTCCTGAATCCCAGTCCTCGTCACAATCCTACTCATGTGGGAGGTTGTGTAGTAGCTGTAAACACATTTTCAATACCAGTTTTGCCTGGGAGACTCCATCTGTCAGCCTAGAAGGCTATCATTCAACTTTCCCTGTCTTCCTGTCACTTGAACACTGCAAAGGTCAGGTTGAGTGCGTTGATGACAGAACAACATTGACATACACTTGCAAGAATTAAGGTGCGAACTGCATCAACAAATCTCCACCTCTCGCTCCCAAAGTGGACTCTTTCAACATAGTTTTACCACTTAACACTCAACGTTAAATTAAACAGTCAGTTGCAGTACTTGAAAATGAGCAGTACTTTCAGCTAAACGTGCATAAATTGTCAGTCACCTGAGCAGGTGGTGGAAGAAGCGTCGTGCGTATCTGCTGATTGAATCTCTGTGCTCCAGCACAGTGGTGTCAGAGAGGGGTCTAGTAGGCACGTAAAATGTCCCGAGGCTTTCCTCCAGGTGTGCTGTGGAGTTCAAAGACAACAGGAGTGAAGGAAGTTAAGATGCTAACATTTCTGGAGGGTGACCACTTTTCATTTTTTCAGCCAGCCATGTTAAACCAACACAGAAAATGTGAGAGCTCCATTTAAGAATGGGGACATGTACAACACCTGATTTAAAAAGGAATCAGCATATACTCGTTAAACTTGTGGGGTAGCCAACTATTAAAAACACACATCGTCAAAGCCAATAGTTTGGGTTTTAGTATAGGTAGGGGAACAGCCATTTACCAGGCACTTCCATAATTATCATAAGGTGACAGCGACTGGAAAATGGTCCAAGTACCTGTGCATATGGCAATAGTGCCTGGAAAATGCCGAATACATATGGACAAGCCACAATTTTAATCTTTGGTTTTACCATGACGTCATTGCAAGAGACAGATGCAAGGATACACATACTGCTTATAAATCAATTGACACACTTAGGCGGTCTCAACAACCTAAATAGGTACAGTCAGGGTCACTGAACATGCACATGTATCCCAGAGCCTTGTTGGAGGTGTGGCTTAAGGGCAGTAAAAAAGTGTGATATGCTCCTGATTGTATAGGCTAATAGGTCTAGTAAAACCAACACATTCATCAGTAAACAAACTGGAGCATTAACACAATGAGGCCCACATTTAGTATCATTCTGAATTCCACAAATACATTCCCCATATCCAACAGCACAACATGGTGGCCCTTTCCTCCTTTCAAAATTACAATAAAACGCACAGAGGATTGGATGGGAGAGTCTTCCCAAAGCCCTGCTCGCTCTACTGCCAACCTTTCTTTTCGGAATCTTAACATTTGCACATGGCTAGCAACTACTACATTTTCCCGAGGGGCAATTTGTTACAACTTCAACCACAAAAATGACACAAATAGTTAATTTCACAGGAATGATCATCAATATAAGTTCAATATTTGGAAATGCGACACAAAAACGTAGCCCAATCTGGAGCCCTTGCTGTACATTAATGGGTGTTCTCATTGGGTGGAACGGTAAACAGATGTAGGCCAGTATCATTTGATGCAAATGCAGTAAACCACAGCCTGCGGGCACAAACTGAAAGGTGGCAAGAGAAGTAAAGTGCCAGGTTTCCAGGAACTGATGTATACTTGAACTGGTGCAAATATGGCAAGATCGTGAGAAAAAAAAAAACAGCTGAAAAATATTTTTTGTCCTATCTGGATAAAATAAATATATAGTCTCAATTTAGTAGGACTGGATTATTTAATACTAGGCTGTTGGGATATTAATGTGGATGGGTGTGGATTGTGGCAGCGGTTGTTGATGGTAACGAGAGTTTTCTCACTTTTCAATGTTTGCATTTCGCATTACGAATACACATACACTAAGGGCCTGATTCATGGAAGTGTTTTATAATGGCGCAATCCCATAGGAAAACGTTCCATGAATCATGCCCTAAGAGTTCTGATGTTTGACAATGCCAATGTATGTCATTTATTGTGAGTAGACAGCGTGCCACATTTTAAGTTGAGTTTTCATTCATATTTCACATTACAATTTACCAACAGACATACACTGCAACAGTTCTACGCAACACATAGGAAAGTGAAGACAATGGCCCTCATTACAACTCTGGCGGTAGCCGTGCCGTTAAAAACGGCACGGCTGTCGCTGGAGTTGCATTTTTTCAGGCACCCGTGAATGGGCAAGAACCGGGTCATGCCGAGTTAGGCAGACCCGGTAATTGCCCATTTTTGGGTGCCGGAATCAAGGGCCTTCCCATCCCTCTCAAAATTCCTTAACCAATCAACTTGCCACTTTCCGCAACCAAGCGTAGGACCCTTTTTGTCAATCCTTGGGTTCTTGACCTTGTCCCAGACTCGCAATCCTTAATACAGCTTGGTTCACTCTCCTGCCAAGCAAGTGTTCTTTCTTGGGCTGTCTCTTTTCCCTTCAAAGGGTCCAGACCCTCTTTGCTTTAAACTTTAGCTTCTCATATGGGTGCGGGCCCCATACTTGAACTATTGTATTATATCCACTTGGTTCACTCTCCAACCAAGTATACAACTCTGTAGTTTCCTTCAGGGTCCCAGACCCTCTTATTCTTGGGTGCGGGTCCCAGACTCGCGGCATTGCATTGTATCCGTGTGGTGCACTCTCCTGCTAAGCATACTACTTTCTCATTTACTTCAGGTTCCCAAGACCCTCCCTTGCATCAGGATCCCAGATCTTCTTACTCTTGGATGCCGGTCCCAGACTCACACCATTGTGTTGTATCCGCTTGGTTCACTCTCCTGCCAAGCATACAGCTGTCTCTCATCTCTTCAGGGTCCCAGACCCTCTGTTCCTGAGCGCCAGAGGCGTTGCTGGGAGCGTGCGGGGGGGGGGGGTCTTTTGGTTGTAGCCCCGGATATAAGCTCTGGGACTACAACCAAAAGGCTATAGCTAGCCCCGAATCCCGCCAGTCCCGACATTAGAATAGCCCCTGATCTTTTCCAGACCTAGCAACGTCCCTGCTGAGCGCACTCTGTTGCTTCACCAGACCCCTCACTGTTCCCATGCAACATGCATACATGTTTGCTTACCTCTCGTTGGTACCAGCGGTTCCCGAGCAGCTCTATCCCTTCTTGAGGCTCTGGTAGCCTTCGGGCATCTAGCGGGGTCTGCAGCGACTCTGCAGACTGATACCTTTTTCCAGTTGCATGGTCTGTCTCTTCTGCACTTCACAGGGTCCTGAAGCTCACGTCAGCTGCTTCTGTGCAGGGCTCCCACTATACCTCTTCAATGGACTTGTCTCTCCTTCTCTCGCATGTGACTCTCCTGCGGCTCTGTTTAAGCTTCAACTGCCTGTGAATTCCCACGTCGGACTGATATACTTCTCAGGGCGATCACTGGCCTTCGGAATCTAGTAAGATAGCTCTGCTTCTTGCGAGAGATCTTTGTACTCGCTGTCATCTTTGCCATCACAGTACCAGCCTTAAAGGTAAATACAAGATACTTTCTATTATCTGGGTTTTCAGTGTTGTCATGAAGGTTAGGTTGACTGAATTGCCAACAAAATATACTAGCTCTAACCAGGGAGAGAGCAGGAGAATTTAGTGTTGGAGAAGAGATCGAATATGGTAAAGCGGAGTGATACCACAATCTCTGGTGATGGTCGTCCCCAATCCCACAGAAGAGATTCCTTCCCCATGTAATCCTCCCTTGGTGCACCACCCCCAGAGGGACAATTGTACTGTGGACGCGCTGCCCTGGCACCATGGCAAAGGTCTTCCCCTCGGGGAGAAGGGACAACATCCTCAGATTTGTCACATACCTCTCCCCTTATCTTCAGACCACTCCCATTAGAGCTCCTTCTAGGATCTTGCAAGGGCCTGTTTGGTACAGAAAGATTTATTTTTATTTTCCCAACACAAGCCAGTATAGACTCAACGGTTTCTATCTCCTCCCAGGAGACTAAGGAGAATATTTTCAGGCAGGGGGATTAAGGCCAGCTATGATTTTACCAGAATCGGGGAAATCCGTCCTAATAATGACTTCTCCCGGAAGACCAAATATGAGGGCTGAGTTCATGAGGAACTCCTTTACTTGTATGGTAACTGAGACTGGAGTTCTCCAGTAGATTTCTTGGTTGCCATGAACAGTGGTCACCCTAATTGGCCTTCCCCTTTCCAGACCTGCAGCTTGTTTAAAGTCAGGTCGGATGGGCGTTTGTTTGCTCCCAGATACGACTAATGCGTAAGCAGGATGTCCATTTGGTTCATGGGTTTTGAAGGGCTCTGCATAACAGAAACAATTACTGATGGTATCCATTTCTTCTTCATTATCATGAAGAAATTCGTATTCCTCACCGTTATTCAACCAACCTCCACAGGCTCTTCCCTCTGATTTATGGGGCAAATTCTAGCTATAGGGCCCTTTTCTCTCCATGAGAAACAGGTAACTATGGGAGTTCTAAATACTCTGCTCTCTTCGGGTCTTATTCTTCCTTTATCTTTTGTCACTAGCGTTTTTTCCTCTCAGATTCCCGAACCCGTCCTACTGGTTTTTGGTGAGCTTTCAATCAACTTCTCCTCGACTTGTATCTTTGTTTCAGGATGAAAAGGTTTCTGAGGACCTAATTTAATATCCTTTTTTTCCATCATCCGTTTCATGTACAAGTAGCCTCTACATGATTTTGGGCAGTTTCTATAGGAAAAGCCAAGGTGGGTTTGCTCAGATGAGGTGGACGGTATCCAATAATTATAATGAACAAAAGAACAAAAAACAGAATGAATTTACAATAAAAACATTTACAGGGAAAACATAACGAATTAATATATATATATATATGGGTGGGGTAAGGGCTTTAAATGGTGGGGAGGGGTCTGGGTGGGATGGGTTTAAAAGCATGGTGAAATGGGGCGTTTGGGGGCTCAAATTAGAAATAAATTATTAAATAAATTAAAACATAATTTTTTCATTGTGCAATTTTTGTTGTAAATTCATTTATTCGTTAAATTCACATAGAAAGAGGTGGACTATTTGTAAAGTTGTTCCAGAGCAAGAGCCTCTAGGATCTGTGGGAGGGTTTTCTCTCCCAGCCATAGTGACAAGGTGTTTTAGATTCTGGCCCCTAATTCTACTGGGGCTTCACCTAGTTTAATCTTGTTTCTCTAAATGTTTTTCTGTCGAAATTTTCAGTTTGGCCCACTCTGAGTAATAAATCCTGTTTGATTTTGTCAAACAAAGTAAGTCCCAACGTATTAAGGGTCTGATAGGATGTGTGTGGGTCTTGCGCAATAGCACCTGGAGCATTCCAAGTGCTGAATGGGATTACCACAATAAATGATCTCAGGCGCAAATAACCAGACAGATTCCAAGAATATGTCAAAATACTACTTTATTATCAGTTCAATAAAGTAGGGAAACCCTGGTGAACAAACAGATTGTAGCTCACACACTCTCACTGCATTTCGGTTACACAACATTTTTTATATCTCGACATACATTAGCTATGACGTCATCTTATGTGGATAACAGTAAAAACCTACTGGGTGGAGGGATTGGTTAAGGGAAACATATACATATAGTTTGTGCAAGTGTTAGTATCATCATTGGATGCCTCTTATCTGGTAGGCACGCCTTGAACCACCACTACCTACATAAAATACAGATAACGTAATACCAGGGGGGCGTGCCCTGAGCTCATTTGGTGAGGATGCTTCTCATCTGAGCTCCCGCTTTGGATCTTGTTGTAAGATCCTGCACCAGGTGCTGGAATTAAGATCGGAGGGATCTAAACATAAATCTGGTGGGCTGATAACAGAGAGCGCTGCCTGGGCGACTCTCCGGAAGAAATCGAACCCGTGAAGCTGAGTACAGAGGTGTGGGAAAGAGCATCCGGAGCAGCAACCAAGATGGCAGCAACGAGGATGCAGTGAAGCTGGACTGCCGACTCATGGCCATACTGAAACCAGGACCATGCGTACTAAACCCTGCAGCAACAGTGGATTTCGCCGCTCAGCAGCCACTGCGACCTGGCTGCCTGGCCGGTGTTCTGGCTTATGGCGCCGCCCCCGGATTGAGACGGGGAAGAGGGACAAACTGAAGTGGACCGCCAGGGTGACAGTTAGAGAGACCCCTCACCCCCACCAGAAACAACATCACGCTGTGGGGTCCTGCAGTGTGATAGCACAGCCCGCAAGGGAAGCCAGAGACGAACCGGAAAGCTGCCGGAGCAGGAGTGAGGGATCTCAGGCATCGACCAGCTTTGGAGTGTTAGAGGTACCAGGATGGCAGCCGGAGCTGACGCAGCCTGCGGCCCAAGTGCACTGAGTGTGTGCCACCCGCATCCCTGCATCAGGGGCCACACAAACCCTTGCAGGCAATAGGGGCGAGACCAGGCGCAGTCCCCTTCCACATATAGCTGCAAGCCAGATGGGCACCTCGAGGGAAAGAAACAGTCTGTGAAGCCTTCAGCCCACTGCTTGATGCGAGAGGTGACGGGACCTTTGAGACAGGCAGAAAGGATGTGCAGACCGCGAGGAGGGGGGCACCCTTTGAACACTACCGCAGGGGAGTAACCAGTGGGGAGAGCCTGAGGAAGGAGCACCCCAGACCTAACACATTGGGGCGGCATACTAAGCCAATGGAAGACCAGAGTGGTAATAGAAGACGGGAGGCAACCACAGTGGCGCCTTAGCACCCCTGGTAACTGAGGAAAAACACTGGAAGAGCTGCAAGCAGGAAAGTGTGGGAAGATCCGTACCGGAGGTCTGACACAAGGAAAAAGAAAGCGAGAGACGGGTCAGTAGACCCAAGTGACACTAACAACAACGATCTGCAGAGGGAGGGACCATGTTGCCTAGGAGCTGTGCCTGGGTGTGCTTACGGAAGTGAACCACACTAACACACCGCCATAACACTGGACACGCCTGGTCTAGATATCGCCTTTGGATGTTGGACAGAAGCAAACAAGGGAAAGCCACGCAAATCATCATGGAGGCCTACGCTCGGAAGGAGGGGAACAGTCCAACGCGACAGGAGGAGAGGGAGATGGCTGCTACAATACATCAAGCGGCAGTGGTATGGCAATGTTTTATTTATATAGCGCCTATACACAGGCAAGTGTTTCAAAGCGCGCAAGGAGGGTGGGTACAGGGGAAAAAACAACAGTCGCTCAGAGCTCGTGAAATTCTGAGCGATAATTGTCTGCACAGGCAGAGTAAGTGCGTAAAATACATTTCACAGTTAGGGGGAAGCAAATAGGCCGGACGGTGATTCTGCAATTTTACCAGTGCAATTAAGGGGTGAAGGCAAGGGAGAACAGACAGACTATCTTCAGGCATGGTGCGCAAGGATCGTGCAAGTGCACACAGTCATAGGGAGGGGGGTCCAATTGGACGCGGTCGGTGGAGAATGGGGTAAGTGCAGAGAGAGCCACTCTCTAGAGTTACTTCTCAAGTGCATGGAGTGGTGCCAGGGACCAGTGAGTCTCTGAGGTACACCAGGCGGCCAGTCGACAAGCTGTAAGGAAGAGGAGGGAGGGAAAGAGCAGGGAGTTTGGTTAGGAGGGAAGAGGGGAAAAGGAAGGTCTTGAGGAGTTTCCAGAACTTCAGAAGAACAGGTTCAAGACAGAGGGTGGCACCTGCTGAGGATAAGGATCTCCCTCCAAATCCGTGCTTGGAAAACTGGCTCACTCGCAGAAGGTTGGAGGTAAATGGGCGCAGGGATCATGAGGGACAGCATTTACGCAAGCAGCGTTGCAGGTAGGTAGGTCCCAAGCCCCAGAAAGCCTTGTGTATAATGCAGAGGGTCTTGAACTTCATCCTTGCAACCACGGGGAGCCCGTGAAGGGATTTCAGCACCGGAGATATGCAGTCTCTGGGCTTGAGGCCAAGGATAAGCCTTGCATTTCTGTTCTGGATGAGTTGCAAAGGGCGCAGGGCTGAAGAAGGGAGGCTGAGGAGAGGCTGTTGCAATAGTCAAGCCTAGAGAGAACCAGGTCTCTAGAGACAGTGGGACGCTGGGGGAAAGTGAGAAAGGGTAGAGTACCTCTGAGGAGGTGTAGCTTATAGTTGGACTTTTTAGAGATGTCCGAAATGTGAGAGGTGAAGGAGAGAGTGGAATCAAAAATGACCCCCAGGTTTCTTGCCACACAGGTGGATGCGGGCGCAGGGCCAAGGGAGGCCGGCCAGAGTGAAAGAGGGAAAGCGGGTGCAGGGGTCCCAATGCAAACAATCTCAGTCTTACTGGCATTAAGGCAAATGTCATTTGTAGCACACCAGGACTGAATAGCAGACAGTCAGTCAGATATGAGCCAGGAGGAAGAGGATGAAAGAAAGTTGTGTCTCAGCCGCATAACACTGGAAGTTAAAGAGTCAAGTGGAAATTACACGTGCCCGAGCAGCCATATAGATGTTGAAGAACCAGGGGGATAGGTTAGATCCCTGGGGAACGTCACAGGCTGAGCGAGCTATAGTTGTGAGAAAGGCTGAGTTCCACCTGAGATGGGCGGTCAGAGAGAAAGGAGGTTAACCACGCCGGAGCCTGACCTGTGATTCCCAGGGTGTCACAGAGACGTGCAATCAGGATATTGTGGTTAACCGTGTCAAAGGCAGAGGAGAGGTCAAGAAGAACGAAGGCAGAGGGAGTGTTAGTGTCAAAAGTTTGAGAGCAAGTCTTCACGGGTGTTCAGAAGAGCCGTTTCCATGCCTCTGGATGCTCTAAAGCCAGACTGATGGTCATGAAAGCAACCATTAGATTCAGTGTGAGGGTCAGCCGAGAGATCACCAACTTCTCCAGGAGTTTGCCCAGGAAAGGAGTGATGGAGATAGGGCGGTAGTTTGCCAGAGGGCAGGGGTTGGCAGAGGGTTCTTTTGAGCAGAGGGTGCACAAGAAAGTGCTTAAGGGCAGTTGGGAAAACTCCAGTGGAAAAGGAGAGATTGCGGAGATCAGCCAAGGCAGGGACGAGGGAGTCAATATCGTCTTTAATGGTTTTTATGGGGCAAGGGTCCACCTGTTTGGATGAGGCCTTCATATATCGGACTTGTCTGCTGACCTCATCAGGTGTGACTGGTGAGAGAGAGGAGAGGGTAAGGGGAGGGGGGTCAAGGGAGGCTCTGATGTTAGTGTATGCTGTGGTGTGGAAGAGAGGGCGGAAAGGATGTCTTTGGTTTTTGCAGTGAAGTGTGCAGCCAGGGCCGAGCAAAGGTCCTGGGTGGTGTGACAGAAGAAGAGGCTGCTTTAGGATTGGCCAGTTCCTTGCAGACTTTGAAAAGTTTGGCCGTGTTGTTTGAAACAGCAGAGATGCAGGCTTGAATAAAGACTCTTTTCTTGGAGCGGATGCAGAGTTGATATTGTCTTTGAAGGAGGCAGCAGGCCAGCTCGTCAGATGGTTTGCCCGACACGTTCCATTTCCACTCAGCTGCCCTACACTTGCGTTTAAGTGCGGCTAGGTCGGAGTCGTACCAAGAGTTGCACTTTTTGGAAGGCTTCAGTTGGACCCTGTTGACAGGGGCAAGAGTGTCCAGAGTGTTGGAGATAGAGAGATTGAGGTTAGCGAGGACTGTATCCGGGTGGGAGTCAGCCGAAGGAATGGGAGGAGAGTAGATGGAGGCAAAGTCAGCCCCTGTCACTTTTTACATGGGTCTGGTGACTTTAAAGTCGGGTGGCTGTGCTGGGTGCGTTGCTGCAAGGGGAGAGGAGAGCTTCAGAAGTGCTGAGAGAAGAGAGTGGTCAGTCCAAGAGAGGAAGGTGGTGAGAGGGACAGAGTGAGGGATGTCAGTAGAGATGTAAGCATCCAAGGTGTGGCCCGCGGTATGCGTGGAGCCAGAGGGTAGGATAGAGAGGGATAGAGGTTCGCAGAAGCTGCGGAAAAGACCTGAGGAGTCAGGAGAGCCCAGATGGATGTTCAGATCATCCATCAGGAGCAGTTGAGAGGAGGAGGAGAGTAGGGAGGAAGCCAGATCAGCCCATTCCGAGAGGAAGAGAGTAGCCTGACCTGGTAGCTGATAGAAGATGGCAATAATGCAATAACAGTAGCAGATAGGCCCGTGCAACAATGTACAGCGCACCATTACTTAGACCCTCATGATTTGTTGTCACTCTCTTACCATCCTTGGACATTTGGCTCGTTAGCAGCATGTAAGCAATGAAACCCAGGTGCAAGGTAACAACGTCAGACAACTGCCTTTGTTAGCTAATTAGCCTACCATCTCATCAGTTAGGCCCTAAGCCAAGGCTTCGTCTTTGTAGTTGACCTTGCTGACTGTTCTCTTCCCCCTTCCTGAATCGCGTGTGAGGAGACTATGATTTCGTCCATTTTGCCCTTCTATTTAATGTTATTTGATTCAATTATATTGGATGCTATTACTCTCCTTGGCATCTGGAGACTTAGTGCTCCATTCTGCATGCGATTTTTACATCTTTAATTGAACAATACTTGACATTTGCAACTGTTCACTCCTTTACTTAATCTAAGAGAAATATGTCCTGCGTACATAGCTTATTCTCTTCGACTCCTTTCGAGCAATGTAGTTGCTCTTGCTGCGGCATCCTTGATTCGGAGCCAAGCAAATCCCTTTGTTCTTGCACAAATTTGTATTCCAGTGTCTGCCAGCATTACAGCCTTGGTTTCCCTTCTCGAGGCTTCTTGCTTACTATTAAACGATGGCTGACGTCCATTTTCTTAGCATGGCTGCTTTACTTGCGTTATATCTCCTACTTTAGCATGCTTCTATGTCTCATCTACATTGCGATTCAGCATATATACATTTATTACATCTCTTGTCACTTATCTTCTTAGTGTAAATGTTTTTTCTTCATATTCGCATAGATTTACTTCATCACTTTAATCACATTTTTGTTCTTTAGATGTCCATACATCGAGTTCAGTGCGTCCACGTATCTTCTCTCTTTAGTAGCGTCACTTTACATCTGCCAGACTTCACTTATAGTTACTACTATATAATCTACTGCATCAGTTCAAGGGTGCATTCGATACGGTTGTCTGAGCGCATAACGTCCCTCATACCTTCAATGTGATATTGGGATAATACCAGGTGTCAAGCACAGTGTTTTCTTGTTCTTCCAGTTTGATGACGTGAAGGGTGAGCTCTATAAATGATGTGCACATCTGCCCCTCTGCAGTCTCCTTTTAGTAGGAGTGCCAGATATGTTTTTAAGTCGTCTCCCGGCTGAAATTGTTGGGCCAAACGTTCAAAGTTTTGGAAAACATTTTCCTAAATCTTCCCCTAATCTATATGGCTGTAAAATCCTGAGAGGGAGGATGGGTCTTTGTTGTGCTGCTACTACTTTAGCAATACCCTTCTGGTACCTTGTTTTATACCTAAACATCCTATTTTCTGCTGCGTGGGAACCGGACAGCCTCCTTGGCATGCAGCGCGAGGATGAGCAGAGTCCAAATCAAGCCTGAAGGTAATAATACAAATATGTATGCATTCTTGGGTTTGTGTCTATAATCGTGCGTGTGCGTGTGCGTGTGCGTGTGTGTGCGTGTGCGCGCGCGCGCAGGTGAATGAGTAAATGCTGTATGAATGTGTGTGCACTGTGCTTGCATTTATGCTGGATCTGGGGGCTGTTGGTTTGGTGTAGCAAGGGGTCATTTGGCAGGAAGTCTTGATTTTCTTTCTGTGGCATGGTATTTATTACTGGGCATCAATGGTAAAGCAAACTGTGTAAATTGTTGTTACATGGCTAGAATGGCCTACTTTGGTGCGGCAATGTGCTTATATTTTTGCGATTGGTGCATGGCATATTACGCTGGGCATTAAGGGTAAAGGCAACATTGTACATGTTATTTCATGTTATTTCATGGCTAGGATGTTCGACAATACAATATAAATGCATTTTTGTGGTGTGCTAGAATATCCAATTTTTACATGTTTTTAGATTATTTCATATGACCGTACTTCACGTTACAATAGACACATCGCTAAGGGAGGAAGGATAGCTCAGGGGTAATGCGTTTGTCTTGGAAGCAAATCAACGCGGTGCAACACAGGTTCGAATCCTTTTACCCACACATTGAAACTACTCGCTGGAATTAAGCGCATTATAAATGAACAATACAATTAAAAAAATTTTTTAAAATACTTATCCGCATGTACTAAGAAAGTGAAGAAAATTGTTTTTTCCAATTACTTACACCTTTATAATTAGTACATGGATTATTATCAAATTTGGCAGGGTATGATCAGTGGCTTGTCAAATTTGGTCACAATCCAACCATAGGTTCAAGGGTTAGAGGGCAAAGCACTTTTGCATTTCCTATGTAAAGTTTAATCGAGTTAGGTTGTCTTACAAAAATGCCATCCTTTGTCCAAACCTACGCTATCCTATGTTTAATCCATACCACTAATAACTCAAATAACAAACATCTGCCTATGTAAATTGTTCCCCATTATAATTGGCTTTGGGTGGCTGGCTTCTGACCCCCACTCACTTGGGTCTTTGGTTACCTCTTTCAGGCCCCATCCTGGTGGCTGAGTTCAGCATCTGGGTCTTTTAAGTCTTGTGACTTTTCCGGGAGCATGTCATTCAGGATCTTTGGGCAAGTGTTTGTATTAAATCACAAAGTTCGTCATGTATTTGGTCTTGCAAACTTTTTCCTGGTTGTCTTCTAGCCCTACTTGGGCTATCTGGCCCATTAGACCTTCTGTGTACTGGACAGTGTCCACCCCCTCGTGGGGTACGCAGTGTCTCAGCACTTCGTGGGCTATCCAAACTTGTGTCAGCCCCTGGTGGGATTTCTGGCCTCGCAGACCACCTGAGTCTCAGGTTGCTTTTATTTATTTATTTATTTATTTGCATTTGTTGAGCGCACATCAGACCGAAGGCATCGTGGCACTTGTTACAGTGTTGCTTATACTTAGTTACATATATTTAGGTCTGTAAGTGTTACATTGGACGCAGATATCATTACATATATACATTGCGTGGCAAGTAGTTGGGAGCGAATGGTTAGTTGAAGAGGGTAGTTTTAAGTTTTTTTTGGAAGGAGGAGAGAGATGTTTCAGCTCTGAGATCAGTGGGGAGGGAATTCCATAGCTTAGGTGCGAAGAAGGGGAAGCCTATACCTCCTGCCTTGGTCCTATTGATGCGAGGTATAGTGAGTCGATTGGTGTATTGTTGTCTGGTCGGTCAGGTGGATTGAGATCTGTATAGAGTGTCAGATAGGTATGAGGGTGCTGTGAAGTTGATACATTTATGAGTGGTGGTGAGAATTTTGAGGAAATGCGGTCCTTGACTGGGAGCCAGTGAACTGTCTTCCTGGCTTGTGTGATATGGTCTCTTTTTGGTATGCCGAGTGATGCTCTAAGGGCGTTGTTTGGAGTTGTTTGGAGTCTAGATATGTTTTTCTCAGATATGCTTTCACCCCCTACTGGGGTATTCTATATATCAGCCCCTCGGGGGCTTTCTGCTTTCATACCCCAGCAGGAGGTATTGGGATGGTCACCCCGGTTCAGGCAGTTCCCAATGTTAGCCGCTTGTGGCATTCTGGGTTTCTCCCCCCGGCATGGAGTATCCACTGCTCTGCCCGGCCACCTCCTGGTACAGCCCGTGTAGCTTCTTTGCTTGTGCTTGCCTCAACAGTGGCATAATTCAGGCATCATCGGTAGACACTGTGTGGCTGCGCAGCCTACAGCATTCCTCCTTGGGTGGTTCAGCTTCAGCCTACACTGGTGGCTTTTGACTCCGATAGTTGCTGTTCCTGCGCCAGTAGGGCCAAGCTCCTCTAGCTGGAGTCCAGACTCTAGGGAGCAGCACTCCATGGGTCTGGTAGCTGCACTGCGGCTCCCGTCGGATACACAAGATTGGCAGCGGACTCTGCCTTCCACCAGAGAGGGACCTCATCGGTGCTGTGGCTCCGCAGTTGCACAACTCTTCTTCCCACTTCTTTCAGTGCAGCTCTCTGCCTCTTCTACAGACACCACAAGTCGTCCCTCCTCCCCCGAGAGCAGAAAGGGAGAATGGATTGCTTTTTGGTTTCACACATTAATGTTAACAGTTGCATGTCAGAGAGTACCCCAGCCTGTCTTAAAGGGCTGTGCCTATTATTACCTTGGCCAGTTCCTACGTATGCCAGTAACAATGTGTTATCAGTGTATGAGGGAGGTTTGGTTAAATCCGGGCCTGGCGTCTCCTTGTCTCCTAAAGTGTCACCCCTAATGGGACATGCTTGCCCTGTCCCCTACGGAGGGTGTTGCGTTAAGGGCTCACTTCCCTAGTCCCAAAGGGGATGGCTCCGCTTTGGGGAGAATTCCCTAGATTCATCTCACATCCCTTTCCCTTAGTTTGGAGCACACCTCAACTAAGGTAATCACTCAGGGAAAGACACCGCTCCCCCAAACCCATGGGGTTGTGTCGTCCTCTGGGAATTCTTCTCAGAATGACAGAGGGGAGTATTTCTCTGCAGTGCTTTCGTGAGGATTCTGTTGAAGGAGGTTTGGGAATGCTGGGAAATCTGTCCCTTTGATTAGATCCTCGGGTACCTTCAGAGCTGTTGGCTCTTCCCTGACTTCTAGGGCGAGTGGGACATTTGGGTATACCTTAGCATCTCCAGGGACAGAGGTTAGTTTTACTTCTTTGCCCAAGTCCAAGCTGTCTGGACCAAGCAGGAATGATTGGATTGCAGTGTGTTGGCTGCCTGAATCAATTAAAGCAATAGCCAAGGTATTATTCACTCACACGGTTTCACAATCTTGGAAGGGGCGGTTGTAACATAAGAGCATGTAGGCTTCCTCAGAGCTCTCCTCTTCTGGTTCTTCCAACTCTCTCCACTCCTCTATTACTGCCCAACCTATTTTCACAGGTTCTGTGGGTTGTTTCTATGGGCATGCACAGGTAAAATTACCCTTCTCACTGCATGAGAAACACGAGGGAATATTGGAGGAATTACTTTTGCCTAACAGTCTCTCCTGTTGTCACATGAGATTTGGGAGGGGGGGGGGGGGTTATTGGTCTCCTAGCTATCTCTTGCTTATTTTTCAGGACAAAGCAGGGTGGAATCTCTTGGCCCTTGATTGGTTTGAGGTTTCTCTGGGGGTTAGGAGCATCACATAATGTTATCTGAGGAATTTAAAAGCATCAGAACGGGCCTGAGTAATCTGAATGGCTGTCGCAAGGGAAGGTTGCCATTGTTGTAATACAGCTCACGGGGGAAGGAGGAGAGGGGAATTACTCCAAGGCCAGGGTTTCCAGAATTCTGGTAAGGTCTTCCTCCCTAGCCACTGGTTTACTAGATTTTGGACCCTGCCAGCTAATTCCATCAGCTTCTGTCTCATTTGGAAGCAACTGGATGTTCTTGTGCTTCCTCTGAAAAAAAACGACGGCATCAGCCAACCTTTCCTATGAGGGCTGTTTTATTGCGCTAAAATGAGTAGTTCCATCCATATTGCTGATCTGCTAGGATAGTTGTAGTTTGCTTTTAGTAAAAGGGTTAGATAGCAGGTTTTGAGAGGCTTCTATGTCATTTCATCAACGGGTGTCATTTCAATGGTTTTTTTACAAGTATTTTTTACCGAAAAAACTCATTGAAATGGATTTCTATTTTTGGGGCGTTTCACCCAAAGCCTATTGTTTTTGAATTATTATATGCACTTTCCTAACCCCCTATATATTTCAATGTGTTTTATCGGTAAAAAATACTTGTTAAAAAAACCATTGAAATGACCCTTGTCGATGAAAGAACGCTATACCTTTGAGAGAGGGGAGGGTCTAACACCACACTGGCCAATAGGGACTAGTTTGTCTCCAGGCTTGGATATACAAAGTTCTGTTGGAAATTGACTATTTTGGGTCATTCGAATCCCATTTCTGACTCAACTAGTGGTAAGTCAGACAGTTTTAATAAAGAAAAGCTCAACTACCCTTAAAGCTATTGTGATCGGCTTGCCTAACTTCAAAAGAAAATAATAAAATGCTGTCTCATAAATTCCATTCTCTGTCCAAACCTAGGTTATCCTATGTTCTATCCCTACCATAAATAACCTGAATAAAAAACATCTGCCTAAGTAAATTGGTCCCCACTATACTTGGCTTTGGGTGTTTGGTTTCTGACCCCAAGCAACTTTTGTCTTTGGTTTTCTCTTTCAGGCGCTGGCCTCAAAGAGTTCAAAATCAGGATCTCTTAAGTTTTTATCTTCTACGGCAGCATGTAGCTCGGGATCCTTGGGCAGGTGTTTGTATTAAATTACAAAGTGTGTCTTATATTTTGTTCGCAAACATTCTCCTAGTTGTCTTTTAGCTCTAATTGGGCTTTCTCTTTACTGGATAGCATCTATACCCTCGTGGGGTACTTTGTGCCTCAGCACCTTGTGGGCTTTCCGCTTTCTCACCCAGGCACGGGGTATGGGGATTGTCAACCCAATGCAGGCAGTTCTCAATATTAGCCCCTTGTGGGTTTATGGCTTTCTCAGCAGCAAGGAGTAGGGGGATTATTACCCTGGTTCAGGTAGGTCTCAATGTTAGTCCCTCATGGGCTTTTGGCTTTCTCACCCCAGCATGGTGTATGTACTTCTCTGTTTGCCTGCCTCCCAGTTCCTGGTACAGCCTGTGTACCTTCTTTGCTTGGGTTTCCCTCTGCTGAGGCAGTGGCACTGTTCGGGCTTCTTTGGTAGACTATGTGTGGACGCACAGCCTTCAGTGTTCCTCCTCTGGTGGTCCAGCGTCAGTTCCAGCCTAGACCAGTGGTTTCCGACTCAGGCAGTCGCTGTTCCTGCACTGGTAGGGCCAAGTTCCTTCAGCTCGAGTCCCAACTCCAGGAAGCAATGTTCCACGGGTATGGTAGCTGTGCTGTGGTTCCCGGCGGATACACAGGATTGACGGCTGACTCCACCTTCCACCCGAGTGGCACCTGTACTGTTCCATGCTGCTTCGTTTGCACAGCTCTCATTGTTTTGTCCAATGCAGGTCTCTGCCTCTTCGCTTCTCAAGACATCACAAAACTCTTACGACGAAAGGGAGAATGGATTGGTTCTCGGTCACACACATTGATCTCAAAAGTTACTGGTAAGAAGCCACCCAACCCTGTCTTAAAACGCTCTGCATATTATTAACTTGGTCAGTCCCTAGGTATGCCCTTAATGTGGAATCAGTGTATGAGGGAGGTATAGTTCAATCCCTGTCTGGCTTCTCGGGTCACAGCAACTTGGATTCCGCTTTCCCTGTCCCCTAGGGAGGGTGCTGTGAAACAGGCTCACCGCCCTAGTCTTAAAGGGGATGGCTCCCCTTTGGGGAGAAGGGACCAATTCCCTGGATTCATCACATTAGCTACACAGTCATATTGATCTGTATCGATTTTTTATGCCCATCTAACAATCTGTTTTTGGATCTAAACATCTCCCTCTCTTTGGGCCTATCTTTCTAAGAAGCTATTATTGTGCCTATCAGTCTTTCAGTCTATCGAGCCTATCAATCAATTAATGTATTGTTGCAGCCATCAATCTATCTTTGGGACTATCCATTGGTTTTTTCTTTGGGCCATTCTGTCTTTGGAACTACCATCTATCGTCTATTTTTGGGTGTCTCTACCTATCAATCGATATTTGGATATATGTTTCTTGTCCTTTGATCTATCTCTGTCCTTCTTTGGGTCCCTTTCTCAATCTTTAGGTCTAGCTTTCTGTCTATCTTTGTGGCTATATAACATTATGTGGATGTATCCATCTGTCATGTGTTTGGGTCTATTTATCATGGCTTGTATTTGCATGGAATTTGATATCACTCCCTGTATTGTTCGTTGTATTGGTAGTAATGTCACTTTACACAATCATTGTATACTGCTTCTATGTAATGTATGTCGTTTGTAACATTGATTGCTATCCTTTAAAGGAGCAACGTATGCTTAGGCCCAGTTAAGTAGTGTAGGTTTTTTAGAAACGGATTTGGATTTTCCCACAAAATAATAGTCTTGTAAAAATTGTAAACCAATTGAATCAAGTAATAAAAAAAAATAGAAAATAGTGTAGGTTTGTTCACAATGGCACTTTACCTGGAATACGTGTGGGTGTTGCAGTGCAAATAGCTTTAGTCGTAAAACAGTTGAAAGATCTTTTTTTTACATGTAAAATAAAGAACAATTTCTTTCCTACCTTGGTGCATATGATACAGTTTGTGAGTCTAGCACCCTGTGAGGGCCCCTTCGTGTGCTGCCATATGGTTCCTATTAGTGTTAGTTTTCTCTCTCTATGGGTGTCTCTTTAGGTCTTTGGTGAAGATCCATTCATGGGTTCAAAGGTTATAGGGGATAGCACTTTTGCATTTTCCTATGTGAGGTTCTAGCGATCTATCTTTGGGTGTCTATATGTCCTTGGGCCAACCTAGCTATCTATTGGTTTGTGTCTTTGGGTCCATCTACCCAACAATCTGTTTTTGGGTCTTTTTGTCTATTTATTGTTTTGGGGGTCTCCATCTAGCTATCTATGGGTCTGTCTGGTCTTTGGATGTATCTTTGTGTTTATGGGTCTCTTGATCTTTCTTTGAGCCACTCTACCTGTTCATATTTCATATTACCAACATACTACACTACCACGTCCATGTGTTTATGCTGAGACAGAATGCTCTATATTAGGTGAAGTTTAGAAGTATCTTTGCGTTTCACATTATGAACACATATGGTAGGAGAGTTCTGATGTTGTACAGGTTCATGCTTTTTTGTGATGACACCAAATGTACTATTTTTAGATGAGTTTTCATATGTTCGTCTATCGCATTGTTAACACATAAAGTGAGTGTTCTGCATGTCAGGAATAAATATAAATTCCCAATTTATTTGAAAGTTAATGGGCCTCATTACGAGTTTGGGGGCAGCCATGGAGCTTCCAGCTTCCAGCTCCATGGCTGCCTCCAAACCGGGCTCCTTTTCCGGGTTCCTGCAATGGGGACTTACCGGGTCATTCCGACATAGAAGAACCCGGTAAGAAGTCCTTGCAGGAACCATTCCCCATTCCCATTTGAGCTCCCATAGGGCTCAATGGGAATGGGGAGGGAGGTAACAATGGGCACATTACAGGTGTCCCGTTGTTACCTCCTTCTTCCCCTCGCGGGACCCGAAAAGCACGCCTGGTTTTACCAGGCGTGCGATCCGGGTCCCGCGATGGGAAGCTTGTAATCGGCCCTGACGGAATGAAGGGGGCCGGTCCCGTACCGGCCCCCTTCATTCCGTCAGCGCCAGCCTTATAATTAGGCCCAATGTCTCGAATTTTGTTGATGTGATTTACAAAAGTTTCGAAGCATGCACAACTTCAAGGTAAAGTGCATACATGTGCCAAATAACTCCAAATCAAAAGACAATTTCGAAAAATCGTGTTCCTGAACATTAGTTTTCCCTATGGAGATCTCGATTCTAACAAAGAAAATGAGTTTTATTCAACTTCTTACAGCCTTTGAACCAGTGCATGGATGCCTACCAAATGTGACATGCGTGATCATATCAGTCACAGTGAATTGCTTACTAAATGGGACGAAGATACATCTTAAAAAGTTATACTGGAAAGCGATTTATTATAAGCTTCATATTATTTCTGTGACCACGGCAGTAGAATATATATATATATATATTACATTACACAGTCACATGAATGATGGGATTCTAAAATTCATGGTAATAGTATAAGCCCCATTATCTGTAGATGTCAACCAGTCGGAATCCAAAACTATTGTACATGCAAATTGAAAAAATGCAATGGCTAACGTTTATCGATATTTTGGTAACATTTACAGACTACCATGACCCGATGCACCTTGAGGTTTGTTAGGACGCAAAAAGAACACTACTTTACCAGTTAAATATTTTTTATATTACATGTAAATGAAATTGTGACTCCTCAGCTCTAATCCATAAACCAAAATTACAATTTTGGTGATTTATGGGAAATAAATTGCGGGCATTTCGTTATCCCACTGAGTTATGCAATAAACTACGTTATTTTTGTTTTAAATATATATATATATCTATATAAATATATACATGTTTACATGCCCATATAAGCATTACATAATCAGCAATTCATTGTAATCCTTCATAATGCCCTGCTTTTTATTAGGTTTAATAGCCCTATGAAATGCTTTCACTGAGCGATTAACGCTTTAAAGAGAGTCAAACTGCCAGTGAATTAGGTCTTTTATTATCATCGATCTAAATTATAAAGTAATTTGCTTTCCAAAATAGCGGCCAATTTAGATTAAAACTGAATACTACAAGGGTATCGGGAAGACGAGGCTCACTGTCTCCTTTGTCACGCTGGTTTCTTGACGGCAAGTTTTTTGTCCCTGGAACAGCCATTTCTCAGCGAAATCAGAGCCACAACAGCACACTTACAGATTCATTAGAAAGCGCAGCTTGATGCTGAAGGAAGCGAGACAAATCCCAGCGACCGCTTTCGCCGCGTTCCACTAATAGTAATAATGAGGGTATCTATTTGGGCACCATGCAGCAATCCTGCATTGCAGCTGTCATCACATAATTCAGCAATGAATAAATACATGCATATCCATGTACATCATCTCAAATGATCCGGCTCCCAAAGGGTGTTACCGAAGGCCATCAGAGCTCTCTGCAGCTCCACTGCAACTACAGTCCTCATCAGGAACCCAGGGCACGCAGGAACCTGATCCATCCCACTGCCCCGTAGGCGAAGCACCCCTTGATAAGATGGCCGCTGCCCACACCCCGGAAACATTAGTGCAACACCCTGCACTCTACTAGATGCTGACTGGGCAGAAGGCAGACAAATGGAATTCACCAACAGAAGCAGGATGGGGAAGGCGGCTCTCTCAAAGGCCGGTACCTAAGGCCATCGGAGCTCTCTGTAGCTCCCCACAGGATGAAGTCCTGCCTTCCATGTGTGACATCTGAGGAAAGGCCAATTCCAAAGGCCTGTAACCCGCCCTGCATCGATCCACAGTAGGAATCTGTACACTGCTGCCATTCCTGACAAATGCATCGTGAAATCTGACACCTTCTCGGCGCCTCAAGGTACACACGCATTTGGCTCCTTCCACAATGCTGCAACGCTAGACTGTGCCAAGTATTCTATTAGCCCTCCGACACCCTCCGGTCCAATCTCAAATGGTATGTTGCCTGACCCACACCTGATTGCTGCATTTACTGCAGCTGCAGCAATGCCAAACCAACTCCCTTCTGCTATGCTGCATGACGCTAACATCCCATCTCGCTGCCACAAACCCTTGCATTACCAGCACTCCCGCAGGAGACCCGTCACACGCTCTCCTAAACCCACGAGTGCATCCGCACACATCCCATCACAGCAACATCTGATCAGCTCTGCGTGGAGCCCCGCACTGTTTGCTACAGCGGCTAAAACATAAACAACCTACCAACAGACCAGCACATGCCATGTCCCAGTGAAACACCTCACTCCTGGCATACCAATCCTCCAGCCTTCTTGGTCACACCTTCCCCTCACCACCTCAAGAAATGAAACTCCAATGCAGATCAGCCCGCACGTATGCTACATATGTCCAGCCTATCCTCACCAGAAGCCTCAGGCTGGCAAGCAGCACCCCTGCCCATAGTACAGCTAATCTTGTAAGACACATATCCTTCCATGCCTATCCCACCAGCCTCCCTCAGCCTGAGCCATCAGAGCCAACTCCCACCTCCAACAAATCCCCTCCCAAGGCACTACCGACTTCACCTATAAACCAATACGCTACCACTGAATTCCCTGACATCCAGCATGCCCATTTAAAAGGAGCCCTGATCAATACAAGATCGGTACCTGCTCACGCCTTGGACATCCATGACCTCATCGTATCACGTAACCTGGACTTCCTAACCCTCACCCAGTCCTGGCTACATCCAGCCTCTGGCCCATGCGCTATCCCTAGCCATTCCCCATGGGTTCATCATCCTAAGAGCAGACAGGCAGGATGCCAGGGCAGGCACGGTTGTACTAATATACAGAGACACCTTGAATATCAGAGTGCCCATCTAAACTAGAGGGAAACTAATCTGCTTTCCCTAAAACTCACCACCTCCTATACTATTTCTATACTATTTAACCAGGTTTACAGGTCACCAGGACCCCTAGGCACTTTCGAGGATGACCTCATTCATCTCCTTAATCCCAACCTCAAACCAACAAGTTATCTTCCTAGGCGATATGAACTGGGTCCTGAATGACCCTGAAGACCGCAACGCCTTCTCTCTATCTAGTGCACTAAAGGCACTAGGCTTCACACTCTGTATAAACCCTCCCACCCATGCCAAGGGCCACACTTTGGACTGGCTGGGAGACCTAAACTGCACAGTCAACATCACATATGTCTCTCCATGCCCCTGGTCCGACCACTTTGTCATGAACTTTGACATCCCACTACACCAGGACAATCGACTTGTTGGCACCCCTATGCCACCCACCTGGGCTAGAAGCTCCAACAAAATCATCAGAGACAGCATCACGCACACTTCTCCATCCTCCACCCTGACCACCTCGCACACTGGGCTGATAACCCAGTGGTGCTGGCTGACCTCTACCTAAACACACTAGAAACTGTAGTGGACACATTCACCCCTCTGGCACCACGCAAGGCAAAAGCACTCTCCCATGCCAACTCCTGGTTCACAGGGGACCTCCAGAGCCTGAGAGCTAAGAAGTGCCAGGCTGAAGAATTCTGGAAGAAACACAAAACAGATACCCACAAGGATTTGTTCAAGTCAGCACCCAGGACATACAAACTAGCTATCACCCAGGCCAAAGCCACCTCTTATAATGACAGATTTGCAAGAGCAAATATAAACAAGCTGTTTGCCAACCTCCCACATTGCCACAACCTGCCTATCAAGACCAAGCCACTTTCCACTTCCGCCAGGTCTGAGAAACCGACAGGAGCACCATCCTCAAAAGTCTTAAACCCTCTAGATGTAAAGGGGACACCTGCACTGCCCCTGTCATCAAAGAGTACACGGAAGCTCTCATCTCCTTCACCAATGCTTCCTTCTCTTCAAGTATGATTCCCACCTCTGCAAAGAAAGCATGGGTCCTCCCACCTCCTAAAAAAACATTGCTAGACCCGGCTATGCATAGTAAATATCGGCCCATCACAGCAGTCCCATTCCTGCTCAAAATCGTACATAGGGCTGCATACTTACAAATCCAGCACTATCTAGAATGTAATCAAATTCTAGGTTTGCGTCAATCAGGTTTTAGATACGGTCATTGGACGGAATCAGCATTGTTGGACCTAAAAAATCAACTGAACGCCTTCAGAGATGAAGGCAAGCCTGCCCTCCTCCTCCTATTAGATCACTCTGCTGCCTTTGAACTGGTTGACCATACAATTATCTGCCACCCCCCTACTTCAGCAGCCAATTTTGCAGAGGAAGCCACGTCCAGGGTAGCTTCATTCCTGGCTGACAGAACAATAAGAGTCTTCTCAGAAGTTGCCTGTGCCCCGCCATCCCCCATCTCATGCTTAGTGCCCCAAGTGTCCTGTGCTTCCCCTACACTTTACAACATATTTACCAAACCTCTATTCAACCTCCTAGACTCTATAACTATGATACGCAAATTATGCGACAAATAACTGGTAACTCCTTGGATGACTTCCCTAACCTGAACACAATCTACTCAGCTATCCAGGCCTGGATGGCAGCCAATGGCCTTTGCATAAACAATGAAAAGACAAAGATCCTGATGGGCAGGCCTCCATTAATCATAACCCCCCCCCCAGCCCCAATATGCAAACTTCAACATAGACAATCTTCTGATACCGTTCTCTAGATTGGTAAAGACCCTAGGAGTCTACTTGGATTCCTCACTCTCCTTGACATGTCATGTCAACGCCATCACAACTTCAGCTGCCTACACGACGTGGCTCATCAATGCTGCCAGACCATTTCTAGTCTCGACCAACTGCATCACCATCACAAGAGCCATTATCAGAGCTAGACTGGATTATTGCAACACCCTTTTTGCCGGCAACCCTCTCACAACATTCACAAATTACAAGTGATCCAGAACAATGCCATCCCGGTGGCTCTCAATATCCCCAAAAGAGAGCACATATCTGAAGCAAAAAGGCCTGCCCATTGCCTGCCATTCAAGGAAAGGATCATCTTTAAAACTCAAAAAATTTAGCAGACGCCCTCTCTACAAAGAACATGGCATGATAACCTGTTCTGTTTTTTTTTTCCCACTTTGAACGTCCACAGCCATTGCTTTTTGCTCACAATACTTTTCACAAATGAGAAATACTCATTTGCATATCAGTCTTTGCCCCGCCCACAAGGGCAGTCCAGCACCGAAATGCCTGGCAAACCTCCTTTGAACATGAGTACCAACAGCAACCCAAGACACGTGTTTCAGCCTTGTTGGGCCTCATTGGTAAGGTGGAGCTGTGCCCCTCTGAGCACAGTGAGCAAGGGGTCCATGTCTGGGTTCCTCCAGGTATCTTAGGGTGACCAACCCCAAGTTCCTCGCAAAAATACAAAAAGGTAGCAGGCTCACCTCTCTAGCAAGGTTAAAAGTACAGTGATCAAAAAGTGATAGCTGCGGACTCTCAAAGTGGGGCAAAAACACAGAACAGGTTATCATGCCATGTTCTTTCTAGAGAGTGGCGCCTGCTTCCTTTTCTGTATTTTTCCAAGGAACTCTTAGTGTCCCATGGCGAATAATGTTTAATTATTAGCATCAAGCACTTTACGATATAATTCTCTTCTGTCAATTGCACACTTTCCAAGTTAATGCCAAATGTTCATTTGACAGCTCCCAGGATAAACTGTATATAATTCATGGGTATTCTTTGCATTAGGCTTGCCCCTCACTTCTTTAAGCAGGACTCAAAAAAGAAAAATAAACTATTTGACATTGAAAGCTGATAATGCTGTTACTTACGGGAGACATTAAGGAATAAAAAGTATAATAAAAAGTCAATAGCCAATAGTTTTTTTAAACCAGAAAGTATACTGTACCCAAGCCGCTCAGCAAAGAAGATCACACTCGGATAATATGTTGCATCTCATTTATCACACGGACTGCCATAAAACGGTTCAATAATCACATTGTGCATGTGGGTTGTTTCGATTTCAAACTATACAGACTTCGCTGTTTTCTTCAAAGTGTATAAGAGATAATTTGTCGTTGGCCAAGCTGCTTTACCTCTCTCCATTGCAGCCTGCGTCCCACACCATGCTGGTTGCAGGCATATGAAATGTGCACTTCTGCTCATGCATCATGTCACATTATATTAAAAAAATATTAGCTATCCTCATACCCTTCTACCAAGGCAATATTGGCACAGTCAATGTGCTGTGTTTGTGAAAGGCGGCAAGGTTGGGCAGTTCGTTTGTTTAAAACATCAAAATATATCACAAAGTAGCACGTTTTTTTCAACCTAATATATAAGCAGTACAGATTTCTCTGTATGACCAGTCAGCACTGAAAAAGTATGCACTCACCAGGCACACCAAGCCAACAGGTAAAATAAATGCGGTTTTCTATCCAAAAACATCATCCATAGTAGTAGCTATCACTGGCCCACAGAGATCTCGGGAGATTTCCCAGTGGGCCTCTACACCTGAGGCCTCTTTTCTGTAGGAACCCTTGTTTTCTGCTCTCCTCTCTCATTCTCCTCGTCACCAAACCCTTTTCCTTCTATGCCTCCTCATTCATCAGATGCATTGGAAGCAAACCATTTGTAAGGAATCATCCTTCCTCAATCTTAAATGTTTTATATGTATCATTTTTTGGTTATGTCTGAATACTTTGTAATGCGTATACTGGACTCATGTGCTTCAATATTCACGATTTGGACCCATTTAAAAAATCTTTTTTGGACAGAGAACCCCCAAGCTCTGCTTAGTGGGGTTTGGCTTTTTTTCGCACTATGTTATCTGATGCTGCTTTGAACGCGTTTCCTGCGACACATTTTGGTCGCAGTCCACCTGTAACAGCACTATTTCACAGAGCACCAGCATGGAGCTCCAAGTAAACATTTAGGATCCCTTATATAAGAATAATTGTATTGATCAAGAAAAATAAAGAACACGTAAAAGAAATGTCCAAATTGTTGCACATGAAACTAACCTGAGTAAAGTCCGAATGTATGATTTCAAACCCTTTGATTGACAGTCTATGTATCACAGTAATTCTGAATACGCACGCTCACGTGACTACTCTCAGGTGCAGCTTGATTCTACTGACTCCTCTGAGGTTTACACAAAGAACAACTTTATTTTCAAGCTCGATATTTATTGATCAATTGTCCATATTTATTGTGTGGCACATGTGCTTCTCCAATTATAGCGATGGGCATTGATAACTTTACACAAATCACAAACTGCAGGAGGGTACATCGTTTTTGTTGACGGCACCACGTCACTTCATGCAACTTCCTATCCTTATCTTGAAATAAACGCATTTAAGTACATAATGCCCTTCATTCTATTTCCTTGTCTAGTGGGTACATTCTATGCACACCTCAACATTATGCAGCTTTTCAAATGGCATCTCAAGGACGGACCCTTTCAAAATAGCAGTTTATAAACGATGTAAGCAGAATGGGCCCCACCGACTGACTGTTCAAGTTTCAGTTGACGTGCCAACTGCCCAGAATGAAACACACACATTTATTTTTTAAAGAGATGCAAGCTTCAATGGATGCTAATAAATTCCCCCCTCACAGGGTGTCTTGTGCTAGTCATAACTGGATGGTGTAAACCCACAAACCTGATTAGGAGGCCAATTACTTGACACACACATCTGTCAAGTAATTGTCCGGCCTCAGGTTGGAAGTCGCTTCACATCACCATATGGATGAACAGAAACTATATACTATAGCAGTATCCATACCAATTATGGGACTCAGGGGTGAAGCTACATGTTTGGGAGTCCTCTTTTGACTTTCAAATGAATAGTCAAAGGTAAAGAAGCTTCAATGGCATTCAAATAACTACAGACGTTGTAAATTCACAAAAATATGCAAATCAACATCCCAGACTCAAGCTAAAGCTACTCTCATCATCGGCTGATCACAGCAAACACTGAACAATGGCTTGAGACAACTAAATTGGGGCAGTTTCTTACATTGGGGGTGCTACGAGTCCAAGAAAAAGTCAGCACAGTCCTCTTTTAGAATGTAATTGGCTCACTTAAAGTGATACACTCTTCAATGGAATGCAAATAAGTGCCACAAGGTCACAGTGTCTCTTGCAGGCCAAGTGCAGACTGTCAGTATACAGAAAGCTGAGACATTGCAGCTGGCAGTCAAGGCCAAATGCCGCCCAATCTTCATCAAGAGACAATAAGCAATACCACTTGATTGAAGTGTATGAAAAGAAGTAGTGGAACTATGTTCCCTGCTTGCCTGCCCCCACTCCTCACAAACCCCATCGCCACGCCCCCTCCCACACGCAATACAAACTCCCAAACAAACATACCTGCTGTTTAAGGGAATACTCAGTGCAGTGCAAGTTTCAACTTCTTCCTACACGGAATAGTTTCTTTTTAAAACAAAAGTATAGGAATAGTAAAACATGTTTTTCCAAAGTAGATGAACACTGCTCCCACCCACTTCGACCACTGCTTGCAGATTGTATTCAGAAGAATGTCGCACCATGTTATACTAACCGGGTGTGGTAACATTTCTTGTGGTTGGCACTTAGTAGCTGTGATTACCGGTTACTCCTGCTCCGGTCATGTAACAATCAGGTGGCTGGAAAAGTGGGCGAGAACGCACAGTGTACTGACTGCTATTTAGAGCCAACCAAGGCTCTATCCCCTGGGTGGCACCATCTTGATTTTGGGGAGGGAACAGGGAGGATCTCCATGTTGCCTTCCCTACGTTCCCAGCCTACCCATACCCCCAAAGACATCCGAAACCCTTTCCCCACCCCATCCCCAGCTCTCCACTTACCTGCTTTGAGCTCTAGTCCCGGCGCTCCTCCCACCAATGGCCACCATGGAAATAGAAAAAGGGACCAATCCCTTTTCCTAGGGTGGTGGCCATCTTGTTTTAATGATATTTACAGGAGTGGGCTCGTGCAAAAAGCTCGTGCAAAAAACATGGAGCCCATCTCCCGTAATAAAATAAAAAAATCAAATTATTTGCACCCCCGGGTGTGAATAGCAATCACCTGTTAGCAGCCCTTTATGCCCCCCTGAGCAGAGGTGATTGCTACATTCCACACTGGACCCTGTTGTTAGCCACTTTCATTGTATTCCATACATGCCAACCCTCCCGATTTAGGCTATTTTTCACTGTCTCCCGCCTGAAATAGCTGTAGCCCCAATGCATTCCTATGGGGAAACGTTGGTCTCCCGATTTCCCTTTGGAAATCTCACTCCCAGCTGTGTCTGAATGTTGGCATGTATATTATAGCCTGTGTCTATTATATAAAATGCTGAAGAGTCAATTCAAAACAAATCAAAGGAATACCCATTCGGCATTTATTTATTGATTTATTACATTTAGGTAACGCCAGACCCGCAGGTTTCATAGTGTTTCTGAAAGTGAAGATAATACATGTAGTTTGTCATGGGAAGAAGCATGTTACAAACAGTGGTGGCAGGAGTTAGTCGTATTTGTTGAAGAGCCAATATTTGACACGTTTTCTGAACGGAGTGTATGAGTGTTTTTCTCTGATGTGAGCAGGAAAAGATTAACAAAGTAAAGAGGCCGAGAAACGGAAGCTGGCGCCTCCCACTCCTTCGCGATTGAATTTGAGAGTGTCAAGCGTGAGGCTGGTGGATGATCGTAGATGACGGAAATGGCATTTTGGTGTTACACAGTTTTTGAGGTAGAGCGGGGCGAATTTGTAAATGCATCTGTGTGCGATAGTCAGGATCTTGAATTTGATACAGGCTTTGATAAGAAACCAGTGCAAATTACATCTGGTGGCTTAGATGTGATTGGTGCGATTGAGTCCCACAACTGCACGCAGGGACTTATTTTGTAGGAGTTGTAATTTGTCAATGTTTTTTGTGGTGGTGCCTATATAGAGGGTGCTACAGTAATATGGTTTTCCGAGAATGATGGCTCTGGAGAGCGTGAAGCAATTTTCTGTGGAGAGGAATTGTCTGCTTAGGCAGATAAGCTTGGCAGTGTAAGTAGTAGAGGAGGCAAGGACGTTGATGTGGTTGTTCATCCAGAGTGCATCACCTAAGTGGATGCCTAGTGTGTTCACGTGTTTTGACACCAGAATAGTGGCGCCATCAATGAGTAATGAGTAGAAAGCAGGGTCTAAGCCTTTGAGGTGGCGAGAGGAGCCTACAATTAGGATCTCTGTCTTGTTGTTGAGACAGAGGTTGTAAGTGGCCATTCAGGATTGCATAATACTATATATCCTGTTTACAGTTGCTGCGTCCTCATAGTAATTTACTGAGATGGGGATAGAAATGTGGGTATTATCTGCAAAGTTGGTGTACCGTATGTCGATGGAGTCAAGGAGGTCGAAGAGGGGCTTGGTGAGGTATTATTTAAGGTAGGGGACAGGCAAGAGCCTTGCAATACTCCTGTGGGGACTGTGATTGGGTCAGAGGCGTCATCCCCAATGGAGATTCTGGAGGAACCTTCACCAAGCAACGTTTTGAACCATGCTGCAGTTGCAGATGAAAAGTTGAAGTTGGCGCAGAGGTTGGTGTGAAGGAGGTCATGATCCACCAAACTGAACGCTGCCTAGAGGTCGGGCAGGAGGAGTAGTGACACGTTGACAGAGTCTTGTATGGTGTTCAACTGAGTTTTTACGTCCAACAGAGCTGATTCAGTGCTATGTTTTGGGAGGAAGTCCGACTGCCTTGCGCCTAGTAGGTTGTGGTGCTCAAGGTAGTGCTGTACTTGGTGATAGCCCATGCAGTCAAGAATCTTGAGAAGGAAGGGTATGGAGGTAATGGGGCAGTAGTTGGTGGGGAGGGTGGGGTGAAGCGAGGGTTTCTTTAGTATAGGGCTGACCCAATCGACTTGAAGGGTGGTGATGACAGAGCAGGACTTCAAGGAGGTGTTAATGAAGTTGGTGATGATGGGGGCAAGTGTACTAGTGAAGAGTTTAACGATCCGAGCGGGGAAGGTGTCGCCCTTGCAGTTGGAAGGCTTGAGGGCTTGGATGGCTTTGATGACATCTGTGAGTGATACTTGTGAGAAGGAGAAATGAGTGATCAGAGGGGCGGTGAGGGGCATAGGCAGACTCTGGGCAGGGCAGTTTGGCTGCCAGTAGTGTTTTATTGGTATTGATTTTGGATCTCAAGGTATCAATTTTATTAGAAAGGGCGGCTTTAATGGTAGAGCACCAGACGCCATCTGCACATGGCTGCAGGCTGGTGGTTGTTGGGTTTTCGATCTCTTTGAGCATAGTAAAGAGTTCTTTTGTGTTAGAGCTGGTGTTAGCAACGCCCACATTTCACATACAGACCTCCCAAGCATAGGGTACAAAGAGGACAGACTCTTTAATCACACTATCACTCTTCCTGGGGAGGATAGCTTAGGGGCAACACAATCACCTTTGAAGCAAGAAGACGCAGAGCAACACAGGTTTGATCCCCCGGTCCGCGCTTAGAAACCTCTGGGTATTAAGCGTGTTATAAATAACCAATTACAATTAGAAACTTTGACTATGAGCGTACCCTATCCACAACAGCAATCACAATCCTCACAAAATACCAATGGTAAGCAGGTAGGTCCTGTGAAATGTACCACGGACTGTACTCCTCTTCATTCATGTTACCACCTGTTATGCTTGAGCTAAAACATGGCGCTGATGCTCAGTGCATTCTGGGGGAACTCAGAGCTATAATGGATATTTATTCCATGCCTCAGTGAAAACTGCACTTGCTTTGGTAAAAGACCTGCTTTCAATGTTATTTTATTTCATGCCTCAGTGAAAACTGCACTTGCTTTGCTAAAAGACATGCTTTCAATGTTATCCGTTGCTGAGCCTGGTATGCAGACCTTAGTCAAGGACATTGTGCTGGGAAAGCTAGTTTTGTTATGTCTTGCTATGAGTTATGGAATTGCTTTCCGTGGTGTTTTAGAAGAGGGTAGCTTTGCTCCTTGGGGGTTACTGTCAGTTGATCCGGCCGGCAACCAACGGTCACTCAGCAATGCGCAAGTGCTAATGCCAGAAGGTTCGAGAAATTGCCACCCCTTTTTTTGAGGAGGGCATGTATAAATGGGAGGCTCTGGAAAGGTCAGATGGAAAAAACACAAAGACCTCAGTCGGAGGGGGGACGCCTTGTTACGACCTTCCTGTGGGATGTTGTGCTCTCTGCCTGGCTGTTACCGGGGTCTTCCAGCCGCTTCTGGCGAGATGAGGGATTCAGTTACGCCCACGGTGATGTATCTTCTTTTGAATTCTCCATCTTCTCTGTGATTTATTTCTGTTTTATAACTTGTTGCTTCTTAGCTATGAATAAATAGCCGTATAAGTGCTCATTATTTTGCTAACTGCGTATCTGGTTGTGAGTTATTGCTCCGTCTACCTGCGTTCAACGTATTTTCTTTGCTCTGCAAATGTACTGGTGATAAATAATTGTCCGTGCACTCTTGGCGAGCAATACACCACCTACTATCAATAACCTAAATGTTACTTGAAATTACATTAAAACGGTGTTTTAAAAAAAATGAATCGATTCTCTGAACATTCTTTAACATTTTATCATTTTATTTTATGAAGTAGCATTGTGTATTAAAACCTTATTTTTGAGATACCCCTCGGCAGGGGGACCAGGCAAGGGTGTCCACTATCGCCTTTGGTTTTTGCACTAGCAATGGAACCACTAGCCCAACACATCCGCCTCCACCCCGAAATTCAAGGGTTTGAGTTAAGAGACCAGAGCCACAAAGAAGCGCTCTATGCGGACAATTTGCTCTGTTTCTTAAGAGAGGCTCAGACTTTGGTTCTCCCGCTGATGAGTCTGCTTGACAGTTTTGCACAGATCTCGGGCTTCACAATAAACATGGCCAAATCAAAGGGTCTGAATTTATCTGAAACAGAGCAGGTGCTAAATGCCTTAAAGAACACCTTCTCCCTTAGCTGGGGAAACTCCAAAATTACATACCTTGGGGTGCTCTTAACTCCTACATACTCGGGGCTGGTGAGAGCCAATATTCCTCCGCTGATAAGAGATGCGAAGGAGTCTCTACAAAAATGGGCCCCTTGGAGATATCATGGCTGGGGCGCATAACTGCCGTCAAAATGACCTTGCTACCCTGGCTTCTTTATGCATTCCAGGTGCTCCCAGTCCATATTCCAGAACGAGACTTACAAGATTTGCAGAAGGAAATATGCTGATTTATCTGGCAGCGTAAAACACCTAGAATTCAGCATAGGATTCTCATCAGAAGCAGGCAGCTTGGAGGCCTCGGGCTCCCCTCCATCTTAAGATACTATCGAGCAACTCAAATTGCCCCCATCCTGGGCTGGGCTACCCAAGCTGACCCCCCCCCAAATGGCGGGACATTGAACAACTGTTCTCCGGGGCTCCTCTCTCTCATCTCCCCTTCCTCCCGGAGGCCCCTTCTCCCAACCACGAGCTCCACACTCCGCTGCTGGGACAGGCAGTGTACGCTAAGGGTGGATCACCCCGGGACTGGGTCCTCTAACCCCAATCACGCAGAACCCAGCCTTCACTCCAGGGCTCCAACCCAGTTCATACCAAAACTGGACAAGAACGGGGACCTTGAGACTGCAGGAGCTCTATGTTGACAATAACCCCTTGACCTTCATCCAGTGCAAGAAGAAATGTAACCTCCCAGAGACAGAGAGATTTAGATATATACAACTCAGACATTGGGCCACCAACCTGACCGTTAAAAAGGCTGCCACCAGGCCCCCCACAGGCCTAGAGATAACGGTCTCGGAAGGTCAACGCTCACACAAAGTGGCAATGTGTTATCGCCTTCTAGAAAACGTCCCAGAGGAGGAGAAACTTTCTTCCATGTTGGCATGGGAGAGGGAGCTGGGGGGAGAGATATCTCCGAAGTCATGGCAGAGAATCTGGGACAGAGCACATAGGTCCTCTAGGTGCACAACAGTCAGGGAATGCGCACTTAAGATATGTTATCGATGGTACTTCACGCCGCAGAGGCTGCACGCAATGAATGTAGATTACCCTGATGTATGTTGGCATGGTTGTGGGGCAAAGGGTGACTTGGGGCACCTGTGGTGGTATTGTCCGATCATTCAATACTTTTGGTTGGAGATCGGGTCCAAAATTAAGGACAATTGCGGAACCCTCCTCCCCATGGACCCATTAGTGATGGTGTTGGGGCGACACTCCAGATGTTGGATCCTATCCACAGTCCAGTCCCAGAGCGCGGCTAATCACACAACTACTTATGGCGGCCCGCCTTACGCGCGCTCGATTTTGGACGGAACTGGAGGGTAGCCACATTGCGTACTGGTGGGTTAAGGTGTGGGAACTTCTTGGAATAGAGAAACTAACGGCTGCAATGGAAAACCGGACAGCCAAATTCAAAAATATCTGGGGCCCATTCCTAGACCATGTGGAGGAAAAGGGACACATGTTCCTCCAGCCTAGACTGGTTAAATACCTCCTCCAGCTTTGGAACGAAGGAAGGACCTACCTGCTTGAAATAGAATAGGGGGATGTTGCAGAGCACTGGGGGCAATGCCCTGAACTAATGGTGATTCTGGTGAGGGTTGTACATTTTTTTTCTTCTTTTCTTTCTTCTCCAGTTAGGAATGCTACAGAACACAAAGCTACAATACTACACCCCCAAGGGTTGTTTATGAAATATATTTACTAGAGGAATTATAAAGACGTTAAAATGAAATGTTGATGCATTGTTAAAAGATTAATTGAAGTTGTAAGTACAGTGACAAATGTTGAATTTGATGAATTTCAGTAGCTGACTCAAGGGATGAGTGACATTGGGGCAGTTGACTGTCTATTTGTAATCAAGTAATATTGCCATAATTTTGGTTCTTTAATGAATTAAATGTTTTATCGATGTTCCAATAAAAAGATTTTGACCAAAAAAAAATAAACTCATTTTTGGGATATGCTTTCTTGCATGGTCTTTAGATGTCCCAACACACATCCGAAGATCCCTGGGAGAGTACTACATACCTTTCAAAAGAGTTGGTGCTAAAACGAGAACAGATTATCAACTGTGGTTTTCAATCGATAGCTGTGCCAATGATGTTTTGGCAGATGTGAGAGGAAATCGATACAGTGTTTTCAGTTAGCATTTTACAGCTGAGATTTATTAGTATTCTGTATATAAAAAGAAGGGCCACCCAAGACTGACTCAGAGGTTACTTGCAATGGCTTTAACTACTATGTTTGGTCATGGCCATGGACATGCGAGTATAATGTAGATCACCCTCATGAAGTCAGATGTTTTGCTCCATTCAACTTTTTTTAATGTTTCAAGTTAAAATTAGTTGCAAAAACAATTTCTGTTATTTTAATGCATGATGCGCAACCATCAATGTATTTGTATGTTCTTTCCAACTGGTTGCATTAAAAGTGTTATTTACAATCACAGTTGTTTTTTTCTCTCCATAAAATAGTCCTAGTCCCAATTTGTAGAGGGCTTGTCACTAATATAACTCTCTGTGTTAACTATGCATATGTTATATTTTCCAATAACACTATTTCATTTATTAATTGAGGTAAACAAACTCGGATGGTATAAATGTATTTAAAATAACATCTTTAAATCCCATTTTCCCCCAGCAAAAAAACCTTACTGAACGTCAAACCCTGTTTCCCCGTGCAACCCTTTTTTTCCCATGGAGGCAGGCATAGCTGGAATTACATATGCACCTGGTGACCTTTACATGCTGCAGACCTATCTGCTGAAAACATTGACATCAAACGATAGAGCTGAGGGTCCGAGCGGGGTACTTACTGGTTTCTACATTGATTGAGTTTGGGCTACTGATCCAAAGCTATGGACTCAGTATTTGGTCAAAAAAGGGAACCACTAAAAGTCCAAATTGTCATCCGTGACATTCAGCCATTCCGTAAGTTTTTCCATTGTATGAAGTTCTTTGGCCTTTCTAACCCAGTCCTCTACGGCTGGAACAGGGGTCCTTTACCAGCCTTGTGCTAAGTACACATTGACTGCCAAGAGCAAATGATGAAGCATGTGAGAAGCTCTCTGCAGATTGGTATCTTCGTCTCCTATTCCAATTAACAGCAAGAGTGGGTTCATAGTAGCCGTTTTTCCACTAAGTTCCTTGATCCAAGCGAGGACTTCAGAGCAATACGTCTGTATGACCTTACATGATCACCAATCATGTAAGAAGGTTCTGCTCTTCCTGCATTCTCTCCAGCAGAAGTTTGAATATGTCAAATGCATTTTTACTCGTTGAGTGGGAGGGTTTGCCATCTATGGAACAGCTATCTGTCGCATAATTTTAACTTCTATAGGACCATAATTCTCAGTCAGAGGGATTCCCTGTTAGCTCTGGCATCATTTTCTCAAAGCGTTCATGTCAATCTCCCAACTGTCAATAATGCATCAGCATATTGCAGAGATCAGGCCCTACTCCTGTAAACGTGTCCAGCACCTGTCGGGTATCCTATTTGGCCAATCCACTTATCCTTTACATTTTGGTTGCAAAGGAACTCCCCTAAACTGGAGGTCGTAAAACACTGATAGTTAGCATATAGCTAGGGCGTATTCCAAAATGGTTATCCTCAGGAATCTGACGTCCTTCCAGAGCCAACACACCCTCTACAGCCCCCTTTAAGCACTGTTGAACCTCTTATGGGATTCCACATCTTTTACAAAAAGTGGGGTCCATAGGGAGCTACGTGGGGAGGGCCACTTGGACAGCCTCTCCCTCTCCCTACTCTTCCTCCAAATCTCCCAAAAAAGGGCAAAGTGTTGGATGTGCCTTAACTCAGTTGGGTAGGTGTCTTTCTTCTCTGAACCCACAACCCTTCACCAACTGTAACAGGGTGCATCATTGTGCTCACCAATGCAAAGAATTGCCTATCTTCTGACGGCCTCAATGTAATGTAATATTCCGAGGTGAACAGACAGGTGGTATGCTTCCATGCCTGGAAAGGCCACTCCTCCCTTGTCCTTTGGTTGTATTAACCTCTTTTATGCGTTTCTTACCCTTTTGCCCTGCCATACGGATTTAAGAAATGTTGGTTTAACCTACAATACAAACTGTTTTGGGGCCACTACTGGAATAGAAATGAGCAGAAACAGTCATCTGGACATTCATTTTAATGGAGTTCAATCTACCAATCTACCCCAGGCAAAGGGTGCGCCACTGTCCCAAGTCCTCCTTTATTTGGTCTCACTGGTGGAAAGTTAAGTTCCCGCAACTTTTCTAAATCACTTCCGAGCTTAACTCACAGATATTTTAGGTTGGTTTCATGTATTGTAAAGGGACATTATTTACCCTTGTCCATTGTATCCTGTTTGCCAGGGCCCGGTGGTCGCTGACGCGATTTTCCATATTTGACTTTTTTGCTCCGAGACCTTCCCATTCTTTTCCAATACATTCATCAGAGCTACCAAGGAAGGTCTCGAATGTGTGATGGTAAGCAAAACAAAACACAGTTTGTACTCTGCCCCTTCACGCCGAGTCCACAGATATCTCCTGTCTCCCTGATCTTTTGTGCCAACTGCTCAATTAGGAGGTTGAATAGTAGGGATAACAGGGGGCAGACCGGATGGGGGTGTGGTCTGGGCCCATGTAGCTTAGAATAGTCTTGCAGAGCTCCTGCAGAGATCCTAACAACAGAGCCTAGAAACTGCAGATTGAGATAGCTAAACAATATTCTGAGCAGGGAACAGAGTTCTCGGACGTTGCTCAGGACAGAAGAGGAGCTAATATGGCGGCAAGCGAGAGCCCGAAGAAGACCCTGTGTTAATGGGTCGGAGCAGCTGATAGTCTTCCGAGGGCACAGTGAGGATCTGGAGAGACACCGCGCTGAATTCTAATCAGTCGAAAGGTACTGAGCACTAAACTGAGGGACGCGATGCACTGGACACGGTCACGACGAGATAAGCGCTGGAGAGCGCACTGGGGGCGCAGGAAGTGACTGAGGTCCCCGGAGAGGCAGCAAAACATGGCTGGGCAAAACATGGCTGGGAAGGGATGCCAGCTGAAAAGGAGTAAGGAGCTGTGACTACCTGCTAATTGAGGGAGCGGCCATAACGGGAGGAGACTCCACATCACACGCTGGTAAGCACTGAGGAAAAGAGAGACAGAAGGGGAGGCCGGAAAGCAGTGGAGGAGAAGCACAAGTGGGACTCCAGCATTGCCAGGCATACTGCAGCCTAAACTGAGCCACTGTTAGAGGGAGAAAACACAGCAGAATGAGCCAATAACTGACTGAAATTAAGTAATAAGTATAACACTCCCACTGGAAAGTTGAAGTGAGGTTGCACTGCCCGAGTTGCCCTGCAGTCAGATCCAAGTCAAGATAACATCCACTGTGAGTGGCTGCTTGGCAGGGGAAAGAGGATGATGTGACCCCCTCCGAACAGCATATATAAGCTACTGCCCACGCAGGTGCAGACCCTGCACCAGGAAATCAGATACACACTGGCCTCGTAGGTTGACTGGCAAGCATAGAGGTGGATATTGTGGCAGGCCCTCTGGAATAGCGCTTCAAGGATTTCCACTTACGAGACGGAAAGTGCAGGCTGGCAAAGGTTAAATGAATAGAAGAGGGACACAAGGGGACAAACATCTATGAACACTGCGGAGGAAAACAGGGATGGCCCCCAAAGAATAAACAGAAGGGAACGGTTATGGACTCCTTCTCTGGGGAACTGAGGGCTAAAGAAATGATGCCCGGGGAGGAAGCGACGCATTAAGAGGCGGGAAAGCTGCAGGAAGAAAAGCAGGAGTCTAAGATATTAGCGGCAATCCTGGATCTAAAAACATTACTGGGGGGCAAAATTTAAACAGTGGACATAGATGTACAGCTCCTACGCCAAGATGTCCGCTCACTGGCAGAGAGTGTAGTGACTACTGAGATGACCCTAAAGGAAATAGTCCCCACTGTAACAGTCCACACAGAGAAATTACAGATGTTGGAGGCCAGAAATGCTGCAACAGAAGACCGAATTGAGGAGGCGGAAGGTAGGTCCCACATAAATAATGTGAGACTGCTTGGACTGCCGGAGGGAATTGAGGGCCGGCACCCGACAGACTATGTTGAGACGCTTCTGCTATAGGCAATCAGACAAGAAAAGCTCTCTCAAGGCTTTGCAGTAGAAAGGCCACAAAAGTCTCTGCAACGGAAACTCCCACCCCAGGCCAGTAATCGAGAGAATATTGAATTTCAGAGACCGTGAGGTGGTGCTGCGTTTTTTGAAGAGAAGGTGAATCAATTAAGAAGGGGGATGCAGGGGGAGTGGCTTGGAGCCATGGAGGTCGGAGCCGCTCTGTGGGAGCTCCCGGCTGGTGCCACGCTGCCATCCACATTGCCCGTTGAATACTGAGTCTGGACAGTCGTAAGAGTCATGAGGTTAAGCACAAGTGAAGCAGCACATTTTAAGATGCTCCCGGTCAGTCCGAGGCACCGGGAACGGTAATTCTATATGAATTGAAACTGGAGGGAGCCCGGCGCAGGAGCAGACAAACATGGTGGACATCGACCCGGCATGAAATCGCCTCCGGGGGGAATTGGTCCGAGCGGAGCCACAGGTGGGCACAAATCAGCACTGCAGACCCGCATTCATCCACTCCCTCCGAGAGGGGACTATCATCCCAGCTGATCCGTACGAGGGGGCTCCAGCGGGCAGTGCTCTCCGCTCTCCGGCACATTGCCTCTTCTTCCTGCCTTGGCACCCAGACTGCGGTTGCGGTAGCTTCAGAGGCGCACCATACTATGGCTATCCCCCAAGCAGCAGAGACGACCATCCTGCAGTGTCACCCAGAGCGCCAACTTTCTACAACAAAGAAGCGAATCCTCCTCAGCCCCATTCTTCCCTCTACAGATGGAGACTCCATCCAACAACAGAAAGTGCCTCTACGTGACACCGTTCTTCCTCCTGTCACCTGCGTACAAAGTCCTCCCTCAGGCCCACTCCTGCGTCTGGACGGCAGTGGCCAGACCAACGGGGGTTAATCGCACAAGCTGGCCTGGTGGAGCGGCACCCCGTAGCCTGAGCAGCTCTCTAGACCAGCAGTCAGCAACGCTCTATGGGGCTAGTCCAGAGCGGGGGGTGAGTTTCGCAACGGACGCCGTAAAATCACCCGCGCCCTCTGCTACACCCGTCACTGCGCATGAGAAGTGGGCCTGCAGGGCTGTGGAGTTCCGGGCCCCTTCGCTTTGGCGCTCCCACAGAAATCAGGAAAGGCTGTCCTAGCCCAGGGACTGGGGGTCAGTACGCGGACCATACCCACGGACGGGACTCTCCTAACAATCGAGAGCTCCCCAGCGAGCACCACGGCTCTCACGCATCTGACACTCTCCAGGCCGGTAACGCCCCCAGGGTCTGAACAGGGGCTGATGACAGCCGATGACCTCCGACTGAACTGGCAGACTGAACTGGCAGCATTGGCCCAGTCGGTTGCCCCTTTGGTAGAAGGCTGGTCCGAAATACCTGTTTTTGTTCTTGCTTTTGCTCTTTTTCTTTTTGATGTTGTGTGGCGATGGGGGAGGGAGGCCGGGGGAACAACGCGGGGGGGAGGAGAGACACCCAGCATGAAACACATCGCAAGGAAAGACAATCTTCGAGGCAAAACAATCTCAACAATAGGAACCCCTCCAACGGGGAAATGGGTGACCAAGGAACTGCAATCCTCCAGGGGAATGGCTAACTTAATAATCAACCTGAACAAAAATGGCCTGGCCAAATAACAAACTTTCTGTGACCACCTGGAACGTGCAGGGCCTAAATGCCCCACGTAAGAGGAAATCCGTGGAACATAGGCTCTCCCAGATGGCGGCGGACGTCGTCTTCCTGCAGGAAACTCACCTCCTGGCATCAGACGAAAAGCACATCTCCTTCCAACACTATCCAAGATGCTATTTCGCCTCTGCAGGACAAAAGAAAAGAGGAGTGGCCATACTTCTAAGCCGAGACCTGCCGCTAACACAAATCACAATTAAAAGAGACCCAGAGGGGCGCTATATAATACTGAAAGGCCTCCTGGTCGAGCTACCCATCACTCTAGCAGCAATTTATTGCCCAAACACCGCACAAGCTCTCTTCCTCCGCAACCTCCTAACGATAATCTCTACCTTCACCGAGGGCCATCTCATCACGAGAGGGGATTTCAACCTGACCCCAGACCCGAATCTAGACAAAACTCTTCCCTCCAACAAAAGAGGACTTCAGCAAAGCTATCGTTATGGCTGAATTTCTGAGGGAAACTGAGACCATAAGCGTGTGGAGACTATCGAATATCAGGGGGGAAAGGCATATACACACTTCTCACACGCCCACCTTGGGTACTCGTGGATTGATTTATTGCTCTCTCCAGCGTCCTCTTTCCCTGTGTTGATAGCATCCAAATAGGTCACAGAGCCCTGTCGGACCACGCCCCGGTCACAATGAACCTAAGCGGGCAGGGCCTGCCGGAACCTGCTCAACGATACTGGAGGCTACAAGACCAAATTCTGACTGACCTGGCCATCAGAACCGAAATGGCAGAAGCCCTCAAGAATTACTTCAAGGAGAACACCACCCTGGACATTACGAAATCGACCATCTGGGATGCAATGAAACCGGTCATCCGGGGAGTCGCATGTGACTGCACAGCACAGCTCAGACGACTGAACAAGTTACAACAAGAGAAACTAGAAGTCAATGTTCGCTGAGGCATAGAGAAACCTCAAGAGAGGCCAAACGAAGAAGGCTAGCCGCAAACTCAAAAAAGCGAAAAGAATTCTGGGAATGTACCTAGCGGACAGACCAGCCAGAGCGTTAACATACACTAAACAATTCTACTATGTAAACAGTAACAAAGCAAACCGGCTACTGGTCCACAAACTTAAGAAGCTGCAGTCGAGAAATTACACCCAATGTCTAACCGAAAACCAAGGTACCCGTCGCTACACAAAAAGAGAGAAATTGGTCATCATGACAGTGCACCACAAGGGAATCATGTCAGGGCCTCCAACTGCAAAATCCGCACAGCTCCGATATTTAGCAGGGGTCCAGCGAGGCCCTCAGAATTCTCAATTGGAAGCCCTAGAAGACCTAATCTCTACTGAAGAGGTGAGCGACATCATCTTAACACTGAAAAACCCCACCACAGGCACAGATGGGCTCTCGGCTCAATTCTTCAAGAAATTTGCCTACATCCACGCACCTCAGCTGGCATCCCTGTTCAACTCATTCCTCTCATCGGGAACCACCACTCCTTCCATGGAGGAATCGCTAACAGTACTCATTCTGAAGCCCGGGAGGGACCATGACCAATGTGCCACTTATAGACCCATTACCCTATTGAACAACGACGCCAAAATATTTGCGAAAATCTTAGCGAACAGACTGGCGTGCCTACTCCCAGATATTAGCCACCCGGACCAAACTGGATTCATTCCGGGTCATAACACCCACGACAACATCAGAAGAACCATAAAGATAATCGAATCGGCCAACAGGATGGGTCTGCAAATGATGGTCCTGTCGCACGATGCGCACAAGGCCTTCAACATGCTAGACTGGAGCTACATCCAAGAAACATTAAGGCACAATGAGTTCGGCACACATTTTATAAAATGGACACTAGCCATCTACCAACATCCCTCCATCAGGCTCAGAATGAACGCAGCTAGACCGGACATAATCAAGATAAGGAGAGGCACGAGACAAAGGGTGCCCTTTATTCCCCCTCATATTTGCACTTTCGATGGAGCCATTTGCCAACAGAATCCGCCACAACCCGACAATCCACAGCCTGGACATCAAAAACCAATCCTACAAAGCAGCCCTAAACGCCGATGATGTCCTGTTAACACTTTCCCAACCCAAGGAGTCTATAAAAGCGTTATGGTCAGAACTAAAAGAATTCGGGGAGGCTTCAGGATTCCAGGTAAATCTCTCCAAGTCCACAGCGATGAGTATCAAACTGCCTCGGAATCAGACCAGAGTGCTGGAAAGTGACTACCTAATACCTTGGGCGCGAGGGCAACTGAGCTATCTGGGGGTTCAGTTACCAAACAAACCCAAAAGGATATATAAAGCAAACTTTCCTCTACTATTCAAAGAACTCAAAGGTGACCTGATACGCTGACGGAAACAAGAAATCTCATGGTTTGGGAGGGTTGCAGCCCTGTAAATGAACTTGATCCCCAGACTGCTCTACCATTGAACAGCCTTGCCAGCCGCTATCCCGAAGAAGTCGGTACAGGAGTTGCAAAAGAACATCATGAATTACATATGGGAAGGAAAGAAACCAAGAATTCCGAGGAGGATCATGCTTCTTGGAAGGGCGGTGGGAGGCCTTGGGGCTCCATATGTAGCAAGATACATCCTGGCAGCGCAGCTCTCACAGGCGTTCGCCTGGAACACCGTCTCCCAGAAACCACATTGGATAGAGCTAGAGGAAGCCTGGAGCCTGATCCCAATAGACTCACTGCCACACAGGAAGAGGCCTATCGGTCCAACAACCTTGAATCCTCTGTCAGCAACGGAAAACACGATTCTGAGCTGGAGGAAAGCGGCACGACTTTGGAAATGTGGAAGCACGACAGGCCCACTCACCCCCATCTGGAAGAACCCTGATTTCACTCCAGGAGCTATGTCAAATAATTTCCACGGATGGAAAGAAGGAGGGTTGGAGAAGGTCCAAGACTTTTTTGAGAATGGGAGCCCCCTGGACTTCAAAGCCTGCAAGGTGAAATTCAATGTTCCTGAGGCAGAGAGGTTCAGATACGCAAAGTTTAGGCACTGGTTCGCAAGCAACCCAATGAAAAAACATGGAAGCAGAGAACTTACAGCCGTAGAGCGGTACCCTGACAGCTACTCCTCCAAAAGGGAGAATATCAACCCTCTACAAGCTTCTGGACAGAACCGACCCAGACTACAAGGGAGCCTATATGCACAAATGGGAAAAAGACATAGGGAGGGTTATTGAACCAGAGGAGTGGGGCCACATTTGGGACAGAGCGCACAGAAGCTCCAAGTGTATAACTAACAAGGATGGGGCATTCAAGGTATGCTACCGTTGGTACCGTACCCTGGAAATGCTCAATAAATGCAACCCTACGATCTCCCCGCTTTGCTGGAGAGGATGTCCGGATAAAGGCACTCTGTACCACCTACTATGGACATGCCCAAGGCCACCCAATTTTGGAACACTGTACTAGATCATGTCAGAGCGATCACCGGCCTCACAATCCCATGGGACCCAGGAGTGGTCCTACTGGGAGGTAGGGGCGAATGCCAATTTCCCCTGATAGGCCGTAGAGCAGAATTGTGCGCTCATTTACTAACAGCTGCAAAAATTTCAATTGCCAGGCTCTGGAAAAACCCAGAAGGGCTGGCAATTCAGATGTGGTGGTCAAAGTGTTGGGATATAATAGCCGCCGAGAAAATCACAGCCCTCAGGTTCGGGAACATGGACAAATTTTACCAAACCTGGGCTCCAGTCCTGGACTACACACAACAATACCCAGGGCTGGCCAGACAACCTCCCACTCTCCGATGGATGGACAAGCAGGACTAGAAAGGAGGCCGGAGGAACAAAGCACAACCCATCGCCGGCCAAAACCTACGGGATAGGCACAAGCAAACAGCCGGGGACTATCGGCTGCATACCCTGCCCCCCTCCGGAGAAAGTCAACGCTGACTATCAAGGGCCACAGAGACACAGCTCCTTCCCAATCCTCAGTTGAACTGTAAACTCCAGCCTTATGTTTCCTATCCCTTCCCTCCAGCCCTTCTTGTCCCCCACCCCTGTCCTCATTAAGACTTTAAAGATGTGTTGTTAATGTTATTTGTTTTTTCTGCTATCAAACAGTCAAGCGTTGAATAAGGTGCCTGCTATATAATGCTTTGCTGTAAATTTGTTTGTACAAAACCAATAAAAAATAAGTTTGGGAAAAAAAGGGGGATGCAACAGTGGCCATATATCCATGACCCATTGGTCCAAGGAAGGTGGAATTCCTTTATCCCTTTGAAGGTGCCACTTCGCAAGATGGGGATTAAATACATGCTGATGTTTCCGACACAACTAAAGATCCCATATGGGGGGGAAGGCACATTTTCTGGAAACACTGGCAGCAGGTAATATGTGGTTGGACCATATTAACCTGGGGGACACACAAGATGAAGGAGCGCCGAGTGGAGCACGCAAACCCAAGGGACCATAGCGGGAGTAGCTGCCGGACCTACAACAGGGTATGGAACCAGAACGAGAAGCAGATTACGGAATAAACTCGGCCACAAGTGGATACATCATGGATGAAAATAGTGGAACTATGGACAGCAGTTGCAATCGGTTTTGCTGAATGCAGGGCAAGCACTGACGCCACTATATGGTGTCAGGACTACCCCCAACTACAAGTGTATTTGGGCCAGCTGGTTGCTGGCTTGTGACCCGATAGCCAATGGCTAGGAGTAGCTTAAGAGGTACGGTTCAGCCTGAATGGGATTTCACTGTTGGGCACTATTCACCCCTGAAGGTAAAGGGGATGTTATGCTATGTTATGTGTTTTGTTTGTTATGAGTTCAGAAGGTTGATAGAACAGTATATGAAAGGTGTAATAGATCTTGTGGTGAAGGCAGAACACAATCAGTGCTGGGTGTTTGGCCGAGAGGGGGTGCGAACAACACAGGAAGTAGGGTTGAGAAAGTGGGATACAGAGACCAAGCCACAGACTGGAGGAGAAACCCGAGGTGATGGAAGGGCAAGCGGGAGGGATACGCACATCGCATCCTGCCTCAATTTAACATTTTATCGTGGAATATGAGAGGGCTCGGTTCATACATGAAGAGAAATTGGGTGAGGTCTTATCTAAAGAGGAAACGCATATCTGTGGCTTTGCTACAGGAAACTCATTTGCTCTCGTATAAGTCAGGAGTTGTTGGTGGCTCGGTGGGGTGGTGTGGGATATGGTTCCACATGTTGCCAGTATACAAGAGCGTTACTCATATGGGTGGAGGCAGAGGTCCCACTACGAGTGGTGGAGGTGGTGGCAGATACTGAGGGAAGGTATGTAATACTGCAGGGCATAATGGACAAAGGGAAATCTGTATAGTGAATACGTATTTTCGCAATTTTGGGATCCCAGCGTATGTAAAGAACCCGAGTAGTAAACTTGTTCAAAGGAGGGACTCAATGTTCTTATGGGGCGGAGATTTTAATTGCGTGTGTGATAGACTGCTGGGCCGGTCGATACCCCTACAGGGCAGACCCTTGAATGCTATGGTGGCCTTAAAGGCTGTCATAAAAGAACTAGAGCTGGTAGATGTTTGGCGGTAAATACACTCGAGAGAGAAGGGTTACTCTTTCTATTCAGCCACACACAAGGTACATACGAGGATTCACTACGTATTTGTATGCCAAGAAAGTATGGGGCGGGGGTATATTAGTGCGGAATGTGTCAGACCACTCTCCCTTGCTGGTAATGTGAGAGATCGAAGGCTCGCGGCCCCCGATTCCAACTTGGCGTATCCCTGCAATGTCGTTGGAGGATAAAACCTTTGCAGACTCACTACATGAAAACATTGCCCAATACCTAGAAGTGAATGTTGGGAGCGAAAACAGTTGGGGCGTGGTGTGGGAGGCGCTGAAAGTAGTGGTGAGAGGCGAGATGATGGATAAGGCGGGTGGAATCCGTAGTCAACTGAGGAGGGATCTGGAAGCATTGGAAGATGAGGTTGCAGCACTAGAATCTAGGGTACATGGGACTAGTAATTCAGAGAGACAAATTGCAGAGGTACAAGTGCAATGTGAACAGGTCCGGGGCAGGTTGACAAAATTTGACCATGAGGCAAAGCTTGAACAAACGCATAAAGAGGTAGACACATCTGGGAGAATGCTGGCTTTATTGTGCAAGTCTGAGATGAGGCTGGAGCCCTGTGGAGATTGAAGATGACTATAAATTATATTTTCAGGGAATTATATGTGCAGCAATATAGTCATGAGAGGCCTGTACCCCTGGAGGAGATAGATACAACTCTTGAGCAGATACACCTCCCGGGTATGTCGGCAGAGCAGGCAAGGAAATTAGATCAACCTATTACTATAGAGGAAATACAAGAGGCGATTGCAGCACTAGCTTCAGGGAAGGCATCCGGGGACTGGGGGGCGGACTACCGTCGAAATTGTATACGGCCTACATTTCATTGCTGTCTAAACCGCTATTGCAGGTGTATGAAGAGGCTTATGACAAGGGAATACTCCCGCAGGGAATGCGGGAGACATTGGTGACACCGATATTAAAGCCAGGGAAGCCTCCTGAAAGTTGCGAGACGTACCGACCACTGGCCTTGTTGAACTATGATGCTAAACGCCTCACGACAGTACTGATCTGCCAGTTACGAGGTGTGATATCTGCTGTAATACACCCAGATCAGACAGGATTTATTCCGGGCAGCTGTACGTCACTAAATCTATGCAGACTACAGCATGTGATAGATCATACAAATGGGGGCTCAGAATATCTGCTGGTGGCTTCGCTAGATGCCATAAAAGCCTTTGACTCAGTCTTCTGGGAGTGGATATACGCGGTGCTAAAGAAATTTGGGGTTGGGGAGTCATTTACAAGATGGGTCAAGCTGCTCTATACTAACCCAGTGGCGAGATTGAAATCTGGGAGGTGTATCTATGGGCTATGGGACATACAGAGGGGTACTCTACAAGGGTGCCCATTTTTGCCAATTATATATATATATATATTGGTGCTGGAACCAATTGCCGCGTATTTGAGGCAAGAATACCTAGATACAGGCATACTGGTGAATGGTAAAAGGCACTTTATCTTGCTATATGTGGATGATGTTCTGCTGTATTTATGTGAACCAACGCATAATCTCCCCATCATAATGGAAGTTCTAGGTGACTTTGCAAGACTGACTGAGATTAAGTTCTCAAATTCTAAGAAAAATCTTGTCTATTCCCACTGTCGGGACTCAGAAGGGAGGATGTGTCTGATATTCCAGAGCTGGGACTGAAATGGCCAGTAAATGGGTTTAAATATCTAGGGATCCCACAGCCCAAAGGATACTCCTACAAATAACACGATCAGAGCATTAGATGGGATACAGCAGTCCATTAGGTTCTGGGCACACTTGCTGCTAACACTCACGGGGAGGATGTCCATAAAGTAGATGGTTATACTCCCTAGATTGCTGTATGCATTCACAAATGTTTGTTATTGTATAGAACCACGTTTTTTCAGACAACTAGAGGGGATTATTAGGGGCTTCCTCTGGGGGGGAGGTTGTTGTAGGATTGCTACGAATACACTATACTTATCATAGAGGGATGGAGGAGTGCAACTTCCACAATTTGAATGGTACTATTTAGCAGCGCAGCTAAAATTTGTGGCAATGTGGCTGGCAGATGGGGAAACAGCGGAAATGGAATGGCTGCAGCAGGTGGTGCAACAGAGAAGGCTCAAGGAGTGCTTATGGATACCAACAGCATGAATGAGTGCTAATTGTCTGCTGCGACAGCTGGGATGGGAGGTATGGGCAAGAGTACTAAAGGTGAGGCATTGGCAGTGCCCATACACTACGAATGCTCCGATAGTGGCATACACCTGCACTACTAGAACAGAACTTGGGGAGGCTAGAGATTGGGAAAGAAATGGGATGCATGCGTGGGGAGACAAGTTTAGAGATGGGAAACTAGGAGAGCTGGATGACCTTGTGAGGGAAGATGGCTTACCGAAAGGGCAGTTTTTATGTTAAATGAGATTTTGCAAAGTGGCTAAACAGATTTGGGCTGAGGAGCCGGCTGAAGACGGGTTATTGTCCCTATTATACCAATTCGAGGAGAGAGTCAAGCAGACCACCCGCCTGTATGAATGTATCAGAGGTATGAACAAAAAGGTACATGACAAATTGAAGGGCAAAAGGGAAGGAGATGTTGGGGTAGAGATCACTGAGGTGTGCTGGGAACAGGTGCTGTCTTTTGTGAAGCATGTGTTGCAAACTATTAGGTTTTGTTTAATACAACTCCATGGTGTGCGTAGGACTACATGGACCCCAGCAGAGTGGCTCAATTTGGGGACGAGGAGCAACTACCAACTCTCCGTGGTGTAATTCTGAGGGGGCGGTCCTGATACACATGCTCGGGAAGTGAGAGTTTTTTGGAGCCAAATAGAACAGACTTGCCGAGAGGCGGGTGTTACAAGGTTTGAGTGGACCCCACTGGAATGTTTACTGGGCATGTATTCAAGGCCAACAAAATATAAACATGTGTGGAAATGTATGGATTTAGCATGTATATTAGCAAAGAGAAGGGTGGCCATGTCCTGGAAGTGTAAAGGAGGACCTGTATTTAAAAAATGGCGGGGGGAATTTGAACGTTGGAGCATGGCAGAGACGTGAGGCGTGGGCAGGGGCAAGATGCAGGGAGGAAGATGTCCAATCAGACAAATTTAAAGCATGGAAACGCCTGTTGGTAGCAATGTTCCCACCCTCAAACAATAGGCCACCCTGAATTATGCATACTATGTTAAGATAGGCAAATATGGAACGCTGTATGAGCCCGAAAGATAGCGGGAGGGGCCCCATCGCTTGTACCGACAAGAAAACATACAGGAAGTGTTTTGGACATAGGATCTATTCACAATACCACTCAAATATGAGAGCTCTAGCGTGTAGTAGTTTTAGTTGTTAAAGTAAGGTAATTGATAAAGCATTGAAGGTACATGAAGGAACTACTGTCAAATACGGTAATGTGTGGAATTGTCCAGATTGTAAATGCAGATTATATGCTATTTTATGTTATCCTGATAATACTTCGGTACCGAAAATATTTGAGAAAGCAATAAACAGACGTTTAAAATAAAAAATGACAGGGGGCAGTCCTGCCTTGCCCCTGTCTCAAGTCTAAATGTAAATGATGTGATTCCGTTGGCGTTCACTTTTGCATTTGGGGAAGAGTATAGTGTGGCAAGCCACTTTTTCCAATTTGGGCCAAATCCGAATTTATTTATTACTCAGTCCAAAAGAAACAATTTATTCTGGCGAACGCTTTTTTGGCGTCTAGCGACAGCGTGACTGGGATGCCCTCCACTCGACATGCATGGTGTATTAAATTGAACATTTTCTTGGTGTTGTCTGCTCCCTGTCGGCCAGTCACAAACCCTACCTGGTCTCAGTGTAATAGGTATGGCAGGATCATATTCAGGCGAGTAGCCAGTAGCTTGGTAAATATTTTAGTGTCAATGTTAAACAGGGATATTGGCATGTACAATGCAAAGTCTCTGGGGGTCTGGCCCTCCTTGGATAGCACCACAATTATGGATTCTAAGAATGTGATGAGGATCCTTTAACCTTCCAGTATGGGTCTTTGTCATCTTGGGGGCTAATAGGCCTAAAACATGCCTGTGAAATTGGGGCATCACACTATCTGTTCCAGGTGTTTTCCCTGCTTCATTTCTCCTACAGCTCTACTCGCATCCTCTTCTGTTTTGGGTCTCTCAAACTTCCGTCTTTGCTCTCCTGTAATGTCTGGCAAATGGAGGGGGTACACATATTTCTCAATGTAGCACTCTTTCCCCGTAGTTTATTTAGCATATAGCGCTTCATAGTATCTGGCAAAACCTTTGGCTATTTCCGTTGCATCCGTCACACTATGGTCCCCATCATTCCTTTTTTTACTATCCTATCAGCTCTTTGATTTTTACGTCTCTTAGCTAACATGCTTCAAAAATGTGGTAGGTTTCATTGAGGAGAAGCTCTTTCAGCTCCAACCTTTTATATTGTACTCATCTTACCTTGAGTTCCTTTATGCTGCCTGACCCCTTCCAACTTTCTTCCTCATTTCCCCCCTTAACCATAACACTGTTGCTCTGTCGATTTTTTTTCTCCTAGCTCCCTCAACTATTAACAGCCATCTAAGGAAATTCCTTTGCGGTGTCCTACACTATCCAGGTTTAGCCCCCACCTCCTCCCTTCTTAATTTCAAAATAGGCCTCTATTTCATCCTCCATGGTTACTGAGGATTGGGACCCTCACCACTAAGTTGTTGAACTCCCAACGTCCCTCACTCTTGATCTGAATTGGCTAAATCAGCCGGTCTCTCACCTTATTGTAGTTCGACCATGTGATGGGGACCAATATTGCCTCGTCTATCATGTGGGCATAATGTTCTTCAGTTTGGATTAAATATATGGACGAATAACTCGTGTGAGCCTGGGAATAAAAGATATACCCGTGATGCTGAAATGCTGCAAATGCATCAGAGGGACAGGGCCTCCGTATCCTTGTCCTTGACTGTTTTATTGGTTTGGTGTACAGACCCATTGGATACCCTTATGGCACCCATGGGTGGGGGTACAATCCTGTGCCCCTAGTGTATGTTTTTGGGCACCTGTGTGTGGCCCACAGAGCAGGGTATGGGCTGGTGGCAGCTCCATGCTGAATTTGACAGGTGCTTTGAGTATCCTCCATTTTGGGATACCCAGGCCCTGCCACTGGAATAAGTTGATTCCTGATAGGAAACAAGATGGCCCCTGTGGCCTCTTGCTTTCTATTGCCTGTTACCTTGTTTTCCCAAAGTCCTGGGAAGCCCTGACTCTGTCCCTTCCCCTTGACTGGCTGTTGGGTGGAAGTTCCATATATGGTGTTATTGTGAAGTCCAGGCCAGACTGGCTTGAGCCTTTCCCAGTGACAGTATCTTGTCAGTACACCCTGTGGGTGGGACCTGGGTGAATGGAGTGTGACACAAATATGCATTCTTTGTTGTGGATGTCTAGTATCTGGTGTGTGACACAATGACTGAGACAGCCCTGCCGGAAACTGGTATGAATGCAGTGTGGAGTGTTGAATGGCTGGGTACTTGTCCCAATACACATAAATTGTTGCGAGTGTCTGCAGAGAAGCGAATGGCCTGAATGCACAATGCACCTGATTGGATGCCTGCCTGCATGAATGCCCTTCTGACCGATTGGTTGCCTGAGTGTGACCCAGCAGAATGAATGGGAGATCAACTAGTATATCTGGGGACTTCTCACTACTAGAATTCGTGTACAGAAGCTGAAGAGAAACTGTAGTTGAAACTGAAGCTTAACCTTGAAGCCCTGCTGGAAGAGAAGTCTTGCTGCTGCTCTACTTCATCAATATGAAAGCTGCTGTCTCTCCAAGGACTGATCCAGAGAGGGCCAGGAAAGGCGGCCTCTTCCCGAGCTACGAGGGACCATCGTGCACCAGCTGATCTTTGCCAAAACTCCCTGGTAGACAGACCTATGACAGGCTGCCGACCGGAGATAGGGACCGCCGCGGAATCCCAAAGAGAAGCGCCCGGACCGTTGTCCATCACCGTCGATGACTGCCATCAACGAACGGAGCCGCAGCGCTCCCGAGGCCATCAATGTGCCGAGGAACATCCGCCGGTGGGTTTCCTGCCACCCAACGACCACAGAGACGCCGACTCGACGCCCTTGCTGGGCCACAGTTCTTCAAACTCTTTGCAGTCCAGAACTATTGTCACCGAGGTGCGCCGCACGCGTCTTCCTTGCAGGATGCCTACGCTCCGTCATCGATGAGCACCGCCAGGAATGCCACTTCACCGCCGTAGTACACCCTTCCTCTCGCCGGACGTTCGACGACCCGTGGCTCCTGCCTTAAAGGGATTGCACTTAAGAAGGGCTGTCGATTTCCTGACGGGGAACTCGACAACACCAGGTACTTTGGGGTTGCTGAACTATTGAAAAGACTCTTGTAAACAATATATGGACTGGGCTTGTGATAGATCTTTATTCTACAGGTTGCCCAGGTGGGGAGGATCTCCACACAGAACTGTGTCTAGTGGTAGGGGCCAGTATTCTGCCTATTGTTCTAACCAAATGCTTTCCTCTTATATCTATTGTGGGTTTCCTTTACGAACTGATTTGTGTGACATTTAACCGTACAGTTGATGCACTTTAATGAGATCTAATAGTAATAGTGGTACCACGTAGAACTGTATATTTGCTGTTGTAGATAACCAAGTACAAAGTGAGTTATCGTGATATTGTACATAACCTTGAACATTAATTATATAAAGACTGTGCTTTAACTAATACAGTGTGTGGCCATTCCTTTGTGGGGGCATGGGGACTACACTGTACTTAAGAACCAGCCTGCATAACCTCCTGAGAAGCTAGGCCTTGATTGCTCGACCAGCGCTACCCTGTAGAGATTCTTGGCTGGGGTCCTCTGTGCCTCTCCTTTGCCATATAGAGAGCAAAAGTACAGACACCCCCCTCCAGTCTTTACAGTAACCTCTTGATATGATATGATATATGATATGGTATTTATACCGCGCCTATACACAAGTGTTTCTTGTCTCTGTTTACTACCTGCCATGCATTCGCCCAACCATATCTCTACAAAAGGTGACTGAATTGGCTATCCCTGGGAAGATCCTTATGACGCCACTGTAGCTTGCGGTTAACCTGTTCTTGTGTGGATTTAGCGCTTGATTAAAACCCCCACCCAGGATTTTATATCCCCCAGACCACCTGTTAAGCTTCTGCGTCACCCTGGCCAGAAAGTCCTGCTGAGCCTGGTTGGGTGCATAACATTCTCCAATGGTGAACTGTCCCGCTTGTGCTTCCACTTAACAATGAGAAGCCTATTATTGAGCGCCAGTAATACTATTATTTCTGACATATCAGTATCCCTGGCTAACAGGATACCTATTTTTCGTTTCTTGGTTTGTTGTGAGGCCCAAAATAATTTTCTAAGTGTAATGGCCCAAAGGAGCTCTTTCCTGTCCACTTCTAAAGTGTGTTTCTTGAAGCATTAAGATGTGGAGGGCACTCCTTTTGAATTCCCCTATTAGCATTGACATCTACTGCAGGGTTTTGAGACATTTCACGTTTAGCGTAGCTATCCTCCATCCCTGCAAGGAAGTGTCACTTCTCACCATCATCTCGAGAGGCCCTTCGTCTTGTAACAACCAGTCCCATAACTCTACTGTGTAATGTGTCCCCTCCTAACTGCACATCCTAAGTAGTTTCCTTTTTTTCAATTCTCTCCTGTAAGCCACTGTCCTTGCATATCTTATTGACAAGCACTGTGTTACCACTTCCTACTTCCCCATCCTCCCGCCTCTCCCACCTCCCACCCATAATCACCATTTTCATAACATGAACAATCCTAGTTTAACCACCTAAATATGATACTGGTTCCTTGTCTCAGTTGACTCCACTAGCTTCTGGATCCAACAAGTTGGCTGAGACTACTCTAAGTGGTCAGAAATGTGTGGCGGACAACTATGTGAAGGTTTCTCAAAATATGCCAATTTATTAACTCAAAACGTTGGATAAACGCCTCACTATCCCTACTCCGACAAGGATTTCCCTGCTTAAAATAAAATAAAGGAAACACTCTAACTAAAGGTTTCTGTCCCTCACACTTATACATATAACAAACTTAACAAGGTAACATACGGCAGTTCCAATATAACAAAAATAACAGTTATGTTCACAACCTGGTAACTGTGTTCTCTTTATAACCTGGGTGCGTTCCCCTTCCCCAGATTCAAGCAGGATCTTATTCAACAGTTCCAAAAGGATAAGGAAATCATGTCTCACAACAAAGTTCCAATAAGGTTCTTTTTGTTCCAACTTGAAATCAGCCAACAGTTCAAAATGTCCGACAAGTTTTTCCTCTTTCCACTTGTGACAAGGAGTTCAATACAACTTCTCCTCATGAAGCAAGAATACATTCATAGTTCATTAGAATTAACAACAATGTTTATCAGGATGATTCTGCAATAGTTCACAAAATACAATAGAGGTTCTGCCACTTCTCTTAAAACCTTGAATCATACCACATTTCTTTAATGACTCCCGCCTGGTCCACTCACCTGCCAAGTCTACCGCTACACGATCCTCTGCCCTTGTGTACTCTCCTGCGAGGACAAAAACAAACTACTCACTGCAAGTACTTCTGTGGTAAAAGGTTGCTTCCAACCATTTAGCAATATGTTTTGCTTTAAACATCCAGTTTGACCATTTCCTTTGAGAAGACAAGAACACACTGGTGCCATTTGTTACACTCTTGTGATTGCCACACACACTGCAGGTTATGCTCCCCTCCTCCTGCATATCTTCTGTCAGAAGGAGAGCCTTGCTGCCATTCTTGTTTACCCACTTTCATATTAACCAAATGCTGACACTGGTTGTCTCTCACTCTTGCACTTCTTTGGCTTTGACAATGTGGGTTCAAGCCAACCCCTCTTATAGCCTCTTTTACACACTAGTAATAAGATTTACAAACATCTGGATTCTTAATTGCCCTCTCTTGGCTTTGGCAATGTTGGTTCTTTTTAACTTGCTTTGATATTGTTCTCTTTTGATGCTGCCAATTATTCTGACCCACAAACATAATCACACCTTTCCCGTCGGCTTGTTAAATTCTTATTCTGTCACCTTCTCCCCTTTAAGTCAGTTTGGTTTTCAAAAGGATTATTAGTCTGCTTCATATCAGTTCGATATCCAAAATAATGTTTGTTTTGCCATTTCACTCTCTTTATATTAGGTCTGTACTTAATGCTCCCAGACTTGGCCAGCGGGCGGTCACAGAGCGCTCTGGTGTCACAATACACGAGTGAATTCACTCGGTCTGGATGAGCACGTGCGTTCGCCCCGCTGCCTCCAGGTCTTCTGCTGTTCTGCGCAGCCCAGCAACCTGCTTCTCTCGTTTTTCCATGGCCTGCGCAAGTTGGAAAAGGATCTCTGCTTGCTCCAAAGGCTCTTGGGTGCTCGCCTGCTACTGGAGCCAGACGTACTATGGGGAAAGCTTTTAAACTTCACGCTTCCTGGCGAGCGAGCTCTGCAGCTAAAGTCTTCAGGGGGAAAGCCATCACACCCAATGCTTCCTGCTGTGCAACCTCTCAAATCAAGCTCTCAGAAAGAAGAGACCATCTCAGGACGAGCATCTATTCGAGACATGCCGGTGCTATGAGGATCTCTGCTCTCCTCCAGCTTCTGCTTCACTGCAACGTCGAGGTACCACGACTACTCCACCTCCCGCTACTGCTCTCTTTGGCCTGCACCTGAGGGGGCCTTTTAAGTCTCCCTGAGGTGTGGGTAATTACCACTATCAGGCTGCAACTTGCAGTCTCATGCCTCTGCAGTCCTCTTCTTCGTCCAAGTACTTTGGGCATTGTGGGACTTCAAGTCCCCAATGTTCAAATCATCTTTTCTCACAGCTTAAATCTTACAATAATCCATTAAAATGGTGGGGTCTCAGGGAAAGGTATAAAAGGGGTTTTCACATTCCCACTGACCTGCTCCCCCCACCTCATGTGATCCTCCCACAGAATACCAACCCCAGGGTTAGTATCAGAAATCATCTTCCTTTCCCTGGCCACATGAGACGGGTCCTGGCCAGGTTTTCTGGGGGAAACATCTGATTCATCACACTACCTTAGTCACTACCCTGTGAACTAAGGAACACCAGGGCAAGGAGGCTCTGTCCCATCTCCTCCTCCATGATCTTCTCAGAACCACTTGGCCCCACAGTGTTTTGTCCATGGCGTCTTGATGTCTGTTGTATTCCAATAATGTGGCTCCCCTGTCTCCTTCTCAATGCTCCTCCCAACCCCTCCCGTTATTCCCCATAGAATCGTTCCAGAGAGCCTCCATTAGGCAAATCGGAGCCATCCCTTCTCAGGAGTGTATTCTGGTGCTCCTGGCTCACCATTGTGCGACCCGTGCCCATTTCTAGCTTCAAAATATTCCTCCTTCCTAACACCCACGTATCCCAGCTTCATACATTTTCTAGTTCCAGGGATCTTTTCTCTTTCAGTTGGTGCCCCTCCCAGCCTATGCTTACTGCAGCCCTTCGTCTCGCTCCTTGCGTGCCGCACCTCTACCCACTAGCATGGCTGTGGCATATGGGATTTCCTCTGGGTCTTGCAATTGGTATCTTTCCTCCCTGACCTCGAATTCTAGGTAAAATGGGTACAACCACCTGTACTTCATTTTCTGTTGCTGGAGCCATGTGGTCAGTTCCCTACAGTCCCCCCTCCTTGCGAGAGTGAAGGATAAGTCCTGGAGGAAGAGAATCTTGCTTCCTTTATAGTCAATGGGCCTCATTACAACCCTGGCGTTAAGGGGTTAATGGCGCCGTAAAAGGCTGCGGCGACGTTAAACCCTTAACGCCAGATTCCCACTTTAACGCCTGCTTTTTGCAGGCGTTAAAGTCCATCCCGCTAAGGGACCTTGGTGCTAATTACGGCACCGTAATTTACGGTGCCGTAATTAGCGCCTTCCCCATTCCCATTGAGCCCTATGGGCCGAAAATGGGAATGGGGAAGGGGCCATGGGGATTTACCGCCCCGCCAACCTTGGAATGGGGCGGTAAATCCGCCATCCACCATGGCGGAATCCGGCATGGACCATGGTGCTAATAGCACCATGGTCCAACGCCAGGGTTGTAATGAGGCCCAATGGGTCCTTTTCTCCTTAAATTAAATATCTGTATTCTCATCTCTTTCATTAGGCGTTCGTGGCAATGTGCCACTATTGTTCGTGACCCTACCCTTGGTTCACCTCCTTTATGGACATGGCCCATCTCTACTGGCTTCTCTCCAATTCTTTGAAGCAGTTCACTTATTTTCTGGTGTACCCTTTCAAGCCTGTCATTGGTCTCACCTAGCTCAACCAGCAATCCAAAGACCATTGTATTACATCTTCTCTCCCTGTTCTTCAAATCGTCCAACTTGTATTGGAGCTCTCTTTGGAGATTCTCTGTGTCGTTGAGCCTTTTTTGAATTTCAATTCAAGCAGCTCTGTGGTTAGCCGATTATGTTCTAGCACCTCAAACCTATCGTCCACATTTTCAACCCTCCCTTTCAGCTCAGAGATGGTAGTTTGCCGGTCAGACCCTAGCTCTTATGTCCCAGACAGAAGCCCTGTTAATGGAAATTCTATCAACTATTGCACCATGCTATTTTCAACTTCGATATTGGTATGTCCTCTACACCAACCTGTCTACAGCCATAATCTTTGAACAGCCAGTCGAAACCCATGTAGGAACAAGGTGTCCAATTGCCTTGCTCTATTGTCCTGGCGTGTGCAGGCATGGAACAGCACCACATGGGAGAAGACTTTGGTAGGCCCATAAAGGGAAACCAGAGGAAAGCACAGAGGGAGACTGATCAATCCTCCATTTATGTTCATCTAAAGGCAGTGAACTTAAAGCCATCATATAGGTGGTATCTATAGGGAAAAGACAGTGCTGACTTTCAGATCTTTATTTGGCATGTGCATGTTTATTTTATTTGTTTCACTTGTACATCCATTTTGTCCAATGGTTCTAAACTGTAAATGTGCATCTTCTTGTCTTTGTTACACAAATATACTTTTTTAACTCTCGAATGTTGGGAGGAATATTTCTGCTGCCACATACTGGGGCATTTTGGTTAAAAATTATATAGCTATGTTCTTTAGTAACATCTATCACTTTTACTCAATTCAAAGGTACTCATTTTGGCAACATACGAAAGTTGAAGGGCAGGAGTTGCAACCTATATTTCGATATTCCAGCACATCTGCAGCAGGCACACTTCACAATGAGCCATCTTACTTGCTTCAGAACCTTGGCCTGCAGGCTGAATACAGTTCTTTGCTGCAGGCACACTACCTCATGAACTACTTTTACTAAGGGTTTGGAACTTAATGGGATCTCTGCAATAGCTATATTATTCCACATAATTAGATTATTTGGATTGGGAATTGGTACCTGTAACTTTCAGACCTCACACACAGATCATCAGCAAATCAATAGGCGTCTAAACAAAAGACCATTTTCCAACAGTGACTTCATAAACTATTGTTCCAGCTCAATGGTTTTCAACTGTAAAATACAGGGGAGACCAGAGATACATTCAAAATATTGAGAGTTTTGTTTCAGCTCACCCTAAACCAGCAAACCAGCAGATGAAAGTCTGCCAGTACATTAAGGGCAGAGAATTTGTTTGCACTTTCAAACCTCTGCTCTGCCTGTACTCAACCAAAAAACGTCAGAGCAGCATTTGTTTAATGATGCTTTTAAAGGACAAACCAGACATGACATACCTGAATGATTCCAGGCACACAATTAAAGCATTACTTAATGTATTGTGTAGGGGAAACTATTGATTTTGTAGCAGAAACTATTGAATTCAGCCGACTACTTACTCAAAAAGCCGAATGCTGGTACACCCCTAATGCTAACAAGTTCCCCCAATGCTGGAGAGGGTGGTCGCGACTATTCTCTCTCTTCATATCTTGTGGTAATGCCAGAAAATTTACAAGTTTTGGGTTGACATGTGGAAGGAAGTTTTCTTAATCCTGGGGCTATGATTCCCTAGGATCATTGGGGAAGATTTGACGGGTCGCACTCTGACTGTGCAGTCACATATGGACACCTTTAATGAAGCCCTTTAGAGATGCAGTTCCTCACAGCTAAGTTAGTTGTGGTGTCCCAAAGGAGTATAGTGGAGTTTCTACTCTGAAACAGTGGTGGCAAAGCCTGTGGCCAGTCACAGCAATTCAAATTCACACGTATAACCTTGATGACCGTGCAGCCAACTTTCTTGAAATCTCATCACCCCTTATGATCTACTCAGGAGACTGAAGGGACTAAACATATGGCATGCTTAAACTGAACTGGATTTGGGTGAGATATGTTGGAGGTCTCCTTTCACAGTCGATGATGGATGGCTATGATTTGTCCTAATTTACTTAAGGCATCAAAGTACATAGCCACTCACCTGTGGGTTCCCTTAATTTTTTTGCAGCGTTGTTTGTCCTTGGGGGGGTTTGATTGCTGTCTAAAAATACCCTAAATCAAATAGTGGTTCAGCAGAGTGTTGTGGTCCGAACTGTAGACTGGCAGCAGCTGTAGCTCTAAGGTGAAGGAGATGGACTTCAGCAACACTAAATAGTGTTAAGTTGGGTCTTGGGATCTACACCCTACAAGATTAATGGCATTGTGAAGGATATAGGTCAGGTGTAAACTTAAGAGTTGCCCCAACACTACTAAGATCAAACGCAAGAAAAAGAAACATAGCCAGGAAAGGATTAGTCATTTCCCTGTAAACTACAAATAATTAAAGTTTATATTCAGCGGAATACTAGATCTTTGATTTTCAGCATTACATTAATAGACATATTGTTATAAAAAGTGCACAATTAAGCCCTTGGGTCAAAGAAAACTTGAAGCACATGGAACATTAAAGCACACATGCTTTATCAGTATGGAACATCTATTATAGTCCACTAGCGTTAATGATTTTGGGCATACAAACTCCGATCTATGAGACATATTGAAGCCACAAATACCTAAGAGCAACTCCAACATCACAAATGGGTATTAACATTCTGATTAGACTTTACAACAAGGCTTTCCATATCCATGATCATCTCCACATTCACACCAACTTAATATATGTATATGCCTACCTTGTATCAACCAACATGCCACTGAAATCTTAACTTCCAGTTTTGTCCTCCGCAGACGTTTTAGATTCTGTAGCCACCTCATTTTGGGCCTTACTCTAAACTATGATTCCCCTCAATAAAATACTAAACATTGCAACTAGCACTCTCTACAACTTCTCACATTCCTCCAACACCTCTGCGCAATGCCTTCATGAGGGATGGCTCCTTATGCAATATTGTTCCAGCTTACAATCCCTCTCCTTTTATCTCCAAATCTATCCATGGATGGTCTATCATTCCCCACCCAGCTAACTCCATCTTCCTTTAGTCCCCATCTTGCTCCCTGCAAACCCAAGCACTGCTCAATCTATCAGTTCAATGTTCCCTCTGCGCTGCCTCCATATTTCACTCCTTAACCCACTTTGCTCTGTTGCATTTGAACTCCATGTATCTATTATATGCAATGTCATCCACCTTGTTCCCCAAATCTATTCTCAATTTTATACTAAGTGCATTGTCTATCTGCACTGTCCACATTTCATGTTCTCATTTTCACCCTTCACCAACTGACTAATGTTATACTCACCTATTATAAGGAAGCAAATGTTCAAAGCGTTATCCTCGCCTCAAATTAATACAAAATTTAACTCCACTCAGGGGTATACAGATGCAATCAACTATTTACTTGCCCATGTCAAATGGTCCAAACATCTCTGTTGAAGCGTGGGTTTTCAAATGAACTGGGTGTCCTTCAGACCATTAGCCTCATTGCATACCCACTTCCACTTTCTGCATTCTCAAGCTGCCAATTGGAAGCATTTATTACTTTGAATAAATTAATTTGGGGAGCTAACAGGCAGATAGAAATGATGATTTGTCTTTATGATGCTATGCTTTCTTGCACACGGAACACCAAATTAAATATATTTATTAGAAAAAACAAAACATTTATTTAACAGATCATGCATAAAAAGGTCTGCACATTGTGGTGCCATATCGAAGCCATCGAAATATAAAGCAGCCCAGAGGCTCTGTAAAAGGTGCCAGTCATAAAAGGTGGGTGGGTGCGGATTAATTCTTAGATCACATTGCTTTCCCATTATTACCAGCTGACTCTGGAATTGATTGGGGTCCTGGATGAATCTCTTCATTAATATTAAGAGTGGTCTAAGACTGATTCAGTGAGTACAGAGGTTTTCAGCGAGTGAGGTTATAGAGAGATATTCCCAAATGTCTGGATGTTAGGGAACACGATGACGGTAAGTGAGACTGAACACCCTAGATGATGATGAGTGCAGTATGGGTTGGGACTGCTTTTTGATTTCGGACATCTTTTCTGGTGTCTTAGTCAGCACTTTGTAGTAGGTGTGGTCGTTCAGCAATTGAATGAGCACATCCCCAAGTGGCTCCTCTCTGTAATCACAGCACCACCCTCATTTGTTTACTGATTTTAGAGTGAAACTTGGGTTTGTTTTAAGGTTTTCTTTTATAGAAACTACTTGGTGAGGAAGAGTGCTTGTGGGAAAATGTTACTCACCGATGAAACATGGTAGAGAAAGGCATCATCATAAAATAAGTTCCCATGTTTGCTATCAAATGCACTCTCGTTACTTTGAAGAATGCCAGGCACTAATACATAGAAAGACGTTCAATCACTCTTTACACACCATGCACATTTAATTAATAGTACACTAACCTTCTCTCTCGGGCGTTAGCTTTTGCCTAAGCAGGTGATTTACAATGGCACTTAGGCATATGAAACACTCTTGCCCCATAACATTCCAGTTCATGCTGCCCAGGACACCGATTGCCTCAGAAATCTCGTCATGACGAATATACTGTTGAACTAACTCAACAGGGGTTATTTGTCCTCTTGTCATGGCACCTGATAGGAAACAAAAATTGCAGAGTCAACAAAATAATGATAGGTGATTGATTGTGCCAAATTTTCTATGGTGAACACTCTACACACCACACAACACGTCAGTGTATGCCTTCAATGGAGGGTTTCACCCCAGGATCAAGATAACATTGCATTCGCTGGGAAACAACTACTTTTTAGCTATACATTTCAAGCAGAATTTTTAAAATAATGTTATAATCAGAAACCAGTGTTATTTTGAAAGTTACTCTCAGCTAAAGACAGATCTCTGAAGGATGTTCAGGTGTGTTTTGAACTGCTTGAGACATGTTGGTGGGAAGAAGCGGACATGTAAATAAGCTTGATAATAGCTAACACGAGTTAATGCCAAAGCATTTCCCTAAAGAAAATAGGGGTTGCACACTCAATGACGGCCATAAAAAAGGGGTTTAGGGTGGAGAAATCTATTCTGAGTGCCTGCCTAAAATCACTGCAGCCGGAAACGGCCCTAGTGTAACCATACATAGCCCCAGCATCTGCATGTACCCGATTAATGCTTCCACAGCTGTTCACTCTGTGTGATTAGAGGTTCAAAATGTGTTAATAAACGACAGTAAAACTGCAGTCAGGGTCAAAGGTTGCAGAGATGACCTTTGGTCATCTGAATGTTGGTGCAAGTCCATGACAGTTAGTATGTTTGCAGTGTCCTCTCTATTAAAGTAGACTTTGTGGTGGATGTTAAACTTTCTTTAATCTGCCTGTGCCTGTACTGAACAACTCCTTTATTTCAATTCAGAACTGCACCAATGTACCCCCTGTCAGATAACATGAACTGACACGCCTGTCTATTTGATAAGGCACATACATATCTTACAATCTTGTGTACTAGAGGGGGATATCCCTACTCGTGGGTCTCAAATGATGCTGGTAGAAATATACTTTCGAAAATGAGAGAGAATATGGTGTAGTGTTTGATCCATTTATTTTGTCCATTCTGGCAACGATAGTGTTTAACACACACGCATGCTTTTTAAAACTTGAGATTGAGGAAGGCATGTATTCATATTTTATATTAGTGCTCATAATAGAAGGAAATAGAGAAATAGGGAGTCTAGGAGAAGACAAATATAACGGTCAGATGAACAAGTTACTTACACCTAGTAACGTTCTTTTGACTGGATGTTCCTCCAACGTATTCCTCATCTTTGACATGTAATGTCCAGCTTCAGCTGCTTCAGAAAACTTTTTCTTCAGAGGGCGCTGTGCATCGATGGCATCGACTCCATGTCCCTCAAAAGCGTCAGTCGAGGGTGATGTCATCGGAGATCATATATACAACTTGCGGTGCCCGTTGGCCTCAGTTCTGTTTTTCCTCCTCCTCATGCAGCAGAGAGGCCCATGAATACGGGCATGACAATACTCAACCTTTGTGCAGTGGAAGCTGTAATAGCATGGGAAATTCTACAGAGGGGTAGGATGAGAGGGCGTTGAGGAACATCTAATTGAAAGAACGTTACCACGGACAATTAACTTGTTCTTCGAATGGATTGTGTCCTCCAACGTATTCCTCATCTTTGACAGATTCCCAAAGCAGTGTTTATAAGTGGAGGAGGGAGTAGAATTCTGCATACTATACATTTTCCAGGGCAGAGCAAAGTACTGCCTTGCCAACAGCAAGATCTTGATAATGGGAAGCAACCGGGGACATAATGTTTTGTTAACGTGTGTATTGTTAACCACGTTGCAGCGTCACAAACAATCCTAATAGGAACTCCCCTTTTCAGTGCCATAGATGCGGCCATGCCCCTAGTTGAATGAGCTTGCAAGCCTTCAGGAGGGTATTTCCCTGCAAGCCTGTAGCACCCACAAATTTCCAAAATGATCCACCTAGATAAAGTCTGTTTGGTAACAGCCTGACCTAGTTTGTATCCTGTATACCCTATGAACAACTGATTGACAAACCGAATTTTTGATGTTCTTGAAATGTAAAAGCGTAATGCTCTTCTAGGATCTAACCTATTAAGTCTTTCTTCCTCCTTACCAGGGTGAGGTGGAGGGTAGAAGTAAGGCAGGACAATGTTCTGGTTCAAATGAAAACCCGGAATTATTTTTGTGTAAAAATGAAGGTTTGACCTTCAAGACAACCTTGTCCTTGTAGAAGACTGTAAAGGGTGGCTTTACTGACAGTGCCTGTAACTCGCTAACTCTGCAGACCGATGTGAGAGCAACCAATAAAATGGTTTTAAAGGTCAACAACCTTAGAGGACACGTGTGCAATGATTCAATGGGTGCAGACATTAACAATTTTAAAACCAAATTTATGCCCCGAACCGGAACCTGGAAGGGAGATGGAGGATACACATTAGCGAGTCCTTTTAGAAATTGAGTCACTAAAGGGATTTAGAAATAAGAACATTCCAGTGACGAGCGCTTAAAAATGGACAGCGCCACCAAATAGCCTTTAATGGTACCAATCTGGAGCCCCAAATTGGCTAAAGATAGAAGGAAGGATAAAACATCCAGTGTTTTACACAGGAAAGGAACCATATTCTTTTCTTTGCACCATTTGCAAAACTTGTTCCAACGACACAAAGATTTTGTTGCTGGTCTTCTAGCTGAAAGCAACACCTCCATAACGTCATCTGGGAGGTTCCAATCCTTATATCTCAACCTTTCAGAAACCAAGCGTAAAGGTTGAGGATACTAATCTTTGTATGGAGAACCCAACCCTCCTCTTGTGAGAGAAGATCCTCTCTCTGGGGAAGAAGTATTGGAGGACAGATGGACATGTCTATAAGGTCCGGGTACCACGTTCTCCTGGCCCAATCTGGGGCAATTAGGATCATGTGCTTCCTGAACTTTCTCAACCTCCTGATCAGACAGGTATGACGGGGACTGAAGGAAATGCGTATAGGAATGGAAACTCCGATTCCACCACAAACACGTCTCCTTGAGCTCCTCTTGGAGGAAATTCCCTGGAGCAATACAGTTCGCACTTCCGGTTCACCCCGGTCATGAACAAATCCACTTGAGGGGTTCCCCAAAGGGTGGTGATCTCTTGAAGGACTTCCTGAGGTAGTTCCCACTCGTGGGAGACTGTGCTCTGTCTGCTCAGAGCATCCACCGCTGTGTTCTCCTCTCTGGCAAGAACAACCGATAGAGATATTCCTTCTTGAATTACCAAGTACCAAAGCTGCATTGCCCCTCTGCACAGTGGTAGTGACCCTACACCTCCTCTCGTGTTGAGGTAGTACAGAGTCACTGTGTTGTCCGTCATTATCAGGACATTCTTCCCCCGTAAAGAGGGCATGAAGGGCGTCAGAGCTAGTCTGATTGCCCTCAGCTCCAAAAGATTGATATGTAGTTTGGACTCCGATGGAGACCAACAGCCGCTGACTGTCAAATCATTGGCATGGGCTCCCCACCCTGTTAGTGAGGCGTCGGTCACTACTGTAATCTCCGGCCATGGTTGCCAAAAGGGTTCTCCCTTCAGAATATTTTCCTCGCATGCCCACCACAGAAGATCCTGTGAAATCTTGGCTGGAATAAGTTGGTCCAACATCTTTCCTGAGAATTGGGACCATTGTGTTCTTAGAGACCATTGAAGGGATCTCATTCTCGGGCGGGCTTCTGGCACCAGAAAAATACAGGATGCCATGAGGCCAAGCAACCTCAAGAAATCGAAGGCCGGAAGATTCTGGGCATTCTGAAATTTGGATACCATCTGAAGAATGTCTTGATCCCTCGCCTTGGGAGGCAAGCTCTTTCCCAAAGACGTGTCTAACACAGCCCTGGTGTATTGGAGCTGTTGGGAAGGTGTCATATGGGACTCCTTGTAATTGAGGGAGAAGCTCAATCTGTGAAGGAAGTGGCAGGTGACCTTGAGATGATCCAAGGCTTGTTCGGGAGATCGCACCCTGATCAGCCAATCTTTCAGGTAGGGGTAGACGTGAATCCCCCCTCTCCTGAGATTCACTGCCACTACAGCCATCAGTTTGGTGTAAATACTCGGGCGGAGGTTAGCCCGAAAGACGAAACTCAAAACTGATAATGAGAGCTGCCAACTGCAAACCTCAGGCATTTTCTGAGCTTGAGATGGATTGGCACATAAAAATAAGCATCCTGAAGGTCTAATGACACCAACCAATACTGGAGATGGGGGCCTGGAGGAGCTGCGAAAGTGTGACCATCTTGAATGTCTCCTTCCTGGGGAATTTGTTCAAGTATCTCAAGTCCAAGATGGGTCTCAGTCCTTTGTCCTTTTTTGGGATAAGAAAAGATGGGGAGTACCATCCCTTGTTCCTCTCCGCTACAGGTACTGGTTCTATAGCACCTTTCTCTAGCAGGGTTCAAACTTCCTGCACAAGGAGCGGATCCGGAACCATCAAAGAGCGGCTCCCCAGTGGATTGTTTTGAGGTCTTCTTTAAAAAGGAAGGCAGTAACCATGGGCTACGGTTTCCAGAGGCCAAGCATCCAAAGTAATGGCTTGCCATTCTTCTAAATGCTGAGACAGTCTGCCCCCCACTGGTGAACTGTGATTCAAGACCTCAAAGTGGTTTTGAGGCGGCTGTTGCAGAGGCTGATGGTAATGAAGCTGCTGCTTGAGCTGGCTTGGCACCTCTACCTCGTCCACCACGAGGACATTTTCTCTGGCCTCTTTGACTGGCCATTCCACTCACCTTTCAACTGAGGAGTAGTAGCGAAAAGATCTACCCCTCCAAGGTTGTCCACTAGTACGAAAAGGCTGAGGTTGCCTAACAGCGGCACCTAAAGACTTGATGCCGCCTTACAGGTCTGCAAATTCTCATGGCTCTCGTCAGCCTTGCTGCCAAAAAGATGAGACCCGTCAACAGGCATGTTGAGAAGTCTCAACTGCATATCTGGTGCAAAACCCGACTTCCTCAACCACGCATGTCTGCGTATTACAGTGCTGGTCGCCATGGTTCTGCTGACGCTATCCGCAGTATCCAACCCTAATTGAAGGGATTCACAACTAGCTTCTTTGTCGTCCTTCATAATAGCTAATAAGCCATCCCTTTCTTCCCCCTCGGGAATATGCTCTGCCGCCATAGATATGCAATCCCACAGAGTGTATGAACATTTTGCCAGGGCCCAGGTTTAGTTGGCTGATTTCAGTGCCATACCCCCGGCTGAAAAATACCTTTCTTGCCCATCCATCTACACACTCGTCATCCCTATCAGGAGGGATGGTAAGGTACGCTGCCTGCTTCGACGTTGCTGTAGCTGCCTGCACCACCAGACTCTCCGGAGTGGGGTGTTTTGACAGATAGTCTGGGTCACTACTGGAGGGGCGGTCTTTTTGTGTCAGATTTTTATTAGCTGCCGGATTGGTATCAGGAGTTTCCCAATTTCCAGCCACCCTTTTTTGTAAAGCCATATGGAATGGCAATACCGGATCAGTTTTGGGACCTTTATCCAAAATATTGGTTAAATCGTCCTGGTCATAAGGGAGTGGTGGTCTGCTCCATCCTAGGTACTCTACAACTCTGGACATGAGTTGTCTGTATGGAGCGTCAGCATTTTCGCCCAGCTCAGGTCTACCGAACTCTAGTGGGTGAAGTATCAACTCCACTCGCTGACTGAAAATTGTCATAAAGATCTTTAATCTTGGACTTCTCTGAAATCAGACACTGTGGTGCATTGGGCGTTCCATATTGCAGTCCAAAAAGAGCATCCTCCCCATCAGAGTGTTCTTCATTTTCATTGATTGAAGAGAGTCATTTGAAAAACTCCTTTCTGGGTAAAGGAATATACACTTTTTCCAGATGGAGTCAATGTAGGCTTCAATGGCGTTGAAGGCTTTATTGGCGCCCAATAATGAGACGCTTGGCTTTGATGGAACAGCCAGCATATGCGGTGTTGCTGTCTTCGAAGTTGTCGACGTCGAGATCCTGACGGGTGTTGACGACACCACCGTCGTCGAAGGTCTAGTAGCCGTCCAGGACACCATTGGCGTCAACTGTTTTGATGGCATTGAGGGTCTCAATGGTGTCGAGGACCTCGATCTAGATTTTTCTTTGTGCTTTTCATCATAAGAGGGCCTTGAGAGCTCTCAATGTTTGTCAGGCCGTTTTCCTGGGCTCGGGGGCACACAGGATTTTGACCAAGACCTATCCTTACCAGCTTGCTTGGTAGGAGCATGACCTTGTTTTTTGAACATTTTTAACATTTCTTTAAGGAAAACTTCCCATTTTACTGGAGTATATTTTTTTGTGTGACATGCGACCCTTTCGGGTGAATTGCCGGAGGAAGACGTCGGCGAAGGCAACCTACGGTGCCTCCTCTACAACTTTTTCGCCACCGATGACGACTGGTGCGAACCACTCCTAGACCTAGAGCGCTTCGCCTTCTTCCTTCGAGGAGAGTCTCCTCTCGACTTGCCGGTCGAAGGTTTAGCAGGTTGGGGCTTAGGTGATTTGGGTAATCTTCCTACGTGGAGTTTCCCCTTCCGCTCCCTCAAGGCCTGTCCTGTCATGGATTGACATTTTGAACAATTTGCTGTGTCACGGTCCTCGCCAAGGCACCACAAGCAGACACGGTGCAGGTCGGTAAGGGACATCTTGGACCCGCAGTCCAGGCTTTTATTTTAACAGGTTTTTGGTGTTGAAGGCGTCGAGGATGAAGACATCTCGAAGGATTTTTTTGAAGAATTTGTCGAAAACAAATCGTTAGACGATGAGGCGTGCCGATTCTCGTCAGACGAAGCAAAAGCTGATGCAGAAAAACAGAACTGAGGCCAACGGGTGCCGCGCGTGCTATGTATGATCTCTGATGACATCTCCCTCGACAGAGGCCTTCGAGGGACATCGAGTGGATGCCATTGACGCACAGCGCCCTCTGCCGAAAAAGTTTTCCGAAGCAGCTGAAGCTGGGCATTACATGTTAAAAATGAGGAATACCTTGGAGGACACAATCCATTCAAAATGGGGTTTTAGGTAGTGTGTTTTTGTTTAAATCAATCATAAGGTTCTAGGCCATCCACCAGGGCTAGGAAATCTATTCTACTCTTCATGAGAGATGAGATCTCGATGTTTCTGGATGACAACTCCCTTACGATTCTCATTGTCTTAGACTTACTCATGGCCTTTGTCCCTGTTAACCACACTGTGCTTCTCAGCCTTCTTCAAACCTTTTTATCCCCCTCCAATACATCTTTATTGCATTTACACACAAGACAAAATATTCCACAGATGCATTTAAGGATCATCTCAAACAAAACTATGATCCAAACTGTATCCCAAATCTGACAACTTCATGTCCAAATATACTACTAAAACATTCCCATCTGCGGGATCCCATTTGGAAATAGACAGACAGATAAGACAGGGTAGCATGACACTGATACAATGCAAAAACATAAATCCTGCATGTTACTCCAACCCTTTTTCCCCTTCCCTTACTATACTCTTCTTGATATCCATTTCTCTCTGAGGCTGATCACCCCTCAACCTCTGGGCATCACTCGTCATCCTCTCCAAATGAGATCAACGCTTTTCTCCATTCAGTCCTTTAAGTGTATCAGGAAAGATGTCATCTCACTTGGTACTAGCAGTGTCTCAAGAAATGTTGAAGGCTTATCTAAAGCCCCCTACACATCATCTTGTGTCATATAGGTTAATGTCATTATCATGAATATAACCCACACTTTTTGGAACCTGTCAATTTTGTCTGTAGGGGTGAGAGATTTCAATTTCAGTGCCACTGCAAGCCGCCCACCATGAGAAGAAGAGCCTTAAGCATCCTCGAGACTCAGTATCCATCATAGTCTAATGGGAAGCCCAAATAACAAACTGAAGGGGTTCAACTCTATCACACTACCCTCTACATGTTTTATCCAGCTAGGAGCTCTGACCAGTACATCTGAATTTGGGGGCAGTCCCACCATATATGAACGTAATTCCCAGGCTAGCCAAGCTCCGCCTAGGCATCTAGGAGAGGTTCCTGGAAACATCTTAGAAAGTATCACCCTATCCAAATGCCAACTTTGCAGTATTTGTAAATTAACCAACGTGGCATGGGTTGAAAGGTTAACAAGAAATGCTATTTTACATACCTTTTTCTATGTTTCCCCCAGGAGAACCCTACCCAACTCTCTTTCCCATCTGACCCCAAACATCAGTGTATCCTTGGGTCCACTGTGCATAATTGATCTATATAGCTTGGAGATTATTCCCTTCCTGGACTGAGCCATATTCAAAACCTCTTCCATCTTTCTACATTTTATCAACAGTCTCTCCCCTTGGGATCCAATATGGTTCCCCTTCAACCATAGATAGAAGACCCCCCCCCCCCCCCGAGCCCCTTCCCTCCCAGCTATTCCATGCGTTTCCCATATGGTCTAAATCCACCCTCTCAACTGAACTTCTCTTTCCAGACTTGCGTCCGACCCATCTTGTACTCTAAGTATCCCTGATTTACCCAATTAAAATTGGTACTGTGGCGTGCTGGAGGAAGAAATCTGGCAAAGAGGTGGCATGATATGAACACTTATTTATCAAACAATAAAAAATAAAAGGCCTAACTCTCCCTATTCTTGTTTTAAACACTTTATTTTTATTTTTTGATTAGATCAAATAAACACAAGGATACTTACATTTTGAGATACATGAAATATCCTAATAATATTCTTAACAGAATTAACCACACTTGAAAAGACAAATCACAGATGATTTTATCATGTAACTTCTATATACAATTTTACCCATTTAGGGTGAGCAATTAAACAGTAAAAACATATACATACATCGTAAAACAAAACAACATACTATAGGCACACACACAACTCTCCACAACCACACTAGTAACTCAACCCAACGTACATTGGTTCCCTCTCCACAAGCCACTCAAAAACCTGCCCTCAGCCATAGAACTCATTAAATGGTTCCCACAATTCCAAGTAAGACCCCTCTCGATCTTGTTTTTTCATCATGTGTTTCTTGTAGCTGGATTAAGTTTGTAAGTCCGACAGCCAACTCTCTACCATTGTTTTTTTCCTCGTTTTCCACTCTCTCAAGATTTGCTTCGTCCCCACCATTAGTGCTTTATCTATCCAAACTCCCATGCTACGGGCCACATTACATCTCCCTTGCGTCAAAAGTAAAATTGACGAGGAAGGTGACCCGCGGGAATGTCACACCTAGAACCGTATCCAACATGTCCAGCACTTCCTTCCAAAAATCAATAACCCTTGGGGAGTCACACAACAGGTGCAATAAAGTACCTCTCCTCTAACGACCACCCCGACATGTTTTGCTATCTTGCATATCTAACCCATGCATCAGCACCGGAGTCCAATAAAGGCGACCTAAAATTCTTTGATGAGTATAACACAGACTTAAATCCAGCTTTGACCTTGCGCCCACCCATAACAATCCCTCCCATTCCTTGGTCGAAATATCTCTCCCTAAATCCTCAACCCAGAGCTCCCTCATTGTTTCCCATTAAGCTACATACATGTCCTCCATAGGCATCATCTTAAGGAAGGTTGAAGCCATACGTGGCGGTGAATCAAACAAAACACAAATCACTGGTTTAGTTCTCACTGGAACATTCAACATCCCCTGCCTCTCTGATAACAGAGCATCTAAATCATTATACCTCCTGCATTCCCTTTTGCCTAGGCCAAGCTTGCGACTAAGGGAAGCAAAGGATACCATCCTAACATCAACCCAAACATCACCAATCTTTAAAATCCCTCTTGTAATCCAACTGTGCCAGCACAATGTCTTACTCTCAATCTGTAAACCAGGATTAATTCTGACCATTACCAATAACCCACGATGCCAGTGCAGTCCTAGTAACCTCGACAGACGGTAACCTGGTAGGTAAATTGGGCATCTTTCCTATAGAATATAAACCATTCAGACAATATGGTGAAAACCTCTCTCCCTCGATTGATACCAATAGTGGCACAGATGCTACCCATTCCGTAAAATAAAAGGCAGATTTTTTCAATAGGACTCCTCCATGATAATTTTCAAGCATAGGTAACCAAACCCACCTTCTCGTACACTGCACACCTGTAGTATGTTACTTGTATTGAGTGCACAAATGCAAGTATCAGAATGTAGCCTAGTAGTCTGGAATCTTATACTACACCAAGGTTCCAGGAGTGTCAGTTAGGACAGACAGGATGGAAGAGCTACGGGAGAAGATGTGTATATACCTTGAGCTCCTACCTCCTTTCATAGCTTACCCTGTAACTACAATAAAGCTACTCTTCCTTTATAATAACATGCTTCCAGCGTCATCTCTGGTCACTAGAACCCAGAGCACTTCAAGTGGCGACGAGGATGTCTTTCAAAAACAGTGCAATGTGTTCAGAGATGGCAGAGTGTGTTCTGAGATGGCAGTTTGAAGCCCAGAGGTGGTGGCGCCCAGAATCCAGAGAAGGGGTAGTGTCCAGGAGGGGACAAGTGGACAGTGAAAATGCTGAAGATTTTGAAAGCAGTCAGGTCATGGTGCCTTAGGTATAAGTCCTCCCTTGCATGCAACCTGAAGGTACTGAACATGGAGTACATATGGAGGCAATAGGTGCAGTATTAGAGAAATGCTGTATAAGGTACTGTAAAAATGTGCGTGGTAATAGAGGATGTGGCAGTGAGGAAAGTCTCACAGCCTGTGAATGAAGGTAGCCCAGAATGTGAGCTAACATATAACCTAGTGTGCTGTATTTGGGGATATCAGCGCTCCTGAGACACTGTTAAAAGAAAAAAATGCGGGTGAAATGGTGCGTTATAACTGGGACTTATTCCACAGACATGTACTATTAGCAACGTTTTTTATATGCGCTTATCTGCGCTGAAATGGCACAGTTGTCACAGCTGTTCCAGGAAAATGGGGTGGCACTGTAGCGTTCCATATTGCAGTTGGTTAAAATATGTGTGCTGCTAAAGACAAGTGGGTCCTATTATAGAGTGCCGTTGTAACCGTTGGTGTGGTCAGGACTCCTTGGATCATTACAGCACAGAGTTTACCTGGCTAATGACGGCGTAGTGGAACTTACGGGGATGATAGTGAAGCTGAGAATGCCAAGGGGGAACGTTCCTCTCTGCTTCCAGAGCAGAGCAACGCTTTTGTTGTATCCGTATGACGGAGTTCTAATCTGTTGCAATTGAAGTGAACTCATCTTACGAAGCATCGTAAATGTTAGAGGAATGGCCATATTAACGTGGGTGAACTTTATGATGTACGCGGGAGGTCTGCAGTGGATCCTAATGTGCGGGCCGTGATGAAGTTTCGTTGGTCCAATGAAGATGGTTTTGGATTATCAACAGGATATAATCATTTATGTTGTGGCCGCGTACTACTAGATTTGGATGTCTTTTGGACTGCAAATGCACAGCATTATACTCGGTACCTCTGGAGGAACAATGATAGATGTGTGTTTAGGGAATGACTTCTGATGAATATGAGGTACTGTTTTTTAATTTGATTTTCACTCGCCTGAGTATTCAATGTGAAACTCATCGAACGAGGCAGCACCAGCAATGTTTTCCGTTCCGTTAGACTGACGGGAATGTTCTACGTGTAGTTCATGCATATGTATGTAATATTTATACATGCAGTTAGTAGTTAATGTGCATTTATTTTAAATGTTATTTAATATGATTTGTGTTAGGTACTGATGATTTAAATGAGTTTGAATGCATGTATTGGTATTTTAGATGTGATGAGTTTATAGTGTTATGATAAAAGCATGCAGTGCTGAAATTATGTGTGTAGAGTTATGTGCCTGTTTTTTTGTTTTATGAGTGGGGCAGGATGGTGTGTTTACTTGGTGCGTCTGGCTGGGAAGGTGCGTGGTTTGGAACGCTGCATATGGAATGAGAATGGATGTGAATGGATGTACTAGTATTATATTAAAATGAAAGGTAGGTGTGTGCATACTTGGTTTAAGGTGTTATGAGGTAAATGAAATATGTTACATATTAGGTGTTTAACATGTTCTTAGTATTTGCAGGTCCACGCACAGACGCACCATGGACTGAAAGGTCAATATTGATTTTTTAGTAAAGGTGTATGATAGGTTTGGTGTATACAAGTATTTTAATTTATTTTGAGGCATTTTAGTATTTAAGGTGCACGCATGGACACACCATGGACTCTTAGGTTAATGTGGAGAGTAAAATGATTTGTTTGACTAATATGTTAGAAAATGCAAATATGTAGATATTATAACAGTTTTGAGGAAATTTCAGGATTTAGGGTAGACGCACCATGGACTTCTAGGGTATATGAGATATTAGAGAAGTGTTAATGATAAGAGATAATTTTATTTTTTTAGGAAATGTCTATGAAATGAAATTGTATTTGTTGAAATGTATAATATGAGATATTAATGTGGGTGAAAGGAAATGTATTTTGGAAAATGAGCAATCTGATGTGCATGAATGACATTGTATGTTCATTGTTAATATGAAATGCGAGATGTCATGGGACAGATTACATGCAAGTATAATAATGGTGACTGAGTGTCAGATTAAGTGAAGCCCAGTTTGATTAGTGTGATATATGTATTTGGTATTTGTTGATGTGTATGATGTGTACATTTTTTAAGTGAGTGAGACGCCCAAGTGAGTAAGTATAATGTATGGGCAGGTGTTGGGGCCGGCAAAGTGGTAATTGGTTTATGCGCATGTTGTTTTAGAGATATGAATGCATTCCTGTAGTAACATCTGTCTCACAATGGGGTCTGTGATCGATTCTCTGTTGTGATGTTTTCTTTGCATGCTGCGTCTGTGCAGTTACATTGTTTATTTGTGATCTTAGTATTGTTTGTATCTTTTCTTGATTTTCTCACTTTTATATGTTTCTTGGGATAGTTGAGTATGTGAGTGAATCATAAGTATGTTCGTGCAATTGGCAGGTTCTTTGTTGCGAGAATGAGAGGTGGTGATGTATGGTATAGATGAGTTTTGCTATGGTTACAGAATGTTAGTTTGTGTATTTGTTTGGTTGCATGTGAGTACGCATTAGTGCTGCGGCTGTGGCAGACCCGAGACTGTGGGGCAGACATGGTAGAAGGTGTGTACGCTTGAAGGTGATGGAATATGGTTTAGTATGTGGTCTGTGCTCGTAAGTGGCAGTTAAGAGATCCAGGAGTGGCAGTCCTGAATATGTGGTTGGTTGGTGATATTTATGATGGCTGGGGAACATTAGTTACGTGAATGTAGATGTACACCGAGAGGGTTGAGAAAGTGGTTGGTAATTGTGAGGTTGATGAATGTTTGTTTTGGTGGTCTGGTGTGAGTTCTTGTTTCAGTGCATTTTGGTTAGTGTGTGTGTCTGTTATAAAGAGAGAGGATGTGTAGTATGTGACTTGTATTGAGTGCACAAATGCAAGTATCAGAATGTAGCTTAGTAGCCTGGAATGTTATATTACACCAAGGTTCCAGGAGTGTCAGTTAGGACAGACAGGATGGTAGCGATACTGGAAAAGAACAAGTTACTTTCTTACCTGGTAACGTTCTTTCGATGGGATGGTCCGACGACGTATTCCATATCTATGACAGGTAATCACCACAGCTGTGCTGCTTCGGAAACTTTTTTTGGCGTCTGCGTCAATGCGCCGTCGTCGAGGACCTCCTCCGACGTCCGACGTCATCCGATGTGATAAGTAGGACGCATGACGCCCGTAGCCTCAGTTGTAGTTTTTTCCCCCCAGAACATGTGACATCAGTCAACTGCCCGTCAGACACAAAGCCTTGCGGAACGTAAGCTGCAATCGCAAACGAAATTCTGCAGCGGGGAAGGCAGGGAGGGAGCGATATGGAATATGTCGTCGGACCATCCCATCGAAAGAACGTTACCAGGTAAGAAAGTAACTTGTTCTTCGAGGGGATTGGGTCCTCCGACGTATTCCATATCTATGACAGACTCCCAAAGCAGTACCAGAGCAAGGAGGAGGGAAAGAATTTAGAATCAAAATTTAGAATTGCCAATCAAATAGCAGAGCAAAGGACCGCCTTGCCAAAGGCCAGATCCTGTCCCCGGATGGAATCGAGGGAATAGTGACGTACAAATGTATGTACAGAAGCCCAGGTGGCTGCATCACAGATGTTGCGAATAGGAACACCCCTCTGCAGGGCAGTAGATGCAGCCATACCCCTGGTAGAATGGGCCCGCAAGCCAGCCGGCGGGTCCTTACCCGCCAAGCGGTAACACTCCGAGATGGCCAAAATAATCCAGCAACACAAAGTCTGTTTCGTCACAGCCTATCCCAAACGCTTTCCAGCGTAACCAATAAAGAGTTGATCGTCCACTCTGACCCGGGACATGCGTGAAACATAAAAGCTTAAAGCTCTCCTAGGATCAAGCCTATGGAGCCTCTCCTCTTCCTTACCAGGATGCGGAGGAGGATAGAATGCCGGAAGAACAACCTTCTGGGCCAAATGAAATTCCGAAACCACCTTCGGAAGAAAAGAAGGACGAACTCTAAGGACAACCCTGTCCTTATGAAATACAGTGAAGGCTGGCTTAACTGAAAGTGCCTGTAACCCACTCACTCTACAAGCGGAAGTAACCGCAACCAGAAACACAGTTTTCAGAGTTAACAGCCTCAAAGGGCAAGAATGCAAAGGCTCAAACGGAGCACCCATAAGAAACTTAAGAACAAGGTTTAAATCCCAACCGGGCACCAGGAAAGGTGACGGAGGGAACACATTAGTGAGCGCTTTCAGAAACTGTAAAATTAAAGGGATTTTAAAGTAGGAACACTCTTCAGACGAGCGCTTAAAGATGGACAGCGCCGCCAGGTAACCTTTAATGGTACCCACTTGCAAGCCCCTGTGGGCCAAAGAAAGTAAAAAGGACAGAACCATGGGGATGTCACATGCAAAAGGATCCACATTCTGAACTCTGCACCAGTCGCAGAACTTACGCCAAAGGCAACGGTACAGAGACTTTGTTGCTGGCCTTCGGGCCGAGAGCAACACCTCCATCACGTCTTCAGGGAGGTCCCAATCCTTATACCTCAACCTTTCAGAAGCCAAGCGTGAAGGTTGAGGGATCTGACCTCTGGATGGAGAACCTGACCCCCCTCCCGTGAGAGCAGATCGTCTCGGTAGGGAAGACGACGTGGAGGGCAGATGGACAAGTCGAGAAGGTCTGGGTACCACGTCCTCCGAGCCCACGCCGGAGCAATGAGGATCATCCGGGAACCGAACTTCCGTAACCTCCGCAGCACTTGCGGGATGACCGGGACTGGAGGAAACACGTACAGCAGCGGAAATGACCACTCCACCACGAACGCGTCTCCTAAGGCTCCTTTTGGAGAAAATTCCCGCGAGCAGAACCTCTCGCACATCCGGTTGACACTGGAGGCGAAGAGATCCACTTGAAGGGTCCCTCAAAGAGCGAAGATCTCCAGGAGAATCTCCTGAGCCAACTCCCACTCGTGAGATATCGTGCTCTGCCTGCTCAGAGCGTCCGCCGTCACGTTTTCGTCTCCGGCCAGATGAACTGCCAAGATCGAAACTTCCTGCTGGATGGCCCAGAACTTGAGCTGCTTCGCCTCCCTGCACAGAGGAAGTGACCCTGCCCCCCCCTTTTTGTTGAGGTAGTGCATGGCCACTGTGTTGTCCGTCAGGATCAAGACATTCTTTCCTCGCACAGTTGGCAGAAAAGCCTTCAGGGCTAGCCTGACGGCCCTCAGCTCCAACAGATTGATATGGAGTCTGGACTCCGACGGAAACCAACGACCGCTGACTGTCAGCCCGTTGGCATGAGCTCCCCATCCCATGAGGGATGCATCCGTCACGATCGTCACCTCCGGCCAGGGAAGCCGAAATGGAGCCCCCTTCATCAAGTTGCCTTCGACGGCCCACCACAGAAGGTCCCGGGCGACCGTGGGCGGCACCTGAACCGGGTCCGACATCCTGCCGGAGGACTGCGACCATTGCATCTTGAGTGCCCACTACAAAGATCTCATCCGCAGGCGAGCCTCTGGCACCAGAAGAATGCAGGATGACATGAGGCCGAGCAACCTCAAGAACTCGAACGCTGGGACCGTCTGGGCATGCTGAAACTTGTGCACCATCTGCTGAATGTGAAGAGCCCTCACCTGGGGAGGAAAACACTGCTCCGATGTACTGGAGTCGCTGTGTTGGCGTCAAATGGGACTTCTTTAAATTGAGGGAGAAGCCCAGCCTGTGAAGGGAGTGGCAGGTGACGGACAGATGATCCAGGACTTGCTCGGGAGAGCTCCCCCTGATCAACCAATCGTCCAGGTAGGGGTAGACGTGAATCCCCCCTTGCCTGAGATGCGCTGCCACCACCACCATGAGCTTGGTGAAAACCCTTGGGGCGGAGGTCAATCCGAACGGCAGGACCCGAAACTGAAAGTGCGAGTCGCCAACCGCAAACCTCAGGTACTTCTTGTGCTTGGGATGGATCGGCACATGGAAGTAAGCATCCTTGAGGTCGAGAGACACCAACCAGTCCTGAAGCTGAAGGGCCTGGAGGACTTGAGAGAGAGTAACCATCTTGAACTTGTCCTTCCTGAGGAGTTTGTTCAAACCGCGCAAGTCCATGATGGATCTCAATCCCCTGTTTTTCTTTGAAATCAAAAAATAAGGGGAATACCATCCCTTGTTCCTCTCCGCTACAGGCACCACTTCTATGGCGCCTTTCTCCAGCAGGGCTTGAATTTCCTGCGCAAGGAGCGGATCCGGACTCTGCAAAAAGAGGTTTCCCGGTGGATTGTCGCAAGGCCTGTGCCGAAAGGGAAGACAGTAGCCGTGGGTTATGATCTCCAGAACCCACACATCTCAAGTAATGGCACGCCACTCTACAAGATGCTGCGCCAGCCTTCCCCCAAACGGCGAACCATGGGACATGGCCTCATGACTGAGTGGTAGCGGCTGCGGCATTACCTGAGGGCAAAGAGGCAACTGGTACCCCTGCGTTGGCCTCTGACTGCCAGCTCCTCTTGCTTTACTGAAGGACGAGTAATAGCGAAAGGAACCACCCCTCCATTGCTGTCCCCTAGGACGAAAAGGCAGAGGTTGGCGAACTGCAGCGCCCAACGACTTTGCTGCAGCTTTTGAGGTCTGCAACCTCTCAAGGCTCTCCTCAGCCTTGCTGCCAAAAAGGTGTTCACGTCAAAGGGCATGTTGAGGAGCCGGGACTGCACATCTGGAGCAAACCCCGACATCCGCAACCACGCAAACCTGCGTATCACGGTGCTCGCCGACATGGACCTGCTGACGCATTCAGCCATGTCCAAACCCGACTGAACGGACTCACACATGGCATCCTTACCATCCTGGACCATAGCAAGGAAACCATCCCGTTCGTCCCCTTCGGGAATATGTTCAGCCGCTAACGCAACACAGTTCCACAGAGTGTGTGTGAAAGGAGACAAGGCACAAATGGAGTTGGCCGCCTGAAGTGCCATACCACCAGAAGAAAACACTTTCTTCGCCCAGCCATCAAAACGTTTGTCGTCCCTATCAGGAGGGATGGTAGGGTACGACGCCTGCTTTGCCGGGGCCGTGGCCGCCTGCACCACCAAACTCTCCGGAGTGGGGTGCCTGGTCAAGTAGCAGGGGTCGCTACTGGCTGGATGGTATTTTCGCGACAAGGACCTGCCCACCGCCGGGAGACTCTCCGGAGCAGTCCAAGCCGCCGCCACCCTTCTCTGTAGAGCCATATGAAACGGCAGTACCGGGTCAGTTGGGGGACCAACATCAAGGATGTCCGTGAGATCATCCTGCACAAACTCCCCTGGGAGAGCAGACCATCCCAAGTACTCGGAAACCCTAGCCATAAGGCGCCGGTACGAGGAATCGGCATGAGAGCCAGGCTCAGGCCTACAAAACTCCACCTCCGGAGAGGTGTCCAGTCCACTGGAATCATGCAGTGACTGCCTCAAATCGTCAAACTGACTATGGCCCAAGACAATTTCATCTGGAACCTGACTAGGAACCAGGCCATCAGAATCCTCATCCGCCCCCGAAATATATTCCAGGTGGCGAAAAGAAGGCACCCGAGAGTGCTTGCTCTTAACCAGAGCCTTCCTAGGGGGTTCCCCCGTGCCACGGGGTACCTCCGACACCCCGGCCTCGAAAGGCGTCGAGGGCGTCGAGTGAATCGGCGCCGGCGTCTAGAGAACAGGCATCGGCGCTGAGAGGATTGGCGTCGACGTTGAGTAAATCGGTGTCAACGTCAGATGCAGCACCGCCAGCATCGACGGCGTCGACACAGTCCTCGAAGCCGGAGCTCCGAGCGTGTCCTTCGACGACCTGAGCGTCGACGGCTTCGACGACTTCCTCGGAGCCGGAGCCTCGAGAGAGCCTGTCGACGCCCTCGACGCCTCAGACGTCGATGTCTTCCTCGAAGACATCACAGGTGCACATGGTCTCGAACGCGTCGAGGACCGGGACCTGGAACGGGTACGTCGAGAACGAGTCCCCTTGTCTGAACGGGACCTCTCCCGTGACTCGTGCCGACCACTCTTGCGAGCAGTGTCTCTCGACCTCTCACGACCGACCCCACTCAGGGGCGCGGACGGCTTAGTACCCTGCGACTCGAGAATCGCCAGCATTTTCTTCCCGAAGGAAGCCCATTCCTCCGGCGTCGCACGGCTGGTGGGGTAAGCGACGTGCCGGGCAGAGTCCTCAGAAGAGGACCTGGAAGACGACTGCTGTCGGCGCTTCCGAGAATGCCTCAAAGAGGCCGAGGAGTGGCGAGACCGACTCCTAGAAGGAGACACACGAGACTTCCGACGATGACGCGGAGAGTCTCCTCTCGAATCATCCGTCAAAAGCCCCGCAGACTTCGACTTCCGGGGCTTGGACACCCGACCTACCGACAACTTCTTCTTACGTTCACGTAAGGCTTTGGACGTGAGCGACTGGCAGTCGATACAGTCATCCGTGTCGTGGGCCTCCCTGAGGCACCAGAGGCAGGCGTCGTGCGAGTCCGTCACCGACATCTTGGACCCACACTCCTCGCACTTCTTGAAGCCCGGACTTGGGGTCGAAGACGAAGTAGAAGACATCTTCACACGAAGGAGATTCTCACAAAAACGAACAGGTTCGAAGAACCGAGAAGAACAGAACTCCAAAGAGTCGAGGCGTTAACCGAGATTCACGAAGCAACTCGTTCGCGGAAAAAACGGAACTGAGGCTACGGGCGTCGTGCATCCTACTTATCACATCGGATGACGTCGGACGAGGTCCTCGACGACGGCGCATCGACGTCATCGACGCAGGACGCAGAAAAAAGTTTCCGAAGCAGCACAGCTGTGGTGATTACCTGTTATAGATATGGAAAACGTCGGAGGACCCAATCCCCTCGAAGATGTATATAGATTGTGCTCCTACCTCCTTTTATAGCTTATCCTGTAACTACAATAAAGCTACTCTTCATTTTATAATAATATGCTTCCAGCGTCATCTCTAGTCACTAGAACCCAGAATACTTCAACACCATAATGCATTGAGGTATTCTTGGTCTTTTCTCTACACCCCATAGAAATTCCTGGAAATCTCTATAAATACATCTAAGCATTTTCTTTGGAAATGTAAGCAAGACAGATTGAATAACAGAATTTTAGGCAAAAGTATCATCTTAATAGCATTTGCTCTTGCCCAAATATTCAAAGTCAGTCAATTCAATTTACGCACATCCTGCTGGAACACCTCTATACATGTTTTAACATTGAACTCTGCAATCTTCTTCAAATCTTGAACAAGATGAACCCCCAAATATTTTACACTCTAGCCTGCCCACTGACAATTCCAAGAAGCCAAACCTTTGAGTGAGAATGACGCCTTAAGCGGAAAAACAACACATTTCTCACAATTGATTTTATGGCCTGACAGACGACCCACCACTTCAAACATGGTTTTCAACAATGCTCCGCTCTTATTTGGATTGGCCAGAATCTCTATCATGTCATCCGCATAGGAAAGTACTTTAATTTCTTTATCTCCTACCGCAAGCCCTGAACACCCGGTTCCTGCCTAATATAAGCCGCTAAAGGCTCCAGAGTCAGATTGAAAAGAAAATAGGACAAAAGCCACCCCTGCCTGGTACCCCTAAATAAAGGGAATGAGGCCGGAAATTCTCCATTCCACCAAATTCTTGCCATATTAGCCGAGTGTAAAGCGCCAACCGCCCTAAAAAAAACAGGCCCAATCCCCATCCACAGCAGTGTGAAATCCAAGACTGCTGTGAGATACCCGAGGGTGTTTTCACTGCTTCACCCCAGGGATCCTTTATTCAGGTGGCCATGGGAGGGCCATCACGCTTGGATCCCGACCCGGGGGGTGGACAAGCGAGGGCGGATCACCTGGGCAAGGGCCCTTGGGAACCACAGTAGGAACGCCCTCGGGCGAGACGTGGTATCCCCTTCCCTGCGATACACCCTTACCCAACAATCCTTCTGTCTTTACGGGATATTGCCACCACAGTCCCATCCTACCCCAGTACTTCCCTTTAAGAAAAGGCAGGAGAAAAAACCTTTAGCTACTACGATACATCTGTCCCCCCCCCCCACCCTTTTCTGGCAATAACCAGCCCTCCTCTTCAGTAGAGCACTACAAACCCCATAATCCCTGTTTTCTTGTTGACAAAACGTTCAATAGTTATTCAGCCAACTTCCTTCCAAAATGTGCAACTCACTACATTTCCCAGAATCCTCTCATTCACCCTGTCTTTCAAATACTGCAACGTAGAGGAAGCAACAAGGAGGAATGAGGATTACCTATAGTAATCCCTAGACCATTGACTCCTATGTACGACCACCAATTTGTCCCGCTAACGAGGACAGGCAAAGTCAGGCATTCCCTGAGCCAAATCACCACTCCCAGGAATAAAAGTCAGGGCAGGAAAGTACACTTTGAGTGAGTAGGGGATGCTCGAATGTGCATGAAGCCAGAGGAAGACCAGAAGACCAGAAGAGCTGCAGAGACCCTGGGAGACATGGAGAAGGAGAACATCGCCCAGACACTGGCCCTGTGACTCCAGGAGAGACTGTAGTGTGGAGAGGGAACTGTACCTCCAGAAGGCAAGACCAGGGGCAGCTGGGGCTGCCTGGCAGTACCCACAGTAAGACTTCTCACCTGGGTCAGTCAGGCAAATCCAAGTCTCTGATGGTCAGCGAAGGAGACCCTGACCCTACCACAATATCTCCTTTTACCGTCAGCAACTCCCAATTCCAAATGCTGTTTTGGGGAGCTGAGAAGTGGGAGCTGAATCATGATAGTGCATTCTGGGACTGGACGTCCCAAAACCCTTTTTGAAGATTGTGAACTTTGTGAGACGGGTCCTAGCCCGGCAGAGGGAGACCCTTGAGAACCTTGTGAGAGGGGTGCGAGCCCGGCAGAGGGAGACCTGGTGAACTTTGTGAGAGAAACTGGCACCAGAGATAGAGTGGTCCAGCGCCTCGTGGGCGCTCATTTGAAGGTCTATGCTTGGTGCCCCCTCTCCAGAACCAGGAGAAACGAGTACAAAAAGGCCATAGGGAAGGCCGGCGTGAAGTGCCAAGGTGATCATACAAGGGTCAAGCCAAACCCCCTGTACAACTGAAAGTCGTTAAAACGTTGTAGAGGCAGACGTGAACCCGATTAAGGGACGCCTGCACGTACATTGTGATAAATGAACTGTGCGCAAAGCTTGACTGGGGCCTTCAGAAAAACTTTGACTAGGGGCTGGGACTCTCACTTAGATAAATGGAAGAACCTAAGGTGTCTATAATGGCTTTGTGTTGAATTGTGAACTGTGGCAAATGTGAACCCGAAGGAGGGATGCCAAGACAAAGCTAGGGGAAGGGAACCCCCGCTTCCTGATGAGATTTGAAAATCGTGAACTGTGAAACTGTGAACCCGACTGAGGGAATTGCGAAACAGGCATGTGCGCCCGGCTGAGGGGAATGCCAGTTGAACTGTGATTTATGTGAAGCCCGCCATAGGCTAACAAAGTGACCCAGCGAGACGAGATCATCCTTCAGAAATCTCTGTTTAAATTGGCAAGTGCTTTGGGAGGCTGACGCTGAAAGAAGGATCGGAGCTCGGCTGAGGCGGATCCTAGGGTCAAGAGTAATCGCCCGATGTGAAGATTTATAGATGGAACTTTTGTTTTGTTGTTTTGTGGCATATCAGGCCCTCTGAAGCAAGAGACTTTGCATGAGAAGAGACTTGGGCACAGAAGGCCCTGATATAGAGAAAAGCAACTGTAAGCTTGTTCCAGAGAAGCCCAAGAGTGTGCTGTGCTCACGAGTCCCGCATTGTCATGTGCTAAAAACGTAGGGTAAGAGAGACACCGGCCATAACATCCTGATTTATGATTCTGTGAATACTTCTTTCTTTTCTTGTGAAAATTATCCCACACTATTTGTAGAATAGTGACAAGGATTGGCGATTTGTTTTTCTTTTTTTAGTATAGTCCCTTTTCATTTGACTAGACTCTACTAGTACTGTATTACCATCATTTGATGGTCGTAGCTTGCTCCCATCTTAGATTTAGATTAGGAGTTTAACTCACCCATTTTACAGTTTAATAAACACCCTTAAACTGTGATCACTTGTGTCTGCCTTACTTTGATACCATGCCGTCCTTACAATGCACAGCTGACGCGATCAAAAGCTTTTACCGCATCCATAAGAAATAACAATGTGTTTTCCACTTCAGTCTCCGGAAACCTCAAATCATCTTCCACAAAGAGAATACCTTCTCTCTTAAGAGGGGGTCACATTCTTCATCCAGAGATCAAGACCCTCAATCTCCACGCATGGTTTCTGAGAGATTGAGGTACAAAGATTGGGACTTTCCGGAAGATGTCATGGAGGTGTTGCTTTCAGCCAGAAGGCCAGCAACAAAATCTTTATACTGCTGCCGTTGGAACAAATTTAGCAGCTGGTGTAGCGTTAAAGGAATTGATCCATTTACTTGTGACACACAATCGGTTTTTCTTTTCTACTACATGTAACCCATCAGGGCTATAGGTTGCTACAGCCAAAGGCTATCTGGCTGTGTTGTCCATTTTCAATGCTCTCCGGAACAAGTTTCCTACTTCAAGGTTCCTATAGTTATCCAGTTTCTAAAAAGGTTGAGCAATTTCTTCCTACCGGTTCCTTTTATTGTTCAGGTCTGGGATCTCAACCTAGTTTTAAGCTTCCTGATGTGTTCTATATTTCAGCCATTACATTCTTTTCCAATTAGGATGTTGTCTTTGAAAACTGTTTTCTCAACAGCCATTACTTCTGCTCGCAAAGTGAGCGAGCTTCAGGTCTTGTGTTCAAAACCACCATTAACAGTCTTTTCTGCCAAAAATAGTGTCAGAATTTCATCTGACACAAAAGATTGCCTTGCTGGCTTTCTACCCTCCGCTTCATCCATCTAAAGAGGAGGATAGAAAGCCGGCAAGTTTCTTACCCTTGTTAATGTTCTTTCGACTGGATGTTCCTCCCACATATTCTTCATCACCCTCCCATCCTTCCCCTCTGTTAAGAAAGAGTTTGAGACTGCTGTGTTGGTGAGAGGAAAAACACGAACTGAGGTAACTGGCGCAGTGCGTGCCATATATACCAGTGTCAACGTCCTACTCTAGAAAGACAGAGGCTATCGAGGGACACGAGGTCGACAACGCACAGCACACTCTGCTTAGTGAAGTCTTCGAGCTGTAAGCAGGATATCGGAGTAAATCAAAGATGAGGAATACATGGGAGGGACATCCAATTAAAAGAACATTACCAGGATTATGTAATTTGTTCATCTGGTTGTTTTGTCATTCCTGAGCTTATGCAGGTGCTCTTCTACCACAGTTTGCCATACACTTACATTGGCCTGCTTTGCTTAGCTTCAGCCTGAGGCTACTGAATTGCGAACCTAGAACTGGCACCCTTCTAGTGGGTCTCCTCTTGCGTCCCCTGGTGTTGGATGCAGTCTTCCCTGCACCCGAGTTTAACTGACTGTTCCCAAAAACAGCGTCTCTGCCTACAGACTTTCCAGTTTATTCCTATGTGGCTCTTTAACCAACCCTGAAACCTATTTGCAAAATGACTTTCTAATTCATCTGAACGTTGATTCTTGGGACCCTGGAGTTAAAGACTGGGTTTTTAGCTACTACTGTGCCTTTTTTAAATTATTATACTACACTCCTTATTGAAGCGTCCTTCTCATAACTGGATTTATGCAGACATTTGTCTAGGGTTCCTTTCCTTCCCAGTCTCTTCATTTGATATTTAGATATTTATTTTATTCATATCGCGCACCAAACCCTTAGGTATCTGGGCGCATTTCTTGCAGTTACAAATGTTGCACATTGCATACAATTGAGAAAGTAGGAATTAAAATAAGAAAAATAATTACATACATTGCATAGATGCGAAGTAATACAGTTACAAATATTGCACATTTACATACAGTTGAGGCAAAAGTAATTAAATAAGATACATAAGAGGTAGGTGCCGAGAATGATCACAGAGTGTGCTAGTTATTGCGACTCCTGCGAGGTGGGCCATCTTTTTACATTATTCCGGAAGTTAATGTAGGATGGTTCTGCTCTGAGGGCTACGGGCAGTGTGTTCCACCTCTTGGCTGCTAAAACCGGGAAACTGCTGCCCTCTGCCTTCTGCAGCTTAAACCTGGGGCTTCTGAGGCAATGCAGTTGCGAGGATCTAGTAGGTCGGTCTGAGAGGTTTCGTGAGAATTTGTCACTCAGGTATTTTGGTGCTTGGTTGGGGAGACATTTGTGGGTGAGTGATAAGGTTTTTTTTATATACATGTTTTTATTGATTTCAAATACAACAAATCAACTCAACCCCGCAAATCCCCCCCACCCACCCACCCAAAAGAAGAACTATACCCGCTGTTCCATACGATTGAAGATTATGCATTGAATATGTTCAGGATTCTTATAGGCACCACTGCTCCATATAGTCCGATTGGAGATATTCCAAAACCTCCCCCCAATCTTTCATGAAAGAATCCTTAGTGCCTTGAATATTATTGCTAACAGAGTCCATACCTTCTGGAGCAAGCTGAACAGTAGGGGTGGCTCCTTTTGTTTCCAGTTTTGAGCAATCACCGCCCATGCCGCAATCATCAGACCCACAAAGCTTCTCCATTGCGAGTTTGAAAATGTCTTTGCTATCGGATCCCTCATCCCACATAACCAAACCATTTCGCCCAATTGGGCCACCGGAGGGAACATCCCCTTCATTTGGGTCTTTAGTTCAGTCCAGAATCTCTGAATCCCCCTACAGTCCCACCAAATATGTCTCCAACTGCTCTCCCCCTGGCAGCCTCTCCAACACCTTTTAGATGCATGCGGGTACATTGTGTTTAGTCTATCTGGGGTATAGTGCCATTGAATCACCACCTTCACCCACATTTCCTGCATCTGGACCGATCTTGTCAGCCTAGGGATACCTTTCCAGAGATCCTCGCACTGAGTTGCACTGACAGGTTTCCCCAGGGTACGTTCCCACTTAAGCATATAGCCCCACTTGAGTACCTCTTGTTGGACGTTTATAAATTTATACAAACTGGACACTAGTTTTTTGGACCCAGGCTTGGACAGTGTAAATCTCTCAAACGGGGTGAACTCCCTAGTGGCGGCCTAGTGCTTGAGCTTAGGCATCGTTAACCAGTGTTTTAACTTGTCATACTTAAATCTGTCCCCCTCTTTAAGATTCAGCATTCACTTACAGACCTCGAATGACCTAATAACTTGGTCCTCGAACATCCCCCCTATTTTAGTGCATCCTCCTTTGACCCATCTACCAAACACCCCTTTCTCGATCCCCGGGGAGTGGGAAGTCTGGGTTCCCAAACATAGGAGTGAAAGGTCCCTGCTCATCTGTTAGAATGCCCTTCCGCTGGAGCACATCCCATATCGTCAAGGGTGCCTTCATCACTTCGCTAATCCAAAGGTTTGGATGCCTATGTTGTTTCCCCTTCCACAATGTCTCCACCAGGGGTGATCTCGCCACCGCCCTATCTTGCTGAACCCATATTTTTTGCCCCTCCCCCCCGATCCATTCACTGAGCACCCACAATTGAGCCGCTTGATAATATTTATGAAAATGCGGAACAGACATTCCCCCTTCCTGGATTGGGGTTGTTCGAACTGAGCTGGATATCCTGGGGGGCTCTTTTTCCAGATAAACGCAGATATTATTTTAGTGAGTGCTCTGAAGAAAGAGTTCGGGATCCGTATCGGGATGGCCTGAAAGTAGTATACCAACTTTGGGAGAACCGTCATCTTTACCGCAGTGATGCGCCCCCACCATGAGATGGTGAGAGGATTCCACCTTTCTAAACCCCGCTTCACCTTCCCCAGGAGGTCAGGATAATTAGCGATGTATAGCAGGTCTACTCTGTGTGTAAGAGTTATGCCTAAATATTTAATCCCCCTCTCTGCTATCTTTAAGTTTAGAGCTGCTGCTTTACATGTAATAGCCCCCCTATCCTCTGCCAATATTAGAACTTCCGATTTGGCTCTATTGATTTTGAGCCCCGGAATTGCCCCAAAACTGCCTAGTTCCTGCATAGCTACGGGCAGGTTGTGTACCAGATCCGATAGGGCGACCAGCATATTGTCTGCATATGCGACTACCTTGTGTTGCTGGCCTGCCATTTCGATTCCTGTGAGGATGGGTGACTCCCTGATTCTGATTAATAGTGGCTCCAGATAGATGAAGTATAAAAGGGGGGAAAGTGGACATCCTTGTTTAGTACCCCTCATAATCTCCACTCTGTCCGTGACTACCCCATTTATGGCTATTCTAATGGAGGGATTCTTATAGTTGGCCTTAATCATTCCCCATGAACTGGTCCCCGAACCCCATATGTTGCAACGTACTGAACAGCATTAACCATTCCACCCAGTCAAAAGCCTTTTCGGTGTCCAGTGATAAGACAGCCGGGGTATGTGTGAAGCTGGTCTTTTCTACCCAGTGTGCCAATCTCCTCAAGTTATCGTGTGTTTGCCGGCCGGGGATAAAACCTGATTGATCCGCCTCTAACAGTCGGGGGAGCAGCTGCGATAGTCTTGCTGCCAGAATCTTGGTAAAGAGCGTTGAATCGAGGTTTAGAAGAGCTATCGGGCGGTAGGACCCTGGGTCGGCTGGATCCTTCCCAACTTTATGAAAGACCAACACCTTGGCTTCGTTCATGGATGGTGTTACCTTACCCACTTCCCTGAATGAATTAAATACGTTTGTTAGGAAAGGGACAAGGATGGCTGTGTATTTCTTATAAAACTGGGACGTGAACCCATCAGGGCCCGGTGCTTTGTTTGGTGGGAGACTCCTTATTGCTACCTTCACTTCAATTTCCTCAATATCCCGATCCAAGGCTACTCTTTCCTCTTCGGTAAGTTGTGGCAGGGTAATAGAATTTAGATAATCATCTTGATCTACGGTATCTGGGGCTTCGGTTGCATAAAGCGATTGATAATAGCTCCTAAAGACTTCTCCTATCTCACAAGATCGTGTTTGGATTTCCCCCTGTGCATTCCTCACATTTTTAATCGTATGCGCCATCTGTCGGGCCCGAAGCTGGCCTTTATGTAGTACCACTGTCGGAGATGGAGGAGGTTCCTTTCTGCTTTTTTAGTACGAAGCAACTCTATTTGCCCCTGCACATGTCTCAGAGCCCTCTTCAAACTCAATGTAGGGTTCCTCGTGATCTCTCTTTGCATCTCTGTTATCTTCTGCTCTAATTCCTGCTCCCATCTGTGTCTCTGTTTATCTTTGGACGCCTTCGGGGCGATCATATGACCGCGCAGGGCAGCTTTAAATGCCTCCCAAAGAGTTCCTAACGAGGTATCTCCTGTATCGTTGTCGGCCAAATGCTCTCATATTTATTCGCAAATAGTATCTTTCAGGGTGGGGTCTAGAAGCAAGTCCTGTGGAAACCTCCATCTCCACAGCGGGCATTTCTTCCCAGGGGTTGCTAAATCCATCCAAATAGGGGCGTGATCTGAGAGAGATATTGGACCAATTTCAATCCCTTGAACATTCCCCAGAATCCCAGCTGAAACCCATACAACCTAGACATAGTATTATAAACATGGGAGAAGTACGTGAATCCCTGTTGTGACCCTTTAAGCTCCCGCCAGACATCACATAGCGCCAAATCGATCATTCTTTGGCAGAGACTTTTCGATGGCGCCCTCTGACCCTGGAAGTTCCCTGCGCTCCTATCCATTACTGGGTGCCAAGCCATGCTCAGATCCCCTCCCAGAATTACTTCTCGCCTGGCAAATTCCTCCAGGCTCCTTAAAGTCTCCTTCATGAACCCCTCTTGCCCCGTGTTAGGTGCGTACACTGACGCCAGTGTGCAGCCCGTCCCTTCGATTAGGACATTGGCAAATACAGCACGTCCCTGTTTATCTACTTGTGTGCTCTGGATTTGTATATCGAAGGGCAATAAGAACCCTGGCTTTTTTGTCTGGAGCGTTGGATTGTATTATCTGTTTAAAACCCCTTAATCTTAGTTTAGAGATGTCCTTGGATCTGATGTGTGTCTCCTGCATCAACAGAACATCTCCCCTTTCCCTGCTTAGGAGGCTCTCCACTTTTTTCCTCTTTACCGGGGCATTTAAACCCCTCACGTTAAACGAAAGAACCTTCAGCCTGCCCATATCCCTTTTGCCCTATTAGAGTCTCTGATTCCTGACAGCCCTCCACGCTCATGCTTCCGGTAGATCCCCCTCCCCTGCCCTCCCACCCCCCCAACTGAACAACTACCCCAACAAATCAACAACTGCCCCGAGGAGACCCAGGGACCTAAGTGAGCTAGGATGCCCTGCCCATCGCTCCTGGGTCTCGATAAACTCAGACAAAACTTTGCAGGGAGTCCTAAACCCTGCATTTACCTCTCGTCTCCCGGATTCTGGCGGTCAGGCCCTCGCTGGCCGCGCCCTATTACTCTTAAGGTGCATAACCTCTTGCGTTCTCCAACCCCTGCTTGTGATCATCACTGCTCGTACAATGCGCAAAACCTTGGATTAAGTGTGGTATGATCACCGTTTTCCTCCCCCTACTTGTTTCTTCCTGTGTAGCACAGTTTCCCATTTCCACGGCTTCTTACGCGGAGCCTCCCTTGACCGTAGATCCGATGCACTGTTATCTTCCTCCTGGATACCCATCACCTGCAAGCCTTCTTCACAGGATGTTACTCTCCGTTGCCTGCCTTCGCAGGTGAAGAGAAGTCCGAACGGGAAGGTCCATTTATACCTTATCTTCCTTTTCCCCAGTTATTTCACCACTGGGGCCATGGCCCTCCTTTTCTGCAGAGTCACCACTGCAAGGTCCTGAAACAAATGGATCTCCACCCCATTCATTCTAATGTGTTCCATTTATCTTGCATTCTTCAGGATCTGTTCCTTTTGTGGATATGAAGCCATGGCGACCAAGACATCTCTGGGGCATTCTCCCGGTTCCCCTGATCTTCTAGGGCTGACCCTATGCACCCTGTCAGTCTTGATGTCTTCTGCCTCTTCCACTGCCAAATGTCCCGGAAGACTTCTTGGACTGCTGTTTTGAGGTCCTTATCTTCCACGGACTCCACCATATTTTTAATGCGTATATTGGATCTGCGCAAGCGATTCTCTAGGTCCTCACATTGTAGTTCTAAATTGTGCGTAAGCCTCACGAGATGCTCCTGGGTTTCACTGACTTGTTGTGCTTCCTCTTCCACATTCTGGACGATTCTTTCCAGTGTGTCCGTCCTTTCTTCCAACTTGGATACGTCCGTTCTGAGCTCCTGGACAGATTGGTTCATGTCCTCTCTCAAGGGCGCGAACTGTTCTTGCACCGTGGCCATAAATTTGTCCTGAAGATCCTTGAACCATGTCCGCAGATCCTCCGAGACCTGCAGAGGATGCTGGGGGGCCTTGTTCATATCTCCCTGCATATCATCAAGGGACTGTTGCTTGGTACGTCCAAGGACCACATTTGAATTAAGCTTGCGTCCTGCTTGGTGGATTTGGAGTGCATCTGGGGCTGCCCCCCTTTCCCTTTGTTCTTTGACATTTCACGTCTGGTAGGGGTTCTTCTCTTCACAGTAGTTTGCCCGCTTCCTCCCCTGAATCGGTGTGGGACTCCCGCCGCAAAGTCCTCTGAGTGCCCCCACTCAGAGCGAGGCCACCCGAGCCAACCCTCCCGCGACACTGGCTAGGGTTGTTGCTTGGTAAAATCTTCCGATGCCTTCGTCCCAGTGCCCTGTACAGTCACTCCCGCCCAGGGTGGTACCTTAAGGTGTGCCTGGCTCTGCACTCAGGGCTAGCCCCGACTCTGACATGCAGGGGGTGCTGCCCAAGCATCTTCTTGTTCTCGGTCCATAAGCTCCGGTGGCCTCTATGGTCCGTGACCCTCCTGTGGCCCTCCATCCTGGCGCCACCCCATCCTCTCTCCACCGGTCCTCAGAGGGCTCCAACAATCTGACAGCACTTTCTCTCTGGAGAGGCTGCCAGGGCACCGCTCCCGTTCTGCTGTTATCAGCCTGGGGGTCACACAGGAGTGTCCTCTTGAGAGAGGGACTCAGCTAGGCTCCCTGCCATACAATATTGAGGGAAAGGTTCCCGCTCCGCCGCTTCCACTAACCTCTATGGACCCCTTGAAGGAGGGGGGGGGGGTCGGTGGCCGCCGAATTTCACTGTCTCCAAGATGCTGCACGCCCCTTCACCTGGGGCAAGACTCTGCAGCTCCTTCCCCGTCCGAGTGGGCTACAGCACAACGGAGCGCCGTCGGAGGCTGACGCCAAGGCAAGTCCTCCTCCCAAAGACGCACTTCCAACCTGCAACAGTCTGGGTCCTCCCGGGGGGAAAAACTGAAGGGGGCCCCTTCCTGCTTGCTGCTGTTCGCCTCCAGCCGGCTCCCCGCACACCACGGCTCTAATCCACGCCCGGGGGCTCTCACCATCGGCCCGCCGGCCCTCTGGACCCACTCCCCAGCTGCTCTCCACAGCACTCACGGCAGCAGCGGGGAACACACGAGGGGGCAGCAACTGTCCTCAGCTCCTTCGGGTCCCAGGGGGCGGGGGGTTGCTACTGCCTACACATAGGCTCGGTGTCGCACAGGATCGCGCCCTTCTAACGTTATGGACGCAGATCCACCTCGGTACCAAGCCCGCTAGCGTCCGACGACAAATCCTCTCCAAAATCACAAATGGCGCACTCCGGTCCCCCGTGAACTGCCTGGGGAGGAACAGTATTCTCAAGAAGCACCCCCTCCTAATGCAGTGCTTTATTGTGCCGCGGCCCGGCGAGAGAGAGACCCAAGTACGTCTCATTGTCGCGGCCGCCATCTTGGGAGTAGCCGTTGGAATCGAGTGATAAGGTTTTGAACACAATTCTTTGATTGATTGATAGCCCATGTACACTGCGCCTCAACTCCGATATGTGGTAGGATCTAGGGAAATTCATCGCAGATCTGAGCACGTTGTTTTGGAGTATTTGCAACATTTTTAGGTTGCGCTGGTTCGTTCCTAGATAGAGGGCATTGCAATAGTCTAATTTGGACAAGACCAAGGCTCTGGCTATAGTGATACAATTAGTCATGGACAGGAAAAGTCTTCAAGCATTTATTAATTAACAAGTGTAGCCTGTAGTCTAGGCTGTCGCACTGACTTGTTTATTCAATGTTAAAGAAGAGTCAAGGTAAATGCCTAACGTTTTCACTTCGTTAGATACTTTTATATTGTTGCCTTCAATGTTAAATGAGTTGAACTGTTTGTTGAGCTTAATGAGTCTTCTTTGGGATCCTATGAGGAGTAACTCTGTCTTGTCGTTAAGACAGGGTGTGTGTTCGGCCATCCAAGCTTGTATGATTAGGTATATGTCATTTAGAAGTTTTGAGTCAATGTTATGGTCGCTCATGATGGGGATGAGAATTTGGGTGTCATCCGCTTAGTTCGTGTAGGAGACACCCAAATGGTCTAAGTCATCGAAGAGGGGCTTTATGAAAATCTTGTAAGACTCCACATGTGACTGGTGCTGGTTCTGCTGACACAGCATGAGCGAACACTCTTGTGGTTCTATTGTCCATGAATGACTGGATCCAGGCAGGTGCTTTGTCAGAGAAATGGGCTGATGACGAAAGGTGGTTACACAAAACTTTATGATCTACTAAGTCAAAGGCAGCCAATAGGTCGAGTTGTAATAAGAGGGCTAGTTTACCATTGTCTTTTATGTTGTCCATTTGAGTTTTTAAATTGATCAAAGCTGTTTCCGTGCTGTGTCTCAGTCTGAAGCCGGATTGTTTAAGGCCTAAGAGGTTATTGCTTTCCAGGTGTTCCTGAATCTGAAGGTAGGCTGCCCGGTCAAGTATTTTAAGAAGGAACGGGACTGTGGTGATCGGCCTGTAGTTTGTCGGGATGTTTGGGTCAAGGGTATGTTTCTTTAGTAAGGGGAGGATCGAGGCGTCTTTCAAGCTGGTGGGGACAATGCTGGTTTCAAAAGATGTGTTAATTATTGAAGGGACAAAAGGTGTGAGTTTCTTCACTGACTCTTTGATGATCTTAGCTGGGCAGACGTCTCCCTGGCATCTGGAAGGTTTCAGGTTTGAGATGATGGCCTTGACATCCTTAGTGGAGAGAGGTGAGGACTTGAAAAGGTTGTGAGGGTAAGGTAAGGGTGCTAAAGGCTTGAGTTTGGTTGCGTTACGGGCGAGGATTTTTGCTTTTAGAAACTCAATTTTGTCTAGTAGAGCTTTCTGTATATTAGTACACCATGCAGTGTCTTTGGTGCAGGTCTCAGGTGGAGGTATAGGAGATTCCAACTCTTTGAGGATACTAAATAATTATTTGGTGCTTGATTTAGCTTTGTAAATCCTTTCGTTATACATGTCACACTTGGTCTGGTAGATGGCAGTTTTGTAGGTACAGGAGGCTTGTAAGAAATTATCTTTGTTGAGTGCTGTGGAGAGACTTTGCGGGTAAGCGGGTAAGCTGGGTATTTAAGTGACAGCAGGGTTTGGGTTTCCTCATTTTAAGCAGTGCTATTGCAAATATGTAGAAGTTTGTGGCTTTGTGTTTGTTCCCTATACAATTCCACAACGTTTCACCAATCTGCACCAAATTCTGCACAATCACCTTTTAGGTCCCTCTGGACATTACTGGCTACATAACATCTGGACAGCCCACCTCTTTCCCCAGATTTCAGCAAAAGTGCAAATTTGGGTGTGGGTTTGTTGCTTGGTGTTCCTTATACAATTCCACACTGTTTCACCAATTTGTACCACATTTTGCACAGTTAAGTGTACCTATGTGGGAATGTGCGCCTAGGCAACGCTGGGTATATCAGCTAGTAATATCTAAAATGTTCCTTCGTGTAGTATTCTTATAAAATATTGTTATTTTTTATAACTTGCATATAACTTTTATAACTGCTTCCACAACATCCATCTCTGGTCTCCCTCTCCCAGTCCCACCTCCCGCGCCCTCCCCAGGGCCTGATTGGTCTGTGTACCTTTGGGCACACCCAGGGTCTAACCCTCTACAGAAACGCTTCCTGCGCCATTCTACATCCAGGCAGCAGGTAAGCGCTCTTGCCCTGTTGCTCCTGTGCCTTTAAAACAAACCCTTGCAGCTTCCCCGACATCCTCTCTGTGCTCCCTGTCCCACTCCTGCCTCCTGCGCCCTTCCCCAGGCCCCGATTGGTCTGTTTCTCCTTAACCTACACTAGACCTGGGCAGCCCCCCTACCCAGCAGCCCCTGTGGCTAAGGACCCCAAGGCAAAGGACAGCCCCAAAGAGGATGCCCAGGAGGTGTCTGCAGCTAACACAAACCAAGCTTAACCTACCAACTACCTTCAATTGCTCACTGACACATAACCTTACAGACCCCACTGTGCCCCATCACATAGCTCCTTCACCACACTGAACTCAAGGGAAAGGACCAGCAGTGCTGCCACCTAAATCGAAGGGAGCAGTGTCAAACTCATTCTGCTCCATCTAACAGCAGCTAACACCTCCCTGCTGCAACCGCATTCAACCGCTGGCTCCTGAGAAACCGCTAAAGGGGTCTTATCCAGAGTCTCACCTGCGGCACCAGGAAAGTACAAGATGCCCTTAGGCCCAGCAAATACAGGAAAGCAGACGCTGGTAGACTTCTGGACTTCTGGAAGAGTCTATAACCAAGTGTGCCACATTGGGCACTCTCTTCTAGAGGAAAAACCTTCCCTCCCCGGTTGTCCAAGACTGCTCCGATGAACTGGAGCTTTTGCGCTGGTGAGGTCTGAGATTTTGTCAAGTTCAGGCAGAAACCCAAGTCATGAAGCAGTTAACGGGTGTCCTCGAGATGGCTCAAAAACTGCTCCGGCGACCGTGCTTATATCAGCCAATCGTCCAATTATAGAAACACAAAGATGCCGACCCTCCTGAGGTGGGCCACTACTACTGCCATCAGCTTAGTAAATACCCTGGTGGTGGAGGTCAAGCCACAAGGGAGCACTTTGAATTCATAATGTGAGACCCCAATGATGAACCTTAGGAACTGCCAGTGCCTCCCATAGACAACAGGTAAAATAAGGTGTCCCGAAGGTCCAGCCACGGCAGCCAGTCTTGGAACTGCAGAGGCTGGATAATTTCCCTCAACAGCACCATCCTGAATGTGTCCTTGCCTCAGGAATTTGTTAAAATCCCTCAGGTTCAGGATGGGACGGAGTCCTCAACCTTTCTTGGGGGCAAGAAAGTATAAGGAGCCTACTTCCTTGGCTGGAACTGCCTGTACTGCTCCCTTTTAAAGAAGGGCCTGCAGCTCTTCCTCTAGCTCCCGTTATAGATGTAGGGAGGTAAGTGGAGGCTGGACCGGTGGTCTCTTCAAAAATTGGAGGCAGTAGCCCCATTCGATCCGCTGAAGGACCCAGGCATCTGAGGTAATTTCATTACATTTGCCCAAGAATCCAGAGAGACTCCCTCCAACCGGTGAAGTATGAGGAGAGACCTCAAAGAGGTTTCTGAGGCACCCTGGGCATCAATGATACAGCAGCCATCGACTGTCTCGACCCTCCTCTACCTGGCCGTGGGAAAATGTGTTGCACTTGTTTGACTTGGGACATTTGCGCCCTTTTGGGAAAGGTGGAGTATCTCCTGTAACCCCGTCCTCTGGACCCAAAGGCAGTATTCTGCCATGGAAGCTGTTGCTGCACTGTTAATCGTAGTGACTTAGCCGTGAGAATTGAGTCCTCAAACCTTTCTAGGGATTCATCAGCTTTGGGGTCAAAAAGATGTTTGCCATCGAAGGCAAGGCCCAGAAGCTTTGCTTGAATATTTGGGGGAAACCCTGAACTCCTCAAATAAGCAGACTGTTGAAGTGCCCATAGCACGACCCATACAGTCTGCTGCATTCAACCCTGCTTGGAGAGCTTGACATGTAATTTCTTTGCCATCATCAAGTATATTCAAGAAGCCAGCTTTGACTTCCGCCTCTAGAGGTGATCAGCTGCTTCCAAAATTGTGGCCCAGAGGATATGGGAGAATTTGGAGAAAGCACAAGAGGTATTTACAGCCTTAAGAGCCATGCTCCCTGAGGCGAAATGTTTTTTCGCTAAAGCGTTGACTTATTTTCGTCTCCCTGTCAGTGGGAGGTCCGACATCGAGTGCCTGGACGCTACTGTCATGACCTGCACCACTAATCTCTTTGGATTTGGGTGGGACGTCAAAAACGGAAGGTCTCCTCTTGTTGGCTTACACAAGCACATTCTGTTTGTGGGCCACGGTCGAGGATGTCAGTGAGGTCGTATTGTGACACCGGCTTAGACAGTGAGTCCCAGGCCACAAAGACCTTCTCGACCGCCTTGAGGTATTGTCCGTTCAGGTGCGTGTGTGGGTTCAACTGTTGGAATTCCACATCCAGAGATGTGTCCAAACTACTGGCCTTGCGGAGGCCCTCCACCAAAGTAAACCAGCCTGGTCCACAACGGATCCAAGGCCGCATCCCTCATCAGCTCGAACCCAAACGGTATCGGATCGCCCTCCTCATCAAAAATCAACTGCATCGAGTCAGAACACACTCATCAAGTATCCAGCACAAAACTTCGATCTTGTGCAGCATCCAGTTGAGGGGCTTCTTGGCCAGAGGGGGCTGCTAATGGTCTCGGCGCAGGAGGGGGTTTATCCTTAGAGGTCATGCTCAAGGGCGTTCAACCCACCTTGGATGCCTTTGTGCCGAGGCTAAAGCCATACCTGCCGAGGCCTTCTCTAAAACTTTGTGCATTTGGGTTTTAAAGTACTCCCTAGATGCACCCTTCGCAGGGTCGAACTAACACCTTTGGTCTGACGAGTCAGAATCGCGTCTGCATTTTTTCTTGTGCGACAAGGCCGATGAGTGGTGAGATTCTCTCCGGGAGTGCGAATGCTTTTTACATTTCTTATGGTGACATCCATCCTGATATTTCTCGGGTGTCAGCCCCTTGGTATTGTGCACTGATGACCTTAGAAGTGTAGGAAACCTAGGGGTATTTGCCCATTTAGACCCTGAGAATCCTCCATTCGAGTGGCCAGGGCACGGCCATTTGGATCCAGACCTTGTGGGTGGACCAGTGCGGGAGGATCACCCGGGTAGGGGAGTCCAGGGCCATTCTCATGGGAATACCCTAGGCGAGACACGGTATTCCCCTCTCACCCATCATTCACAACCATATAACCCCTTTGTCTTTTTGGGGTATTTTCAAACACACAACACACTCCCAACCCCCATTTTTGCATAATACTGAGAAGAAGAAGAGGATACCTGGAGGGGTGAGGATTACCAGTGAAAAACCCACTAAGACACACAAGACAGACTACAACACTGACAGCAAGCTGTCCCCTTAATGAAGTCAGGCAAGGTCAGGCAGACCCAATCTTTATCACGCACCTGCTGCCCATTAACCTCACAGGTGTATAAAAGGAGGCAGCTGAGAGAGAAAGGAGAGATACAGTTGGGAGAGGGAGGCTGTGATGCTGAGACCAGCAGAGGATCTCTTTTGAAATCCCAAACACCAAAAGCAGTAGCGTGTGATGGGAGGCACCAAGTAAAGCGGGCAAGTGGCCCGAATGCAAAAAGGAAGGTGAAAGTTGATGGCAAAATAAATAAAATTGGTCCAAGCCCGGCGGAGGGAGATCAGCTGAGAGCTTTTTGTTAAAACAAGTTTGAGTTGAACTGAAATTGGTCTGAGCCCGGCAAAGGGAGACTAATTAAATATTGTGTTAAGAGGATCTGAGCTCGACTGAGGGGGATCCGGGCTGAACCGTGAATCGCCCAAGAAAGTGATACCTGAAAGATAATAAGAGCAAAAGTAACAGAGTGACCCAGTGTGAGTGAACACGATATCGGAAATCTCTGTACAATCAAAGTCCCTGAAGTGAAAGGAAGTGATTTGAACACTAAAAAACAAACGAAACTAAAAGCCAAAACAGGGAAATCACTAAGTATATGAAAAGTGAATAGAATCCTCAAGAAGGCTTGTTTGAAACAGAACTGAATGTAAAGTAAAAGGAATTCATCTTAAGAAATACAAGTACCAGAATGCATCATGTCGGAGTGGTCATGTATGGGATTAAAGCAAAGTCATATAGTTTTGAAAGTCTCCGACAGTAAAGCAAAGTGAATCTGGAAGTAAAAAGGTTTGGGAAGGATATCCTGTTTCAAATGTTAAGCCTAAAAAAAAAGAAGCGAACTTTAAATATTATTTTGCACTGCATGGTATTCTACGAATAAGGAACTTTCAAGGGGAAAGAGTCTTTGTTGCAGAAGGCCCTGGTGTAGGTTCTGAACTGACTGTGCTAAACTCGAGTGTACCGCCTTGCCCGTGCTGAAAACATGGGGAAGGGAGGCCAACGGCCTGAAAATCCTGACATATCACTTTGTGAACACTTCTTTCTTTTTCGTAACATTGTTTCCCACACTATTTGCATTTAGAGGTAAGGATTGGAAATAGGTTTATTAGTACAGGCCCTTTTATTTTGACAAGACACTACTAGGACTGCGTTATTATTATTTGATGGTCGTAGCTTGCTCCCATCTGTAGATTTACGATTAGATAAGCGTTTTTCAAACCCTTTTTTAAGTTCAATAAACACCCTTGAATTGTGGTCGCTTGTGTCGGTCTTGCTGTTGTTTATACGAACAACAGGGGTGCCCCTTTGTGCAAGCTTGGGTGAGGGCTAAATATACAGTTGAGGCAAAACCAAACGAGGTGCCCACGGTGGGGACAGTCCTAATTGCTGTTAGTTATTTTAGTTATATCTCCAAAATTGGTGTAGAAGGAGTGTGCTTCTATAAAAAAAAAAGTCACATAAAAGAAACCAAAGATAAGTCTTTAGAGTACACTAGTAAATTTAATATGCAAAACACACTTAGTATTCAAATCACTTTTTACAAAAAATAAAGATATTGAAGAAAAGGAAACATACAACAAAACATTCATAATATGTACATGGATACACAAAAAACAAAAGTACATTCATCACAAGCAATTTGGATAAAATTAAATAGCTTAATTAGAAAGCGATCCCGGTAGGAAACAAGTTGTTCCTACAAAGTGGTAAAGTACCAGGGTGTGTAAAAAATGACCCTGATATATAAAGAGAGACATGGATCAATCAAATACATTTTTGTGGTTATCTGCCAACGTGTAGGATAGATCATACATTTGTTCCTAAAGTAACTATGGAACAAAACACATAGATAACACGTTTCGGCATGCCAGATGGGCAACAGTAGTTGTAGCCTTCCTCAGGGCAGAGTTGATGTTGAAGGATTGGATTCTCCCTAAAGGGGGCAGAAAAGAATGGGACATAATTTGTTCAAAAGGTACTCAATTGGACTTATTCTAAGGTCTAACATAGTTGATTGCTGCTGGTCTAAATCATAGATGCACGGATCACTCACCCTGTATGCACGTTAAGGACAGGGGGAATCCGTGAAGCTGTCTTCCCAGTATATTAGAGTTCCTGCACTAGACTAGACTTGGAGTTCTTCTTTGCTGTAGAAGGGCACAACAGCTGGAGTAGTAAAAAGAGAACATATCTCAGGTGTGAGGATAAAAAACAGTGGCAGTGCAAAGAAGCATCAGCAATAAGGATGTAGAAGTATTGTTGTAAAACAGCAGCCATCGATAGATGTGCCAGGTTTGAAAAGGACACAAGCGAGTGTCCCCAGAGTAAAAGTGGATAATGCAGTTTCAAATAAAGGGAAACAGCAAATTTGAAATTCAATTGAGAGAGGAAAAATCAATTTTGAGAAGAAAAGAAAAGGAAGGGAATTCAAATTCAAGAGGAAAGCTCAATTTCGAGAAGAAAAATTTCAAGAAGAAAACGGCAGACATAGTTGCTAGGAGGAGGGCAAAACTGTGAAGACTGGTAGACTGGTACCAAAGGGCAAGGGTTGCTAGTGAGAGATACCATGACTTTCTTGTTATGATATGGTATTTGTAACGCGCCTATACACAAGTGTTTACAGAAGCGATTTCACTGGGGATTTAGACAGCGGTCTGCTGAGTGGCAGCTTAGCCGAGCATTACTTCATCGCCTCCTGGCTCATTGCCAGACAAGAACAACATTGCTCTGTATCATGCCCGACACAAATAGTGTGTGGGTCCATGAGGGATATTTTGGGGTAGCAGTCCTTGCGCCATTTAATCCCGAGTGGCTTAGGCACCGACATACTGAAGGATTATCAAATTATCTCTAATTGAAAACGAACAGAGAGCATACTGAGTGCGTGGAAAAAAGGAACAGCGTAAAAGAGACATAGTCCATTCTTTTACACAAAACAAGACGTCACGTCAGATGTTGAGGAATGGCATGGCCATATATGAGGGAGTCATCGACATTGAGCTGCAGTACGCCCCAGTTAAAAGTAAATTCCAAACAGCTGACACTGGCTAGCTATCTATCAAGATGATGAATCTGTGGGAGAATTCAATCCACAGAATTCAATTTTTAATGCGCTGCCTGAATTTGACAAATGATGACAAGGACTTTGAAATTCACAGACCCAATTCAATTAGTGACTGTGATGCTGGAAATGCATCGGAGGGACAGGGCCTACGTATCCTTGTCATTTACTGCTTTTTATCGTGTTCTGTCATGTTTTCTACGCAGGATTTCATGTGGGACTCCTGGCGGTGCAGCTCTCTCTCTTGGTTTGGTGAATTGACCCATGGGATACCCTTAGGGCACCCATGGCTAGGGGTGAAACCCTGTGCCCCTAGTGTATGTTTTTGGGCACCTGTGTGTGGCCCACAGAGCAGGGTACGGGCTGGTGGCAGCTCCGTGCTGAAAGTACTGGTGCCCTGAGCGTCCTCCATTTTGGGATGCCCAGGCCCTGTCATTGGAATCGGTAGATTCCTGATGGAGACATAATGGCCCCCATGGCCTCTTGTCTTCCATCGCCTGTTACCTTGATCTTCCCGAAGTCCCGGGAAGCCCTGACTCTGTCCCTTCCCCCTGACTGGCTGTTGGGTGTAAGTTCCATATATGGTAGTGTGGGGAAGTGAATAGTTCAGCAACCCCAAAGTACATTGGCGTTGTAGTGTTCCTCGTTGGGGAATCGAGGGCCCTTCTTGAGTGCCCTCCCTTTAAGGCAGGAGTCACGGATCGTCGAATGTCCGACGGAGAACAGGTTGAGCAACGACAGTGAAGTGGCCGCGTCGTTCCTAGTGGTGCTCGTTGACAGGGGAAGCGTAAACGTCCTGCAAGGAAGAGGCGTGCGGGGCACCTCGGTGTCGATAGTTCTGGACCGCAAAGAGTTTGAAGAACTGTGGCCCAGCAAGGGTGTCGAGTCGTCGGCGTCTCTGATCTTTTGGGTGGCGGGAAACCCACCGGCGGATGCTCCTCGGCGCGTCGATGGTCATGCCTTCTCCAGCAGGATACAGCGGTGACAATGCGGACGAGAGCGTCCTTGGATCAATGAAGTTCTTAGGCAAACAGGAGCACGGCGGCTCCGGTCGGCGACGGCGGTCGTCGACAGTGGCGGACAACAGTCCGGGTGCTTCTCTTTGGAGTTCCGCAGCAGTCCCCATATCGGGTCGGCAGCTTGTCGAAGGTCTGTCTACCAGGGAGCTTTGGCAAAGGTCAGCTGGTGCACGATGGTCCCTCGTACCTCGGGAAGAGGGCGCCTTACCAGGTCCTCTCTCGGTCAGTCCCCGGAGACACAGCAGCTTTCAGATTGCGAAGGAGAGCAAGAGCAATTCTTCTCTTCCAGCAGGCCTTCAAGGTCGAGCGTCAGTTTCACTCCAGTTACTCTTCGTAGTTTGGACTTCAGCTCTGAACACTTCTGAACACACTTCCTAGCAGTGAGAGGTCCCCGGATATACTGTTGATCTCCCATTCATTCCGCTGGGTCACACTGAAGCATCCAATCACTACGAAGGGCATTCATGCAGGCAGGTAACCAATCAGGCACACCGTGCATTCATGCCATTCACTTCTCTCCAGATACTAACAAGTTATGTGTATTGGGACAAGTACCGGGCCATTCAACACTTCATACTGCATTCATACCGGTTTCGGGCAGGGCTGTCTCAGTCATTGTGTCAACCACCAGATACTGGACACCCACAACATAGAATGCGTATTCGTCACACACTCCATTCACCCAGGTCCCACCCACAGGCGGACCCACAACATACGGTTGTGGCGTCTTTACAGTGAAAACTTGTAGTAAAATGATTGTTCTAGTCTTTGGGATCAGCTCCAACAGATCATCAAGACCCTCTGTATGTAGGCTCTTCGTGTGTTACTGCAAATTCCAGGGCTGGGCCAGGCTTTTTATGTGAATACACAGTGTTTTAGATACCCTTTCAGCATTTTTTAACTCACCTTTTCAATCACCGGACTCAGGCATGCACCCCTTTGAATTTCAAATACAAGGACTCCAAGTGAAACGTATGTATGTTAGACCAAAATGGAACCATTGTGTTGATTCCTGTATGATGGTTCATATTATTTTAAGTAAAATGATACATCTGAAAATACTTTAATTGAAATTGCATACAGTTTATATGGCACACAGGTGGGATTTAGATTTCCTGTGCTTAGTGCCACAATAAGCCTTGCAATGTAAACCATTCTGCATAACACATAGTGAAGATTGCCCTTGAACAGCAATCACATTTAAATTGCAGACACATGTCTCTAAAATACAAATTGCTCTTCTTTTTTTACTGGGAATCCAGGGACATTTCACTTGTGACAATTCCAAAGGACTTTCCTGTATCTGTGTCATGTTCTTAAAAAATATTTTGGGAAGTAAATGGATTCAACTGTGTTGGGCCTATCTTGGTGTTTTTAAATACAGACAGTTCCTTTAACACAGTTAATTCCCGAAATGTCATCATCATCAATATGGCAACAATAAAATACCTGCTTTGGTACTGTGATGTATAGCGTTTCAGATAAATACAGTACTCAGCATTTTCTTCAGCTCTGACAAGCCAGTATTTAAATACTGTTGAAAAATACACAAACCCTTAGAAATACTATTGTGCGCATGTGCACACCGGTGTCCAGCCAAAGGATCTAAAACAAAAGGATCGAATGCCTTTTGTTCGACACCAAAAGGACTGAAAAAAAGTGTTGAATGCTTATTTATTTATATATTTTTTCAGTTTGGTATGCATAAAAAAAAATGTTAAAAAGAAAAAGGGAGGTTGAGGGGACAACCCCCCATAAAAAATAAATAAATACAAAAATTCGACCCTTTTTTTCGGTCCTTTTGGTTTTAAAAAAAAGGGCATTCGATCCTTTTTTTTCGATCCTTTCACCTATAACTGTGCACACCTTGTTTGAGCTTACATGTCTCTAGTCATCCTTTTGTCATAACTGTGAGTAAGAGGTATAGATTTCCATCAAATGACATAATTGGTGACCCTAGCCTCTTTAAGGAGGCCTTTTTCAACTCATTCTATTTTAGGCAATAATCCTTGGCATCCAAAGTTCCTGACACCCTAATAAATTGCTTCCTGTCTCAGTTTAGAGAGGGGGTGGGAAGAACAATCATTAGGCTCCCTGACCCCTGATGGAACCTTCTCCCACCCGTTAGACCAGCCTAGAGCCTGACCTGGTCCTCGAGTAGCATCCCACCTCTATCTCACTAACCTTTTTCTGGCTCTTTGCTACTCTTTTCAATAATATAAAGTCCCACTCTCTTTTCTCGAGCGCTTTCTTTTTTCTCTTGATTATATTTTATTGTCACTGAATTTGTGGAGCAAAGCCACTGGGTTTAAGGTTATCAATGTGCAAGGGAGTGACCATCCATTGATGCTTAAATTATCTAAAATGGAGGGACGGACAGATAGAGAAGGGACCTCTGGGAAGTGCCCGGAGATCTTTGTACAGGGTCTCTAGAGGCAGCGCATTAAATGGATCAACCTTGATCAGGGGGAAGTAAAAGCATTTACCTATGAGGCTGTCATGCCAGTCCTAGAGCAACTCAAATGCATGGGTCTGGAGGACCCGGGGTTTTTTGAAGCATACAATGATCTTGTCCATCTCATCCAACCGTTTGTAACACAAGTGGGTAAAATTATAAAAACACGTGCCGTCAAAACAAACTTGTGGTACGATAAGGAATTTAGGTGGGCAAAGAGGGATGTATTCAAGTGCTTGGAAAAAGGAAAAGGCGTTGGTAAACGATTGCTGAGATCATGGAGGCTGGCTTATAAATCACTAATTAAGACAAAAAAGGAAGCCCATGTCCGGGCCGAATGGGACAAATTGTATGTGGCCTCTACCTCTGGCGAATGCCGCACATTCTGGCGATTAGTAAGTGGGAACATCAATGACCAAGCAAGGGATTTGGTAACAGAGATACCTGCCAAGGCCTGGATACAGCATTTCCAGGAATTATATAGTTTGGATCCAACAGTGCAGGAACTGGATGCCTTGCCTGACCATTACAAGAATGCGAATGGACATGAATCAATACAGATGCAACTGGGGGAGGTTTGCAATGCCATCCTCTCACAGAAGGGAGGGAAGGCCCTGGGACCCCATTTGTTGCCTGTGACCTGTTTAGAGATGAGGTCATGGTTTGGGCCCCATTCTTGTACCTGCTGTTTGATGCCTAATTGAACAGACTAGGGTCTCCCACTCTTGGTGCAAAGCCATCATCATACCAGTTTATAAAAAGGGAGGGTTTGATGATCCATCTACTTACAGGCATATCGCCCTACTAGACACGGTGGGGAAAATGTTTGTTAAAGCCCTCTTAGCACATTTACAAGAATGGGTGGACGGTAATGGTATTACTGACAATATACAGGCAGGGTTTTCTATGGGGGTAAGCACATTAAACCATGTGTTCCGGCTATACATTATTGGTCACAAATACACGGTCCTGAGGGGCATGAGGGTAAACACAGTATTTCTTGGCCTAAAGGAATGCGTTTGATAGCGTCTCCAGAGCGACCCTGTGGGCAATTCTTGCCAGGAGGAGGATCCCTGCCAGGCTTTTACAGATACTGATCCAGCTCTACTCTGATAACTCAGCCAAAGTACGCTGGGGACTGGGCCAGGGGGTCCTCACAGATCCCATTGCAGTAGTTAGAGGGGTTCGACAGAGATGTGTTCTAGCACAGCTACTTTTTCTGATATACATTAATGAGGTAGTTAACCAAGTAAACTTGAACGGTTTAGATCCTCCGAAGTTGGAACGGGAGATCTGCCAAATCCTCATCTTTGAGAATGATGCTGTCTTGCTATCAACGTCTGAAGGGCCTCAAAACCACACTGGGGGCTTTTTTGATGAAATGTAGAGAGCCGAGTCCTGAGATCAATATGGCTAACACCAAAACATTGGTCTTTAGACACAGACATAAAAGGTTGATTCTAGTGTCACTGACTATAAATGGGTCACTAATCAAAAATGATTACCTGGGTGTTAGACTCAATGATACTGGAGACTGGACCCCCTAGCTATTAAAATCTAGTCTGCCCATGGAGAAATATGGTGGAGGCATCATAAGGTTTTTCTACTTGCATGGCCTGGGTGCGGTTTCACCTGCAATGAAGATGTTCTCGGCTCAGGCAAAACCAGCAGCCACTTATGGGGCAGAAATATGGGGCTACTCAAAATGTAACAACATGGGCCTGGCTAAGAGGACATGCCTGAAGAAGCTATTGGGACTCACAATAAGTTACCCCTTTTCTCCCATTTATTATGAATTGGGATTAACCCCAATTCAAAAAGAGGTCCAGTATCGGCCTGTGCTATTTTGGCTTAGATTATGGCTGACCCCCGAACTACAGATTTTCTGAGATGGGGTATCCCATATTTTGGACTCGTAGGGTGGGAAATCCTTACCCTGGTTCCAACATGTAAAGAAACTTTTGGTTCGCATGGACATGGATGACCTATGGTTATGCCCACAGAGAATAACTCGGAGTGATGTTGGTAAGGCCAAGGTGGCCGTGCGAAAACGGTATACACGCACTTCGCCGACCTATTTTTGGTTGTGGTACTTTTCATCGCCGGATTTTACATTGCCAGAAACCCTGTTTATTTTTTTATTTTGGGGGGTGTTTTGTTGGGGTTGGGGTATTATTATAATAGTAAGGGGGGGGTCTGGGGAGGGAACCCCCCCTAGAATAAAAAAAAGACCAAAAACAGGGTTTCTGGCGATGTAAAATCCGGCGATGAAAAGTACCACGACCAAAAATAGGTTGGCGAAATCACGTAGAACCATGAAAACTGCTAGAGATTGACCTGGCTAGCGTCTGTTCAAAGGTGGCTGCTGGCAGTCTTTATTTGAACTCCAAATGAACAACTGGGTTTGAAGCGTACCTTGATTATGTTGTCCCTCCATTGGCTCGTAACCTTTATTTAAGGTTTAGATTGTCACAATTGAACCTGGCTTATTGCACATCAAAATGGTATCCTAGTGAGAATGACCTTTGCCCAGTATGTGGCTTATCCAAGGAGACAGTACCCCATTTTTTGTTCTTTTGCCAAGGTTATAGGGTTGGAGGAGGCAAAACCTAAAAACAATATGCAATAATCATGGTATCCGCAGTACAGGTTTGGCACTGCATCTATTTAGGAACAGTGAAATGATGAGTGTGGTTTACTGTGTTGCAAGCTACTCAGACTTGGCATGGAGGGTAAGGGGCAAAATCATGAAGGAAGAGGACCGTGAATGTGGTCATGAAGGCATATATGCTTCCATCAAAAAATGTATGAACTCTATATAATTGTATTTTACATTCGCTTCCAATGGTAAACTATGCCCTTGTGACAATTGGGAATAGTCGGAAGGGTAGACTTGTTGAATTATGTACCAGGTTACATATTTCCTTGTACTTATATTTATGTTGTCCATTTTTCAGGCTACATATTTCCTTGTGCTTATATTTCTGTTGATTCTGGCTGCACTTATGTTATATATGAAATGATAATTTGCCTCCTTGTATTTAACACATCACTATGTAATTAACTGGTATTTTTTTTTCATATCTTTGTACTTTTATGGTAATTATGGCGAAATAAAGATGAACTGATGATAGCTTTCTCTTCCATTCCTAGTCAACACCAGGCCAATACTCTTCACTCTCCTCGTCTGAAGAGGTCTTCCTCAGTCTCCTCTTTCAAGCCTAATCCCTTATTCTGCTGTTCTGCCACCATTTCCTTACTACCACTTTGGCCTGTTCCCACCTTCCACTCCTGGTTTTACTCCCCCACTCCTCCTTTCCCATGTTCCTACTACTGCTTTCCACTTCTGGCTTTGCTTCCTCCCTCCTTTCCTGTAGCCTTCCACTCCTCTCCTGATGTCACTTTCTTCCTCTTTCCTCTCTGTTAACTGTCACCACTTTGTCTTCTGGTGAGATCACCTCCTCCTGCTGCCACTTTGTTGGCTCTCCACTGCAGCACTCTCCAGTCTCCAAAGTCTCTGCAGCACCCTACATCTCCAGTAGTCTTCCATTTCAATCCTTCTCCAAACAGGAACCACCTACTGCGGCCAACCACCACACTGGACTAGGCTGCCTGGCCGATATAATAACATGCTCCCTCCCCTAATTGCAACTAGGGCTGATGGTGTGCAGCTCTGGGCCCAAAGGGTGTGATGGTTGTGATTGTGAGGCTCACACTTCCTGATGGTCAGAATGAGGCTGTAGGGGCTGGGTTGAACCTATAAGAGCCCTGGTGGCCATTTTGAAACTCTGCGTGTATGGGGAAATTGTACAAACTGCTTATGTGGATATTATCCTACCGCCCTGCTGTTGGGAAGGCAAGTGTGCTAAATAGGCTCTGGGGGATTTTAGGTTTCCCCCAGGCTCTTCCTGTCCTTGAAGGGTTATCCTATGGTCTCCTTGCCTATGAAGAGACCATTTAATTTCTTTATCCATTCTGTGAGTAAAGGGCATTGTGGGAGAAGGAGTCTATCTGAAGGTGGCTTGCCTGTATAGTTTAAGTGTTTTCAGACCGGGTCAGATTTCTTGATGTCTTCCATGACTTAAATAACCTGACTGGGTATTTTGCCAGGTTTCCCTCTTCCTTGTCCCCTAATTCCATTTCCTGAGTCCAGTCGATGTTTTGTATTGGTTCCTGAGGGGCATTATGGGAAACATTTGTTTTTCCTAACTGGCGTGGCTCACACATTGCTCCTAATTTAGACAACTTGGAACGTGGTGAATTATTTTCCTGATTTCTTCTTCGAATATCTCTGCTGCAGGGGACACTCCAAATGCTACACCTTTATATAGATATAGTTCCAAATTGTGATTCTGGATCTAGTTCAATCTGGCAGAAACCTTTATTGAGATCTAATTTGAAGAAAGTTGTTGATTTTTGGGGCATGAAATCCCTGTCTTTTGAACACTTGTTTGGGTATTGTCATGTCCACACAAATGCAGATTTGTTGATTGGACCCATGGGTTAGGACCCTTGGCTGGCTCAACGATGTCTTGTTTCAGGAAGTGTTGCAGTTTAGGCCTTCAAACCATGAAGGAAACAATGTTCCAATCTTGCCTTCGGTATTTAAGTAGCGGTTTGCCATTATGTGATGGAGGTCATGTACAAGTACCATTTGTACTCTCTGGTGAGTCAGAAGGACACAGACTCTGTGAGGACGTGATTCATGAATTGTTATTAAATAATGAAAAATGCCCATCTTTCCCCATGTCTATGGGTGGTCCCTGCCTATATTTCTAAGTTGCTCATCAGTCACTTGTGAAGGTCCAACAGAAATAGTCCATAGTCCAAACCTACACTATCTGACCCTACCATTAAGAAAACTAACACATATGCAGAGAATGACTTCTCCTTGCGGATATTGTTAACACCAATCTATAGAGTTGTTTACAGATATGAATTTCTCAGATAGTCTCTTGAGAATTCTTTTATTAGTCGCTGCAACTCTTCTGTTATGTTCTGTATCTTTCCTTTCTCCTTGGTATCCCCCCTTTTGGGTTTCTTTTCCAAGATATATATTCTTTGTTACTACTTCCAGCGCATCCTAGAAGGATACTATTCTTCAGGTGGCCTTTCAGTCTAGGTGAAGTAGAACTCAACCTGCTTTGTCCCACTGACTTATTTATTTGGTTCTCCGGTATATTTTCTGATTAACAATGTCCATTCGTTCGGATATCCTCTTCTTCTGATATGAAATATCTTGCGACCTTCCCCTTCTCCAAGGGTATTGTTATTGCTTATGATAACACTTTAGCATTTAGATTTTCAGTGTCTCTATTTCTGTCTTCCTGTTAATTTACGTTCAGGGACTTCAGAGGTTGTTTTTCCTCTGTGAAGGCATCATGAAGCAAGACAAAGACAACAGATTCAAAGTTCAAACAGAAATAATGTATTAACTCACATCTCAAGATGGTAGAAGGCCTATACTAAGGCAGGGATTCCCTACCTGAACAAAACTAAGGATCGTCTGAGTCAAAGAGTTCAACTTAAAAGTCTGTGCATCTAAAACCTATCCTTACCCTCACAATTAAAGCTAACCAATGTGTAGGAATGTTAATAATGAAAGAAATAGTGATTAACACAGCTCTGAGCTTCTTCCAGCTCCTGGCTTCCTGTTCAGCTCCCCTTCCCCAAGTTCAAGAAAGTTACACAAAAGTCTCAAAATTACCTTTCTCACGTTCAAGGGAATTTAGTTCCACACGATACTCGGGCTTCAATTCCACAAGTTTGAAGCAACACAGTTCAAAAGAAAAGGGTCTTGCGGCTTCATTCTGAAGACAATACTTGCAATTCCTGAGGTCTCAGGGTTCCCTTTAACAAGATATTTAACTCAGCCACTTGTACTTGTTTCAGTCTTTTCAAAAAGGTTTTAACACAACTCGAGGTCAACCTGATCCTCCTCCTGGATTATTTAAAAGTTCACTTGCATTGCTTCTCCTTGGTTTATTTCACAATGTCTTTGGTTTTTATAATTCAGGTCTCACTGGTCTAGGCGCAGTTGTCAGACCACACGGTCCACCCATCACAGGGCACGCAACCAGGATGGCTAGACTCTTCAGTCGACACAGGTTTCTCAGTACTTCTCCCTGTGTACAGAGTCACGTTCCCTTAGTTTCTCTTTGTTGTCCACTTGGCTTTATGTGCAATGTTTAGACTCCTCTGGTTTCTCCTGTTTAGCCTCCTGGCTCTGCCCCAAGTGTTGCACACCTCCTGTCGGGCTGTGGCATTGCTGCACTGAACTGACTCAAAGTTCACTTTGTGGTTGTCTTGTTCATATCCCACCTTCCTATGGCACTCTTTCACACTTGCGGACTTTTCCCATAGTTTTCCTTCATATGGACACTTTCCCGTTGGTTGTCCTCTATTTGCTTTACCCATAATGTTTTACTCAGTTCCGTATTTAATACGTTTATTTGCAAGGTTTCAGTCAGTGCAGTTTTCAAGAGATATACAATATGCTTAATTTTAAGTTTCCATTCAATTCGGTATTCAATATGCGTAATTTCAAGTTTCCACTCACTTTCCCGTTGGCTGTCCTCTGCTATTTGCTTTGCCCATAACGTTTTATTCCGTTCTGTATTCAATAGGTTTAATGGTAAGGTTTCAGTCATTGTCGTATTCAATAGATATTCAATATTTTGTAAAGTTTTCATACAGTTCGGTATTCAATATGCATTCGATATGCTTAAATTCAAGTTTGCATTCAGTTTGGTAATTAATTCCCTATTCACAGCCCGCTAGGAGCACCCCGGAAGTCGAGTAACTTTCCCCCCGACACTCACCGGTCCTCTGACTTGTTCCTCGGTGGCTCCTGCTGCTTCCTTTATGCCTCGTAGGTCAGAGGGCCAGCTTCTGCTGTCTTACACGGTAGCTCCACCAATGTTCAGGCCAACTATCACCTTGAACCACAATATCATCCAGTTAAGCTCCACCGAAGGACATATCAGGTTTTAGAACTCTGTTCATTAAGCGTTGAAATGTGACTGGGACCCCATGAAAGCAGAAGGGCAAGACCTTGAAGTGAAAGAGGCCCTGGGGTGTTGAAAAAGGCTGTTCTCTCTCTGCCTACTGGATTCAGAGGTACCTGCCAATATGCCTTTGTGAGATCTAAATTTGAGATGTATTTAAATGATCCTAATTTTTCGATTAGTACATCGATTCTCTTCTTTGGGTAGTTATCAAATAGTGAAATGGAGTTCAGTTTCCTGAAGTCAAAGCAAAAATGCCAAGATTGACCAGGTTTGGCGACCAGGACTATCTGGGAACATCAGGGGCTCTCTGATGGTTTAATTATATCTATCTGCCGTGAGAATGTCCTCTATTGCCTGTTCAAACACCTTTTTTCGGGCCTCGGGAGGCCTACGGTTCATATTTGTCTGGGCCAGTGTCCAAATAAAATGAAAAAAATGCACCACTCTCCCCGGTTGCTCGGAAAACAGCTCGGGAAATAGTTCTGAGAGAACTTTAATATCAACCTGTTAGGAGGGTGAATTAGTTTATTTTCATGAGGGGAAATGTTACGCTCACCTGGTATCCACAGGGACGCCACCCAGCCAGGTTACTCGTTGGTATACTTCTCAGCTTTGCCCTGATGTGGTATACGGGGAAGGTTCTGCCTTGTGGTAGAATTAGGCCTGCTCTCCGTCCTGCCTTCTTTGCAGGGGCGCGTTGTCTTTCATGGGCGAGTGTGGTCCAGTTACTTCACTGACGCCGGCCCATTTGATATTGTTCAGGTAGGTCTTATAGCTGTTCTTTAGTTTTGTTACTATCCTGCATGCCTTTCTTTGTTTAAAATGTCTCTTTTTTTCTCGCTTAGGTATGCGAAGCTTCAGCGCGGCAAACTGGCTTGGTTGAGCCCCGCTGGTAAATGATGGCGCATTAAGAGCGCTATGATGCGGTAAGTAAGCTCTATGCGCAGCGCTGCAAAGTCTTGCCTTTGCTAACCGGTGTGTTCCTTCCTTGTAGGTCGCCGTGTTCTTCAGCGCGAGTGAAATGTCCGGAGTGGTGCCAGCCGAGAGGCGACCAGCCAGGTAAGCCTTTTGAGCAGTTCGTAATTTGTAAATGTCTCTGCTGCTTTCTTTAATGTTGCCTCTATCTTCCTCTTTCAGGTGATTCTGTCCGGGAGGCGTGCAGATTCAAGGAAGCTGTTCTCAGTAGCTGCGAGTGTTTAAAGATGAAGACTGCAGGTAAGATGCTGGTGCTAATGATGTTCCTTTTGTTTCCTTGCAGGTTCTGCTTCTCTGAGGGAATAGCTGGACACGGTGAGCATCACGTTGCAAGCTGCAAAGTAACGCGAAGCGTGTTGTCTTGCTCGGGTGTGGTTTAAATAGCCCCAACAAAATAGTCCAGGTAAAGAAGTCCCTAGGCTACCACACCCAAAACAGTAGACCGAATAGCTTGGTTCTTAGGAACCAAGCTATGTGGATGCCTCCATGTCTGCTGACAATACAATAAAGTAGTTCCCAACCACATTGTTTTTCATGGTGTATGAGCCTGGCGCCATTGGCTCCAGGACTGGCCGCATGATGGCTTTTGAAGTGGATGCCAGGCTCTAGAGGCCTGAGTCCTGATTCCACCTGGCCAATGGGCTTGCCAGAGGGGGTTTTGGGCGAGGTTCATGAAAGGAAATCGGTAAAAAGGGCCATCATGGTAAAGGTGGAATTCTTACTAGCATCTATTTTCCAAACCTTTAGTAGGTTTACATGATAGACTTGTGTCTTCTGACATCTATCGGGTTGTGCGATGAGTTTAATGGGCCTTTCTGTTCCAGGACCTTTGAGGGACCATACCAAAGGTAAATCATTTTATTTTCTGATGTGGGTAAAAGGACCAATTTTGAAAAGGTGCAGGTGATTGCCTGTATTATAGAGAGCCTGTTGTTGTCCCTGGTCCTATCCTAGATGCTTCTTAACAGACTTCATTACGACTGTGCTGGTCAGGAAACACCAGTGCCGGTAAGCCTACCGGCACCAGTGTTTACAGAATGGTACAGTACGACTCTGCGGGCGGGTGCCGTCCTGCCCACCAGAGTCAGACTGGGTGGGCAGAACGGCACCCGCCGGCAGAGTTTCATGGAAGCACCAGCCCCATTGTTAGCGGTGCCGGTGCTTCCGTGGTTCCCATTCCCATGGGGCAATCTATGGGAATGAGGACTTACAAAATTGCCAGCGTCTGACTTCTTGGCCGCCGGAATACCCTGGTGTTACCGGGAAGTCAGGCGCCGGTAATTCATTATGGGTCCGGCGCCAAACTGCTGATTTTACCAGCATAGTTACCGCCAGACCCGTAATGAGGCCCAATGTCTTGCACTGCTTTCATATGCAACTTTAATGTCTGTGCAGTTTGAGATATTAGTAATAAGGCTTCTTCGCTCTCCTCCCAGGTTTTTTTTTTAAACATATCTAGAAATCTCGGGGTGCCCTTCCATACATGAGCTCAAATGGAGAAAATCATATGCTAGGGGGTTTGGGTTCCTGACTGCAACTAAGCCCAGGGTACCATCCATCATGTCCCAATTTGTCCTGTCAGTCTCTACCAGCTTCCTCAATATCCTTTTTACAGTTTGGTTGAAGCACTCTACGAGATCGTCAGTTTGGGCATGGTACACCGATATCCTCTGTGTTTGGATATTCAGTATTCCTTTTGCATCTGGTGGGACATGCAGTTGAACCTTGGTCTGTAAGAATTTCCTTTGGGAACCCTACTCTGGAGAGGAAAGGCAACAGGGGGTTCAGAATATGTTTTTTAGTGCTGTTACACAGGGGAAAGGCTTCTGGATAGAGAGTGGCATAGACGAGAATTACAAAAATGAAGCCATTCCCTAATTTAGAGGTTTCTAGAGGTCCCACTATATCGATAGAAGTCAAGGCAAATTGAACTTCTATTTTGGATAAGGGTTGTAACGGGGTAGGTGGTACGGGAATGTTGGCCATCTTTTGACAGATCTCACAGGTTGATATAAAATTCTTGACATCAGCAAAGACACCCGGCCAATAAAGCCTGGGTATTATTTGGTTCTGAGTTTGACCTATTCCTTGGTGAGCTGCAGTCAGATGGAAGTGTGCTAACTAACACAGTTCGCCTGTGACTTTGCGGTATAACTAGTTGTGCTTGGTGTACCCCCTCAAGTGTTACATCCCCTCTATATAGTAGCCCTTTTTAAGAAAAAGAAGAGACTGGCATGGCTTTGCCCAGCTCCTGCGGATACTCCCTTATTACGCTTCTGTGAGGATGGCATCATTCCTCTGAGCCAAGGCCAGATTGTCACAGTCCTGGTGGGTTGTGAGGCCTCCGAGAACGCGATGGTAGCAAAAAGGAAAGCGAGACAAGTATTACGGTTGCCCTGTTATGTATCTGCTCCATTTTATCACAAATGGAAGTTTCCATGACTACATTCATACCAAAGACGCATCCAACTACGATGCGTTCCACTTCGACTCAGCGTTTGCACATGTCACGTGACACCACATACTTCTCCTGCTGGTAGGCTACACCGATATGACATAAAAACTTCCGGGCCACTCAGAACGCAGCTTCTGATTACAGTCTAGTACTACGTTCTTCTGAGTATCCTGACTCGATTTGAAGCTTTGACCCCATGCCTTGTTTTCTGATGTTCTATTTTGCCTGCCGACTTTGTACCTGTTGCTGACTGCATATTGACAAACCTATGCCTGACTAACTGATTGTCTTCCTGGTTCTCGGGAGCCTGCTACGAAACACAGCATATCTTTTCTGGTCTGTCTCTGTGTTGTTTGATTCCGTTCAAACCACAATTTTTCTGCCTACAGACCATTACGGTCATGCTCTAGTTTTCCTTTATCCACATGACCAAGAGGAGCTAAACCCTCCGTGTTCGTGCTGTATACTATTATTGGAAACTCTCCACAGCTGCTCCCTGAACACTAACCATCTTGCCACTGGACGTTACTAGTACTTACTGATTGATTCCAATTGTTCTTCACAGTACAGCTAAGTGCATTCACTGGATGCTTTGCATGACCTATTCAGTGCACCTACCTAACACTAGTGCGTCTCTCGTGCCGTTCGGATGCAGTTCCTTTACTAACAATCCCTTCCTTTTTTATTGTCTCCCTCTGCATTGAACTCATTAATCATTTTAGGACAACGGTTCCATAATGGTAAGACTCAGACCCTTAGCTTCTCTCTTCAGACACCTTTCAGATACCAATGCATAAATTAAAACCTGATATCCCCTATCTTCTATTGTAGGGAGCTTGACCCAATTTGATGTTCTAGCATTTCCTGCCCATGGCTCGACCAAGATCGAACAACCTTGCATAGGCTTCATTTTGGCACCTTTAATGTGACTTAAGAAAAAAGACACATTACGGCCTTTAGATATTTTCATTTAATGCAAAAAAGGGTGTCTTTTTTCTTAAGTCACATTAAAGGTACCAAAACGTTTCGAAGATAACGACATTTGGAAGAATTGCCGCCTAATACTTGTGAGAGAACATATCACTTATAAGGAGTTGAAATAGGTATGTCTTTTCTGTATATTTGCCAGAAATATGCTACCTATTCATTCATTTGTTGTGACACAAAAAATACATTGAACAATAATAGGAAAGATGCCCACTAAAATGGACACAAAACAAATCTATGCTTGTGTCGAATAGAGAGGAAGCAATCCATCTATGTTGTACCAATTAGTTAGTACAACCACAACAATTAGTTTATATGATGCCCACCCTACTAGATAGAGAGGTCAAACATAGGTTCTCAACCATTGCTGCATGTTTTGAAGTAACATTGAAAATAATGAAAGGCTTGTTCCTTTGATTTGGTATACATTGATACAGCTATCTCTGTTTTTATAGATACTGTGAGACACTACACAACGGACCTTGTGACATTCTGCACCCTCCAATATAAGGCTTTGATTGTGTCCTGAGGAAAGCCTTACATATACGACTAACCATTATAAGAACAAGGAAAAGTCGCTGTGTGACTGATATATTAAGGCTGGAAACGGATTTACTCATGTCGACACAAGAAAAATAGGGACTGTATAGCAAAACACCAATGGGCTAATTCAAAATCACCCATGTGCTACTAACATCACTTTTGTTACAATACATTATGTGAATGAACACAAAGATCCAAATTGTTGATCAATTGTCTCTTTTTATTTTACTTTTATGTTTGATGAGATTTGCAAATGTGACAAAATGGTCTGTTTTACAACGGATTAGAATATAATAAATATATGAGATATTTTTGTTAAAAATGAGCTTTCCATCTCTTTATATTTGCTAAAAAGAATGATGGTTTGTGAACACACGTACATGGTTTGAGACCCAGTTTTGTTACCTTCGGTGAGGATTTCAAAAGGAAGCTTGTTGCTACCCCCCCCTTTGTTCTCTTTGCGATTAATCCTCCTTCAACAAGCCCCTACATATAAAAAAAAGAGGACCCATGCTGTAATAGCGTGCTCATTGACTTTTTTCATAAGTATGGGATGTAAAGTACTGATTTAATTTTTGTTTAAGGTTGTGGAATGTTATTTATTCTTTGGATAATTCATATATTTTGTTATGAACTTGTGGTCCTACTGACAATGCTGAAATACTTGTAAGCGTCTGTCTCTTTGTAGTCCTATGACTTCCAATCCACATAAACATTGAAATCTTTCTATCCATCTGGACCAACTGGACCCAAGATTGCTGGCTTTTTTTTTTAAAAAAAACTTTTTTTATTGAACAGCTTGGCAGCAGAACACAGACGAACAATACAGGGGGTAAAGCACAAGGTGGGAACAGTAGGACCAATGCAGGCACACAAGCAGAGCATCTAACATTAACATTTTCCATCAAGGATGCGTACAGTGCAAGGACAACATAAGATAGCCCTTGGCTCAGGGGGAATCACCCGCATGGGTGGGTGAAGTAGTTGGGGGAGTTGTATCAGGTGTCGCATTTAAATCTGACATATAGAAACGAAACTGGGTCCAGACATTTCTAGGCCTCGAGTGAACTGGTTGTAGACAGGACCATGCCTCCTCAGTGTCTGAGGCCCATGTGAGAGCGTTGAGCCATTGCGCATGCGTGGGGGGTGCGGGGCGAAGCCAGCGAAGCAGAATGGCCCGCACCGCAAGGAGCATGCAAAGGCCGGCTAGTTTCCTGGAGTTTCGGGGTAGCTCTGGAACGTCATGAAACAGGCCCTTCACTGGGGAGGGGTCAATCGGACAGTCGAGCATAGCAGATACAGTTGAGAATACCATCTCCCAAAACTGGGAGAGGCGGGGGCAATCCCAGATCATGTGCATGTAGTCGGCGCCATCCTGCCCACACCTGGGGCATCTCGGGGAGTGATCCTTAAACATACCGTGCAACCTGCTCGGAGTATAATGAAACCTGTGTAGCACCTTTAATTTAATCAATTGAAACCGGGAATTGAAAGATACCTGGTGTATTTGGGCGCACATGTGGGTCCAGCGCTCATCTGTCACCTCCCCCTCCAACGCCCGCCTTAGCCCAGTGAATTTCGGAGTGGTTCTGGATTGCATCATTCTGTATAACCTAGATATTTTCCCTCTAGTGGGTGTGGGGGAGGTTAGTTCCTCGATAGCAGGGTCCTCTGGTGGCATCGCTGGGAACATGGTTTAGTTTCTTTTAAGGGTTTTACGTAAGGCTGAATACTGAAGCCACGCACTTGAGCCACTTCACAAGGATAGCGTCAGTTCGGGCCACTCCACAAAGCTACCCTGCACGAATACGTCGCGCAGCAGCTCGTATCCCGCCTCAACCCATCTGTGCACAGTCGGCGGCGGGACTCGCAGGATCCCGGGGAGAAAGTTCCACAGTGGGAGATTGCCATGAAATGGGTGAGGAGTTTGTAATAGTTTCCACATTTTCAACAGCGCCAGGGAGGTGCAGGCCACCGGGTCCAACGAATCCCGTGCGAAGGGAATGGGTTGTATCACCAGGGAGCGGATATCTCGGTCGCTGACCGAGAGTCTTTCAAGTCTGACATGTGGAGGAGGGTCAGTTTTAAACCAGTAAGATGTGTGTTGGATTTGGGAGACCAACCAGTATTTAAGGAAATCGGGGGCCCCAAAACCGCCATCAGGCATCGGGGTGGATAGGGTCCCGAGCTTAAGCCTGACTGCACCCGAATACCACAGGAAAGAGTTGGTACTACGTGTCAATGCTTGGAAGAAACCCTCGCCCGGCCACAGGGGGACATTGATGAACCTGTATAGTAGTTGGGGTAATACTATCATTTTTAGTAGTCCTATTCGACCCGCCAGAGAGATTGGCAATTTACTCCATGTCGGGAACTTAGTTGCCAGCTGCGCTAGGTAGTTTTGGTAGTTCTCCTCGAGGGTAGTCTCAGATTGACGCGTTATTTCAATCCCCAAGTACGTGAACTTCAAAGGCGCCCATAGGAATCCCATCGTATCAGGAGGGGGAAGGGTGCATTCCGTGAGCGGAAAGAGCATAGATTTTGAGCAGTTCACCTTGAGGCCTGAGATGTATCCGAAGTAGATCACATCTTTCAGTATCGGGGGTAAGTTAGTGGAGGGGGACCGCACAAAAGGAAGTGCATCATCAGCGTAGAGCGATATAATATCGGCTTGACCCGTCGAGCGGAGCCCTCTGTGTGAGTGAAGTTGTCGGAGCATGTCGGCGAAGGGTTCTATCGCTAAAGCGAAGATCAGGGGGGAGAACGGACAGCCCTGTCTCGTTCCTCTGGCAATGTCGAAGAGTGGGGAGCATCTGTCCTCAGTGCGGACACTGGCCACCGGTCCCGAGTAAAGCACCTTGACCCAGGAACAAAACACCGGCCGGAATTTGCATTGTTCGAGCGCCCGCCAGAGGTACCTCCAAGAGACAGAGTCGAATGCCTTCTGCATGTCGAGGGTCGCGGCAACCGCCTGAACGCTGGGGCTGATTCTGCTGATTATATTAAAGAGCCGTCTAATGTTCAAAGCGGTGGATCGGCCTGGAATGAACCCCGCCTGATCCGGGTGTATAATGGGTGGCATACAGGGAGCAAGTCTGGTTGCTCACATTTTGGCAAAAATGTTTGTGTCACAGTTTATGAGGGAGAGTGGACGATATGAGCTGCACTGAGTGGCAGGTTTACCAGGTTTAAGCAGTACCGTAATTGTGGCTTCCCGGAGTAATGGGGGGAGTGTGCCTGCCTCCACCGATTCCTCCCAAAGAGCCAGTAAGTGAGGGAGTAAGAGGGTCTTATAACATTTATAGAATTCGACCGGGATGCCATCAGACCCGGGAGCCTTCCCCGAGGAGAGAGAGTCAATGGCTTCCGCGAACTCTTCAGAGGTGAGTGGACAATCAAGGGAACCAGCGGTCTCGGGAGAGAGGACCGTTAGGGGGAGAGCCGTAAGATAGGAGTCCACCTCTGCCTCCGTAGCCTCATCGAATTGGAGTATAGAGCTTCATAAAAAGCAAAGAACTCCGAGTTGATGTCCTGTGACATGGTGGCCAGGGAGCCATCTGATCTGACAATCCCAGGTATATGTGGGGGCACCCAGCTCATGTCGGACGAGTCTAGCGAGGAAGCGGCCGGGGCGCTCGCCCTCTCCATATCTCCTCGCCAGGCCGGGGCTATCTAGGAATTTTTGTTCCCGTTCCGCTATGGATCGAAAAACGTCCAGCTCTACTGCCATAGCCGCAAGGGTCGCAGGGGTTGAGGACCGCGAAAACTGGGCCTCCAGGGTTGACAGTTTAGTTTCGCTGACCGCGATATCCCTTCGAATTGTTTAAAGTATGCCACTCTCTTTGGACAGTGCTATGCCCCTAATGTATGCTTTAAAGGCCTCCCATAGGGTGGCCTGGGAAGACACAGAGTCCCTGTTCATTTCGAAGTACTCCTCAATGGCTACCTCGAGTTCCGATCTAAACAGAGGGTCAAGAAGAGAATGAGGTTTCATCCTCCATCGTCTAGCACAGTCTCCGTCCGATCCGCAGCACATGGTGATGGTCACCGGGGAGTGGTCAGATAGGGTCCTAGGGAGGATCGTTAGTTGTACCACATTTTTAATCAATACATCAGAGACCACCCACCTGTCGATTCGGGAATAGGAATTGTGGACTGAAGAGTAGAAGGAGTAGACACGGGAATCAGGGTAAATCAGTCTCCAAGCATCTACAGCCGCAATGCGGGGGAGGGATGACAGTGCAGCATAGGCTGCCCTGGTGAGTTGGCGAGGCCTGGACCCAGATCTGTCAAGGTCTATATCAAAGATGGTGTTGAAGTCCCCCCCCCATAGGATAGGGACCAAAGCGAAGCCGTCGAACTCCAGGTCATCCGTGTTAGGGCCATAGATGTTCAGCAGGATCACCGCCCTATTCTGGAGTATTGCATGGAGAAGCACATATCTGCCCTGGGGATCTATTTGTGAGGAGATGAGTGTAAATTTAAGGCTCTTATGAATGATAGCCATGACCCCCCCGACTTTGAGTGGAGAAGTTGGTGTAGTATCTCTGGGTGCCCCAGGTCCTAGCAAATCTCAAACAATGTTCGGATTGCGCATGTGCCTCTTGTAAAAACAGGATCTTGGACCCATGTCGCTCCACGTGCAGCTGTATGTCTCATTTTTTTAAAGTTGCCCAGTCCCCTCACATTCCAGCTCATAAAGGTTAGATAGTCCTCCGCCAAAGGCGGGGTGACCCTCATATCGCCGGGATAATGTCTAGTGGCCCGATGCTGCAGCCCTGCAGCCCCATCAGCATTGCATTGCCCTGCGGTCCGCCCCCGCTGCCAAAGCTAAACTTTTTTATAACAAAACCCCCGCCTCCCCCCACCCCCATCCACATCCCTCCCCGAACACGAGGAATGGCAACCCCAAAACCCCTTAACCAAATCCAAAACAGTGGCATCAACGCCTGGGGGGGGCTGTGGGCCGGACTGATGACGCCGCTCCGGGCTTGTGGCAGATCCAGCTAAAACATGGTGCCTACAGTGATGCTACGGACGTTACTTGAACAGCTGTAATCGGCACAATTTACCTTGGCACAGTTATGCAGGTTAATCCAACTGACAGATGTTGATAAGTATAGATGTAGTAAATTCTTGGCATCAGGGGAGAGCCGGTGTCGGCCCCCCCCCCCAACGGGCGTTCTGAGTGGTTGTAGCGGAATGGCCGGGGGGGGGGGGGAGGTCAGCCCGGAAAATGATAGTCAATAAACCTGGAGGCCTCCTCCTTAATCGTGAACGACACCCGATTGTTGTGTTCCACACGTAGCTTAGCAGGGTATAACATGGAGTATTTGACTCCGTGATCCCTGAGCCTCCTTTTCACTGCCAAGAAAGTCTTGCGCTCCCGCTGGACAGCCACCGAGAAGTCCGGGTATAGATGTATCCTTGCTCCGTCTAGTAGAAGTTCGCCTTTAAGTCTTGCGGCTCTAAGGAGGCTATCACGGTGCCGGAAGTTAAGGACCCGGGCTATGATGGGTCGCGGGGGTGCGCCCGGCTTGGGTTTAGGCGTTAGAGCCCGGTGTGCCCGCTCTATGGCAAACTGCGGGGACAGCTTCGGTGAGTCCAGCAGTGACAGTAACGTACGTTCAACAAAGCCTTCCATCGGTTCTCCGATGCCACTCTCAGGGACCCCAATGATACAGAGGTTGTTACGCCTCGAGCGCGATTCCAGGTCTTCGTTTTTCTTCTCCACCTCAAGGACGCGGTTAGATAGAGCTGTGACCTCCGACCGCAGTGCCCCCAGGCGATCCTCGGCAGAGCCCACCCTGGCTTCAACCTCCCGAACTCAGCCGTCGGTCCTCTCCATGTGGGCCCTGATAGAGGAGATGGTGCCATTCATATCATCGAGCTTCGAGTGAAGCGTGGTGAACCCCTCACGGATAAAGTCCATCATGTTCTGAGATTCTAAGGCAGCCGTGGATGAGGTAGTAGCGGGGACCTGCTCGGCAGCCTCCTCAGCAGGGACGACCGGTGCCTTCGTAAACATGTTTATGGAGCTCTGTTTTTGCCAGTCCCTTTAGTCATTGTGGCGGTGATGTGGCCCCGGAGAGAGGAAGGGGTGCCGATGGTGTCGCTCGCTTCCACGGGCAGGGTCCACGAGGTGCGGCCCCCAGGGGATCCAGGCCTCGAAGGCAGAGGCCGGCGCAACTCGAGCACGGGGAGGATCCATAAGGTTGCGGCTAGGCCGCCAGGGGTCTGGGTCCCTCCGGGTGCCGGTAAGGTTGTGGTGCGGTCTTCGGAAGGGTCCCAACACGTTGCCCGGCAGGAGCAGGTCATCCTCTATGAGGTGCGGGTGGTTGCTGACCCCCATGGGGCAACGCCTCGATTTGTAGACAGCAGATTGAGGGCCGACACGGGAGGCGATGAGGGCCTGGGCCGCGTGCGGGTCCGGTACGTGGAAGGCTTCAGCTCCAGTGGCCGCGGTGCTCCACCCGAGCGCCGCGCGACCCCAGCAATCCAGTGGCCCGTTCCTGGTCGCCAACGTGGAGATGTTCCGCCGCCACTCGGGTCCCCACAAGGGCGGCGGGTCGCTACGGCTCCGAGGGCCGGAACCGTCTGGCGCCCCACAAGCGCCAAGGTTTTGGCGCGCAGACTCGCGGGCTCTGGGGGATGGTCGCGCCAGTTCCCGATTACAGGGTTCCCGGCACCGATTTTCTTCGGGATTTGGACCAGTTGGTCCCTGGACCAGCAGCTCACGAATCGTAGACGTCTGGTACAAGTTGTAGATCATGCATGCCCAAGATCAGGATCAAGAGATCTGCCTGCCACAGAGCTCACGTTTCAGGCGGCCATCTTGTTCGGCGCTCAACAGCGCCCCCCAAGATTGCTGGCTTTTATGAGCTCAAAAAGGGAGTGGTGCTTGTAATGCCAAAGCATCATGTGTTGTGTGGTGTCTGTCTCACCGGGGTAGACCTTCTGCTGGATGATACTTTTTCACCTGACATGTTAACAGCTTCTTCTTGTATGTTAATGTAGACTGTATGTGACACAGCCTGCTTGTTGGGACACACACTTAATCGTATAGAAAACTTTCAATTTTGGTCTGGGTGCTTCTCATTAGAAATAGAAGCTTGGGGCTTCCCTAAGGGAGGAGGACTCGCCACCACTCCCTGGATTAGGCTGGTTGACGTAAATCTCAGCTTCGCTCTCCTAGATCGATCTGGCTGCAGGACCATGATTCGCTATTCCCCTCACTTGCCCTTCATAAAGAGTGGGTGTGCACGGGTTAACACGTTGGCAGCATTTCGCTTGTCTTCACCACCAGCGCAGACGTACCACAGTGAGACCACTGCATACTTGCCAACCCTACTGATTTAGGCGGTAGGATACTGCTCTTTAAGCAGTCCTACCGCCTACCGATTTAGTGGCAACAAATACTGATTTTAAAATGTTTTAAAAATTGATATATATATATATATATCTTTTTTTTTGGCCTGGCTGCCTGAGGCCCGGCACAACATTATCAGCATCCTCTGGTGCAGAGCTGGCCTTAGGAGGGGGGCAAGCTGGACAACCGCCGGGACGCCATGCCCCCAGGACGCCATTAGCCCCCACCACGCCAGCTTGTGGGAGTCTTTCAAGGTCTCCCTCGAGCTGGTTTAGCGTGAGAATGCGCGGCATGCAGGCTTTTGATGTAAAAGGCGACCACGGCGGCGGGCTAAATGCGCCCCTCTGCCGCGGGTGCCTTTGACAAAAGGCGCCATTAGCCCCCCCACCACGCCAGCTCGGTGGGAGTCTTTCAAGGGGTCCCCCGAGCTGGCATAGCGGGAGAAGGCGCGGCATTCAGACTTTTGATGTAAAAGGTGACCACGGCGGCGGGCTAAATGCGCCCCTCTGCCGCAGGTGCCTTTGACAAAAGGCGCCATTAGCCCCCCATCACGCCAGCTCGGGGGAGTCTTTCAAGGGCTCCCCCGAGCTGGTGTGGTTGCAGAAGGCGTGGCAGACGCCTCATTGTCATTGAATGCACCCGCGGAGGCGGACACATTCAATGACAATGGGCTGCTGACGTGCCCTATTCCTATCATTACCTCCTCACCGGACTATTTTTGAAACTTAAGATTCCTACAGAATGTTGGCATGTATGCCACGGTAGCATGGGAGGGAACATTTCCCTACTTGGCAATGGTTTGGGTCCCTTGGATAGGGCACCCCCCCACCCCAGCCCCCCACCCCCAAAGTCAATTTAAGCAGTCGTGAGTCCGTGTTATACTTGCTTATTCCTTTATTCTACCTCCGCCATTGCCTGTCCTCCGCCTCCCACGTCACATTCACATTCCAAAGACCACAATCTATGTCCTCCTCATCCAATGCCAAGGCAAGGCTCTAAATTTAACACACTTACTTGGACCATTTCTGACTAATTTAATATCTGAAAAATGCTACGCCTGTCATTACTTGCCCCACTATAGCAGCTCTATAATGAAGTGGTGTTGCAAAAATAAATCGAATAAAATTAATTCAAAGGTTTTGACGGACCTTTTGCAAATGTAATAACCCGTTAAAGCCCCGTAACACAGACAACGTTTTAGAAAAATAGTAAAGTGTTTTCTTTAAGCGCTAGTAAAGGAGCGGGCTCGTATCGCAGAGACCCTGCTAGGGGCCCGAGCATAGACGAGGGGTTGTTAGTTGCACCGCTAAGCTAGTAAACCGTTTGTGAACGCGCTGCATTGTAATCCTAGCGCCGAGCTGCTCATAAATGCGCATATTAAATTAACACAAACGCATATTAAATGAAGTTACAAAAACAGCATTTCGAATCGTGAACTTCAGTTGACCCGAAGTAAAGGTTGAACAAAAATGTGATCATCCCAAAGTATAACCACCAGCGAGCGGCAGAGCAACCGAAACTGCAAAGCAAGGAAACAGTAAACTGATATTGTGCAATGTAACTACAGCAACTGTCATGTCAGCCGTGAAAACATTTATTGTTGGGAAATAACAAACCGCCCTGCTGCCACGGTGTTACATAAGCGCGAGATTACAGGCAAGAAGACCAGTTGCCAACCTGTGCTCCATTGTGAGGAACGTCAGCTCCACCTTGCCCAGAGGCAACATTGACAGTTGCACGGCTTCCCCCGTAGAACACTAATTAAAACATCTGTTTGATGTTTTCGTGCATTGGGCCCATTAAAAAAGACCTCTAAATTACGTGGTTACCTGTCAGACAGACGGGGCCCTGGCCACGTCTGCGGGGTTTTTCTTCGGGTATCCCCTGCGGCTCTACTCACGGCAGGTCTCCAGGAAGGCTCCTGCCCCCCTCCTCCACTATCTCTTGTACATTTCAGTGCCTGCTAAGGCCAACGGGCGCTCTGTTCTGGGATTTGAAGGCCTTGCAGCTAATTGCCAGCTTGTAAATTTAATTGGCCGGCCTCCCTGGGCACTGTTCTTAAATCAATTAGGCAATGAGTTGGCTGTCACATCTTTCTTTTCGAAGCAGGTCACTTGGAAGCACACCAGCCGGAGAGGTCAAGCATTCAAATGTGGGGATGGTGACCTGCAGCAATTGGAATTTTGTCGCTTTTTAAAATGCGTTTATTCATATTAAGCTAAAGTGACTCGCTTGGGTGAAGACGGCGCTTTCTGCTAGATCGTCTTCTGTCAACTGAGGCGCTCCTCCCCAAACTACTATTGTTTTTGGCTCTCCTTGTAAACGAATCGATAATACATACTAACAATATTACTTTGTCACAGTTGCTGCCACAGTCTTTCCGTTCAAATCAACTAACAGGAAAATATGCTGGGCACATACTGTACACATTATGAGCAGGGATGTCATTTCACTAAAATTTCAGGGGTAGTAAAGGCACATCACTCTCCCATGACAACACATTGCGTGACATATGATCTTTGACCTCAAATGCATCACAGGAAGGGCTGTCACATGTCCCCTGACTTTGATGGTATCATCAGAGGACGTGCAATATCTAATGTAAAAAGTACCATTACCGTAATTTAATCAAATAAATAGTTTCCAAAGTAGACAAACCACCATCCCCAGCTGAACCATCTCGGGTATGGGGCAAAGCCTCCATATGTTAGGAGAGCATCCTATGAACAGTAATGTCATCCAGTTCTAGTCATAGCATCAGAGACACGAAAGGTTTGTAGTAATACGGTCCAAGGTACAGCATCCTATTTTGCTTTCTTTTTTCTTTTTATTTTATTGGGCATTTGTAAGGTGCTTGTACAGCAAGAATTGTGTTTCAAAGCACCCACGAGGTGAAATGGGAAGGGAATAAGGGAACAATACAAGACAATGGAATAAAAAATGACAATGAAAAGCAAATTGCAACAACGGTGCTACTAGGCCTCGTGACATTCGGAGCGTGCAAGTGCATAGAGAGAGAGGGGACGGGGTAAGTACAAGCGGGTCCTGCAGAAGGGGACGTGCCAGAGGTGGGCCCAAAGGCACAGGCCAGGGTGGGCCCAAAGGCAAGTGCAGGGGGAGGGCGGATACTGTAGGCGATTGGACAAAAGGCCAGAACCCAGTAGGACTCTAAAGGGCCCAGGCCACCAATCTCAGTGACTGAGAGGATTAGCACGGGAGGGAAAGAGAGGAGGAGAAAAGGAAAATCTTGGGATGCTTGTGAAACTTGAGGAGATCCGGCTCAAGACAGAGAAAGAGGGAGGCTGTTACAGAGGAGGGAGCCAGCCGAGGAAAGAGAGCAGCCACCCGCTTTCTGGTTAGAGAAGCGATTGACAAGCAGACAGAGCCAGAGGATAAGAGGGATCTGGAAGGAGAGTATTTGCAGAGAGCGAGTTGCAGATAGCGTGGTCCCCAGACCCAGACGGCCTAGTGATCCCACACAAAAACACTATCATATACCAATCGTGCTTCATTTTGCACAGATACAGCCTGACCTCCACCTTGGGCCCCTCTTAAAAGAGGCTGCCTCAACATCAGCGGTTGTAGAAGTCCTCGCCTAATCGTTGTGCCAGAAAGGTAACATAAATAACAGACATTCGAAACACAAAACCCCACCTCCTACCTCCTGATGTTAAACTCTGATATTCAGACACCTCTAGTGCTGCTTCCTAGAGGCAAGCTCTTGGACCTTGAGATATATGGACATTGATGCAGCATCAATTTGTATGCTATTTTACGTCCACTGCTGCTGGGATGGTGTTCACATATTAAGGGGCCAAAACAAGTCTGGGGTCGTTTGGAGCCTTATGTGGAAAAGATGTAACCTAGCCTTTTGGATGAACTGTTCCTTTTAGTGTGAGAGCAAGTCTGCTCTAGCTATGTTATTTTCTGTTTCTGCAATGCTGCAGTAGGCTGAAAAACAATGGTTTGGAAAGTTGCCCACTGCCAGTGATCATGAATAATTCCAAGATTTTCCATCCATTACTTAAGTATGACAAAGTAGGGACAGGGATGATTGACCTGCTCATCAGCACGGCACAGCATCCATCATGCAGTGGGGATGCAGAGGAGATCCCCCTTCCAAGATGGCTACCAGACCTTTTCTTGACAAAAATCAGTCTAAAAGACCCAGCAAGAAGTCGGATCAGTGTCTTGCAAACTTCAACATCCGCTGATGCCTGTAGACTTCCTAACTAGGTATCTAGATTTGTGTCATTGCGGAGCACTGCTCACTCTTTTCTCTTTTCATGTTCTGATATCATGTCAAGCACTTCTTTTTGTTGTTCCCTTAGGGATTTGATGGTTCATGTGAGGAATCTATAACAAAAGGTACTTACTTGGGGTTAGGGAAACCTCTACCATGTCATACTGAACCCTATGATCACAACGTGTCCTTCTCTTACCCCTTGCAGCTCCCAGTCTGGCTATCAAGTCCCAGGCCAGAGGTTCATTGTTACACCGCCTCTGCCCTGGGGGACGGTATTAGGGTGGTGTGCTGATATTATCCTGGTCTCGCCCTCAAAGGGGGAGAGGAAGGGGAGGTTTGTTGGCATTGTCTACTTGGCTCCCACAGAACATTTGAAATCCAAGACCGTCAGACCTAAGGGTAAGTCCTAGGCTGACAGATTGCAAGACCTCATTTCGTTCTCTCTGAGCTATGCAGGACATAGTCAAGGATCTAGCTTCTGCTCTTCAACAACTGCAAACAGAGGTTGTAGCTTATCGACAAGAGAATGCTATGCTGTACCAGTCTATGACTCTTTAACAAAATAAAGTAGAGACTATGACTTCCAAGACACCTGGGGTAGGACAACCATGGGATGCTAAGGCAGGGCCTTTGAATCCTGCTCACACTAGTACCGATTCCAGTCCATTACTGACTCCATCCACGTTACAATCCCCAGAAAAGGGTCAATTATTCCACCCCCTCCTATACCTAACAAATACACAGGTGACCCTCATGAATTTGGGGCATTGATGACCCAATGTCGGATACACTTTCTAAATAGACCTACTATGTATGCCTCAGACCAAGCTAAGGTGGCTTTTCTCCTATTTAATTTTGATAAACCTGGGCCTCTCCTTTGGTTGACAGCAACAATCCTATTTTACAGAACTATGTGGCGTATTTTGCTGCGTTTCAAGACCTGTTCGACAGGCAATCTGCTACTCAAACATTGCGCAATGATGTCACCGACAGCCACCAAGATAACAAGGATTTGTTGACCTATGTAGCCAAGTTTAGAAACCTTGCATCCCAGGCTCTGCATCTTACATTATTTCAGAGGGGACTCAAAGAAGAGTTAAAAGATGTCCTTAGCCAAGTGATGTCACTACAGTAGCCACTATCAGAGTTCATCTCCTTAGTGGTCCGGTTAGACCAACGAATAGGTGAATGAAGAGGTGATAGATAACCCTTTGAATTTAGAAGATACAAAGCTAAACCAGACCCAGAGCAGTCCCCTCCAGTTCTAGGGACCAGGGAACCTATGTAACTAGGCAGTATCAGAGGACCCATTTCCCCAGAAGAGAGAACTAAATGACAATGATTGAATCTATGTTTCTACTGTGGGGATTCAGGCCATACAGTCCACCAGTGAAAGATAAAGAACCCATTCATGTCAGGAAACAAATCGTCTCGCTGAATTCCAGGAAAGTCTTACCAAGCGAGAAGACTCCTTTTTCCCATCCGGAATTTCCCAAAACCCTCGCTCAAGCAGCACATTTCTTCATCTCTGGTCTCCTTTCCTCTTACACATCTCGATGCCCTCCAATAGCAGCCCTTCTCGATTCCAGAGCTACGGGGAAATTTCACATTTCCCTTGCCCAAAAACAGGGTGTAGATTTAACAGACAAAGAAATCACAAAGCCAATAATATCGGTTGATGGGTCTCCTCTCGTGTCAGACCCGATCACCCAAAGAAGCAAGCCTTTACTCATGGTCTGTAACAAACTCCATGAGGAACATATTTATTTCTATGCCATTTCTGAACCCAACTACTAACTCATATTGGGGATTCCCTGGTTGACTTACCATAACCCTCTAATTGACTGGAAAAAAGAACACTGGTGTTGGGAGCCACCATACGTCATGTCGGAATATATGTTATATGGTTCAGAAGTATTCCCATAAAACCTTTCCTGACAATTGTTCCAAGTCCAACCCACCATGCGTAGGAACCACTTGCACTAGTGAGGTTCCCCAAGAATACCAGGAGTATACCACCGTCTTCGACCCAGTGAGCCCAACAATCTCCCTCCACAAAAGCCTGAATTGATTTAATCGCTCGGGCCAGCATCCCCCTATGGTCGAACATACGCACTAAGAAAGAAAACTTGATATTAAAAGAACACATTGACAAGAATCGAAAAAAAATGTCCTTCCATTCCAATGCATGGTTCACAGAGAACCTCCATGCTCTGCGTAACAAGCACCAAGCTCTCAGAAACTGGCAGGCCAACCCATGCAACATTACCAAAGATGTATTCAAAGACATTGCAAAAAAAATACAAAACTGCCATCTTCAATGCCAAATCTGAGTCATGCAACCGTCATATATCAGAATCTGAAAAAGCATTTATCCGCCATTCCTCATCACCTGGAGGGGGGCTCCCGTATTCTTAATTCCAAAGAAAAATGTATCTGACCTACAGCCATGCATAGCCTACAGGCAGTTAAATGTGATCACAGTGAAGAACCGGTACTCTCTTCCTCTGATCCAGGTACTGTTAGCTCAGGCCAAGAACAGTAGTATCTATACAAAATTAGATCTGAAAGGGGCCTACATTCTCGTTCGCATCTTCCCCGATGATGAGTGGAAAACAGCCTTCCGGACTCTGTTCGGCCATTATGAATACTGCCTCAGGGGTTTCCCTGAAATGGTGACTGAAGTGGTGGCTCCTCCTCTTAGAGGAAGAAGAGGAGTGGTGTTTCAAAGAGCCATCTGGGGTTCTCAGTCTCCTACTGTGCTGCTTCTTTTTCTTTAAGACAGCGGACCGTTTCCTCTGTGCTGTGGTCTGTGCCCAGCGACTTCAAACAGGTTGTTTGTTGCCTCTCTCCTTGTGGAAAAGGGTGAATAGCTTTGCCTCACATTCCCGAATGCCTTTGGGTGCATTGATTGGCCCGACATACAGTCCTGCATGTGGTGGCCTTCACCTAGATATTAAGGAAAGATGTGGTGCAGGTCCAAAATTGACATTTGGCACCTATAGTTGGCACAGAGCTAGAATCCAGAGGACTTTGTTGGAATCAGCATGATGTCGAATAACGAACACAAGAAGCAAAGCGTTATAGAGGAAGTCGATAGAATTCGAAAGAGCAGTGTTCATAACAACAAGCAGTGTGTGTGTGTGGAAAAAAGTATCCAAGGTAACGGGCATGGCACCTCTATATATACTAGACCCAATGTCACATGGCAACGCGTAGAGGCACCAGGCGGAGCAGATGAGGAGTTGAGCATCACCCCTGTTGGTGGAAAAGTTTCCAAGAGCACATGCACTGGGAGATAGATATCAAAGATGAGGAATCTGTTGAAGGAGTACATCAGTCTAAACATGGCTGTGCCATGTGGGTTAAGCCCTGCCATTTTGCCTTCTTCCTGCCCGGTGAGGTATCACAAAGATATAGAAGGTATGCTCTTTCACAGGATCTGGCTTGCATCCCCAGGCAAAGCACTCTGTGTATCTGACCTAGCGGATATGGGGGTTGGGACTGTCTTGTCACAATCAACAGTGATGCCAGAGCATGTCTGTTGCTAGAAAGATATGGTGTTTGAAGTTGTCTATGACTGGACAGCCCTTTCCTGTTTGAATGCTGTAGGTCCTTGCCATTGTTGGGACCGCATTTCTTCATGGAGCGAAGACCCCGAACGAAGACCCAGAAGACAGCTACTACAGACAACTAAAGTCATCTTCTGGCTAAGCCCTGCTACTCTTGCTGCGAACACCTGACTGGTGATTTGACCCTTTGATTGCTGGAAACAATCAGTTTGAACCCATGTACCAGACACCTGCCATCAGAGGATGTCGGAAGTCTACATGGACCATCCTGTGGGCTGCCCTTCTTCTACAAATGCTTCTTCACTGTATGGTTTGCTGTTCTGAGCTGAGGCTTGGAACTCTGCTGGTGGGCTACTTGTGGCATAAGATCATCTCTCCTGCTGCTGCTCTCCTGGGGATAGGTAGGGGCCTTCTTGGAGCTGCATCGTTATCACTGCCACAAATCTCGCCTGCTGACTCCTGACCAGGGTTTCTTCACTACTGCCCGGCTTCTACTGTGTCCTGGACATTGCATTGTTTTATCTGCTGTGGATGCTATTTTTAGATGCCTGTCTTGTCCAGCTGCAAGTCTGTTAGACAGATCCCATAACCAGAGATCACAACTGCAGCGTAACTGACCCAATCCCGACACAGTCTTCAGTCACTGCACCTGCGACCTCTGGAACTCCATCATTGGGACCAATGCCCGAGGAAAGTGTCCCCAGCAACTCTGAGGGGTTGTCAGAAAACCAGAGAAAGGGGCGTGAGTGTACTTCCCAATTTTCGTTTTCTCCTCCTGCCATTGGGACTGTACAGATGCAAAGTCCACTCCCTAACACACTCTTCCCTGGCTGTGGTCAGTGGAGTGCTAGCCAAGTTCATCCTTCTAGGGTAGCCCCTGTGTAGTGGGATTGAGAGAGCATAACCATAGCATTCCCACTTACACTCTAAATCGAAAGATGCTTTTAAAATACATTTTTTTACAAACCTGTTGGCTTTGCCAAAGCTTGTGGTGGTAAACGTTTGAGCCTTCTGTGAAGGCATCATGAAGCAAGACACAAACAACAGTTTCACTTTCTTGACAAAAAGGACTTTATTTTATATATCATGAAGGATTAAGGCCTAACTTGCCCTATGCTAAGGCGAGATTTCCCTACCTAAGAAAACTAACGATAGTCTGTGTTAGTAAGTCCAACTTAAAAGTCTGTCTGTGTCCAAAACTTATACTTGCCCTCCCAACTAAAGACATACAATGTGTAGAGATGGCAGCACCAAAACAAGCATGGTTCAAAATAAAGTTCTGGGCTTATTCCTGCTAGGGCATGCTTCAGCTTCCCCAAGTTCAAATAGTTCCACAAAGAAACAGGACTTGTGGTTCTCTTCCCCAGGATTAACACAATTCTAGGATCTCTCAGAGTTCTCTTCCCCAAGATCAACAAAGTTCCAGGATATCCCAGGGTTCTCTTCCCCAAGATCAACACAGTTCCATGAGATCTCAGGGTTCCCTTCCCCAAGATCAACACAGTTCCAGGATGGTTCAGGTCTCTTGATTTTCATCAATAGTGTCAGTTTCACTTTACACTCCTTTGGACTTAGATCAAAACAGATGCTTCAGCACTTGTATCCCACAGCCTTTGTCTTTGGGATTTTCTTGGCTCTTTCCCAAGTTGGGCTACTCAGTCTAGGCACATTGTCGGACCAAATGGTCCACCAATAACAGGTCACCATTACAGGCCACGCAACCGATAACCATTGGCACTTCGTGATGCTGTCAGATTTTCTTGATTAACACTGGTTTTCCACCTAATACCAGTGTTAGCACACAACCTCTGCTGTGGTTTCTCTCTCTGGCAGCTTTGGAGCTTAATCACCATTTGTGTATTGGCAGTCATTTGGCTTTGCCACAACTTGCATATCACCATTTGTATATTGGCAGTCATTTGGTTTTGCCACAACTTGCATTCACCTTGCCCCTCTAAATTCAACAACTTGTCTCGTACACTTGCTTTTCACTCAGTTCATACATATTCATGACAGCTTTCACTTTGTTTCTCAATGCTTTTAACACATTTCACTCCTTTCACCATAGCACATTATTTGTTTTCCACTTGGGCTACAATTTCTCATGACTTTCATATGTTCTCTTTAGTTTGGTATTCACTATTTTCTGGTGTTTCCCACAATACTTAGCACCTTTTCTATTATTCAGTATTCCTTCATTGTATTTCCCAAAACACTTGGTAATTGATTCATGATTCCTTATTTCTTCATTCGGGTTCCAAACCCTATTATGAGCCTTTTACTTGTGCATAAATATTAAATGGCACACATTTGCCCTAGAGCACCCGGGTACAAGCATTCCCTGTCTCGCACTCACCGGAGCAGCTCTGCTGCACCGGGCATCTTCGTGCTGTTCTTCGTTCTGCTCTTTACTCCCAGATAGGTGTCAGGAGCTCCAGCAAGCAGTGCTTGCTTTCGGGAAATCTTCGGCCAGCGTCCCGCGGCAGTCAGGAGTGCTCCTGCCCTAGCTGGGAGCATGTAACGCAGGCAATTGCTGCTTTTTGGTCCTCTCGCGTCCCACTCGGGTTGCAGCACCTCTCTCCTCCCCTTGGAACACATGGCGTCCTCTCTGCCGGTCCTGCGCCAACCTGCTCCTCGCCACACATCGGCCACCTTCTCTGCAGGCAGGTTCTCTCTGCTCTACTGATTGGGCCTGCTGTAAAGCACTTGTAGCCTCTCAATAGGTTGAAGGTGCAGTAGTTTGCCTGACCCTCATTACACGAATTAACAGGACATGCCTCATCCTTTATAGGCATCTTTCTCATCTCAGCACCACAGTGCTGAAACTGACTAGAAGTGTGCACTACTCCTAGTCAACTCTTCCTCGTCTCAGTTTTAAAGGGATACACTTTAGCGTCATAGTGTGTGTGGTAGAGATGGGCACTAAATCAACCCTATGAAGGGAGGGGAGGATTCACTCTCAAATGGAAAAGGGGGGTACCATGTCTCACCTGCAGACATCCTCTCCCCACTCCCCAAGTCCCCTCCACCAACGTGATCCTCTCTCGCATATTCACCCCCAGGGTCAGGATCCAAAAGCGATGGCCTTTCCCTGGCCACCTCGGAGGAAGATCCGAGGTGAGTAGATGGGAGGATGCCCTAAGGTTCCTCACACTTCCTACCCCCCTTTGGCTCTGTTGAGGCACTAGGCCTATTTACGTGATAGGGGAAGGACTGCTGAAGTTAGGTGTCTGCATTATGCTCATAAGGCATGGCATATGGTTAATGTTTTAATGCATTGTTCTTTTCACTTAGCTTGCTACTTTTTCAATGCTTTACTTGATTGAACACCTTTTACTGTGTTTTCGTGTAAAGTGCACGTAGTCTCGTTTTTGTATTACCGACTGTGAAACATACATGTGCATATAAGTGTGTAAAGCTTTAAGGCCTAATAAATGAGTATATTTTTGTACTTCTGTGTAGACTCTCATTTGACTGTTAGTGTTGTGGTTAACTGTACCTCAACAGCATCCCCATAGCTCAAGTTTGCCTTACTGCTCTGCTATGTTACCATGATAGAGCTAGGCTAGACTAAGTGTCAATAACTGTGTTCACCGACTAAGTTGGCATATCAGAATCCTCCCACGGGGCTGGTTCTGGAAATCCATCTTAACACCTAGTATGTGGACTAAGTAATCGACTAAATCAAGGAAGTGAGTGGCATGGGCTGCTTGAACATACGTTTATGATGCACTATCTGTATGAGCTCAAAAGCCCTAATCTACAATGATTTTATAGCTTCTATGTACTTACTTAAAAAACTTCCCTCCTGGTTTACCTTGTTTCAACCGTTACCCTGCAGGCTCTGACATCGAGACACGAGAAGGTGCCAACTTTGATGTGAACCTCTAAATCCTCAGGAATCTGAGAGATGGGATCATCCAAACAAAGAATCTGCTGTGTAAGCAGGTGAGTATCCTGACACAACTGAATGAGTGGACTGACTGGTTGTATGGCAGTTACTCATTTTTGTTGGGTGGGGCGAGCCTGATGCGTTCAAGCAACTGTGCTAAAATTCAGGTAGTCCCAATAGCCAGTCTATTTGTCCCCACGAGAATACATGAGAAGATGTTAAGATGGCGGTTCCATGTAAAGGAAGTTGGACATAAGGAGTTGTTTTTCTCAATCTGGCATTACCGAAGTTGTGAATACCTTTTCAAGCCTAGTCCTCACAATAGGTACTGGGGCTATGAGCCTGTACATTTTTGATCCAGAATAACCATAGAACAGCAACCATTCAAAGTGCACGCTTTCCTCCAAGCAGGGAGAGCCTGGATCAAGAACCTTTGATGTTTGGAGCTGGATTCCTTCTTTGTGCCCATCTATGGTGAGATCACGCACCAAAAAGACTATACTTCTTGACATCACAGAACTGCATCATCCATCCCAATGAAACCGGATTCTCAAGGGAGAAAGCCCAGAAGATCTATATCAGGGACCAACACTGAGAGGTCAGCAGTGATGACCCATAGTCCATTGCCAGTGTCGGGTGATACCCAGCTTGGAGAGGCAGTGCACCTACGCATCAGCTCCCTCAAAGCAAGCATTAGCATTCCAGGCTGAAGCCACAGGATGGAGAGACTACCTGGTGACAGCACCACAGGTTAAACACAAATGCTGGAATTAGGCACTGGTAGGAGTCTTTGACCATTACACTAACTCTAAAAATCAACACCACTACTCTTGAGGCCCTTCACAGAACTTAATACTCTGCCCTGTGCCTGCATACCTTTGTTTGCCCCCTGGAATGGAACAATGGTTAGGTAAACGTCTAGTGCCACCCCCTCCAACTTCTTCATGGCCATACAACACACACTGCCTGGCCACTGAAGCTGTCAAGCCACTGCAGCACTAGGACCTCGAACCATCAGTACAACCAGACCAGAAGACCAGCCAGCATTGAAGAAGTAGTCATCTAGCTCTACATGATTTCTCTGTGCCTGTTTCTGGGAAACGTGATATCCTCTGCGGTCAACACTGGTGAGGGGCACAGGAAAGCACACCTGAAGCACCCTGAATCGAGGAACCAATGAGGAGCACAGAAAAAAAAGATTTGCAAGGACTACAATCCTGCCTGGAACACTTGAAACAGAAGATCCATGAAGGGCACAAAACCTAGATACACTGTTTTCAGGGAAACCATTTGCCTGTTGGTGAAACTTCAAGCAGCTAAACAAAAAATGTTTGGGGACCAAAAAATACAGACCCACAAAGGCCGATTCCTCCTAGATACAGAGACAGCTGAAAACTGTGAATGCAGAACAGCATCTCCCTTCAGATGAACGCATTAATGCATTGACCTTATACATTATCATGGCCACAGTAATACTACTAGTGTGGCAGGCCCTTTTTGGGGTTAGAAATCACTGAGTGAAAGGCTCAATTTTCTTCCTTACTACTTCTATTGCCTGCATATTAGGCCTATTGAAGCGGTGAAACCTGTGCTTGACACTTGTTTTATCTGGAGCACTGACTTTGTCCCACCCAGACAATGAGAAGAAAGAAGCAGTAGTGTGTAAATAGAAGTTCAAAAAAATGAAAAAGCTAGCTTGAATGCAATGGTGTGGGTGGAGCTTGAATGAGTATAAATCTGTGTATTTATTTATAAATTTATATTGCACTCCCTAAACTCAAACTAATAATTTTAAAAAGAAACATAACATTTATAAAAAAAATCCTTACTAATAAAAGTATTGTTTGTGGTAAAACATGTATATGGTGTTAACAATAAGCCTCTTCCTTGTGCTTGCGGTGACATTGCTGTATCAATTTTAAGAAAAGCTTTTCGAAATCCAGTATTGTCAAGCCCTTGTTCTAACAGAAATAACCATTTAATGTAATCCTGGTCACATGGAGAATGTTGTATAGGGCCGATCTTTGGGTTTGTTCGATGTGGATCCTCGAGTGCTAGAGAAGACTTTGCTTGCTGCACATACTTTTTCAAAGGGTGTGGGTGTGTGTGTGTGTGGGTGTGTGTGTGTGTGTGTGTGTGTGTGTGTGTGTAAGTAATTCTGGCATATACTGTGGGTACAGCCTCATGACATGTATTTACCCCAGTAATACTGGCATGATTTTTAGGATGTATATAACTGAAGAGCTGCAAATCCCCACTCTCTGGAATAGGAAATTACAGAATCTAGTTTATCCGAAAGGAGATCCAGAGGACATCATTTATAAACCAGCATCAGAAATATTTATTTAGATTGATCCAAAATTGTGTATGAGCAAAATCATGAATAAATCAAAGACAAAAATGTAATGCAAGTAAAAAAAAGATATAACATGGAATATATGCAGCTACACAGTCTGCCGTCATTCCAACATTCATATCCATATCTACAACTTATATTCATACAGCTCATAAATCAGAACCGATCTGTATTAATTTTTCAAGATGTATGATCACATTTCCAGGTGTTATGTGACCCTTTATGTGCAACATAAATATAATTTACAGTATGAATGCAGGCATATTGTGGATGAAGCATAATTAAGGTGACATACTGCACAGCAGCAATGAAAGTTATTTACAATAGCAATGCTGGCATATATTGTGGACACCAACAGCATGAACATCTTGTAAACTGCTCCTGGGTTCCCTCTTGGCAACATGACATTTATAGGATTTTTTTTCAAGTGTTACTCTAGAGAACCAATTGTAAAATTGTATGGATTTCTTCTATATTTTCTCAAAAATCTTTCTGGTAATGCACCATTTTAACCCTTTATTTTAGACGTTTAAGTGGGCAGAGAGTTCCTTTCCGTTAGTTAGGGCTCCCTCACTATGTCTGCTCACATGCTCTAATTTAGAAAACATTTGAATGCCCCTCCAATTGAATTGTTCACCAGCAACCACTGACTTTCAATAATTTAAAATACCGCTGCCCCCTAGGAGCTCCCTGCATCGTCTGGCCCCAATTGTCAATAAAAGAGTTAATACATTTCTAAAATAGTCTCTCTGACTATTGGGAGTGGCAGCATCTTGAGTCTAAGTTCATCAGGTAGACGAGATAGGAAGTAGTACCGCCCCATGTTCCTGCCTGTAACACACCAGTGCTCTGGAGTAAATGCTGATGCCAGTGTATGTGATATCATGATATGGTTCCTTGTGTTGGTGAGGTGCGCAGTCCCTAATGTGTGTGCAAGCCTCTTGGCTATGTGCAGGCAGGTATCTTAGCATAACAAGATCTCGGATACGGCATGTATAACTGTTGTTTAACCATTGCAGCAACAGGCAGAAAAGGTGACTAGCGCATCAAACGAAGGGCATTTCAAACTTGGCCAGGGGAGCAAGAGTGCCCTTGCTTTTATATTTTCATTTGCTGTTTCCCACCACAGTTCTCACACTCTTTCCCTTTCCTCACTGGTGTTTGCAGGCAGCCCCTTTTCATTTTCATTTTCCCTTCCTCACTCCCTCTTCCCCCCAACCCCTGCAAAAGCCTATTAGTGCTCAGTGTGTAATGCCCTTTAAGCAAGCAACATACTTTGTCAGATGTTTGTGAGGGGATCAATGCTGTGGCAGGACTATCTGGTATTTTGCCATCAAATCTTTCTCAGCGCACCCAACAAGTGGCAGCTGCAATAGAAGAAACTTGATGAGCGAGCTTAAAATAAAAAAAAACTCTTTGTGCAATTGGTAGACCAGCAGAGGAACACAGCATGTTTTGAATATGAACCTGCTGTCTGGTGCTACAAAGTGTGGGAGAGCATGACAGAACACCACAATGTTTGCCACCCCTACCGCACAAAAACCCTCTCACACCATACACAAGCTCACCAACAGGCTAAAAGACCCCTGTTCCCTTTTCATGGTGCTCAAACTCACCTGGTGCTGAAGCATTGCCTTGATGGTCAAACTGGAAATTCAGCTTTTGTAGGAAGCAAGCAGAAGAATGGACAGAGATCCAGAGAAAGGCAGGGTGGGTGGGCTTCAGGAAGAATACGATGGGGCAGCGGGGCAGCATGTAAAGGGCCAAACTGGGCTCACTGACAAGATGGGGGCCATAATGTGGTAACGGGTAGTCTTATAGGGGTTGATGGGATGGCTTATCACAGAAGATAGACATTCACATGTGTGAAAAAGGATTAATATAAAGATTTCCACAATGACTGGAGAGGGCTTGTTTAGAAAAGGTGGGGAAAGAATGCAAAAGGGAAATGAAAGCGGACAACATTAAGACATGTCATGTAAAACCAGAACACCACGGCAGATATCTCTCCTAACACCTTATAACAACCAGAGTGAAATACTCTCCATTATATCAAAAAAAGGACAAATCTCCCAGCACTTTATAACATAACCCAACAGAGTTCTCTTTTGCACCACTAATAGCATCTCTTTATAGTACGACCAGAGTGAGATCACTTGCAGTGCCAGAGACATCTCTCCCAGCATCTGATAACATAACCAGAGTGAAAAGATCTGTTTTACACCATCACAGATATTTCCCATAAAGATGTACACAATGTGCTCCAATCGAGTGACCAGGTTTGTGGAAAATGGTAAGGCACAGTGGGATCTATTTTCACAAAGAAAGAGCCCAATTATGTCAGTTATTGTCATGAAGTTTGGCATGGATAAACGTACCCTGACAATTTCTTCAGTTCTAAAGTGAGTTTTAGTTTTGGCATAGGAAACAAAGTGAGCACATGGAAAAGGGGAGGGGAATAAAGACACTAAGGGGGCATGAGCAAATACACACACACCCCTATTGCCCCTCTTGTTCAGGTTCTTCAAAATATCCGTGGTGGCAAGTCCTGATAGTCTCTGACAAGATGGTGGTGTTTCTGTTCCGCAGGTATCGTTCCACGGTGTAGGAAAAACATCAACTAAAAGAAAATTGCAACCACAAAATGTGTTTTCAGGACATCTCCTGTATAGTGAAAAAACAAACCTTCTGGATTCACCCTCTGTAGGATGCTTGTGGCACTTCCCGAGCTACTCACAGTTTCTTTTTCGAAGTCCCTGGTTGGACTCTATAGCTATTGAGTATGAAGCCAGAGAACTGCTCCTCTCTCGTTAGCCAAATCTGCAAGGCAAAGGTCTAGCACCGATTTGTAGATTTTGATCAACAGCGCCAAGAATTGCCAGCAGCAAAGACTATCCTTCGGTAAAACACTGCTTGTGGGTTTGGGCCACTGACCGGCTCTCTGTCTAAGGGTCCTCATACTGTTACCCACCAACCCATACTATCTCTATCCTCAATGCCCCATCACTTTCGTGTTGCTGAGCAGCTCTGGCCACATCCTCTTTTCTCTCGTTCCTCCTCCCACTCTTCTTCTGCTCCCCAATGATGTCTTACATGTGTTCCTCCAACCTTCCCATGCATACTGCTTCCGACTATAGGGTTCACAAACTTCTACTTTAAGTGTAGGGGCAGTGGCGTAATCTACTAACCAACTTCTTCCACTCTTTAACCATTGGCTAGGGCAGTTCTCTCTTAGCCCTTACTGCAGCTGTTCGACTATTCTTCTGCTGTAACTTTCTCCCCATTTTTGCTCAATGCTCCTCTGTTTGTTCCCTTCTCCTTCACCTTCTCCATTTGTCTCTAGATGTTCCGGCTCACCTCCAGCACACTTCTCACTACCTCTGCCTTCTAACCATTGGAGGCCTTCCACTTCTCTTCCTTCCTCTAACCCCTCCAGTCCACCTCTAATCCTCTCCTGTTTCCAACCACCTCTTTCTCCTCCACTCCTCTCCCCAGCCCCTCCTTTACCAATATATTCTGCTCTCGTACTATCCCCAAACCCCCTACTGTTCAGTCTCCAAATACAGACACCTCTAGCTTATCTGCCTGGATTTGATACCTGCCTATTCTCCCACCCCATGGGCCTGATAATTCTCAAGGAGTTGCAGGTGGGGCCATTAACTATTGTCATTCAGGGATTAGTCACAGCATAATGTTTTTCCTTGCTTCAGGTGTGCTTAATTGGTAACTATGAACATCATCAGAAAAACAGACCAAATGTATGGGTATCGGTCTGCCATCCTGGCTCAGTCAGGTAAACACCTGCATTCTGACAAGCAGATTCCATGTCACACAAGCAAAAACAACCACGTTTGCGGCCTCTGCACTCCTTTCTTCTCATTTGCCGCGGTAGCTAGCTTCTCTCAATTTGAAGCAGTAAGCAGCACAACACGATTTTTCCGTTTATGAGTGCATGTCCTGCCTTATCGGACCGGTAGAGCTTTGTATGTTACTGAGACCAGGGCGTCCTAAAGGGCCAGTCTCTACTCCATAGGCGAAGTGAAAATACCTTGCTGCTCGCATGTGGTGTAATGAGCTTAGAAAGGATAATCCTGTGCACGCCACTCCCAGCCTCAGCATCACTCTGCCGGTGATCTCACCACACCCCCTTGGCTAACCCGTCACCCACCATAAGGGGTCAGTCTGGGGACCTCATCAACAAACTGTACAAGACATGAATCACTCTTGCTTGGTTAAATTCACCGCTAATGGGATGGGTATACCCAGACCTGGGTCCTGATCTTACCAAACCTAGAGGCCCAAGCTACACCTCACTGATGATGCCCAATGAGGCTGAAATAGGTCTTGGGTTGCTTGTAGTCTCGTGCAGAAGGGATGTAACCTAGCATTTCAGGGGCTGGGCTTCCCCTTTTGGGATGTGATCAGGACTGATTTGCATATGGTCTTGCTTTGTTTGTTGGAATGGCAGGTTGAAAAACAATGGTCTGAAGTGTTGCCCAGAGCAATGAAAGCATTGAAAACCTTTCAGCCATCACTCTTCTGTTTTGTACAAGAGGCAAGATATGCATGTTTAGTAGCGAGCAATAAACCTTAGATGATGCTACTCTGAAGTTACATACTCTTCATTAAGCAACATTTATGGAGGCCGGCCTACCAATCTGGATGCTATATTTGACACATTTTCCTGTATACCAATGTATTTTCCCTTCACTACCGGGTCCATCTGCACCAATAGAATTATTGAAACTTTGTACAAGCACCCTAACAGGGGACTGCCTCAGCCATGAGTGTATTTTAGCTCTCTGTACATTTTTGGTATTAGCGTCTGATAAAACCATACACATAATACAAATAAATACAAACTATAAACATGCGTTGCCAATTGACTTGGAAGTTTGGCAGCATGGCTTTGTCAAGTAGCTTAAATGAGGGTGCAACAAAAGATGTGATTGGTGGGGAAAGACTTCTGTCAACAGATCATCAATCCAAGAAAACACATGTGTGTGGAATGGATTCAAATTTATTTTAACAGCCTCCACCTGACCACCTCTGCAGCCTGTGCTGCCCTCGGACACACTAACCACTTTAACAGAGTCAAGACCCCATCTGCTCCATGGAGCCCAGCCAATACTCAAACCTTGTCAATGGATCACACTGATTGTGTACTTGATCCCAGCAAGCCTGCATCATTGAGTCCCAAGCCAAGGCCATTGCCTTCCCACCCATATTAGGGCCGATCATCGCCTGCTTGCCTCACAGTTGTGTCCAGACCTCCAAGTGCAGCTGGTCAGTCTCCTGTAATCCACTTTTAGGAGAGGTATGGCCAGACTATGGATGGCAGTGTGGATGGGCACATTATAGAATAATGGCCTACAGCCCCGCTGCAGTAAACCGGAACCATAGTCAAAACAACAGTTAACTTGTAACTGCAGCTAGAAGCACGTACTGCTGGGGAATGCTAGCGGGGATGCTAGTCCATCATACAGAGGCTGGAGCTGCCCAGGCAAGCAAAAGCCAGCCCCCAAGCTCAATTGTGATTTCAGTGGCTTCAAGATGCTGATGGTTTTAATTGCTTCCAGGCACTGCTAACACAGGGTGCTGCCTCAGCCCATATAACGCACCCTCCACTAGGACAGGGGTTGACAACCTGAGGATCTACAGATGTTTTGGTGTACAAATATCAACAGCCCTAGCCAGTACAGTAAATTGTAAGGGATCATGGGAGTCACCATCCGAAGCGCTGACGCGAAGCCTGTTTATGCCCGTTTGTGGCCGTGGGCAGCAGCCGCAGGTTCCTCTGCCCGTTGCAAGGGATGAGACTGCAGTAGTAGGGGGAGTTATGTCACCATACAGGGATGTATGGGTATAGGAGGGTGTGGGTATCTCATTCAGGCCCTGAAAGAATTGGATAATGGGAGTGGCAGCATTACCTTTAGTACGTTGAACAAGATTCAATCCTTCAGAATCTTGATTACATCTCAGGAGGATAGGATGTTGGAAGGTGGCAAGGTGGATGATTCTCCTCGGATTAATGCAACTTTACTTAATGTCCGATCAGCGGTGGCCCATGCGGTGGAAGTGGGGGAATTTATCAAGGACAATGAATTGGACTTATTACTAACGGAAACTTGGTTTACGGATGGATCTGGGACACTGTTCCATCATTTAGTCCCAGAGAACTTCTGCATACAGGCTATTAATCGAGTGGGCAAAAGAGGGGGGAGGGATTGCAGTTATTTATAGATCTTCACTTCATGCCTCCCAATTGGAGACCTTAGAGAGGCCTGGTGACTACCAGATGGGCCAGCTGACTATTGCGCTGTCCCCTATGCGGTCAGTGAAAGTCATATTGAGCTATAGACCTCCCGGGCCGGCTGGGACATTCCTAAAGAAATTAGATATTATTTGACCCTGGTCGGGAGCAGATATAATTAATTCCTCTTAGTAGGAGAATGGAATATCTGGTTGGATAGCAGTTTGAACCCCGAATCCAAAGAGCTATCTGATCTACTGGGGAATCATGGCCTATCCATATTGTCGACCAAGCCTTTGCATATTAGAGATCATTGTTTGGACTAGGTGTCATCCAGGGGGAAGTCTGCATTATTTTTTGAGAATCATCCCATTCTTTGGTCTGATCATTATGCCCAAATGTTTGGTTTGGTTATTGAGGTAAAGCAGACCGGAGAGGATACTGTTAGTCCTTTTTGACTCGTAAAGTAAGTGATCTTGCCAAACTCCCTGGGGATGAACTACAGGCGAGACTGGCTAGTATTGATAATACGCTTCAGAGTGAGGATTACTTCAATGCGGGCACGTTGATATTGGAAGATATTTGTTCCAATAGCGCGCCCTTAAAAACCAAAGAGAACTAGGGTTTCAATGCCCTGGTTCAGGCCTTCATTGGTCCCGCTACGTAAGCAGGTGCGACAAAACAATAAGTCTTGGATGAACAGCAAGTTGGCTCCCGATGCCATTAAGGCGAAGGAGGCACTAAAACGTATAAGGTTGCCATCTTTGAGGCAAAAAGGGATTTACTCCATGGAGAGATCGAGCGGTCTGGGAACCAGGCAAGGGCTGTGTTTTCAGTGGTCTCCAAATTCTGTAAGCCAAACTGTATTGATACATCCCTCGTTCCCAATGTATTTAAAATCTTTTTTGAGGAGAAGATTGTAGCAATACAAAAGAGTATTGAGACCTTGAAGGGTGGGGTATGGTCCAACCCAGAGGTTGATGACGCAGTCCCAGCTAACCGGGGGTCGGAGGAAAGCTTCAGGTTCTAACCTGTGACTGAGGAGTTGATTCACTCACTCATTTGACAACTTAAGCCTATCAATAGTCCAGCTTTTGTGCTGCCCGCCTGTGTTGCTAGGCGGTTAGCTTTAAACATCGCATCCTTTACCACTACGTTTGTGAACAAATCCCTGATCCAAGGCCGTGTCCCGGATGCATTAAAAAACAAAATAGTGAAACCACTTCTATAAAAAATACAATCTGGATTCAGCCATTTTAAAAAACTACTGGCCAGTTGCCAGTCTGATCTAGCCAGCCAATGTGATGGAGAAAGTGTCTCTTCCAAATTTCAAGCATTCGTGGACAAAGAGGGATTGTTGGATGAACTCCAATTGGGATTTCGACCACAGCACGGTACGGAGGCCACGCTTTTGGCAGTCGCGGATGGTGTTGGATGATGCTGGACCTCTCTGCGGTCTTCGACACAATGGATCAGGAATTTTGTTCCATCATCTCACAAGAGCAGGAAAGGTCTCTGAACAGGCTTTGGAGTGGTTCAGATCCTTCTTGGCGGATAGATCCCAGGAGGTGTTATTCGGGGGTTATACCTCTGAAGCTATCATTCTTAGATGTGGGGTCCCCCAGGGATCATCACTTTCCCCCCTGATTTTTAACCTCTAAATGCGCCGTGTCCTAAATATAGTGAGGCGTCATGGTTTGAGTTTTCACTCCTATGTCGATGACACTCAAATCTATATTGAGGCCAAGAATATTGAGGACGCTTTCACTAGAGTTAACTTGTGTCTGGTCGACATTGATCGTTCGATGGCTAATAACCAGCTTCAGCTTAACGCAGCAAAAACTGAGATCATTTTGCTCTGGCCCAAGCAGCGAGTTGTGAAGGCCAAGGAATTGTTCTCTCCCCAAATTCTAGGTGAGAAGCTACAAACTGCCCAAATAATTAAGAACTTGGGCTGTGTTTGGCAGGTGGACCTCGGTAGTGAAGCCCAGGTGGGGAATGAGGTCCGGTCAGTTCACTACACGTTGCGGATGCTTTGGAATCTATTACCATTCCTACCGACAGAGGATCATGCAGTTATTGTGGGGGCTAAGATGAACACCCACCTGGATTTTTGCAATAGCCTGATGGCGGGCATACCAAGCAGATATACAGACTGCAGAAGACCCAGAATGCTGCGATCAGACTGGTGGGGTAGTTGAGAAAAAAGGACCAGTTCTCACCACTCCGCAGATCTCTGCATTGGCTGGAAGTTGGGGACCGAATTAAATTTAAGGTAGCCTGTTTAATTTATAAATGTGTTAATGGGCTTGCCCTAGAGTATCTTAGTACCAAAGTACGTCAATATCGTATATCCTGCCAATCCCGATCCCGGTATAGGAAAGATCTTAAAACCTATTTCTTCAAATAGATTTGCTCAGTTCAGGGATAGCATCTGTACACGTTTGTGTAGTACCTCATCCCGAGGCTGTGCTCATCTGTGCCTCTATATAGTTAAGTCTGTTTGGAGCGCGATACACATGCCCAAATCAAAAATATAGTGAGGCAAAGAATGCCTACCCCAGAAGCGTAGACAGTAGGTCCTAAGCGGGCAAGACCCACCCAAAATATATAAACGCCCACTGAGCAGAGCTGTGTCGCCATTTACAGATGTTACTGTCACTGCGGTGGGCCCAACTACATTAACTTCAGGCCTCACTTGTTAGACAACCCTGGCTACGCCTCTGGCGTACCCTGAAATATAAAATGTTCGAATGCAATAAAGCTAAGACCTTTTGTTGCAATGACTACCCGGGAGTGCCACAATGGGCTGTAGAAGACACAGAGTAATGTCCAGCAATGCCTATTATCACTGGCTAATGAAGGTAACGTGTAAAGGGCAATGAGGTGCCGCAGATTGTGAGGCTGTGATTAAAGAAATGTTTCTTTAGTTGCTTTTGCACTGTCTGTGTTTTAGCCAGAAGATAGCAGGCTGAACCGGTGGGTCACAGCAGGTTGGATCATCTCTTGTTCTAAAATAACTTTGAAATGCTCGCTGCATACAGGGGTCCTCTAAATCAGGTGTGATGTATGGGGTCAGAGATGTAGCACACACTGAAGGTTTGGCCTAGAGTTTGTTACTTACTGCAAGACTCGCAGCACGAACAGATACCACTCCCTAAAGCTGAATTTGATGTGAAAGCTCTCTATGCTGTAATATTTGCTCCACTGTGTTTGAAGTCTTGGTCAAAAATTAGTTTGTTAGTAAGATCAGGCTTGTAAAACAGACACATTTAAGGCGAGTGTTGCTTTATGAGTTACCTGAAGCAACAATTGTATGGAAAACATGTAGAAATCATAACAATACTATTAGATCTTTGTCTAACTATGTACAGGGAGGAGCAATGCTCTTTTGATCACAAAAGAACGTGTATTGTACCGTTCAATTGTGTTTCTTGTGATCTTAAAGGACTGTTTGATATGAGAGAGTGTAGAGGTCATTGGAAATCAGAAAGACAACTTTTATTACACCATTATACTCATCTCGTCACAACATCCAGTGTTCAGGTTTTTGATAGATCAGCATGTTGAATGGGTGACAAAAACACACACACACTAAAATCATCGTCCAAATTGCATTTGTATTGTATTTCTGTGGGCACTGTTAGGGCTACAAAATTAGGTCAGTACTGGTATCAATAATTTATTTTCAGCGTTGCGCCAAGCACTTGAAAACATAACTAGAGGGAGAATCTCTCTTACACCAAACTGATATCTCTTCCAGCACAGTGTCATTGCATGTGAAGGGATGCAAATACTGTTTGGCTAGCTCACCCTACTACAAGATAGTTGCTTTCAACACCCTCGACTCAGGACAGAAACTAACTATCTTCACACATTCGCTAGTGACCTTGTTTTTGCATTTGGTAACAAGAGACCCCTTGATACTGCATTTGGTACTGAAATAGTGTTATTGTATTTGGTCAATAGCGTCCCTGGTGTGCTACTGCTCCCACATCTGTCCATGTACCTATACACCCTTATCTTGCTCCAAATTCTATTGCCACCCTTTTTACAGGGATTCCACACTCATCCTGACCTGACAGGACTCCAACTACAGTTCTCGCATCACCTCCAAACAAAACCTCTCCACCTGCCAACACTCTTACTACTGGGCTCTGGTAGGCTCAACGTAGAAAACTCCCTTTCTTATTCCCAAGTTCGACTCCTACACTTCCCAGCTTGCAATCATTGGCAATCACTGAAACCTGTGTTGCTTGCCATGATGCCGCCAGACTCACTGCAATTTACACTTAATCTCCAACTTCCCTTCAATGTCCTTGACTGTTCAAGCAGGTTAGAGGACCAGGTGGAATCCCTTAGCCACTCTCCTTCACAATCTCACATTCTCCTGATCTCCTTTTAGCACACGGCCAGCCACACAGCTACTTTACCCCACATCCTTACTACCCCACGCCCTTACTATCCTCCTAATCCATAGACCCCAGCACCTAATGGTGCTTATCGATCTTATGGGAGACTTCAACTTCCTGAAAAATCTTCTGCACCCACCAACTTGAACATGACTCTTTACTCTCGTCCTTCAATGACAGCCCTCGAATTTCAACAACCCAAGTGCAATGCATCTCCCCTGATCTTACCTTCTTTACATCCGCTCACCTCATATAACCTATCGACCCATCCATGTCTGACCAATCTCTTCATTTCAACATCTCTAGTTCCCCTCCTCTCACTCGGCCTTCTAGCTCCTTTATACTTTAACAACTTTAAAACCAAATAACTGGCTACATGACTGACTTGTCGCTAAGCTCTCCTTTCGAATATCACTACCCTGACTGCACATTTACTCCATCCACTACACACCCTGTTTCATTGCCGAAATTCAATGCCTCAAAATGGACATGCACCTTTATTTGCAGCAATGGGGTAAATTCCACTCCACACCCAGCCTGCTACAAGGTCGTCTCTGCTTTAGATGCTGCCAAGTCCACTTAATTCAATAACCTTATCTAGGTTATCCACTGTGTCCCCGACAAACTCTTGTCTACCCCCTCAGATAATGCTGCCCCTTCCCTAAGGTAGTCACCTCTCCCTCAGACAATGATTTCGACCCGTATTTGTGCTCCAAAACTTCCAAGTTCAATGACACCCATGCTGCCCTCATCGGTCTTTGGCTCCCTCCTTATCTTCACCCCCTCCCACCTCTACTCTATCCTGCCTTGGCCCCTTCCCGCCAACTCATGATGTGGCATTTGTAAAGCACCTATACACAAGTATTTCAAGGCGCGACGAGGCAAGGAAGGGGGAGCAGAGGGAGGACAGAGAGAACAATCATACTAGGCCAGGTGGCATTGAGATTGTGCAAGTGGAGGGGGAGGAGGAAAAGGTCTGGGGAAAGGGCAGAAGGCAGTGCTGTAAATGGGATCAAAATAATAATAAAAAGTGCAACTAGCAGGTGGCAGGTGCAAGGTTAAGTGCAAACAGCAGGTGTCCAAAAGTGCAGGTAGGAGGACAGTAGGATTACAGATACAGACCCAAGTGGAACGGTTGCTGGGAGGCAGTGCGGATGTGCAACTGGGTGGGTAGGGACCTGGGTCCGAAATCAGAGGGTAGCCAGGTGACCAGTGCAGTATCAGACAGGAAATCAGCAGTGGAGAGGAAGAGAGAAGGCAGAAGCAAAGAGCAAGGTCTTGAGGTGCTTCCGGAACCGGAGATAGTTCTCCTCGAGTTTCAGAGAGACAGGGAGGCTGTTCGAGAGGGAGGCCCCAGACGAAAAAAGAGATCTACCACCAACTTGTTGCTTGGAGAGGCGACTAACCCTGAGGGATTTGGAGGTGGATGAGCGAAGAGCTTGAGTAGGAAGGTATTTACGAAGAGAGATTTGGAGGTATTGGGAACAGAAGGCCTTGTGGTCAATGCAGAGGATCTTGAACTTAATCCTTGCAGCCACTGGGAGCCAATGAAGAGATTTCAGTGCTGGGCTTGAGGCCAAGGACAAGTCTCGCAGTCTTGTTCTGGATGAGTTGCAGAGGGCGGAGAGTAGAAGCAGGCAGATTTAGAAAGAGGCTGTTGCAGTAGTACAGCCTAGAGAGAACCCGAGCTCTAGAGACAGCGAGCTTCTGGGGGAAGGAGAGGAAAGGAAGAATACATCTGAAGAGGTGCAGTTGGTAGTTTGAATTCTTGGAGACGTCAGAGATGTGAGGAGAAAAGGAGAGTGTGGAGTTGAAGATGACCCTGAGGTTCTTAGCCTCACAGGTGGGAGCAGAAAGGGAGGCCGGCCAGAGAGTGACAGGAAAGTACGGTGCAGGTGTGCCGATGAGGAGAATCTCTGTCTTACTGGCATTAAGGCAGAGATTGTTAGCAGCACACCACTCCTGGATAGCAAACAGTCAGAGATGAGAGAAGGAGAAGAGGTGGCAGAAGGGAGCCTGAAAATGAGCTGAGTGTCATCCGCATAGCACTGAAAGTTAGAGCAGTGAGCGGCAATGCGGTGGGTGAGAGGTGCCAGGTATTACTTGAACAGCCAGGGAGAGAGGTTAGGCCCCTGGGGAACACCACAGGTAGAGAGTGAGATAGAGGAAAGGAAGGACCCAAGTTGGACCGCGGAGGGTCGATCAGAGAAAAACAAAGTCAGCCAGGCCAGGGCCTGATCGGTGATACCCAGGTCATCATGGAGACGATTGAGCAGGATGACATGGTTGACCGTGTCAAAGGCAGAAGAGAGATCGAGTAAGATGAGGACAGACAAGAGATTAGAATCAAGGTTAGAGAGCAGGTCTTCATGGAGGTTCAGGAAAGCAGTTTCTGTGCTTCTGGCTGCTCTAAAGCCAGACTGATGGTCATGGAGACAACCAACAGATTCTGTGTGAAGATTAAGCTGGGAGATGGCCAGCTTTTCCAGGAGTTTGCTCAGAATCAACCTGTTCTGTGGTCCCATGGATTCACTGGCATCCCAAATTGCCAAAGACCTTCACCCCTAACCTGCTCATATCTTGCCTTCTACATCAAACTTTCCCTATCAACTGGCATCATCCCATCCTGTTTCTAAATAGCAAACTTTCGATCAGCCCAACCAACTTTTGGCCTTTCTGTCTTGCACCCCACTATTCCAGAATCTTGCTGCATGGGACCTTCAACAGAATCAACAAATACGAGGTTAATGAGTTCTCCGACCCTCTGCAGTCTGGATTCAGTAGCATATACTTCATGGAGAAGTCACTGACTAATTGTCTCACTATTACCCTCCAATACAAACTCTCATCCATCCTGCCTATTCTTGAACTTTCTGCAGCCTTCAACACTGTTAACCACCCCTCTCTCCTTCTCAACCTCTTCAACTTCGGAAACAAGGGCACTTCTCTCACCTGGCTTGACTCCTATCTCTCTGATCAATCTTCCTCTCTCTCTCTCTCTCTAGTATGAAGAATGCCAGTTCTCTGCAGGAGCCCCCAAGGCTCTGTCCTGGGCCCACTATTCTTTACCATCTGCACTTCATCACTCGAAAAGCGCATGTCCTTCGGACCTTTGCAGAGCCTCTTTGCAAATGATATGCATGCTTACTTCTCCATTTGCTCCTTCAAATTGGACCTCTCTTCAGGGATCTTCAACTATTGACTATTCGTCACGGATGGCACTATGTGGTGTCACTTTTAACTCCTCCAGGAGAGGTTATCTATGCCCCTGTAAGAAATACATGTACACTCACCCATTTGTTTTTCTCCTAACCTCCTTTGGCCCTCCATCAAAGCATGCAACCTCTTCGGCATTGACGTTCAACTCACAAGTTTATCAGCTCTACCATTACCCCCATAAGGCTCAGCTTGTTGGTTATTCGGAAAAAGCATTTCCTTCAGACCGGACACGCCGCAAAAGCAGTTTATTCTAGTACTCCGTTTCCTAGTGAGCCTTCCTCTTTACTCCTTTGCCCATCTGAACCAAAGTCTCAACTTTGCAAGTTAGACTATGTACAATCTCCCCTGCTTTTCTACCATTGTTCCCTACCACCTTCATGCCGGCACTCCATCAAACATCTGTCCCATTTCAAATTCCTTCAACTTGTCTTTAAATCAATTCATTGACTTGCCCTCCCTTTTTGGCAACCTCTATTTGCCACTATACCCCACCTTGCAGCCTCCACTTTCTGGCACTTACCCTCCGTGTGCAGCCTCTCACTCCTGCTATTTTTCTCTCCTTGCACCCCACCACTGGAATGCAGCGCTCACAGAACTCAAATGAATGGCTGTGTTTGTGTTAGTTCAAGTTGTTTGGGCTATTTGTTTATGTGTGGTTGTACGAGTAGATGTTTATATCATTGGATTCATATTTATAATGGAGTATATCAGTACTGCAGTGTAGGAATTGCACCATATGCACAAAAAGTGCTATAATATGGCCAGGTAGCACACTTGTTTTAGAAATATGGATAATATGCCTATTTCACTGAGGTACTCACATCATATGTTATGCTGCGTTTCATCTTCATATTGCCAGACACTTCATACGATGGCTGCACCAGTCATCTGGTGGAGCCGTCATATGGCCAGATAGTCCCATCGCATAGCCACTGTTGCCATAATATGTATATTATTTATTGCGAAGGCATGGTATTTCAACTAAAAACACAGAGGGTCAGAGAGAAGTGTGTACTGGGCTCCACCAAATGACTGCACCAGGCATACAATAGAATTTGAGGCTGCACTGAACATATGCTGGGATCGATTGGACATGTGTTGCTGTACCTTACGTAGGATTATTATACCGGGGAACGATGGTATCAACTAGTGTAAAATGCATTACTGGAGCATTAGAAACTGCACTTGGCTTATGATGGACACCTGCCAAAGTGAGGCTGCACTGTGTATACAGTAACTACACCAGATAGTTGTGACATTAATTAGCATAAAGCAGCATTACTGGGAACTCACACTGTACTTGTCATAGTGATGGCAACAGTTGGACATGCAAGGCTCTACCGGATATATGATGACTATCCCAGGCATATGAGGCATTGCTAGAAGATGACATCCCTGGGAATGTTTGTGGGATTTCAATTATAATGGTAAATTGCAATGTGGGCCCTGCCCGGCAAATGAGCCGTTTACTTAAATGAGATAGTAATACTGAAACAGTTGGGAATGCATTTGGCATATGATAACATTAACTGGACATGTCCGCTCTTTACCTCGCATATAATAAAAACGTGCATGCAGGCCTATATATGATAAAATGGCAATAAAATAGACTACTGACATCTTTAGCAACTGTCATTGTAATAACCTTGCACCTTTTTACAATAGTGATGTCCCTTGCTATGGTGGCATCAAGGTCAAAGCTCAGGTGACATCGCTTCCTGTGATGTTGTCAGGTCAAAGGTCACATGGGGTCAATTCCGGTGATGTAATCTTGAAAGTTACCTCCCTGGCATTACCCTTTTGCTAAATTTATGTTACGGATTGGTACCACAAATATGTATTAAAAGATTATTTCCTGGTAGAATAAATCACAAAGGTACAAACACCCATAGATTTCGACTGAGTCAAGGCAAAACAGTAATACATTTGAGGATAGTTTAAACATAACAGCATGATCGTTTTTTTGGCAGGCCACACATGTAATGTAATTGTCATTTGTATAGTGCATTTTCCCATTGGTGTGGCCTTAAAGTGCTCTAGGTAAACACTCTTGAGGAACCGAAGTCCAAGTTATGGGAAATTCGTCAGAGGAGATTAGAATGTGTGTGTGCATTTTAGCCAATACGAAGGTAGGAACCGGTTACCAAGTCCATGCTAGCTACATAGGTCGAGCTGGCATGTAGATGGGTGATATGAAGTAGCCTGGAAGAGCATGCGAGCAAAGGAGACTCATCATGTGTCCAGCTAGACTGAATTTCTGTCGTGGGGGATAGCTGCATTCCTATGGCATAGTTGTTGTGCAATGTGTGCGGGTGGGTGGCCATGCCTTCGGCTATCTTCCATAAGCATGGAGTGTTATACGTACCCGTGTCCTGGCCGGGTTCTTGGTTTCGTAGATGCAGCTGAATTTAAAAGGGGGCGAATTCCAAGCACAGCTAAATTCTACACAGTGGCTTATGCAAAAGGCATCATGAAGCAAGACACAGACAACAGATTCAAAGTTCAAACAGAAATAATGTATTAAAGGTAGAAGGCCTAACTTGCCCGATACTAAGGTGGGATTTCCCTACCTGAGCAAAACTAAGGAAAGTCTGAGCTAAAGATTTCAACTTAAAAGTGTGTCTAAAACCTATCCTTGCCCTCACAACTAAAGCTAGCCAATGTATAGGGATGTCAATAATGAAAGAAATCGTGATTAACAAAGTTCTGAGCTTCTTCCAGCTCCCACGTTCCTTTTCAGCGCCCCATCCCCAAGTTCAAGAAAGTTCCACAAAAGTCTCAAAATGACCTTTCTCACGTTCAAGGTAATACAGTTCCACACAATCCTCAGGGTTCCCTTCCCCGGGTTCCAAGCAACACAGATCAAATGAAAAGTCTCTTGAGGCTTCATTTTCAAGAAAATACTTGCAATTCCTCAAGTCTCAGGGTTCCCTTCCGCAAGACTTTAACTTAGCCACTTGTACTTGTTTCAGTCTTTTCAAAAAGGGTTTAACACAACTATAGGTCAACCAGATCCTCCTTCTGGATTACACACCAGTTCACTTGCAGGACTTCTCCTTAGTTTATTTTACAATGTCTTTGGTTTTTATAATTCAGGGTTCACTAGTCTAGGCGCAGTTGTCAAATCACACGGTCCACCCATCACAGGTCGTGCAACCAGGATTCCTAGGCTCTTCAGCCCACACAGGGTTACCCTGTACTTATCCCTGTGCACAGACTCACATTTCCTTAGTTTCTTTTTGTTGGCCACTTGGCTTTATGTGCAATGTGTACACTCCTCTGGCCTTTCCTGGAAATCCTCTTGGCTCTGCCATACCGTTACACACATCTCTTGCCAGTCTGTGGCCTTGCTGCAATGCATGGTCTTGTTCATATCCCAACTTTCTATGGCACTCTTTCACACTTGCGCTCTTTTCCCATAGGTTGCTTTCATTTGGGACCTTTCCCGTTGGCTGTTCTCTACTATTTGCTTTGCCCATAACGTTTTACTCAGTTTTGTATTAAATAGGTTTCAGTCATTGCAGTATTCAATATATATTCAATATTTTTAAAAGTTTCCATTCAATTCGATATTCAATATGCATTCGATATGGTTACATTAACGTTTCCATTCAGTTTGGTAATTCATTAACTATTTGTAGTCCGCTAGGAGCCCCCCGGCAGTTGAGTAACTTTCCCCGACACCTCCTGCTGCTTCCTGTCTGCCTCGTAGGTCGGCGGGCCAGCTTCTGCGAACCCTGCTCGCACACTGGTGCTGTCTTAGACACACTGGTAGCTCTGCTGCCTTTGCATGGACGCAGATGACGTCCTTTCTCCTACTCGCTCGCAGGTCCTGCTGCTGGTTCTTTGACATAGAGGCTCCCACTCCTGTGACACCCCTGACAGCCCAACTTGTCTTGGGCTTTACAGGCTCTCTGGGTTTCTCGTCAGCATCCTGGCTCCTCCACAGGTCCGACCACGGCTGCCTCCTTCGGAAAAGGGTCCCCTGTGGGTCACTCCCCCACAGGTCTCCCTGTTGCTATCTGTACTGTTCTCTTGCTCTCATTTTATAAACCGGAAACCACTTGACAGGTTGCAGGTTTGGATCCTCAATTTGGCTTGCCCGACTACGATTAAGGGGACATGCCTAACTCTCACAATACTCTGCAGGCATCTTCCTTATCCCAGTACCAGAGTGGTACAATGAAGGCTTAGTGTTCATTACCCTCAGTCTCCGCTTCCTCGTCCCAGTACTTTCAGAAGTTAAATGTTGTGAAATGAGGGGCGAGGTCTTGCAGTAGCCCATTAAGGTTAGGGGAGGGTTAGGGTGGTTGTCAATAGGGAAAGGGGGATACCAGGTGTCGCCTGTGGGCACCCCACTCCCAATCCCCAAGGACCCTCCACCCAGGTAACTCCCTCACTCCTCCATCCCCAGGGTAAGGATCGAAAACCGATGGCCTTTCCCTGGCCACCTGAGAAGAGGATCCAGGAGGAATAGGAGCGAGGATACCCTCCGGTTTCTCACACTATTCTCAAAAAGCAGGTAAATATAACAGTAGTTATACTAAAAAAAAAAAGCAGCTGAATAGAGGCTGTACTAAAAATGCAGATAAACACAAGACTTAAAAGGCAGTTTGATTTAAATGGGGACGGCTTCTAAGCAAGGCTAAATTCTACATAGAGGAGGGTTTATTTTCTCAGTTTATTCAAGTTATAGCAACCTGGCATATGCCTCCCACTTGGCAGACTTTGTTCACTGTTCTAATCTTTAAAAAGGGAGGACTTTGGGATCCCGGTAACTATCGGCTCATAGCAGTCCTCGACGCAAGTGGCAAGCTATTTGCTTCCATCGTGCTTAGACACCTTGAAACATGGGCCACTGAACGGGCAGAATTCTCAAGCACCAATCAGTATTCCATCAACACTTGGGAACCTTGCAATGGCAAGCTTGGCAAGGTAACTTCACTCATTTAAGTGGCCTCTCATGAGGAGTCAGCAGCTTTTGACAGCATCAATAGAACAGGCCCATTTGTGGTGTAAATTATCCCACTGCAGTCTCCCTCATTCCCTTCTTGGAATTTTAATAAATCTGTATTCCAACACTTCAACACAAATAAGTTTAGGTGGCAGAGGCCTAATGTCCTCACAAACTCTTACTTTTAGAGGCCTTTCGACAGGGCACTATACGTGTCCCCTTCTTGTTAAATGCATACATATGATATGATAGGTTATTTATAACGTGCTTAATACCCAGAGGTTTCTAAGCGCGGACCTGGGGTTCAAACCTGTGGTGCTCCGGGTCATCTTGCTTCCAAGGCGAGCACGTTGCCCCTGAGCTATCCTCCCCTGATTTAAACTAAGAGTTAGAAACATTGCATTCTTTCTCCTTAGGTTTTGACCATGTTACGATACAATGGCATGGTTACGCTGATTTAATGTTATTGGACTGTTCCCATCTAGGTCTATATATTAATTATCACGCTTCTTGGCAGACCACGATTTAGCTGTAAATGTGAAGAAGTCCAAGGTCATCATTATACAGAACAAGAGCAGGAAAATAGAATGATTCTCATGGAAACTTAATGAGGATAAACTTCAAATTGTCAAACACCTTATTTATTTTGGCTTTCCTATCTTTAAAAGTTCAAATAACATGGCAATGTTTTCTAAATTGCGAGATAAAGATTGTGATCTGTTCAAATGAAACACATTAATCCTTGCTATGGGCGATTCTCTTTACTGCCTGTAATTAACGTAAATACAATTACAATTACGGCGATTTCATTAGTTTATGGTTTAGAAGTATTACACTCAGAATACGGCAATGTGCTGTTTAAACACCAGGGCATCATTTGGAGAAGAGTTTTAAGCTTGCCCAAAAGCATCCCAGTTGGGGTGATTTGTTATGAACTTGGCTTTCTTACATTGCAAACCTTGCCTGGCTCCTGAAAGAACCCCCACCTCCCCTAGTAACTCTTTATACAAGGAGTTTAAGAGTTTGTTAGTAGGGAAAAGATCCACAATGGTCAACATCTTAGTGAAGAAATGTGAGGAGGTTTTCTTGATGTTAAATGGCTCTGAAAGATTTCTTGTGGAAAATCCTTTGCAGACTAAGCAGAGATTGCGGAATCTTGATTATTGCAAGACTAGAGAACATATTAAAGCAATATGACCCGAGCAATGGGGGATTACCGACTCAGGTAATGCCCCGGGGCCCATAGTTTTAGGCCTGAGCAAAGCTGCAGCGTTTCGGGACAAAATAAAATGACAAAGAAAATGACCACCGGAAAAGGAAAAACGGAGTCTGTTTTCCCATTCCATGGCGCCCATCGGGAGCGGAAAAGGTGAGAACAGAAGCAGAAGGTAAGTGGGGTTGGGAGGGCAGAAAGGAGGGAGGGGGAAGAAAAAAAACAAAAAAAACACCTACCTGCGTCCCCAGCGGGGGACGATGGAAGCCTCCAGCCATGTGGAGGCTTCCATTGAGCCCCACCGGGGACGAAGGAGCAAGAAGGTAAGGGGGGTGGAGAGGGCAGGCAGGAAAGCGGAAAAAATACATTTAAAAAAAAGCCTTACCTGAGTCCCTGGGCAGGGGGCGAAGGCAGCCTCTCAGCCGTGGGGAGGGTCGGAGCGGGGATGGCCCCACTTCGAGCCTCCTCATTGGCCGAGGGGCTGCCACGCCCCCTGCCGAGGACAAGGCGGCTGGAATCCCGGCCAAGAATTGAAGTAATGACCCAGAGAGAGCCAATCGGAATGCGTGTTGCATTCTGCTTGACCCTCGCCGGGTACTAATCCCCACTACAAACTACATCATGATTTCAATTGGGAAGAAAAACGTTTGGGGGTTGTTATTTTTTCATGAGAAGGCGTTTAAACATATTGCCAACACATAAAATACCTTTGTCGCAGGTGTGAAAGCCTGGGAACTATTTAAACTTTGGATCATTTTTGCTATCCGGTCCTTAATTGCAAGGTTTAAGGGAATTATATTTTGCCAGATTTGTGCAGCATGTAAGCGCCCTGTCCTCATTAGAATTTTGACTCTGTGTTTCATGGGGAAATCGATTGTTATTAACTTTGGCTGTTTTTAGATTTAATAAGATCATTCTTGATATGGATGATATGTGCGATATTTAATAATTTGTAATGTTGTAGTGATTTGGTATTTTATATGTTGTGTCTACGTTTTTCTTAATAAAATAGCACACATTTTGTTTAAAAAAAAGAAAAATCTCCAGTCTACCACAGCTTGAAGGCTGTCGATAGCTTTCTCCCCAGTTTAGGGCTTACCCCAACTAGCATCAACAATATAGCATCTAAAGTGATGAAGGAACTAGCAGGAAGCAAGGGGGGTGGACTCTTACACTCCCTCACCTAGAGCAAACTATACCATGTTGCCAATGGTCTCATTTCTTCAATGAATTTGGAAGGATTGCATGAGTGGGGAGGCACCAGACTGCACTGGAGAGAGGATACCCTCTGCAGTCAAAGACATGAAAAGGTGTCTTTAGGTCCGAGAGCAACAGGCAGTCAGTACTTGCATTGCGAGTTGTGCCATACGAATGGGATGAAGTAAAGTGGGTGCATCAGAGTTGCTTTTTGCTTAACTTCTGTTTTTTTTCAAATTGTTTTTATTGTATTTGGTTAACATAAACTTTTACATCCACAGAAAGACAACGCATGAGAACATAAAAGAAAAATATTAAAACTCGTCGAGAAAATCGCAATGGTACATAAAACATGAGCGAGGGGAAACAATAAGACAGGGAAAGAAGAAGAAAAAAAAAGGAAGAACACATTATCTAACACCATTTTCCAATTACTTATTGAAGCCAATATTCAATCAATCAATCACGACCAGCTTCCTTTCCCCTCCTTGCATAAAATATCTTTAAAAAAGGATTTCCACAATTTACGTTATCTACTTGTCCTTTTAAACAGCAATTGACCCGGCTATTCACAGCACTATTCTGGGATGTAGTGTGTTGATTCAAAACCACATTTTGCAAAGAGGGCTGGTCCTGCTGGCCAGGTGCCATCACAATCAATTAATAGATGTCTAGTAGTTTGTGCTTCTTCATTCTTGCATACCTGGCACAAATGGATTGCTGAATCTTCAAATCCTCTTTTTGCAAGCACCTCCCCTGTATGTATTGCATTCAACCGCAATCTCAGGAATTTCTTTCTAACTCTCCAATCCAGGATTTTAACCACATATTTATTCAGATGACCTAGTTTCTTATTTGCTTTCAGGTGTGGATTTGGATTGGGCACCATGCGCACTTCCTCAATTGTTTTCATCCAGTCCACCTCATCCCATCTTTTTTTAGCTTTCACTGGATTGTCTATTAATGTTTGGATCTCAATACTTGCCTCGGCTAGGCAGACTTTCACTTGTGTATGCAGGTTTGTCAGCATTTTTGAATTGTTGTTATCCATATGGACCTTTATGTCTTCATAGAGTGTTCCTTCTTGTGCTGTTATTATAAGGTGAAAGAGTGAGGCTAATTTCCAGACCATTTGCCCTTTCAAAGATCTTAAACCCAATTCAAATCTGATGTCAAACATTGAGAGGTACATTGGTAACCCAAGAACATTTTTCCACAGGAGTCCCTCCCATCTTTCCCACATTGCATTCCAAAGCTGCGGTTTTACTTCCACCCCGTACAATATGACTGGAATTGCCTTGGCTTGGTAGAATGTTATTAATGATATAAGTGAGAGTCTGCCATACCTCATTAGTATTTTCTTCATCTGCGCAGATAACTGTTTCACTTTTATTAAGATGTAATTTTCTACTTTGCCTATCGCTGGTGAGGCACAGATTTTGTAGGCTAGATATGTCAGATCTTCCACCCTTGGGATCTGTTGACCTCCCATTGACCAACCTTGGTAGACAACTTTTATGTTTTTCTGTCTAAAAACCATTATTTTCGACTTATTTGGGTTCAGGGCTAGCCCATTTTCTTCTGCATAGTTATGCAGCCTATTCAGCAGACGTTGCAGACCAATAGCTGTGCTGTCTATGAGGACTATATTGTCGGCATAGGCAAGCCAGTGGATCTTCACCACTGTTAAGCACACACCTTGTCCCAATGTGCATCTTGGAATCGAGCAACATTTGAGAAGAATTTGCTTAAACTCTTCGGCTGAAAGAGCTCGGACCTACGTTTTCACTCATTGCAGACCAGAAAATGAGAGGAGGTAGCTGATATAGCATTATGATTTATTGCTAATTTACGCGTTAGCGAATTGAAAACAGTTCTTGGAGGAGGCAAAGGATTTTGTGGGTGTGAGAGCTCCTGGCTTTCATGTAGAATCTGTATCATGCTTTTATACAATTACTCTGATACGTTAGGTTACTTGATATTAAAGCGCCTACTGCCACTAAAGCACTGTGGGGTTAATGGCCTTTCAGCAGACCTTAGGCTGAACAAACATGGAAATAAAAGAGCAGTACATTGCCTGGAAATAGTATTTTGAATTTTGTCAACGGGTCCATTACTAGCAGACATGGGATCATACCGTTACTGCACCGAGTTTACTGCGCCGGCTTAAAATGTTGACTATTATTTTTGTCGACCCCCCCTTTTCTCGGCATATATAGATGTATGGGGGATGGGGTACAGTAAATAATTAATGTTGGGGAGAGTAGGGTGATGCAGGGGTCTCCCCGCGCATGTATATGCTGTGAAAGGGTGTTGGAGAAAAGACGGCGTTTTCGGTGAAGTAATCACATAGATCCGCAGACATGACTAGTTTAGAGACATTATAATAACCATGCAGTGTTGTGTTCAGGCGGCGCAGAGAGAATTCATTTGTCAGTGACTTTGACCGCTGGACCAACTTTTAGGGGGACTCGGCCATATTTTGTGCATCGCAATACATGGGGAATGGGCTAATATATATTCTTTTATCAATCACAAGAACAACAGTCTACGGTTGAGGGCTTTGCTATACTTTACATGCTGAACACATGCACACTGAAACAACATGCTGTCAACATGCAAATTACATGCACAATTGTAAAATATGTCGAAGAAACATTCAATGTCCGAAAGGCCCCTGAAGAAGTTAATGTGATTAGACAATGGGTTCACGTTGAATGAAACATGTTGGGCAAGCGTGAAACAATTTGTTGGTAGAACACACCTCTTAAGTAACTAATCGAGGGGTGTTTGTGTTGCGGGGAATGTGCTGAATAAACCCATATGCATTCCAGCATTGTATGTTTTTAAAACAAAGTGTGCACTGTAGGTTAGTATTAATGAGGTGATCATGGTAATAGAGGGCACTGTGTGTTAGATTAATTTCCTTTTTAAATGGTAGTCCATATCTATGCGTTTGTGACATTTGCCCAGGTACTGATATGTATATTTATGGTGATATCTATATGTCAAAACAGATCTAATCAGAAAGTATAGACTTGGGTATCAATCTGAAAAAAGAAATAATTGTGTACTACAAGTGCATGGTCCTGTTTGAATTTTCTTTGGTTTTGTGTGGTGAAATATTTCAGGATAAATCCACAGGTCCTTAATGTATCCTGAAGTCTCTTGTAAGTTTTTGAGAAGAAACCTTCAATGCATGTCCCCTTGTCTATAACATCGAGTTAATGCAGTATACATGTTTACATTGCATATAGTGTTGCACAAATGAATACGGCAGAAATTATTTTGGATACTGATATAGTGTGCTATTACAATTATTTGTATTTGTATTTAATTTTTATTTATATAGCGCTTTAATCCAAGGTGCTTTACAAGAGGAACAAGCATAATACAACAAGCAATACACGACAAATGAATCTGAACCAGAAAACAGTACAAGGAACAATTTACATTATTGAAGAGAAGAGGTGCTGATGGAGAGGGACAAAGTGAGAGAGGGGGTAGGAGGAGAAGTTAGAGGAAGAGTAAGTAGTGAGAGAGGAAGCAAAGGATGCTAGGGGGGTGAGTGGAAGAGATAAGATTTCAGAGAAGTGCGGAATGAGGGGTAGGAGGTGATAGAGCGGACTGGGAGGGGTAGGTGGTTCCAATGGAAGGGAGCGATAAGTTAGAAGGAGCGGAAGCGGGAAGGGGCACAGGGTGGAGGAGGAGGAGAGAGAAGGAAGAGATTTGACGCAAGTATGGGGTGGGCCACATATCATAATAACAATGTGCGCTGTGAAATTGAAACCCAAAAATTCGCCTGCTCTGCAATTTCACTTGCCACCTCACCACACAAATTGGCAGGAAGCTGCATCGCAAAACAGTACTGCAAAGCTTCGGAGAAATGGTGGCATAAAAGTTTCACCCCACCATGCATGCGCATATGGTCACGCATGTGCAAGGACGTCACGCTTTGCCCTAAGTGTTTGGACAAGGCAAATTATGTGATTCAATTGCTCGCATATGCCCAATGGCGCTACTCTTCTCTTTCACTGAAGCAACTGGGTGAGGCAAAGCACGCCCTTCAGTTGTTTGTGCATGAACAATGATGTCCAGCTTTGCCCTCGTACATGTGCGTTGCAACATGCTTCGCTTTGGCCAAAGCAATGAAGATGTGGAGCACAGGTTTCACTTGTTCATGTATGCATAGAGGTGGGGGAAATCAGAGATTTTGTGGCTAGGGCCGAGCCTAGGGGCCTAGCTCTACGAGCCCACCACAGGCCCAGCCAGGGAAATGGCTTATTTGCATGTCAATAAATGTGTCCCAAAGTTGGTAACCATTTATCTACCTCTGAAGCATGGGATGAGTTAGTCTTGCCGGGATGAGAACCTGCATATCACACACAGATCACAGCAGCAAATGCTCAACCCGCTGAGCTATCTTACCAGCTATGGTATAGAATTGGGACACTCCGTTTTTCTTTAGTATGGAGTTAATAAATAAAGTGATTGTGACCTTAACTGTTACACAGAAAAATGCAGGACATATATTTTGTGCCCTCCACTGCAATTTCATGGACAGTGTTAATGAAGTCTTAGCGCCTGGAAAAAGTGGGAGAGGGGGCAGCAACTCACCGACATTCAGAGATGGAAGTGTAGTGTAAATCATTGATACTCTGTACCACTAGTTTTTTCAATTTTTACACAGTGAGCCTTTAGTTCAAAGGCTCAAGAACCACGTCCTTGACCCTTTCTTATTCTCTAGAGAAAGTTATAGAATCGGCTCAGGCTGAACATTCAAGCACTACCAGTTTCCCAGGTCTCAGCTAGACCGACACACACACACTGCATCCTTGGCTCTGCAGGTCGCTAAGGTGCTCAGGTTGCAAATACATTTATTTTATTAGTGGCAGAGCCTTTCATATGATTGATGGAACATTTCCAAATCAAAGAGATCGCAAATCACCAGTTAACTTGCAAATCTGTTCTAGTTAAAGTGAGCAACACAAAGCGCCCATTTAAAGATTTGTTTATATCCATGATGTCTCTATTATCTTGACATGCAAAACTATAAAGTTGTGTTAAGTCACTAATTAAAGGTTTTCAACATAATGAATAACCTAAAAAAAAAAAAATTTAAAAAAAGGACAGAATGTGGTCCACAGCAGCACAGTGTGGCCATGGCAAAATAGCTGCGCAGAGAGATGCCGCAGCAGAAGAGGTGAACAGCTGCAGGATGCAGGAAGCCAGGAGAGTGGTGGAGAAGGACGTCCTCTCCTGGGGCAGGGCAGGTTTGGGTCAGGCGGCCAGAATAAAGGCAGGCGCAAGCACGTTTTCTTTCTTTTTTAAAAAAAATATGATTGGGCGAGCAAGCTGTGGGTCTCGTGGCCGGCACCTGCTTTGGGAAAGCACTGGGCCAAGAAGGGGGTCAGGCCAGAGCCCTAGGTGGGGGCTCAGCCAGCCCGAGCCACCACATGCTCGCCCAGCTCTATGTTTGCACAATGTTATCTTGCTTCACTTCAGCCAATCGCTTCAGGCCAGGCGGGGGTTGTTAAAATGGATTTCTAAACTCTGACTGGTGGGCAGATGTTTAGGAGGCCACCCTAGTTTAGTGGAACTGGGGAATCATATGGACGGTCAAGACTAAGTCTCGGGAAGGGGTAGAGGGATCGTGAGCCCACAATGAGCACACACAGTAAAACTCCACAGATTACTCTTAGACAGATGTATCAAAATATATTTATTATAGGCCTTATAATCAAAACACAATTGAACCACAGCTATGAAAAAACAATACCACACACGATCATACACTATCTAACATATAAACAATAATGTGATTAGCCTATGGCTGCTAATGAGGGGAGGAAATAACCACGGCCTGTAACAAGAAAGGGGTTAAATGAACACACAACACAGCTATCAGGTTAGGCAGTCCATCAGCATTCCCTAATTTATGTAGTCCAGCCCTTACGAAGAGAGGAGCCTAGCGCTCAAAGTACATTTGTGTGTTGATGTGCAGTCTTGCGTAAATGAAAAAGCTAGAAGATAGGGTGACCATTTCGGAATTCGGCAATAGCTGGGGAGAGCAGGCTATCCCAGCCAAGGTGAGTAGCTTTTAAGGGATACTCGTGCGTAAAAGGGAAAGGCAGTGCCAGGGGGCCACCAGTAAGTTAGTAAAGTACTCACTGACCCTTGACTTTGGCAGTGCAGCCCACTTCGTCTGTAGGTGTTTTTTTATTGTTGCATTTACAGTTTGCAAAAAAGCATACACAACAAAATACAAAAGAAGAAAAAGACAAAAGATAATAAAAAGCATAAAATAACATTCCACAAGAAACATCCACTAGAATCCAAAGAAAAAAAGAAAATTAAAATACAGAAATCACTTCAGTTTCCAAATTCTCATACTTCCAAGGATACATTTTTCTTATTCAACTCAGAAATGTAAAATATAAGAAAGCGATTCAGAGATAAGACTAAGGAAATAGCAGTGCTCCACATACAACGGACACCAAAACAAGTTTCTCGATAACTCTGAGCATTCAATGGTGTTGTCCTTGAAGAACCCAGATCATTCTTTACCAAAGTACGTACACTCAACTACCAGGTGTTTCAGGGTTTCTCTGGTGTAGCTTACCCCACAAAACCTACATTCATTATTTAGTCCATTTGACTCATCCAGCATATTCATGCTATTCCAATTCTTAACTTTATCATAAACAGGTAGTTGATTAAACCTGAAACGCATGAAGTTCATAAGTATAACAAAGCAGGGAAACTTTTGAATATATAAAGGCAAACATTCCCTAGCATGAGTAAACCTTGAATATTCCACAAAACTTGTATACAATTAATACAATCAATGGTTTCGGCCCAGTCAGACCTAAACAGAATCTTTTTAAATTGCCCTGGTCTTGGGGTCAAACCCTATTTAGATGCACAAATATACACCAACACAGAGCACATCCGTTCATTAAGCTCATTCAACAATGGTACAGATCCTGCTAACATTGCAACCTTAAGATTCTCATAAAGTGAAATTTTAGGCAGAGCAATTATTCTTATGAAGAGAGAAAGCTGTCTCCAGACATACCTTGCCCTCAATGACACCAGACACAACTCGTGTCTAATGATGGCGTTAGGAATAGCCATTGAGAGACCAAGTACATTCTTCCATAATGTTCCCTGAATAATATTCAAGAGGTCACCCATATACTGGGAGCAAAGGTCAAGTCCGTAAAGGATAATTGCCTTAAATTTAGCCAAATAGTATCATCTCAAGGGAAGTAAAGAACTTTCATACTTTCTGCTTTAAGAACTTCATATGAGCAGTACATTTCTTATCTTTATCATTTAAGATGAATTTCCAATGATCAATACTAACCCTATTGGCCAAATGATATCCCAAATAGATTACAGTCTTGACCTACTCCACAGTACCAGTTCCCATGTCCCAAGAATATTAAATGTCCTTGATTCTTCTTGATAGAACCAGGACTTTAGATTTCGAAACTTTAGGGAACAGATTCTTTTTTACCGCATATTCATAGAAGAGCTGCATCTTAGCTCTAAGACCTCGGGGGGTTCTATCGAACTGTATAAAATCGTCCACATAGACCATCCACTCCAACCTAACACTCCCCAACCTCGCAGGTGCAATGGAGGGACCCTGCCACAGTCCCTCAGCATTGCACGTATAGAGGTTGAAGAGCGTAGGGGCCAGAGTACATCCTTGCTTAACTCCTGTGAAGGTAGGTATCTCAAAAGAAAGAACACCCTCCTCAGTTAATCGTACACAGACAGATGTTTTAGAGTGAAGTAAAGCAATCAACTGGACCATCTCACGAGAAATGCCCAAAGAAAGCATTTTATGCCAGAGCCTAGATCTCATCACCCCATCGAAGGCACTAGTCATATCTAACAAGGCCAGATAAACATCCCCAACATTGGAAGGATGGACATAATGCCTAAAGTGAGAAAGAATAGATGCATTTAAAGAAGTACCAAGCTCAGCACGGAACCCAACCTGAAACCAACTTAAAAGGTCAATATACAACACAATTAAGGTCCCTTAACAACAAAATAGAAAAAACCTTGCTAGTGGCATCCGTTAAAGCTATTTGGCGGTAGTTGGACAAATCTAATTTATCGCCCCTTTTGAGAATAGGTACTATGATGGATTTGGACCAAGAAGCAGGTACCGTATAAGACAAAAAGATATGTTCGAACATAGATTTTAATAGCTCGACCCAGGTTCCAGGATCTCCTTTAAGAACAAAGGGGGGAATGCCATCAGGACCAGGGGCCCTAGATGGTTTAAGTCTGGCAATCACCCAAGCTATATCCTCCGTGTTCCAATTACAAAGTCCCTTCACAGAAGAGCCCAAATCAAAATCATCCAAAGCTCCAAAAGCATCAGGTAGAGCATATTTCAGTATAGAGGAAACCCAAGAAGCCAAGTCTATGAGGCAATCCCTACTCCCTTGGACATTCCACAATAGCCTGTTCACCGTGGACCAAAAGTGGCCATCTTTACCCTTGCACAGAGACTCCAACATGTTTTGATGGCAAAGAGAGTATGCGTCCATCCCAAGGGATTTAACGCAATTCTTATGCCTCAAGATAATCACACGTTTGAGTTTCCCATAATCACAGGGTGATAATCCATCTTTCCTCAGAGCAGCAAGATCTTTTCTTTTACGAACCGTAGAAAATTGAATTCTGTCATCTCTTACAACACATTTCTTATTAAGGCTCACAAAACTAGTAGTTCCTAATTTTGCGATACAAGCCAAGATAATATTATATGGAGAAGTACCGCTGCTAACATCAAGGTCACAGCCATATAAAACAGAAATAGGCTTTTGAAGAGACACAGAAAGAAGTTGGTTACATTTCTGTACACTTTTCTTATTCCCCAACACTATAGTACCCCTATGATTGCATTCTAATCCCGCAAGATCAGGTCTAATACAAGGGGTAAACATAGGAATAGACAAGGTGAAAAAGATAGGCAAATTATCACCCAAATCAGAGTTGAGATGACTTAGATAGCTGCACTGTTTCCTAATACCATCTGAGACAGACAGAATCAATACGGGAGGTCGACACGCCCCTATGCCATGTATGCTTAGAGGCACGAGAAGATGGCAGATGATCCAAGAAGGACAGATCCCAATCCTTGAGAAAAAGATCACACCCAATGTCTCGCCTAAGGTTCACATGCTGCACCGAGGGAAGACCCCCCCCCAGTGAATTCCACCTGGCACCATCTGCACAGAAGGAGTTGAAATCCCCTCCCCAGATATCCTGAAAGCCACATCCACTCTGAATCCATTCATAAAGAATTTCTCCAATCCCCTCCTCTATAGTGTCAAAAGTAACTCGCATAGGATTCCAGTAAAGATTAAGCAACAATATCAGAGAGGAAATCTCTCCCAAATGTAAATCAATTGCCAGAAGCCATTCCGAGCAAGAGCGAACTTACCACGACAGACCCAAATTGCGATCTATAGCAATGGTAAGTCCTCTTCTCGGACGCCCCTCATCTCCCCTAACCGCAGGATAAGAAATAATGTGGTACCCCTCTAGTACCAGATTGGCCATCAGCATAGTCTCCTGAAGTAAGTCTATTCTAGGAATACTAGCACAGGAAGAATTAAGCAACAGCTTATACAAATTAGAGCAACCGCAGGTATTCCACGATACTACTTCAATGACTATCCTGTCATGCATGTACCGTACCTAGCCTTAGACTTTCTAAAGATCTAAGAGCTGGTTGTATCACCCAGAAGATTAGATATAAGAGATATTACAGTTCCAGAGTCACCCGTAGATACCAAAAGAGAGGAACGTTTTTGCATCAGCAGGATTCTGTAATTACACCAAGTCAAATCCCATGGATTGTATATTGCACTGTTGATCCCAAACCATGGCAGCAACCATACCCGAGTGGAAAGTACTGACCATTCTGCCATTAACTACTCTAGGGAGAGATATGGCATCTATATTGACAGTAGTTATCTATCTAAGAAGCAGAATTGCCTTGAAAAGAGCCAATAACCCTACCCTATTGAGGTTAGTCACCTTTAAACCTTTCTCATTTGGCATCCAGCCCAAGATCTTGCTGCTGGGTCGCACAGCTTTATTCTTATCCACCAGACTTGCCCACAAGCCAGCATGTGAGCCCAAACTTCGTCCAGAGGAAATCGGTACAGCTCCACCAAATACTTGATTAGGAGCCATACTACCAACCTGTTGTACCAAAACTGGACCTGTGGCCCCACTCATCAGAAATCTGCGATGCCCCACCACAACATTGGGCACCAACAGATCACTCCGAGGCTGTTCCAATTGTCTATCTGCCCGATTTATCCCAGAGAGACCAGTATCCGCCACCAGATTGGCAGCTGTGACATTAATAGCCACACTAGGCTGCAAGTAACCAGTAGATGTGCGAGCATGTATTGTACTGATCACTTTACCAAATGCTGTCATTTTAGTCTGTTTAGTTTGTGGCAATTCCAGCAAATTATCACCCTCAGCCCCCCTTTTAGTTCTCCTAGAGGAGCCGAGAGTCTCCAAAAGTGTTCCATTGCCTTTAATTTTACCATGAGCCAAGCCCGGACTGTTCATCAAAACTTCAATCTCAGAAGCTTCCTCAGCCTGTTCAACACAGCCCTCTTCATCAGATATCTCATGATGGTTTAAATTACGAATGGACTTGAGGTTGGAATTTCTCCCCCTGATCTTCACAGAGGCCATGTTTTTTGGTTTTGTACTATTTTTTGATTTCTTCCTACGCCTTTTGACACTTTTAAAATTAGTAGGCACTGACTGTATGTCCAAATAATTTTCCGCAGTGGAGAGAATAGAATCAACCACCAGAATTGGTGAATGGATGTGCCAGGGGGCCACCAGTAAGTTAGTAAAGTACTCACCGACCCTCGACACAGTCCGGACCAAACTTTGCCAGTCCAGCCCACTTCGCCTGTATGTGTTAATCCTGCAGTTTCAGGATGCTCTGGCTCTCAGCGGCTGCAGTACGGGACGATCATTCGTCATGGAACGTTTGCTTTCTCTCACCCCTTGAAGGAAGAAGGATAGTTCTGGTGCAGCACATCTCAGGGCACAGTAGGCAAGAATTGCAGGCACTTTCAGCGATGGTCCCCACAGCGTTGCAAAGCAGGGACTGTAAATGCTCGCGGCGTGGCGCACTCTCGAACCCAGAGGAGCTAGGACAACAGGTTTTGGCGGGAGAGGGCCCAGGACCACAAGCTAGCGATTCCCCAAATCTTGAGTCTCAACTCGGGACAGCGGCGTTCCTTTGCGATACCCTCGGTTCAAGATGGTCAGTTCACTGGATGGCACAGGAAGACTTCCGAAGAGGCTCTTTTGGAGGATAAGTAGGACAAGCCGAGAGTTTTTGTTTCCACTACTCCAAAGGAGCAAATCACCCTTGCAGGCCTTTTTGGTACAATGAAGAAACTGGGGTCCGACGGGACAACGCGGTCAGAATGGCAAACCTTCCAAGCATGTCACCAGTAGTTCCTCAAGTCTACTTTCTTGTTAAGGCTCCTTATGAGGTTCGGTATGAGCCTGAGATTGACCTGGAAGGCATGCATAGCCCCCTTCCTCTTATCCAAGATTCGGTTCACGCTCAAATATCAGATAGCCAATGGAATATCTGCTCTCTTGCATGCATGCCAGGCGTGGGCCAATCATGGCCCATGTTGGTGTCAGTCAGTCATGGCTACCAGACCTACTGGCACCAGTAGTGTGCATTGGTACCAAACAGCCCCAACCCTCTTCCTGGGCACTAGCACACATGACATGCAGGAGCCTATGAATGTTGCAGTTTCTGCGGGAGGCTGCATGCCCAAATAAGGAATACCCAGGGCTCTCGACCTGGGAGAAGGCAAAGGGACAAAATGGGCAATGGACAGAAAAAAAAAAACATTGTGGCACAGCCATTTTCGGCACAGACCACAGTCTTGGGCCAAACGCAGTAAACGCGGTATGGCCCATTAAAGCAAAGTAGTAATACTTTCAAAGTAAACTGCTGACACCAATTCGTCCTAGGCACAATTGTACAAACACCAAAAAGTCCTTAGAGGGTGGCTAGGCCATAAAACAAAAGGACCCCTATGCGAGGTGCTGTAAACTACCTGACACATAGATAAAAAGTTACTAAGAAATGGCAACAAAGTCCAAGACTAAGGGAAAATATATTTTCCCAGTACTGACAGCCTGAAGGACGTGTCAGTTTTCCCATAACAAATTAGCAAAAGCCCAGTGGAGGACAGCTGAAGGATGTGCTTCACTGGAAAAAGTCAGGTTAGGTACTCCAAACAAAAGCAAAACGCTTGGGGGGGGGTTCACAAATGGAGGGAAAATTGCTCATGAGGGAAATCTTTCCTAACAGAGAGCTTTACACTCACGTATTTCTTCATGCTTCCCAAACGTTCACAGGCACATTATGCCTGTGACAAAGTCACAGGACCAACATCACATCCAGTCACTGGTCGCCTGAGTGTAGGACTGGCAGGAACAGCCCATAATTATTCCCAAACCACCTGAAAGAGCAACTAGTGATACACTGGCAGGCCCCAAAGACACAGGATATTTACGACTGCAGCTACCAAGACGCATCAAATTTAGGGATCCCAAACCTGGAGCAGATTCCGGAGTGCCTTTCAGAGAAAGCTAGCTTTTGGAGAAACCAGTGGCAGCTGGAGAATTTTTTAATTGGAGGGGTTACATTTTTGCCAGAAATATGCACAACCCCGAACCATTCATGGTGTCTTCAGGGAGGATGAGGGTTATAACCAAGAAAATATTTTAAATAATGGGTTAACATGGTGCATTATACAGCAAACATGCGGTGAAAAACTGGGTAAAAAGCCAGACAGTTTGCAATCTGTTTTGTAGGGTAACCCATGGAAAAAATCAAATAAATGTAAGCCACCAAAAAGGCACAGGAACATTTCCCAAAGCATTTTCAGGATGCCATTTCCACACAGTATATGCCAGTGTAAAAACATGTTCATGCTGGCTATGCCCAACATTTCCATACAGGTTCAACCAGTATATGCCAGTAGTCCCATACAATAACATACTTCTAGTTGATCTGCACATAATGGCAGCATTTATTTTAAATTAAGTGAATTTTAGTTAAAATAACTTTTCACACTAAATACAAACATCAAATCACGTAAAACCAAACACATGAATACATTGAAAACATATTAGCCATTACATACTTATTCCTATATACACATTATCTACAATATCTGTTTAACTTAGATACATGTTCAATATGAATAATTAACAAACTGAAAACAAAGTTATAAAATGTAAAATACTCATTTATTTAAAGAGTGCCAATGCCAGTAATGATACTATAAGAAAACAAGTCCAAGCTGGCTCTGCCAATGTATGCCAGTACCCCAACGTAAGAACAGTCCTGTTGGCTTTGCAATTATAAATGCCATGCCACAATAGGAAAACATCTCCAATTTGATTGCACCAATGTAGACCAGTCTAGACATGTAATAACACTTATGTTTGCTTCATAATAGATGCCCGGTAAAAAATGGAATGCCACAGTGAGATATTATACCTAGACTGACTGCACCAAATGCCACTTACCTTCAGTCCCAGTTCAGATGCTGCTCCTCGCAGTAATGCTGCCTCCCATACTAAAGGTCCTCTGGCTCCTGCACACAAGAACAGGAAGCACAGAGAGTTTCCTGGTTATTTCACATGTATGCTGGAGTGCTTCAGTATCAGCGCTCCATTCAGTCTGAATGTGCGGGTAGGTGCAGGAGCACCCACTATGCACATTCAGACATGAAGTCCCCAGCCTGCATCCCCATTGGGCCATGCAAGGTTGGGGAGGCACAAAGAAACGTTTCCCTTTGACAGTTTAAGCGGCAGCTCCTCCATAATAGGCGAGAGTACTGGCGGGTCGGCGCCCCGCGCCAATTATGGATGAGTTGCCCCTGGGGGAAAACACCGGCACATCGAGAGACCCCCCCTTAGTCGACTTATGCTGACCCCCTGAGCAGCAGCTCTTGTAAAAGGAACTGTTTCCTCCCTCCACTAGAGCAGCAGCAATTGAGAGGAATGCTTCATTCCCCTATCCGAAAGGGAAAACTATTTTTCATTTGCATAGGTGTGACTTTACTAGAGGTTTTCCTGTCCTTTAGGAAGACCTTTTAAATATCAGAAATGCACCAACTGAACTTCTATTCATGGGGGCAGCCAGGAGGCAAGACAGGAGCAGAGCAAAAGAAACACAAGTCCCTGCTCTTGGAAGCTAACTGAAAGAACTTTAAGATGGCGGAAAATCTTTTAAAGACTTCCTTCACCCTGGCTTGAAATAGGATGCCAATTAAGTCATTCAAGTAACTTTATTCGGCCATTGGGCCATCAAAGTACATCCTAACAAAAACATATACATACATTTCCATAGCACATCATATAAGAAAAAACAAAATGTAAGAAAAAAGCTAATGACTAAATATCCACAAATAGGCCACAATGGATCGACAGATGAATAAATTCCATAGTTTATGAACATGGCAGAATTCTCAACTTCATATGCCCACTGCCACAAGCATTCCCAGTTAACCTGAGCCCCAAGGGCACAAATTTGCGCCAGATAAGGGGTACTTAACTGAGGTGTTGCCAGATAAAACAACTACGTGTCCTGGGTAGGGATACGGGCTAATTGTAATGCCACTGTTCATTATCTTTGGCCACCCCTTTATCCCAAAATACCAATTTAACAGAGTCATAGGGATTTTCACCCTCGCTAGACATTTTGTAACAACCCGCCATGGCCTCCCTGGACACAAAGGAACAGCCCCCAACAGTACGGGGTCGGTAGAGGCATTTATTTAATAGAGCATCCCGTGGTTCTTGCTTTCCAGCCAACAGTTTGAGTACCCAGTGAAGAAATACTGTTTCGCCCATGCCCCCTCCCGCCCAATAGTCAATGCGCTTGGACACGTTCTCCTTCAAGCGGTGCCAGCGTCCTCTAGTTTCCTTTACAGTGAAATATTTGGGTTTTGTTATGGTTGGATCAGAACGCTTGGACACGGCGGACCTTACATAAGGGGCAGGAGCCTTGACATGGTCCCTGAGCATGTTCTGGTGCGGTGGGGGCGCAGCTTGGGACGGACTCACATGTAAGTAGACATTGGGCTCATTGGAGGTACAAGGAAAAATAACTGTAGGAGGCATCACAAGGTCAGGATTGGAGCGGTCGCCCTTCTCTTTGATAATCGATGGGTCAGAGATATTCCAGAGATATGCCAATTAATAAATTCATTCAAACTAGCGTTTCCCGGCATACGCCGTTCTAGCCTATATCAAAGGTCAATAAAGGTCAGTAATTCATAGGTTCACTTCTATCCCCATTCCCAAATATCGGAGTTACCACCGATTGCTTCCAAGAAGTGGGCATAGGTCCCTGTGACGTATTAATGGTCATTGAAAAGGCTAAATATATCAGATGGAATGAGAGGTACGCGTGGTATAAGAACAGTGTCCAAGTTTCATCAATCACACAGGCTTCTATGATGTGTCTTTGTAGGCGAGTAATTGTCAACCTTATTCCATTGCGGAGTCCCTGTGATGGCATAAGATTGCGTAGTAGCATAATTCCAGCACTTACTTTCAGTTTTAGCTCGTGAGGAGGCATTTGTCCTACAGTGTTTCACTCTTTAAAGACTGAAACATTTAGCCGGTAATTAACTGTTCATTGACACTGGAACAGCCGTGCCCTGTGTGAAGAGAAGTGGGGGTGTAAGAAGTAACTTGAAATTATTCCGAATGTTCACAATAGTGGAAGGTGAAGGTGAATGCGTACAACCGTGATCATTCTGTTTGTTGAAATGATAGCTGTTGTTGAAGTGGGTGCACTTTGCCATTTGGACAGCAGAGGGCAACCTAACACTGATGAATTGCAATCATTGAGTACGGAAACATACCCAAGCATCTTACATAGATACATAGATAGATAGATGTATGTATGCCTCAGCCAGTGGGAAAATGGAGAGGGCTTTATAACTGAGCCTATGAAGCTGTGTCCTTTGGGGTGGGAACTGAGGAGAGGAGTTTGCTGATATGCGGGAGAGCACCAGAGCAGGGGAGGCACTTGAGCCTAGAAGAGGGATGAGCTCCAGTGAAAGGTAGAAGGGTCCCCCTGAGCCCAAGAATAGGGGTCTACTCCAGTGAGGGGGAAAGAAGACCCCTGGACCCCAGAAGAGGGGCCGCTTCAGTGAGGGGGAGAAGAACCCCCTGAACCTTAGAAGAGGGGTATGCTCCTGTGAGAAAGAGGTGAGCCTCTGAAATCCCAGAAGATGGATGGGCTCCAGTGAGGGGAGTGGGTGTCCCTTGGGTGAGAAGAAAGTGACCTCTGACCCAAGAGAAGAGAGGGGTGAGTGACTTTGACCACAGCAGAGGGGATGTGTAACCGAATAGGAGAGCCGCTGGAATCCAGAAAAGGGGATAGCAACGATGATGAGAGAGCAAGAGAGAAAAGAGCACTATATCGCTGGGAGAGTAAACACAGCACTATAACCCTGGTGGATTAGTGAGCAAGGCATTATACACCTGGGTGTGGATTAAGAGAATGGCACTATATTCCTGGATACAAATTAGTGATCAGAGCACTATATTCCTAGTTGTGGAAGGGCGAGCAGGGCACCATAACCCTTAGTAATAGAAAAGAAGGTAAGTGCCACTTAGTCCCGGAAGAGGGGAGTAAGTAAGAGAGGGAAGCAGAGACCCAGTGAAGGGGAGAACCGTTGGGACACCTGGCAAAGGAAGGAAGCCCTTAATCCCAAGAGGGGCAGAGAGACCCTGTGGTCCCCAGAAGAAGACTGAATGCTAGAGAAAACTAATCAGAAGAACTTCCTTAATGCTTTTTGTTTGCTATCCTTCATTTATAATCCTGAGTTCAAGGACTGTGTCTCCAATAATCTGTATGTTATAGCTACCCTGAACCAATTTCCATGCAATAGTCTTATGCTTTACCTTTCCTTAATAAAACCCTTTAAGCTAATTCTGGTGTCAGTAGTTCTGTTCTCTCGATCATGTGACAGCCAGCTTCAGCAAATTACTTCAAGAGAACCAAAGTGATTGGCTGGCGAGCAATATTTCTCCCCAGTAACCACACCTCTTTAAATTGGACAGGATGTAACTAACAACTTCTTTGGAGCAGGAAGACCAATAGTAGGAGGAGCATGAAAACGTTCCCAGCATTCCAGGAGCAGTCCCTGTATAGAGAAAACAGAAAGGAAGACCACATTTCCTACATTTCTCAATTTATCCTCCCCTTTCCCCCTTTTTTCTTTTGTCCAGATGTTCCTTTATTTTCCCTTTTCTCTTCCCCCTTCTACCACACCTCAGACCTTTTGTTCCCTCTAATACATTCTAGTATGGAGACAAGAGACAACTGCCAGTGCGTAGTGAGCAGTGATAGTATTACTCTGAAACATGAGAAGGATTGGGAGCTTGAGATCCCACCACAAAGCAGCACCATAGAGCAAATGAAAATTACAGATGCCAGCTTGGGATTTCAGTTATTGGGGGGTTGGCCACACCGCAAGCACATTCCTGTGTCCCGCACTGCCTATGCCAAACCAGTCTCTGGAGAAGGATTATGAAGAGGAGGACCAGGTCAGAGGATCTACTTCATACTTCAATCATTTGTTAACAGTCAAGAGTATGAAAGAGTATGGAAGAGACTCAAATTGTCAGTAGACCCAGCACAATGCAGAGCAAGCACGATAACCAGAGTGGGAAGAAAGAGAAGGATAACCAAGGTGAAAAGGAAGAGGAATACCCCTTGCCAATGCAGAAGCACTGGAGACAGCACCAGCAGTCACCAGGCCAGCAGCCACTGGAGCAGTGGCCACTGACCCAGCAACCACCAGAAGATCAGCAGCCACCAGTCTAGTAGCTGCAAGGTCATCATGGAAGTGGCACGTCTTCAGCCAACCAGACGGCTGCTGTGAAGTCTTCTGGCATCATCACTTGCTATAAGTGTAGCATGCGTGTCTAGAGGTGGATCTCCAGCAGCACATTTTTCGCTTCGCACATCGGCCATGACTCTTCATCTGGAACGCCACCACAATATTATGAAAACCAGCAGCCCAGCTAACACTACATCAAATACCAGCACCAATTTCAATCTGCAAGGAGGATCAGCACGGATAACAGAAATCACAGTCAGCCGTGTCTATTTATTTATTCTCTCCCGCTCACTGCCTCACTCACTCTCTTCCCAAGTCCCACTCCTAACAAGGCCGATTGTTTTTTTTCTTCTTACTAGCAGCATTGACTCGGAGGGAGATGTGGCGAAAATGGGGTAAAGGATAGAGTTGCAAACTAACCAGAAGACATTGTAGGGATAAACAAATGATTTACACGAGGATACAGTTCTTTCTGATGAATGGTGTCTAGCACAGATTCCTCCTCTTTAGATATATCCTGGCCAGCTGTAGCAAGCATTGGAAATGTTTTCCCTAGAAAGGGGTGTTGGGTGCCTTGGTGCCCACCACATCTGCAAATGACGGCTGATGCAGTACGTACAAGGCGGCAGTCCATGCCCCGGGACCTCAGTTCCACCTCTTTTCACTGTGCTCAGCAGCTGAGGGAATGTTAGAAAGGAACTGGAATTTTGGCTTCTTGTATTTGTATTTTATTACATTTATAGAGCGTCTTTCGCCAAAGGCGCAGTACAATAATATAATTCGAAATACAGCACAATCAAAATGAAACAGGTGAATACACATTTACATCAAAAGAGAAAAGAAAAGCATTTTGTATTACTTTTGAAGAACCAATAATGCAAGAAGGTGGAGTTTAAGATTAGTTTGGAAAATACAAAGACGAGGAGGCACGAAGAGCGAGAGGGAGGGCATTCCAGTGCTTGGGGGCTAAAAGAAAAAAGGAGAGGAAACTAGACGAAGCACAAGATGGCTTAGGAACAGTCAAAATAAATATATTCTGAGGTTGCAAGGACCGCAAAGGAATATAGAACGAAAGTAAATAGGAGAGATAAGGGGGGGCCAAGACGTGGGTACACTGAAAAGCGATTGAAAGAAAATGATACAAGAGACGAGAGTCAAAGGTAAATAGTGAGATTGATAGTAAGGAAGAAGTAATAGAGGAACGAGGGTGTAAAGAAAAAAGGAAACCGTAAAGAAGAGTTATAAATAGAATGAAGAGGAAAAAGATGACAAGCAAGAAGGCTGAGTAATAACGATGAACAGTGGTCGATGCGAGAAAAGATAAGAGAAAAGAGAAGTTTGGTAAAGTTAAAAGAAAGATGAGGATGAGCAGGTTGAATATAGTGGCAGGAGCGAGCAATAGCGGCGATATGAAGGGGAAAAGAGAGAGAGAGAGGGACCGAAGATAATGCTCAGATTGCGTGCAGAAGGAGAAAAGGAAAGAGTCGATGAAGGAAAGGCAAGAGGAGGAGGAGAAGGACCAGGAGCGATAATAGAATAGGGAAAGAACAGAACCTCAGTTTTTGATGGATTAAGATGTAGGAAATGAGAAGACATCCAGTTCTGAACTACTAGGAGACAGTTTGTTATAGTAGAATGTCGGACAGAATCAAAAGGAGAAAAATATGGGTGTCATCAGCGTAAAGGTCAAAGGAAAGGTTGAAAGACGAGAAGAGCAGAAAGATGAGCAGTTTAAAGAGAGAAAAGAAGAGGACCCAGTAACGGACCATGGGCGACACCATAAAGAAAAGAAAGTGAGGAAGAAGAGTGTCCAGCCAAAGTAACAGAGTACGTCTGTTGCAAAAGATAAGAAAGGAACCAAATAAGAACAGACCCCAAAATACCCAAAGTGGAAAGATAAGAGATAAGAAGGGAGTGATCCACAGTGTCAAATGCTGCAGAAAAGAATAGGAATAGAAGAAAGCTTAAAGTGACGAGCTGCGAGTAGAGAATTAGAAACATGAAGAAGTACTGTTTCAGTGGAGTGAGACCGGCGAAAACCAGACTGCAAGGGAGGAAGAAGAGAATGAAAAATCAGATAACGGATTACCTGGCTATAGGCAGCCCGTTCAACAATTTTAGAGAGAAAAGGTAAGAGGGAAATAGGATGAAAATTAGTCAGAAAAGACGGATCAAGAGAAGGTTTTTTGAGAATCAGCATAATAAGTGCAGGCTTGACGGCTGCAGGAAAGCAAGAATGTAGAAAGGAAGAGTTAATGAGAGAAGTAAGATAGGGAAGAAGATGGGGTAAACTTGAGGAATAAGAAAAAAAGGGAGCAGGTCAGAGGGCGAGGCTGTGGGATGAGCACAAGCTAAGAGAGCATACGTGTAAAGATCTGTAAGAATGATGAAAAGAGTCTAGTAATGAAGCAGAGGAAGATGAAGAAACGGTAGAAGGGAGGTGAGTAAAGGCTATTCAAAGATTGGCCAATTTAGATGTGAAGTAGTTAGCAAAGTCAAAAGAGGAAAGTGAAGAGAACACAGAAGGATCAGAGGCTTTAGGAGCACGAATATTGTGTAAGAGCTGATAGAGACAGCGAGGGTGGTGAGATAGAGAAAGCATACATTCAGAAAAGTAAGATTTCTTTGCAATAAGTAGAGCAGAATCAAAGGAAGAGTGAAGCATTGAGAGTGTATTAAGATGAGAGGAGGAACAAGAGCTTTTCCAAAGCCGTTCAGCTTTAGGCAAGCTATGACAGAGAGAGATAAGACATGGAATAAGCCAAGGCTGTGACATTTTGTGAGTAGGAGAAAAAGCATTTAGAGGGAAAGTAGAGTCAAGAAGAGATTGTAAAGAAGAGTGTAGAGTACTAGCCGCTAAATCAGGAGAAAGGGAGGAAAAAGACAAAATTGGAGGAAGGGAAGAACTCGGTGACAAGAGAAAAGATGAAAAGTCAAAAGAAGAAAGGTTACAATGCATACAGGTAGTAGGGGGAAAGTGATCAGAGGCATAAAAGGAGAAGAAAAAACAGGAGAAAGAAGGAGAGGAGGAAAAGAGCGCTCAGTCACTCTATTACTGCGCAGATGGATGGGAGGGTCATTAGAAATCAGTGGGAGGAGTTATCCATCATAAAGAACATTATCCCAGGTAATTAATGTGTTCTAATGGATAGCGCCCTCCCAGAGATTCCTCATCTTTAGATAGAATCCTGTATCATTATTCAAAAGAATGGAGGTGGGTAGAGAGCATGGACATCGTCCTCAAAACAGAAAGTTTTGAAGGCCGCTCAATGAAATCAAGCATCATGAGTGTACAGAGAATCCAGACAGTAATTATTAGAGAACGTATGTACAGAGGCCCACTTATCAAATGTCTAGGACAAGAAACCCCCTTTGTAGAGCCAGGTCAGTCACCATGCCACTGGTGGAGCAGGAACCTCTTTCCCCGCCAGAGTACAACACAGTGAAATGTAGTGTATGAGCCACCTGGATATCGTCTGCTTGGAAACTGCAGTACCCTGCCTTGCACCTACATATGTTATAAACAGCTGATCATCGCCCCCGAACTCTCTGGAGCTAGCAATGCAAAAATGTAATGTCCTCTGGGGGTCCAACTGGTGTAGTCTTTCCTCCTCTTTTGAAGAATGCAGCAGGGCATATAAAATGGGTAGGTTTATCTTTTGGCTGAGATAGAACTCCGAAATTACCTTTGGAAGAAAAGAAGGTCTGACCCTCAGCATAACCTTATGCACAGAGAATATTCAAGAAGGCTTCACCAAAAGAGGTTGAAGCTCACTTACTTTCCTGGCTGATGTAATACCACCAGAAAAATATTTTTCAGTATCAGAAACCATAATGGACAAGAATGCATCGTTCAAAGGCGTAGCTCAATAAAAAGGGGAGTATCAAGTTCAAATCCCATAAACTGCCTTTGTGGGAACATACTGACTAACCCTCAGACAATAGATGACAGGAGGAATTCTAAAGTACAAGCCTTGCTTGGGCATCCTTTTTAATACTGAGATAGCTGCCAGATAGCCTTTCTTGATTCCAATCTGCAGGCCACTTCGAGCAAGCGACAAAGAAACTGGAGGACCGTGGCAGTAGAACAAGCAACAGGGTCCAGACCCCTCCTCGCACCATGCACAAAACATTTTCCAATGGCAATTGTAAATGGCTTTGGTAGCCATACAGACCAGGGCATACAAAGAGGAAAACCTCCATAATGTCTTTGGGCTGGTCCCAATCCTTGTAGCTCAGCCTCTCAAGAGACAGCATGGAGATTCAGGGTGATGAAATTAGGATGAAGAACTTGTGCCCCTGATTCAGAGACAAGGTCCACTGTCTTTGGGAGGCGTCAAGGTGGGCAGGTGGCTATATAAAGGAGATACGCATACCATTTCCCCCATGCCCAATCTGGGGCAATCAGAATCAATGTGCTCTTGAATCTCCTCAACTTCCTGGGAATCTGCAGGATGACACAAATCAGTACGAATTCATAGGAGGTCAAAACTCAAATCTGCTAAGAACGCATCCCCCAGTGCCCATTCCCTGGAGCATAACTGCTCACACTTCCTGTTCATACAAGAAGCGAACAGGTCCAACTGTGGGGTTCCCCAAAGGTTGGCGATTTCCACAAGAAACTCCTTGCACAACTTCCATTTGTAGGAGACTTAGCTCTGCCTGCTCAGAGCATCCACCACCACATTCTCCATCCATACCAGATAGACTGTCAATAAAAAAGATGTGGTTCTCTAATCTAATGCCCAGAACTACAGCTGTATTCGTTCCCCGCAAAGGGGCAACAACTCCAAACAGTACATAGCAACCCTTTTGTCTGTCAGAATCGGCACTCCTTCCCACTTTATAGTGGTGACAGTGAGGAAGTGGGCGGAGCAATATGAACAAAGGAGCAGGGAAGAAACACGGCCCAATGGCCTCATTGACCAGCAATGGAGCTTCGGGCTCCAGATTGATGACACCGGAACTAACAGGGAATGCCGCCACCTCAAACGCCGAGACTCGAGATGACCAGTTACTGACAGCTGTGCTAACTGGATTCATGGCCGTTAATGTCAAATTGGAAGACATTGTGGCCACCATCGGGTCATTAAAGTTCAATCTGGAAAAGGAGAATGGTCGAATCAACAAGGCAGAACTTAAGATAAGTACAGTTGAGGACACAGTGAACCAACACGATCGAGATGAACAAGTTACTTCTTACCTTGTAACGTTCTTTCGACGGGATGTTCCTCCGACGTATTCCTCATCTTAGATATCTCCTTCCAGCTCTGCTGGCCTCTGAAAATTTTTTCTCTCTAGAGGGCGCTGCGCGTCGACGTCCTCCGAGTCGATGTCCCTCGACAGCCGCCGTATCGACGTCATCCTGCCTATAAAGGCCGCGCGCAGCGTCCGTTGCTCAGTTCCGTTTTGTAGCCCACAATAATACTTTCTGGACTAAACTAATCACCCTGAAGGAGCGTAAGCTGCAACAACAAGGGAAGTAGAACTGCGGGGATGGATGGGAGGGTCGATGAGGAATACGTCGGAGGAACATCCCGTCGAAAGAACGTTACAAGGTAAGAAGTAACTTGTTCTTCGAAGGGATTGTGTCCTCCGACGTATTCCTCATCTTAGATAGGCTCCCATAGCAGTATTCCATTATCGGAGGAGGGAGTACTGACTTCACGCTGTCTTCTATTGATGAATAGAATGCAGTACAGCCCTTCCAAACATAGTCTCTTGACTGGAGGAGGAATCCAAATTGTAAAAACGTGTAAAGGTATGGACAGACGACCATGTAGCGGCCGCACAGATGTCTTTAACCGGCAAGCCTCTTTTGAGGGCCGATGAAGCTGCAATACCTCTGGTCGAATGAGCCCTAAGGTTTTGAGGGGGCTCTTTCCCTGCCAGTTTATAACATTCCAGAATGGCTAGAATGATCCATCTGGAAATGGTCTGCTTAGTTATTGGTAACCCCAGCTTGTGACCTGCGTAACCTACAAACAGCTGGTCTGCCTGTCTTATCCTGGCTAGTCTACTGATGTAAAAACTTAAAGCCCTCCTAGGGTCTAGCCTGTGTAACCTCTCTTCCTCTTTCCCCGGGTGAGGAGGAGGATAGAAAGATGGTAGGGTAATCTTCTGAGTGATATGGAATTCAGAAACCACCTTTGGGAGGAAATTAGGCTTCACTTGCAGGACAACTTTGTCTTTGTGAAATATTGTGTGAGGGGGTTTACAAGAAAGAGCTTGTAATTCGCTCACCCTTCTAGCAGATGTAAGTGCTATTAATAAAACAGTTTTAAGGGTAAGGAATCTTAACGAACAAGAATGGAGAGGTTCGAAAGGTGTGCCCATCAGGAAAGTTCGTACCAAGCTTAAATCCCATAGGGGAACTTGGAATGGTCTTGGGGGATAAACATTGGTTAACCCCTTTAGAAACTGTATTACCAAGGGTAATTTGAAATAGGATGGTTCTTCCACAGTACGCTTAAAGATGGATAGCGCTGCGAGATAACCCTTAATGGTGCCAACTTGAAGGCCTGAATTTGCCAAATATAGTAGGAAGGACAAAACCATTGGTGTACTACATGAAAAAGGGTTGATATTCTGTTCTCTACACCAGCTGCAAAATCTGTTCCAACGGCAGCGGTATAAAGACTTTGTTGCTGGCCTCCTTGCCGAAAGCAACACCTCCATAACATCATCCGGGAGGTCCCAATCCTTGTACCTCAGCCTTTCAGAAGCCAAGCGTGAAGGTTGAGGGTTTTGATGTCTGGATGGAGAACCTGACCTCCCTTCTGTGAGAGTAGGTTCTCTCTGAGTGGAAGTCGAATTGGAGGGCAGATGGACAAGTCTAGAAGGTCCGGGTACCACGTTCTCCTGGCCCAATCCGGGGCAATTAGGATCATGGTTCGCCGGAATCTTCTCAACCTCCTGATCATTTGAGGAATGACAGGGACCGGTGGGAACGCATACAGAAGCAGAAACTCCCAGTCCACTATGAACGTTTCTCCCAGAGCTCCTCTCGGGGGAAATTCCCTTGAGCAGAACAGGTCGCATTTCCTGTTTAAGCTGGTGGCGAACAGATCTACCTGAGGGGTTCCCCAAAGGGCGAAGATCTCTTGAAGGACTTCCTGAGCTAGCTCCCACTCGTGGGAGACTGTGTTCTGCCTGCTCAGAGCGTCCGCTGTCAAGTTCTTCTCTCCGGCAAGGTGAACTGCCGATAGAGAGATTCCTTCTTGGATTGCCCAAAACCAGAGCTGCATCGCCTCTCTTCACAGGGGTAGTGATCCTACGCCTCCTCTTTTGTTGAGGTAATGCATGGCCACCGTGTTGTCCGTCATTATCAGGACGTTCTTCCCTTGTACAGCTGGCAGGAACGCCTTCAGCGGAAGTCCGATGGCTCTCAGCTCTAACAGGTTGATATGTAGTCTGGACTCCGATGGAGACCAACGACCGCTGATGGTCAAGTCGTTGGCGTGGGCTCCCCACCCCGTGAGTGAGGCATCCGTGACAACTGTTATCTCCGGCCAGGGTTGCCAAAACTGTTCTCCTTTCAGAATGTTCTCCTGACAGGCCCACCACTGAAGGTCTCGAGCCACCCTGCCGGGAACCTGAAGAAGATCTGTCATTCTCCCTGAGAATTGTGACCACTGAGTCCTCAGTGCCCACTGGAGGGATCTCATTCTCAGGCGAGCCTCTGGCACTAGGAAAATGCAGGATGCCATGAGGCCTAGTAACCTCAAAAAGTCGAAGGCTGGGAGACGTTGGGCATGTTGGAACTTGGTAACCATCTGTAGAATATCTTGAGCCCTCACCTCTGGTGGCGAGGCTTTTCCCAGGGAAGTGTCCAGGATCGCTTCCTTTGAACTGGAGTCTCTGCGATGGTATCATTTGTGACTTCTTTAAATTGAGGGAGAAGCCCAGTCTGTGAAGGAAGTGGCACACGTGATTTAGCTGGATCTGAGCTTGTTCCGAAGAAACAGCCCTGATCAACCAATCGTCCAGGTAGGGGTAGACGTGAATCCCTTCTCTCCTTAGACTTGCAGCCACTACCGACATTAACTTGGTGAAGACCCTCGGGGCGGAGGTCATCCCAAATGGCAGCACTCGAAATTGATAGTGAGAGTTGCCAATAGCGAACCTCAGGTATTTCCTGTGTTTGAGATGGATAGGCACATGGAAATAAGCGTCCTGAAGGTCCAGAGATACCAACCAGTCCTGGAACTGAAGGGCCTGGAGGATCTGAGAAAGAGTAACCATCTTGAATTTGTCTTTTCTGAGGAATTTGTTCAATTCTCGCAAGTCCAAGATGGGTCTCAGTCCTCCGTCTTTCTTTGGAATGAGAAAGTAAGGGGAGTACCAGCCCTTGTTCCTCTCCGCTACAGGTACCGGTTCTATGGCACCTTTCTCTAGCAGGTCCAAAATTTCCTGCAAGAGGAGCGGATCTGGAGCTTTCTGAGAGCTGATCCCCGGTGGATGACTATGAGGTATACGTAGGAAAGGCAGGCAGTAACCTTGGGCAACTGTTTCCAATGCCCAAGCATCTGACGTGATAGCCTGCCATACCGCCAGATGTTGAGTCAACCTGCATCCTACAGGTGTCCTGTGAGGGAAGTCCTCAGAGTGGTTTTGGGGCGGCTGATGCAGATGCCGATGGTAAAGAGGCACCTGCTGTTGCTGCGGCTTTTGAATATCTACCCCGTCCACCTCGGGTAGTTCTTCTTTGTCCCCTTTGAGCCGGTCGTCCTCTACCTCTTCCGAATGCGGAGTAGAAGCGAAAGGACTTGCCCCTCGCAGAGGTTCCTGTGGGACGAAAGGGAGTCTGACGGATTGCAGCTCCTAGGGATTTTGCTGCTGCTTTTGAAGTTTGCAGTTTCTCTAAACTGTCATCTGCCTTTTTCCCGAACAAAGAAGAGCCATCGAATGGCATGTTCAAGAGCCTGGCTTGCACATCTGGGGCAAAACCAGACTTTCTCAACCAAGCGAATCTCCTGGTTGATGTACTTGCCGCCATTGCTCTGCTGATACTGTCAGCCGAATCAATGCCCGTCTGGAGGGATTCGCACATAGCGTCTTTACCGTCCTGTATAATATTCAGGAACGCATCCCTTTCTTCTCCCTCCGGGATGCAGTCAGCCGCTGTAGAAGCACACTCCCAAAGTGTATGGCTGAACCTAGCAAGGGTGCAAGTAGCATTAACAGATTTTAACGCCATGCTACATGCTGAAAAGACTTTCTTTGCCATAGCATCATATTTTTTATCGTCCCTGTCCTGTGGGACGGTAGGATAAGCTGTCTTGACATCGGTAGAGGATGCTGCCTGTACCACCAGACTTTCTGGGGATGGGTGTTTAGACAAAAACTCCGGGTCTGTAGAAGATACCCTGTACTTTGTAGACAGTTTTTTATTTACTGCTGGTACGACATCTGGGGTTTCCCAGTTTGTCATGATCTTCCTCTGAAGAGCTTTATGAAAAGGCACCACAGGATCCTCCTGTGGGCCTTTGTCAAGAATATCCGTGAGGTCATCTTGTTGGAAAGATTGTGAAGGTGCAGACCACCCCATGAACTCTGTGATCCTGGCCATTAAGGCTCTATAGGGGGTTTCAGCATGCTCCCCCGGGTCTGGCTTAGCAAACTCCACCTCGGCGTCGACGGAACCCTCGTCGACAGCGTCGACGGAACCTTCGAGGCAGGTTTGGAGGTCATAGTCCTACTCGAGGGTTTGAGACGCGCTCGAGAGGTTTCCTTCGCCGGGTACTGCGACTCGCGGCGTTTTTGACCTTCGGGTCTTTCGACCAGAGCATCGCTCTCGGCAGTCTTCGAGGGGGTCGAGGCCGCTTTCTCGAAGACGCTCATCATATTTTTGCGGAATTCCTCCCATTCAGCCCGGGAACTATGTTTCGTGGGGCAAGGGATTCTTTTTGGCGAAACAGAGGAAGAGGAAGACGGAGAAGGGGATCTTCGACGTCTCCTCTTCGAGTGCTTCGATCTCGAGGAGTGATGAGATCCACTCCGAGACCTGGAGCGCGAATGGTGACGAGGAGACGAGTGTCTCGACTTTGTCGACGAAGAAGAAGGTTTAAAAGTCTTACCTTTCTCCAGCTTCCCCCTACGCTCCTTCAGGGCCTTAGCTGTCATGGACATACAGTCCTCGCATTCCGAACAATGGTGTTCAGCTCCCAAACACCACAGACAAACTCTGTGAGGGTCAGTCAACGACATCTTTTTCCCACAATCTCGGCATTTTTTGAAGCCTGATCGAGGAGTTGTCGGTTCCGACGAGGAAGCCATCGAGTACGGATCGAATGACTCGAGGTAAATAGGATTAATCTGACTAAGAACTGAGCAACGGTATTCCGAGACAATGAGTAAGCGCGGAAAAACGGAACTGAGCAACGGACGCTGCGCGCAGCCTTTATAGGCAGGATGACGTCGACGTCGATACGGCGGCTGTCGAGGGACATCGACTCGGAGGACGTCGACACGCAGCGCCCTCTAGAGAGAAAAATTTTTCCGAGGCCAGCAGAGCTGGAAGGAGATATCTAAGATGAGGAATACGTCGGAGGACACAATCCCTTCGAAATTAAATTATTGGAATCAAAATCAAGAAGAAAAAACATACGCATTGTTGGAGTACCCGAGGGCCCTTGCAGAGGTCCCATGGAACCATTCATAGAAACACTGCTGAAAACCCTATTTGGTGAAGATCAATTTTCCACTCACTTTTTGGTCGATGAGCGCACTGTAATCTGGCCCCTGTCCGCCGACTGGGAGCCTTACCACGCACCATCATAGCAAGACTGCTTAATTATAGGGACAGAGACCTCATCCTTAAACTACCGAGAGAATGGAGGATGCTCTGCCATCAAGCTAACAACATTCACATTTATCTCGACTTTGCAGCTGGAGTCCAAGCTCAAAGAAGATCATATGACCCGGTGAAGAGACTACTGAGAGCCAGACATATCCCATACGCTCTTATGTTTCTTGCAAAATTACATATTCAACATGGTGGAAGAGCACATTTCTTCAAAAATCCATCTGACGCCACGGCTTACATTGAAGCGTTGATCCCGCTCCCCTTACCGGAATGCGGGAGAGATTTGAACCAGGTCCCAGAAAACGATGGCAGACAGAATGGCATGGAGGCTTAATTGAGGAACGTTATATTGACATTTCCGATGTTTGTAATGAATACAGGCACGTAAAAATGTTGTTGTGTAGCTGGGGATCGGGTTGTTGGGCCGACCTACTGCCATGCTGCTCTAGGCACACCTCAGAAAATGTCCACGCTTAAACAGAGACGACATCATCAAGTTGGGGCAGATAGGTGAGGGAGGGGGAGGGATCGGGTAGTTCATGGAAAATGTTGGAACACGAGAATGGCGGGAGGGGATGGGAAGGGAGAGGATGAAGAGGGGAAAGGAGTTAAATGTTTCTTTAAAGCAGACAGCAGTGGGCGGATGGGCGGGCTTGGTTACTGCAATACCCTGATTAACTTATGCAGACGGTTGGTACATTATTATATTGTAGTACGACTAAAATGTTGGGAGAAGTGATTAATTTATTGTCATGGAATGTCCGAGGTATAAACTATCCCATCAAGGCCACGAAGATTGTGGCGTACCTGACAGGACATGCTCCCATAATAATGTTACAAGAAACCCACGCACTGGGCCTGGTGAACACTGGTTTCCCACACAATTGGGGGAAACAGAGATACTACACCACTTACTCATCACAAACTGGAGGAGTCATAATCATGATACATCGTTCATTACCGTTCCAGGTGGAGGACACACGAGTGGACCCTGAGGGTCGATATCTTATAGTTAAGGGAATACTATAAGGGGGGGGGAGGAGAGAGTCACATTGGTGAACACTTACAGCCCGAATATATACGATCCAGGGTTCTACTCACAATTGGGTCAAGACATTGACTTGGATGGGAGATGGTCCCATCTTGTGGGGAGGAGATTTTAATATGATCTTGGATGTAAATTTAGACCAATCCTGGACCACCCGGCGTGGTCTGTCTGCCGCAGCTCAAACGATATAGCAAGTAATGAGACAATTAGAACTCATAGATGTATGGAGAAACGAACATCAAGGAGGGGCTGAGTATACATACTATTCTACGGTTCACAATGCCATGTCATGGATCAATTTTTGGCTCCTAACGGCAAGATGGGCGCCTCACTTGCGGGGCAGCAGAATTCTGGCTCGTACTCTATCAGACCATTGGCCGGTGATGATATCACTGTAGATTGGTTGCACGCCACAGCCCCACTCCTTGTGGAGTATGCCACGGGCTGTGTTCACCGATACAGTGCTAATAGAGAATATCTAGGAGCAAATCGATTTGTTCTTTCAGATAAATGAGGGATCAGTCCCAAGGTGCGCCACAGTCCGGGATGCCTTCAAAGTCTGGTTGAGGGGAGCAATGATCTCAGTTACATCAAGGGTACTAAAGACCACCAGACAGGAGTTAGCGGAGGTAGAATGCACGCTACATAGGTTAGAGAATGAATACGGCATAAAAACAGATAAAGCATTGCTCAGGGTAATAAAAGGGAATCTGCTTAAGTTCCAAGAATTGGCCAGCCAAGAGATACGCTTGGCTAACCCTACCCAGGCATGACGTTATGGTGAGTAAGACAGACCATGGCGGTTGTTGGCATGAATAGTTAAAAGTGAGAAAGGGATAGCGCCTATCACAGGAATTATAGGGACAAACAGGGAGCTCTTGGCAACCACGGAAGCGATCAATGGCGAGTTCCTACGATATTATAGTAAGCTATATTCTGATGCAGACAACTGCACGGAAGAGGAAGTGGAATAATACGTTCAAGGAATCCCGCTTCCGGCCCTTTCCGAGGAGGTAAAGACGACACTAGACAATCCAATAAATGTTGAGGAGATAACTAACGCAATCAATATGCTTGCTTCCGGCAAGGCTACCAGGCCAGATGGGCTGGGTATAGAACTTTATAAGACCTATGGTGATATTCTTGGTCCACGATTACTGAAAATATGGGAGGAGGCATTGGCAATAGGGAACCTACCGCCTACACTTAGAGGCAATTATCTCAGTGCTGCCGAAACCGGGCAAACCTACGAAGGAGCTTGCTTCCTACCGCCCGCGTTCATTAATTAACACTGATGCTAAGATTTATGCCAAAGTATTGGTAAATAGAATCCTTACACCTATGATCTATCTTGTATGTTCAGACCAATCAGGCTTCATCCCAACTAGATCCACAGCCCTTAATGTGCGGCGTCTTTTAGGCATAATAGCTCAGATTGACCAGCAGGCACAAGAGGTGGCAGCATCGCTTGACGCTGAGAAAGCTTTCGACTCTGTATCTTGGAATTACTTGTTTGGGGTACTTAATCGCTTCGGAAGATACTTTGTCAAATGAGTTTGATTATTATATGCAAATCCGACGGCAAGATTAAGGACTAATGGGGCTCTTTCACAGACATACACACTCAAACCGGCAACTAGACAGGGATGCCCATTCTCACCATTACTGTTTGCGCTCACAATAGAACCACTGGGACAGCGTATGAGGGGAAAGTCATGCGCATGGAGGGATACACATAGCTGGGCCGCCCCAGATTATCTTGTTATATGCAGATGACACCTTATTGTATATCTTCCTTCAAGCATTCACAAGGCAAGCACAGGCCTACCACCTTCCACGAGGAGGGAGCTCACCTCCACCCCCCCCAGCAAGCAAGCACAGAAGGTAAGCCCTTGGGGATTTTTGGGCCCATCATTATCACCCCAGCACAAGCAGCGTTTTTGGCCACCTACTGCATTATTTGTCCTCTAAAAAAAAAAGAAGAAAAAGAAACAAATTCTGAAATTTCTGTGTGTTTAAAGAACACGTGTGCACTGCGTTTGGGTGCAGGATGATCCGGTTTCCTTGTTTGGCTGCATCCCCCCCCCTGTAACGCTCACCTGGCTCCCACGGAGGCGCTGGTCTGGTCTGCTGTGGCCTCTTCAAGTGTGATGCGCAGAATTCGGACCACCGATTGAACAGGACCCCCAAATCTTGCTTGTCGGGCCCGTAGGAATATCCTTCTGCAGATGAGAAAGGGGATTAACTGTCTGCTGATTAGTGTGCTTGCTCCCCTCTTCCCCCCTTCGTTCTTCTCTGATTCCTCCAAAACCCCCAGTTTAAGCTCACCTTATGGTTTGGAAGGATGAACTCTCCATCCTGCTTCTGGTGCAGGGGCGCGCGTACGTCCAGTTACTTCACTGGTTTTCAGAATGGCGCTGGCACATCCACTTGACTTTTCTGAGCGATACGCTGTAAGTATGAAGATGCAAAAGTCCAAGTGTGAGCCTCCTTTTATGTTGTCTTTTCTGTCCTTTATTTCAGGTGCAGAACAAAGGCAATGCGTTGAGGGGTTAAATTGCCTGTGATAAAGTCAGGTGAGTTAGTGATGAGGGCGACCCCTCTAAATGTCTTTATAATTCCCCAGTAATGTCTTTTGTCCTTTCCCCATAGGGGCCGGGGTGCGGTACCTGCCAAAGATGCGGCGCCGACCCGAGATGTGGAATGGTTCACCAAGAAAAGCCGGTAAGTATTATGGCTGAAAATGTCCTTTCCCCTATAGGGGCTGGGGTGCCGTACCTGCCAAAGATGCAGCGCCGACCCGAGATGTGGAATGGTTCACCAAGAAAAGCCGGTAAGTAATATGACTGAAAATTCAGCTTTCCTCTTGTGTTCCCTTGCTCACCTTTTGTCTCTTCTTCTCTCCCCTAGGTGCAGAGATATGGCGACCGGTGCTGAGAGCCGCGATGGAGCCGGGTGGCGTCTCGGGAACAGGTGAGTGAAGCGCGGCGCTGCAGCGAGCAACGCAATGCTTTTAAATGGAAGTCTTCCTTCAGGAATGCTGGCGTGAAGATTCCGGATGCAGGTAAGAAGGTTGAATAAGTTCTTGGTTTTCACCTTTCTCTTCTCTTATTCCCTTACAGGTGTTCCAGGTTTGAGGCGGGCGTGGCTGGAGTCCAGGTGCAGGAGCTGACATGGTGAGCGTTCAGCTGCTGGCATGCAGAACAACGCGAAGCACGTGTGGCTGTCCGGGCGTGGCTTAAATAGCTTTGGAAGAAGTTCCAGGTGAGTATTCTTCCACAGCCCCACCCCAGTAACAAAATAGTTCCTTCAGAAAAATAGTCCCTCCTAAGCCTCATTTGGCTTGGTTCTTCATGCAGCATGGTCTGCTTCAGGTAAGTGCACCAAACACTTCCCCTTATGAGCCTGGCGCCTATGGCGCCAGGACTGATGTCCAACATGAGCCTGGCGCCAACGGCGCCAGGACAGGGTCCAAAGAGCCCCTATAAAGGGCCGTTGAGCTTTTACCCGGGGGCGTGATGCCTGCTCCCGGGGGTGCTGGGCCTGGCCTGCTGCTCCGGGGTAGGCATCATGACAGCACTCCCCCCCCCAAGGCCCCTCCCAAGGTCTTTTCCCCAGGAGGTTTCGGTTTGTTCGGGAAATTCCGATGGAACCTTCTTACTAGCCGAGGTGCATGTACGTGGTCGCTGGGTTCCCAAGATCTTTCCTGAGGCCTGTATCCCTTTCAAACAATTAGATAGAAAAGTTTTGATTTTGAGATCTTAGAGTCCAAAATGTTCTTCACCTCGAATTCAAGCTCCCAATCTATCTGGATTGGTTCTGGTGGCTTTATTAATCTGGTTCCTGGTTGCACTGGTTTCAAAAGCGACACATGAAAACCGGGGTGAATCCGCATGTTAGCTGGTAGATCTAGCTTGACTGCCACTGGGTTAATTATAGCTTTGATCGAGTAAGGGCCTAAATACCTTGGATTAAAAGTCTGAGGTCCCTTGAGCGATAAGTGGTTGGTAGCCAACCATACTTGATCCCCTATTTGGTATGGAGGTGCCTCCTTTTGATGCAGATCCGCATTCTTTTTGTATTTCCCTTTCGCATGTTGTAAGTGTGCAGTAGCATCCTTGAAGGCTTGAGTAATCGTAGAATGCAAATGGTCCACTGCGGGCATTTCGAGGCTCAAAGGTGAGTCCAAGTCTGAAGTACGAGGGTGATGTCCATATAGGGTATAAAAGGGGCTCTGACTAGTTCCAGAGTGTATCGAGTTATTGTATGCATATTCAGCCACCCATAAAATATCCTTCCAATTACCCTCCGATTGGTGCAACATACATCGTAGATATTGTTCAAGGGTCTGGTTTGTTCTCTCCGTTTGACCATCGGTCTGTGGGTGGTGGCTGGTTGAGAGTCTTACGTCGATTTGTGCCAGTTGACAACACTTTTTCCAAAAATGAGAAATAAACTGGCTTCCCCGATCGGAGATTAGTATGGACGGGAATCCATGCAGACGGATGATATTTTCGAGGAATTCCTTGGCAAGAACAAAAGCTGAAGGTAATCCTTTCAACAGAATAAAATGGGCCATCTTGGAAAATAAATCCACCACAACCAGAATAGTATTGTACCCATTACAAGAGGGCAGGTCCGTGATAAAATCTAGTGACAAGGTGTGCCAAGGTGCTGGTGGAATGTCTAAGGGCTGAAGAAGACCGGCGGGTTTTGGTTTTTGACCTTTGTTTTGAGCGCAAACTCCACAGGACATCACGAAAGATTTAATATCCTTTCGCCAGGACGGCCACCAGAATTGTCGTTTAATCTTTTCCTCTGTTTTGGCAATGCCAGGATGTCCTTCCATCAGAGTATCGTGATGACGGGAAATAACCAGTTCTTGCAATTCCTTTTCTGGCAAAAATAAACGTCCTTGGAAGTAAGGTAAGCCATCGTTAATTGACAAGGCAGATCCCCTTTTGATCCAATCCTGCAAGGCTGAAGAGTCCAGGAATAGTTTTACCCGTGCTTGAATGTCTTCAAGGGTTTGTAATGTGGTTATCCCCAAGATTCTTTGTTCGGGAATTATCGGCACAGGTTCTGAGTTTGTGTCCATTTCTCCCATTCCGATTCGAGATAACGCGTCCGCTTTGCCATTCTTACAGCCGGGACGGTAGGTGATTACAAAATCGAACTCAGCAAAGAATAAAGCCCATCGGAGCTGTCGTGAAGACTGAGCCTTGGCAGTTTTTAAATATTGTAAATTTCGGTGATCAGTGATCACAGTGATGGTATGCCTGGCGCCAAGAAGATAATGCCGCCAAGCCTTAAAGGCGGACTTCCTTATCGGTGATTGCATAATTTATCTCCAGCGGCGAGAACTTTCTGGACCAAAATGCTACGGGGTGCAGTTGGTTGGTTTCGGGTTCTCTCTGAGACAGGACAGCTCCCATGGCCAAGCTGGATGCGTCGGTTTCGACTATATATGGGAGATCAGGACGCGGGTGTTTCAAAATAGGTGCAGACGTAAATTTAGCTTTTAATTCCTGAAGGGCCTGTTCAGCTTCCTCGGTCCATTCAAAACGTTTATTCTTCCGCAAGAGTGCAGTGATGGGTTGCACCACCCGTGAAAATTCCGGGATAAACCTACGATAAAAATTGGCAAAACCGAGCATGCTTTGGACACCTTTCACCGAACTAGGTGATGGCCATTTGAGGATGGCATCCACTTTCCGTGAGTCCATTCGGACCCCTTTAGGTGTCAGGATGAATCCAAGAAACTCAACCTCGGTGGTATGGAAAACGCATTTTTCCAGCTTTGCAAACAGTTTGTGCTGGCGCAATTTCTCAAGGACGGCCCTGACATGTTTTCTGTGATCAGATTCCGAAGAGGAGTACACCAGAATGTCATTGATATACACGACAACACAGACATCGATGAGTTCCCGAAGGACATCATTCATGAAGAATTGGAAGGCAGCAGGCGCGTTGCACAACCTGAAAGGCATCACCTGGTATTCGAATAGTCCATATTTTGTACGGAAGGCCGTTTTCCATTCGTCGCCTTCTTTTACTCGTACCAGATGATAAGCCCCCCGGAGATCTAACTTGGTGTATATGCAAGCGTCCTTCATCTGGTCAAGGAGTTCAGGGATCAAAGGCAGAGGGTAACGATTTTTAACAGTTATCTGGTTCAATGCGCGGTAATCGATACAAGTTCTAAGGTCGCCTTCTTTTTTGGCACGAAGAACAAAGCCGAGGATGCCGGAGACTTTGACGGGCGAATGAAACCATTGGCTAGGTATTGGTCTAAATACTGTCTCAAATGCAGATTATCCGGCTCAGTAAGGGCATAAATCCTGCTACAAGGGGGTTGTGCACCGGGCACCAGATCGATTTGACAATCGTACGATCTGTGAGGAGGTAACGTGTTGGCCTGTTCCTTTTGGAAGACGTCCTGAAAGTCTTGGTATTCCGGAGGTAGTTGCATGGAGACAGAGGTTACTGATGCTAGACTGATCTTCAGATTTTCTGGGTAGCAGGTTGTGCACACTCCGGAAAGGTTATTCTCTTCGCTCGCCAATCAATTCGAGGATTATGTGTCTCTAACCAAGGGATTCCGAGAATAACCTGAAACTGTGGAGCCTTGATTACATCAAACACAACTGCCTCCCGATGGCCGTCCGGACCTACAAGTGTCACCTCAGCTGTGGAATATGTTACCGGTCCCGAGGCAATTTCGGTTCCATCAACTGTGGTGATGACATCTTTGCTGGTTTTAAGACGCAGGGGAAGGTTAATCCTGGAGACCAATTCACGATCCACGTAGTTTCCTATAGCCCCACTATCGATGTATGCCTTTATTGCATGCAACCGCTTAGGCTGTTCCGGATCTACGAGGACCATTGGCACAGTGAAATGCGAGGTCTGAGAGTTCGTTTTCAAGCTCGGCAAGCGGACCCCTACGCTTGTCGGGCGGGGTCGTTTCCGGATACAGAGGTTTCATGGATTTTTTCAGCGGCCCCTACCACCTTCCTGGGCGGCCTTGCCGGGCAATCTCGTAGAAAGTGTCCAGAGGATCCACAATAAAGACATAAGTGCATCTGCCGTCTTCTTTCACGTTCCTTTTGCGTTAAAGGTCCTTTAACTCCTCCGATTTGCATTGGCTCAGAGGCTTCAGCCCCCTTGAGGTTAGCGTGGGTCTTGACTAACACCCGGGTCTCAAACTTGGACCGATCAGCTTTTCTGTTTTGCAGTCTGTGATCCAAATTGGACCACTAAGTCTATATATTCTGAGCATTCTTGGGGCGGATTTACAACTTGGGCCAGGACATCTTTAAGTTCTCCGCGTAGACCTCGATAAAATAACGTGATTGTTTTATCCTCTGGCCACCCAGTTTCCACAATTAGTCTATTAAAGGTTGCAATGTAGGAAAGGAGGTCTTGATTGCCCTGTCGCAGAGATAGAAGTTCGTCATCTAGAGCCTGCCCCTGGGAGTGACGAGCAAATAACCTTTCCATACTTGCTTGAAATCCTTTAAAATCACGAAGAATCGGGTCATCTTGAGTTACCAGTGGAACTGACCAATCGGCAGCACTGCCGCTGAGATATGACAATACAAAGGCTACCTTGGTCTGGTCATTAGGGAAGGCCCCAGGTCTGCACAGGAAATGCAAACGACACTGATTCATGAATATGGCGAATCGTTTGGGGTCCCCAGCAAAGCGTTCGGGTGGGGCCAGCGGCATGTTTCCAGGTAGATTAATCTGCACCGGGTTACTGGAAAGCACAGGAGCGGGGTTCCTTCCGGAACCGGGTAAAGGGGTTTGTCCAGCTTGACCGTGTAAAAGCTGTCTAGCCAGGTCATCAGCTCTTTCCTTTGTTACAATCACTTCCCTCCTGAGAGCATTAGTCTCTTGACGAGCGGCATGTACTTCGGCCCGTAAATCCCCCAGTAGTTGGGCCAACTGGTCAGTCTCGGAAGTTTCCATAGCGCCTGGGTGGGAATTTGTAGGAAGGCTTCGCGTTCTGTAACGCTCACCTGGCTCCCACAGAGGCGCTGGTCTGGTCTGGTCTGGGTTGCTGTGGCCTCTTCAAGCGTGATGCGCAGAATTCGGACCACCGATTGAACAGGACCCCCAAATCTTGCTCGTCGGGTCCGCAGGAGTATCCTTCTGCAGATGAGAAAGGGGATTAACTGTCTGCTGATTAGTGTGCTTGCTGCCCCCTTCCCCCCTTCGTTCTTCTCTGATTCCTCCAAAACCCCTGGTTTAAGCACACCTTATGGTTTGGAAGGATGAACTCTTCCTCCTGCTTCTGGTGCAGGGGCGCGCGTACGTCCAGTTACTTCACTGGTTTTACAGAATGGCGCTGGCACATCCACTTGCCTTTTCTGAGCGATACGCCGTAAGTAAGAAGATGCAAAAGTCCAAGTGTGAGCCTCCTTTTATGTTGTCTTTTCTGTTCTTTATTTCAGGTGCAGAACAAAGGCGATGCGTTGAGGGGTTAAATTGCCGGTGATAAAGTCAGGTGAGTTAGTGATGAGGGTGACCCCTCTAAATGTCTTTATAATTCCCCAGTAATGTCTTTTGTCCTTTCCCCATAGGGGCCGGGGTGCGGTACCTGCCAAAGATGCGGCGCCGACCCGAGATGTGGAATGGTTCACCAAGAAAAGCCGGTAAGTAATATGGCTGAAAATCCGGCTTTCCTCTTGTGTTCCCTTGCTCACCTTTTGTCTCTTCTTCTCTCCCCTCGGTGCAGAGATGTGGCGACCGGTGCTGAGAGCCGCGATGAAGCCGGGTGGCGTCTCGGGAACAGGTGAGTGAAGCGCGGCGCTGCAGCGAGCAACGTGGTGCTTTTAAATGGAAGTCTTCCTTCAGGAATGCTGGCGTGAAGATTCCGGATGCAGGTAAGAAGGTTGAATAAGTTCTTGGTTTTCACCTTTCTCTTCTCTTATTCCCTTACAGGTGTTCCAGGTTCGAGGCGGGCATGGCTGGAGTCCAGGTGCAGGAGCTGACACGGTGAGCGTTCAGCTGCTGGGATGCAGAACAACGCGAAGCACGTGTGGCTGTCCGGGCGTGGCTTAAATAGCTTTGGAAGAAGTTCCAGGTGAGTATTCTTCCACAGCCCCACCCCAGTAACAAAATAGTTCCTTCAGAAAAATAGTCCCTCCTAAGCCCCATTTGGTTTGGTTCTTCATGCAGCATGGTCTGCATCAGGTGAGTGTGCCGCATGGTCTGCTTCAGGTAAGTGCACCAAACACTTCCCCTTATGAACCTGGCGCCTATGGCGCCAGGACTGATGTCCAACATGAGCCTGGCGCCAACGGCGACAGGACAGGGTCCAAAGAGCCCCTATAAAGGGCCGCTGGCCTTTTACCAGGGGGCGTGATGCCTGCTCCCGGGGGTGCTGGGCCTGGCCTGGTGCTCTGGGGGTAGGCATCATGACACCCCCCCTATCCAACATGGCTGCCTGTCCTCCTGGCACAAGTGTGCCTTGGTCCAGGGAAGGACTTTACTGATTAGGCCTTGTGTGCCAGATAAGGCCAATCAGAATCAGCCGGCAAGCAATGCCGGCCCGCCTCCCTGGCCCCACAGTAACACAACGAGGAAAGCCTGTTCTTCCAGCATTCTGAGTCACCCGGCCAGCACGGGCCTACCAGCTTTCATGAGGAGGGAGCTCCTCCTCCCCCCACAGCAATCAAGCACACAAGGTAAGTCCTTGGGGGTTTTGTCCCACCATCATCACCACAGCACAAGCAGCGTTTTTGCCCACCTACTACATTATGTTATTTCTATTAAAAAAAACGAAAAAGAAAAAATATTCCGAAATCTTTTTTTTAACCTTTATTTATAAATTCTTGACATAGATACAGAGACACCCAGGACATCACACATTATAGTCTTAGGATAAGGTCTGAATATATATCCGGAATGGGGACCAAATGTCTCGTGGCTTGCCACGGGACGGCAGCAGGGCTAGCCATCGCTCCTCTGTGTCCGCTGCCCAGGTAATTGCAGCGAGCCACTGCTTAATAGTGGGTATAGTGGGCTGAAGCCATGACAGCAGTATATTTCGGCCAGCCATTATCATTCAAAGCCTCGCTAACTTGCGTCCGCAGCCCTGGACCAATAAGAACTCATGAAACAGGCAGGTCAGAGGGGAGGATACAATCTCATGATCAAGCATTTCTGAGATAGCCCTGCAAACATTATTCCAATAACCAGCGAGTTTAGGACACGCCCAGATCATGTGAAGATATCCAGCATTTTCTGAATGACATCTTGGACAAGGCGAGCAATCCCTAGACATGATGTGCAACCTATGGGGGTTACAGTGATACTTATGCAACACCTTAAAGTGAATCAGACGGTATTTGGCACTCAGTGACACCGTGCGGGCCTGACCCCAGATAGCATTCCATCTTTCCTGCGTCAGGTCAATACCAAAGTCCCTGCTCCAAGCGTCACAAAGCTTGGCAAGGGGCTTATAACATAGCTCTTGGACCACACAGATCAACTAAGATACCATGCCGGAAGGGCCAGCCACCCCAATCACAGTTGCGACCAGAGGATCATCAGGGGGCTGTGTGGGAAACCCAGGCCATCGCTTCTTAACCGCCCTCCTCAGGCCTGCATATTGCAGCCATCCCGATGGGAACCCCTCCCCAGTGCCACCCAACTATCCGACCACCCGCTGATTATACCCTGTCATAAATGTCCCTCAGTGTAGAAAAGCCCCTCTATGCCCATGCAGTGGCGCTGTCTTGCTGATCTGCAGAAAACTTGGTACATGGTTCCATAACGGTAAGTCTTGATGGATTGGGTGGGGTCTCTCAACTCGCTTCCTCAATTTGTCCCAGGCCATAGCTGTAATGTAATGTACGCTGGGCCAGTAACAGCGCCTCGCCCCCTGGGGGGGGGGGGGTAGAACGAGCGTGCACAGCGCCCTTGGTCTGGCCGCTAAACGCTCAATTTTAACATGCAGAAGAGGATGGCCCGCCGCCGACAAGTATGTTGCAAAATGTGTTTGAGTTGTGAGCCAAAAAAGCTCAAAGTCAGGAGCAGCCACCCCTTCTAATCCATACGGTCTGACCAGAGTGGACCATTTAAACCTGACAGCCCCTGAATGCCATAAAAAGCTATTGATTTTGGATCTGAGTTTGGTGAATAACATTGGGCCAGGCCACATGGGAACATTCAGGAAGCGGTAGAGCAACTGGGGCAGCTACACCATTTTGAGCAACAAAAACTTACCAAGGAGATTGATGGGTAGTTTGGCCCAAGTAAGCAGCTCGGGGCAAAGAGACTGCACATAGTTCCCATAATTGCGTTCATACAAAGAGTTTTGGCATCTTGTGACTATGATACCCAGGTACTTTATCTCCTTTGCCGCCCATCGAAATCCCATGAGGTCCGCCGAGACTGCAGTCATTTCAGTCAGGGGAAAAAGTTCGGATTTAGCCCAATGATAGGCAAGAGATTACTTTCTGGATCTCCCACATATAGTAGGGCATCGTCTACATAAAGAGAAACAATCTCGGGCGATTCCACAAAACTTATCCCCCTATGCGAATGTTTATGCGGCATCAGGTCGGCAAAGAAAGGGTTCCATGACAATAGCAAAAATAAGTGGAGACAAGGGGCAAACCTGCCTAGTACCTCTACCAATGTCAAGGGGGGATGGGACTGCATCCTATTTGTGCGGACACTTGCAACGGGATTAGTATAAAGTAGTTGTATCCAGGACACAAAGTGTGGGCCAAAATTACACTTCTTTAGAACCACCCACAGAAAGCACCAGGAGACAGAGTCGAACGCCTTCTGTACATCTAACATGACCGCAACAGCATTTGCATTGGGTCAATCTGAGAGAGGATGTTAAACAAGCGTCTCAGGTTGAGGGAAGTGGAGCGGCCAGGCACGAAGCCTGACTGGTCGGGGTGCATTAAGTGTGTCATGCATGTGGATAGTCGAAGGGATAATACCATGGCAAATATTTTAACATCACTGTTCATTAATGATAAGGGGTGATAAGATCCACATTGTGTGGCCGGTTTCCAGGTCTTAAGCAATTCCATAATTACTGCCTCTCTTAATGTGGGAGGCAGTTCTTTTTTGAAGCACGCCTCACCCCAAAGGGCGGCGAAACGAGGAACCAGAAGACTCTTGTAGCTTTTATAAAAATCGATGGTAAACCCGTCAGGGCCGGGAGCTTTATTAGATGGTAAAGCATCAATAGCCTGAGAAATCTCCTCAGCCTCCGTGGGGCGGTCCAGAACAACCCTACTCTGATCCGACAGGACAGACAGAGGTAGCCCATCAAGGAACTTATCAATATCTGCAGCTGAGGCATCATCACTGTCAGCATACAGTTTAGAATAGAAGGCACAAAATGCTGCGTTAACATTTCCTTCAGTGTGAACCAGCCTACCCCCCGGGTCCTCAACCAGGGGGATGCGACAACCGCCTCTCTCGACGCACCAACTTGGCCAGCAAGGATCCCGGCCTATAGCCTTCGCCAGATTGTCTTTTGTAACTAGAGGGAAAGCCCTTGGAGTGTCAGAGCAGAGGGCTGTAGAGAACAAGATACACAAGTGGGTTTGCTCTGACAACTGGATTTGGGGGGGGTACTCTTTTTTTATTTATTTATTTATTTATTTATTTATTTATTTATTTATTTATTTTATTATATAGTACCCATTAGGTTATTTAGTCATGACACACGTGTTCAATCATGTGTAATAAAAGTGAAATCTAAACACAAATAGACTTACAGATTGACATCTTCATATAAAGTAAAGGTGCATTTATTCATTTTGCATTTCAACATAAATATTTGGTTTTTTATCTTTGCATTTAAATTTTTAAATTCAAAAAAGTTTTTTTGACAAACATAACTCAATTGTGATGCCTAGGAGTTAGAGTCGTGACCACCACCTATTGGTGACAAGTGACAAACAAGTTTAACTTAAGTAAACATATTCCAACCAATGTTCAAAACAGTGTAAAGAGCTATTGGTTTTCAGTAGCCAGGCTTGGGGTGACCTAACACGTGGTCGACGTCCTGAGTTGAATCATAAGTTGTTTGGAGACAGTTAAAAAGGACTTAGCAAAAGGTGGACAGGAGGCTGGTCCTTGGACGTTTCGGCAAAGAAGCCTTCTTCTTGGGCCTGATATAGGTCTCCCTGGAAAGAAATCCGGGGGACTCTATTAGTGTTTAGAATTAAAAATGATTAGAAAGTTTGCTAAACATGACATTTAAAATAACTTAAGTTGTGGGGCATCATAGGCTAGGTTAGCCGGGGCACACACATGGGCAGAGCACAGAATTGGCCCTAAGGGGGCTCACCTAAACTTTGTAGGGTCTTGGTACGATCTCCTGGTGAGGTATGGAGGGAGCAGGACTGCAGGTGCCGTATTCGAATCTTGCGGGCTGGCTGCGAGTGATATTTCTACAGAAAGGGAAAGAGAGCGAGGAAGCGTGGTCATTGTTATAGAAATCGCGGGCTGCCTCACTGCGTAGGGGGGAGGGGGGGAAAAAGCTGCTTTACCTGAAGGGGTTCAGCGGTGCAGCGCAGGAGCTGTCGTGCGCTGGGCATCCCTCATCTAGTCAAGGATAGCCTGAAGTGCTGGCAAAGTTGCCAGCATGTACGTTGTGGGCCAAGTTCGCCGGAGCTGTTCACAGACGCCAGATGCAGTAGCGCTGTCGGATGAGAGGAACTAAACTCTCTCGATGTGGTGGCAGGGCGCGTGCGCGCAATGTGTATTGTAGTGCTGAGGGCGCGTCAGCGCAGCTGCAAGGTTTCGTTTTTGGAACGAGTGGGAAGACCATTCGGTCGTGTGGCAGAGCGCATGCGCACAGTGTATAGTGTTGTGCTAGAGGCGCATGTGTATGGCTACTAGGTTAGGTATTGTAGCGAAATGATGATATTGACTAAAGCAGTAATGGATATTGCCGGGCCCTTGCGGATGCATGCTGAAAGGTAAATCTGAGGCAGTGGATGCAATATGGGAGTCCTAAAAAGAGGTAGGTGGCATCCGGCTAAAAGGATGAGGGCATTATAACGTATGGATATGCAGGAGGGTGAAAATGCAGGGGATACAGGGAATCTGGGCACTTCATGTTCGTCGTCTGTATATACCCTGGAGATGCAACGGGGTAGTGTGAGAGTGCATCATGTGTAGATGACAACATGTACCTGTAGGATATATTTGTTAGTAAAAAGTATCACAGTTCTGCACCCAACACGGACAGGAGCTTATTAGTGGCGGTATCTGGTTTGTTCCGCCTCATTGAGTCCTGTGGGGATACTTTTAAGCTTGAAAATCCACCAAGCTTCTTTATGGTTCAGGGAGTTGGCAACGTTGCTTGTGTTGGATGCTAAATCAATAACCCACCAAAGAATGTCATCTGGTCCATGGTGATTTTCAATATAATGTTGGACCAGGGGGGATGTCATGGATTTACATCTGATGCGGGAACGGTGTTCACCAATTCTTTTGTGGACCTGCCGGGTGGTTTGGCCCACGTACCGTAGTCCACAGGGACATTCTATTATATAGATTACGTTGGCTGTTTTACAGTTAGTAAATTTTCTAAGTTGCCATTTCTTGTCTTCTATTTTGAAGTGGTTCATTTTCTTTGTGAATCGACAAACTGTACATGTACCACATGGATGATGGCCTTTTATTTCCCGCATGCTCCAGATGGTGGATCTTTGGTTCTTGTTCTCTAGTCTTGCATGTGTCAGGATATCTCTAAAGTTCTTGGACCTCTTTAGTGCCATTCTTGGTATTTTTTCTTCCGGTAGGCTTAGTTGAACCAGCGGCCAGAATTTCTTAACGATGCCTTTGATTTTAGTGGTGTCCGAGTTGAAGGTAGAGACAAAGGTTAAGGTGTCATCTTGTTGTGTATTTACTGCTTTTGGTGTTAGCAAGTTTTCTCTGGGCGTATACTTTGCTCTTTTCGTGGTCTTTCTAATGAGTTTCTTTGGGTATCCTCTGTCCATTAGTTTTTCTTCTAGGTTTTTTGCATGTTTCTTGTATTGTTCTGGTTCTGTGCAGTTACGGCGTAGTCGTAGAAACTGTCCATATGGGAGGTTATCCCGTAAGTTTTTTGGATGGTGACTATTATAGTGTAACAGGGTGTTGCGATCTGTTTGTTTAGTGAAGAGGTCGCATATCAATGTTCCATTCTTATCCCTAATGCAGAGGTCTAAGAAGTTGATCGATGTATTGTTACTTTGCATGGTGAATTGGATGTTTTGGGATTTGGTGTTAAGCCAGTTAAAGAACACAGTCAGATTCGCTTCGTTGTCTTGCCATATTAGGATCACGTCATCTATATATCGGTACCATGAGACAATTTTGTCGTGGAACGGATTGGATGTGCTTATGACATGTGCATGTTCAAATTCTGCCATGAAGATGACGGCTAAGCTAGGCTAAAGGCTGCTCCCATCGCTGTGCCTTTTGTTTGAAGGTAAAAGTTGTCGTCAAATTGGAAGAAGTTGTTGGTCATGCAAAATGAATAAATGCACCTTTACTTTATATGAAGATGTCAATCTGTAAGTCTATTTGTGTTTAGATTTCACTTTTATTACACATGATTGAACACGTGTGTCATGACTAAATAACCTAATGGGTACTATATAAAAAAATAAAAAAAGAGTACCCCCCCCAAATCCAGTTGTCAGAGCAAACCCACTTGTGTATCTTGTTCGCCAGATTGTCTAGCAACTGTTGGGCAATCCAGGAATTTACGTTCCCTTTCCGCCGCCTCTCTAAAACTATCAAGTGCATGCCTGATGTCGCCCAGGATTGTAATCTTTGGATCTTGCGCATATAATGTCTCCAGTTGCTTCCGAGAATTTTCATGCACCTGGATACTTCTACGTATTACTTTTAGGATTCCCGCCTCTTTAGCCATGGCCATGCACCAAATATATGCTTTAAAACCATCCCAAAGGACAGCCAGGGAGTCTACTGAGCCAGTATTAATGTTGAAATATTCTTGCACACATTCGCCCAGCTCAGCCCTACATATTGGGTCAAGAAGAGAGTGGGGTTTGAATTTCCAAGAGTGGACGATGGGCAGGCGCTCCATCCAAGCTAGGGAGAGAGTGACTGGGGAGTGGTCAGAGTATGTCCTCAGGTGGATAGCCGCATCAGTGATGCAATTAACCAACTGCCCAGACACGAGCCACAGGTCAATCCTGGAGTGGGAATCATGTGGGGTAGAGTAAAATGTATAACCTCTGGCCTACGGATGCAGCAGTCGCCATGTATCAACTGCCCCAAGACCCGCTAACCCATCCAGAGCCACGTGATCCACTCCCGTCATAGTTCGGGTCTTACTACCGGATCTATCTCAATGGAGATCAAGAATAGTGTTAAAATCCCGCTCCCTCCCATAGGATCGGGACCCCGGGGGTACCTGCCCAACATATCTATCAGCTGCAAATAAAATTCAGGGTCATCAGTATTGGGCCCGTATATGTTAAGCAATATAACCTTGCGACCTACAAGTGTTCCATACAGCAGCACATATCGCCCCATTGGGTCAATGTGGGTGTCCTTAGGGACATACTGGAGTGATCTATGGATTACTGTCATAAGCCCCCGGCACTGGGTAGAGTATTTCGTATAATACTGCAGAGCCCCAGCTTTTGGCAAACTTCTCACAACTTGTTGCTAGCGCATGCGTCTCTTGCAAATAAAGGATACGTGCCTTGTGCCGCACTGAATGCAGCTGCAGTCTACGCATCCTGGCATAGGTGCCCAGACACCTTACATTCCAACTTAAAGTTATTGTTTCAGCCATAGCTCAAACCCATCAGATGAAAGAGCTCGAACCAATAGTAGCCGAAATGTTGTTGCCCAATAATTACGTCATGTAGCATTGTAGACCTCTGATGCCTCTGCCCTCCATGTCACTGAGGAGGTCCAACAAGGCTGAAACATGTCTGGGGTTGCTTGGTTTTCTGTGCAGAGGGGACCTGACCTAGCAGTTTGGGCTGGGCTGCTACCTTTGGCAGCGGCAGCTGCTGACTGATTTGCACACGGCTGGTCCCCTTTTGCAATGGCGCAGACGGGCTACAAACCGGTGGTGTGGAAGGTTGCCCAGAGCAATTGCCAGTGGTTTCGATTCATTTGAAACCTTCCACCCATCACTTTTGTGGTCTGCCCTCCATGCCAAGCATTTTCTAAACCATAGTCTCATCCCCCCAACCCCCACGACCTCCACCCGCCCTCCCCACCAACTAGAGGCATCATGCAATCTCTCCCACCCTCGCCAGTCCCCTCCCAATCAGGGGGGCCCATTGCCCACAACAATTAAAACGAACAACATTGCAAATTAGCATGGGGGAGCTGATAGTACTGTGTAGCCCACCCACATCGCGGCAGACATATTGCAAGAACAGTACAGGGCACACAATAGGAGAAAATTAAACTCAATTGAAGGATAGTGGCGGCAATAGCCATGCAGTGCCGCTTACTTAAGTTTAACTGATAACAGGATAGCAATCGGCCTATATACAGGAATACAACAAGAGTATAGAGCGGTATTAGCCGGGGAACTTTTGCTCAAGAAACTTCATTGCCTCTTCTGGTATTGTAAAGAAATAGACTTTCCCAGTGTGTTCAATCCGGAGTTTGCGGGGAACACCATTGCATAATTAACACCAAGGTTTCGAAGTCTCTTCTTCACTGCTAGAAATGTCTTACTTTCTTGTTCCACCGCAACGCAGAAATCCGGGTACAGATGGATCTTATTCGAGCCGAGCATTAGCTCTCCTTTGGCTCTAGCGGCCAGCAGCAAAGCGTCTCTGTCCCAGTAATTTAGGACTCTAGCAATGATTGGACGAGGTGGGGCGCCAGGCTTCAGCTTCGACAGCGGCACGCGGTGCGCCCTTTCTATCGTGAATTGAGGAAATAGCTTTGGGCTGTCAAGTAATGTAAGGAGAGTCCGTTCCACAAAGTCTTCCATGGAACCAGGGATATTGCCTTCAAGCACACCTATAATGCGTACATTATTACACATGGACCAGGACTCTAAATCCTTTTTCTTCCGCCCTATCTTCTGTACTACTTTAGTGAGCACAGTAAGGTCAAACTTGAGCGTAGCAACCTCATCCTCTGTCGCACCAACCATGGTCTCGACTTCAGCCACGCGTGAATCTGTCTTTTCCATTCAGGTTTTGATGGCGCAGATCATGCCACTGATGTCATCCATTTTTGTATTGAGGGTGGTGAACCCCTCCCTCATAAAGTCCATCATCTTCTGCATCTCAGTCTGTTCCATGTTGTTAGAGGATGGTGAGGCCATCACCGGTTCAATGGTATCGCCGGAGTCTCTTGACGTGGTCCTGGCAAACATACTCATTGAGCTTTGTTTCTTGACGCTGCCCTTAGTCATAATGACAGACTAGACCAAACAGAAGAGTGCGACAAGAGAGAGATGTCCGAGTTCCGTTTTGCTGGATACATGGGCAAATAGAGGCATCCCTAAGGCAACACACCGCAGGGGGGCACTCGATCTGCCCCAGCGGAAGGAGATACCTTCATCCAACTAGGTCGTTAGGAGCAATGTAGTTGTGGTGGCTATCAGCAAGGTCAGGCAAAGGAATGCTACAGGGCCCCCGCTGCACCGCAACCCCACATGGCACGCGCAGGGCATGCACACCAGAACACCACCATGTAGCAAATGGGCTGCAACCATCCAACGATACAACAGCAACGCCGGGGACTGGTACCGGGCGAAACTGACCGGTGATGGCACCACAAAGTATTATAATATAGGGACGAGGGCTCCCATGTGAAGGTTCTGGATTCTGGGTCAGAGCGGTGCTGCTCCACTGGAGGCCCCAGCCCGAAGTCCCGGGCCTCCCCGGGTATTGTGTTCAAGGCGCCTATTACCACGGCTCAAGAGGAGTTATTCCAGCACAACCTGAAATTAATCTAGCTAGTGTTTGAGCTGGGCCAGCCACCCCTGTAAATGGAGCGCCGCCAGTAAAGACACCAGGGCAAGACGCTGCTTCAGAAGAAAGTTAGTGCACCCTATGTAGTGCATCAATGGGTAGCGGCAGTTGGGAGGAAAACGATAGCGGCTCAGTCGCCCACAGCATGCAATCAATAGATAGCTGGAGCAGGAGGACTTCAACCAGTCTCTTCGATGGCCAAGCACAGCGTTGTACTCACATTTGCAGTCTGGCACTAGTTGAGGATGGCGCAAGCAGCAGAGTCACCAATCCACATCAGCGAGGTAGCACCGCAAGGGTCCGGACCAGTTGCACCATAGACTAGCACCGGTCATAGTGCTCAGCAGTACCACTGCCCATGGTGTGTTCAAAGGGTTCCCCAGTGCCCAGCACAGCGCTCCGTTACCGGGGGATGGGGGCAAAGGCACTTTATTTCTGGTCCCAAGCTGAAGGCAATTGTGCGCGTCCATACAGCCTTGGCTCAACCCCAGCCAGGTCCCCGCTGCCACAGGGGAAGGAATCAGCTGCAGCACTCCCTCACGAGGCCTCCAGGGTGGGCGCAGTTCTGCGGGGCACCACTCCTCCAGCCGCCCGCCCAGTACATCAGATCAACGGCGCCAGCAAGAGAGTCAGGTACAGCGTCACACCCTATGGTGTCAGTCCTCAGGTGCCTCTTGCCGCACCAGTAGAGAAGTCCAGGGCAGGCAACAGGATTATACACTCTCTGCAAGGACCTCCAAAGTAGCGTGCGGTGACAGCCGTCACCGCGTCACGGAGCGCAGACCCGTCTCCAGATCTGTTCAGCCCCCCCCCCCAGACATTGAAGAACCCTCTCCGCAGGTCCAGCTGCATTGATTCTCAGGCAGGTAAGTGTTGCGTATTCCCCGGGCCCTGGAACAGCACCGTCTGGAGTGGGATCAGATGAAGCTGGCCACTTCAGCGCCCAGGCCACCGGCAGCTCCCGATGCAGCACCAGACGGCCCTCCACTCTGCCCGGAGTGTCGGTAGCAGCAGCAGCAAGCCCCTCTGCGAGAGCTGTGTTACGGCAGGCCGCATGGAATAGGAGCTGTCACAGCGGTGGAGCTCAGTATGCAGGGCCCGGGCTCAGCCTGCTCTGCGCCGGGGTATTAGAGCAACCCAAAAATTGACATACAGCTGCCACGTCCTACCAGCTGCACACACCGTCACTTCCAAACTGTGTCGTGCCCTCCAAGGATATTGGACCGCCTCGATGCTCCAGCAGACTACGGAGCTACTTGATCAAGCAGCCATCTTTCAAACGATCAACAGTGCCCCCCCCCCATTTGTGTATGTTTAAACAACATGTGTGCACTGCGTTTGGGTGCAGGGTAATCCGGTTTCCTTGTTTGGCTGTATTTTTCCCCTCTCCAACATGTCCGCCTGACAGTGGAGTGCCTTCGTCCAGGGAAGGACTTGGCCTTGTGTGCCAGATAAGGCCAATCAGAAGCAGCCGGCAGGCAATGCCGGCCCGCCTCCCAAGGCCCCACTCCTAAGGCTCCTGTCTGTTCCCTGTCCTGGTCTGTGGGTGCTCTCCTACACCACCCCCTTGCACATAGAGGCTGGGGAGAACTACACAGATTCTGGACACAGTGAAACCAATAGAGCATCTATAATTTCTCTGAAGATTAGTTCTCCCAACTAACTTCATCAATCCTCTTCCTCCACACCTGTGACTGTCCTACCTCTCACTCCATCCGGAGGAGCCGAGCCGGAGGAGCCTGAGAAACCGCAGCGTTTTCCAACACAATAACGTTGTACTTATGTTTGCGGTCGCTTCAAAAGCGACCGCAAACATAAATACGTTTTTAAAGCTGCGGTTTTATTTCTAAGTTTTCCGGGCTCCTCCAGCCTGGAAAACTTAGAAAAAAAACGCAGCTAGTGCTTATTTTCTGTAAAAAAAATAAATAGCACTTACCGAGATTCAGCTGCAGCTTTCCTGCTCTGGTCTCCGGTCCGCGTCCTCCGAGTCCCGGCACTAATGAAGGGAAAGCCACCCAGCGGTAGCCTTTGTTTACTACAGCTGGCTGGCTTTTCCTTCATTAGTGCCGCAAAAGCAAAAGCCAGCACAGGAGGGCCTCCATTTCACAAAATGGCTGCGCCCCTGTGCTTGCTTTTTCGAATTTTGAGCTTCAATAACTCAAAATTTTACATAGGAAGTTTTAAAACGGAGGATGCTAGTATTTTTTTTTATGTGGCCTATCTATTTTTTAAATACAAATTTTTACTAGACCATCCCTTTAAAGACAATATTGACTCCCTCGCCCCAGCCTTAGCTGATCTATGCAATCTCTCCTTTTCCAATGGAGTTTTCCCAACTGCCCTTAAGCACTCCCTTGTGCACCCTCTGCTCAAGAAACCCTCTGCCGACCCCTCCATTCTGGCAAACTACCGCCCTATCTCCATCACTCCTTTCCTGGGCAAACTCCTGGAGAAGTTGGCTATCTCTCAGCTGACCCTCCACACTGAATCTATTGGTTGCTTCCATGACCATCAGTCTGGTTTAGAGCATCCAGAGGCACAGAAACTGCTCTTCTGAACACCTGTGAAGACCTGCTGTCAAATCTTGACACTAACACTCCCCTCTGTCCTCATTCTCCTTGACCTCACCTCTGCCTTTGACATCACAACATCCTGATCGCACGTCTCCATGACACCCTGGGAATCACAGGTCAGGCTCTGGTGTGGTTAACCTCCTTTCTCTACGACCGCCCATCCCAGGTGGGACTCGGCGCCTTTCTCTCAACTATAGCTCTCTCAACCTGTGGCACTCCCCAGGGATCTAACCTATCCCCCTGGTTCTTCAACGTCTATATGGCTGCCCTGGCACGTGCGATTGCCACTTTCACCTCTAACTTCCAGTGTTACGTGGATGACACGTAACTATCTTTCAGGCCACAGTCAGCCGCCTCCTCCTCCTCGCGCACATCTGACTGTCTGTCCACTATTCAGTCATGGTGTGCTGCAAACAACCTCTGCCTCAACACCAGTAAGACTGAGAACGTTCACATTTGGGACCCCTGCTCCCGCTTTCCCACTTTCACTCTGGCCGGCCTCCCTTGGCCTTGCGCCTGCACCCACCTGCGAGGCAAAAAACCTTGGTGTCATCTTCGACTCCACTCTCTCCTTGTCCTCTCATATTTCGGACAACTCTAAAAAGTCAAAGTATCAGCTACACCTCCGTAGAGGTACTCAACCTTTTCTCACTTCCCCCAGCGGCTCACTGTCTCTAGAACTCTGGTTCTCTCGAGGCTGGACTATTTCAACAGCCTCTTCCTCAACCTCCCTTCTTCTACCCTGCGCCCTCTGCAACTCATCCAGAACAGAGCTGCAAGACTTATCCTTGGCTTCAAGCCCGGGGACCGCATCTCTCCGGCGCTGGCTCCCAGTGGCTGCAAGGATCAAGCTCAAGACCCTCTGCATTGTCCACAAGGCTTTCTGGGGCCTGCGACCTACCTATCTACTTGCAACGCTGCCTACCTAAATACTTTTGCTCATGAGCCTTCCGCTCATCTGCCTCCAACCTTCTGCAAGTGAGCCGGTTCTCCAAGCAGAGATTTGGAGGGAGATCCTTATCAGCAGATGCCCCACTCTGGAATAGCCTCTGTCTTGAGCCTGATCTTCTTAAATTCCAGAAACTCCTCAAGACCTTCCTCTTCTCCTCTTCCTTCTCTCTCTTTCTACACCCTGTTAACCTAGCTCTCTGCTCTTTCCCTTTCACCCTCCTATTCCTTACAGCTTGCTGACTGGCCGTCTGATGTACCTCAGAGTCTCACAGGTCCTGGGCAGCCCTGCCAGCAGGCTCGGACTGTCCTATATGGCAATAGGCCTAGGGCCGAAACAAAAACACAAAATGCTGGTGTGGGCCAGTTTCTTTTGGTCAAAGTGGGCCACTTTCTGGGCCAATTTGGGCCAGTTTGGTGAGTTAATTCACACTGCAGCTAGTAGTTTTAACCAGTGTTGCTGAATACATATTCTTTAAAATACACAATTTGCATAAACTTTATCAAAAGACTCCCCCTTGGGTACTGTTCAAATAGTGTTACAAAAGCAATGAATCGCCATTTGCATTCATTGGTGCCCGAGACATTTTTATGGCCCAGTCCAACCTTGCCCACAAGTCCTCTTTCGCACTTGCCTCAGGGCCCTACACCCCACCCACCTTCACTGCACTTGAGAAATAACCCTAGATAGTGGCTCTCTTTGCACTTACCCCTGTCTCCACCGACCTGCGGTGCATTTGGACCCCCCCTCCTTGCGACCGTCTGTGCACTTGCACGATCCGAATACACCGTGCCTGAAGATCGCCTGTCTGTTCTCCCTTGTCTTCACCCCTAATTGCACTGGTAAAACTACAGAATCGCCATCAGGCCTATGTGCTGTATCTCAACTGTTAAATGTATTTTATGCACTTACTCTGCCTGTGCAGACTAATAGTCTCTCAGAATTAAAAGAGCTCTGAGCGACTGTTTTTCTCCATGCTCCCACCCTCCTTGAAGGCTTTGAAACACTTGCCTGTGTATATGTGCTTTATAAATAAACAATACCATACCATATAAGAAATCCTGAAGTATGGACAAAGTGGCTACATTCACCAATTACTCAGGCTACAAAATCCACACAACGAAATCTGAACTATTTCCGCTCACGGATAATACTAAAATGCCGGCCGATCTTAAGGGGCTCAGATGGACCCCAACAAACTTTAAATACTTGGGGGTGATGGCATCGCGTACGCAACAGACATTATTTGATGTCCCTATATGGTAGAGATTCCTTCCTTAAAATGGTGGTAGTACCCAAGCACATATATTATTTCTCCACTATCCCAATTTGGCCAGGTAAAGCGTATTTTGCGAAGCTCAGATCCTTGGCAGTGCAGTTTGGATGGGGAGGTGGAACACCTTGTATTAGCTGGGAGGGTCTTACAGAGCCCTATGAACGGGGAGGCTTGGCCGCCCTCGACTTCGAATTGTATTACCTGGACGCCCAAGCACAATACACAGGGTATTGGTATACATTAACACCGTGGGTCGGTGCATACAGATTTAAAGCAACACGGAGCAGCCCCTACAGATCTCAAAGCAGTCATCTTAGATGAGCGATACACTGGCTCATGCACATTCGACCCAGTTCGCACAACAGTTAAGGCTTGGGCCCGACTATTCAAGCGCCTAGAAATAACGGTTCCATATAGCAGCAAGATCAGACTTTGGAACTGCCCTCCGCTTCCTCCTACTTATGACACAGATATACAAAGGGCTTGGGATCCGGGTAAAGAAATGGTCCTGGTGGACTTATTCCCTCAGGGTAGGTTCGTGACCCAAGAGGAATTCACAGAAAAACTAGGGACGTACCCGGTTCGGTTGCTGCAATACTTCCGAATGCAGGAAGCAGTGCGCCAAAATTGGCCATCATTCCCACAGGAACCAGAGCCGTGTGAAAGTATTGAGGTGATAACATCGATAGATAGGCTCAGGGGACAGGTTTCGTGACTCCACAGAACTGTGCAAGCTGCTGAGCCCCCACGAATAACAGCAAAGGCAAAATGAGAGAGACATGAATGAAAGTATAGATGATGCAAGATGGCGTAGATACTATCTTCTGATAAGGGAAGTCGCACTGAATGCACGATTAAGACTCGTCCAATTCAAAGTTCTGAATCAGTTGCATTGCACTCCTGCGCAATGCAACTGATTTCTTTCCAAGCGCTGAAGATGGGCAGGGGGCGCTGACTCGTTTCACATGCTTTTGGAAGTGTCCTTTAGTAGAACGGTTCTGGCAGACGGTTGCAGAAGACCTGCACGACATGGTTGGGATACCACACTCCCACTCAAATACCAGCTGGGCGATATCGGGAAAATATCCACATTGAAACAAAAATGATTTAATATATCCTGTATAATTGCAATAAAATGTACACTACGTAAATGGAAATCTAAAACTGCACCCACATGTGATGAATGGCTTAGGGAGTTGACTTACGTGAATGAAAAAGAAGGGGGTATGCAATGACTCTAGCTGGGACAAGTCGACCTAAAGATATCTGGGGACGTTTCCGTGAATACATAGAAGCAATGTCAGCTAAGACTTGATACAGAACCAATACAATTGTAAAGATGTTAAGTTACATGAACCTACTCTGTATGTATCCTTATTGTTTGAAAATCAGGGGTCGTAGGACCCCGGACCCTAACTGTCTACCTGTGTGCTTAAATAAAAGTTTTACTTTTTTTTTTTTTAAAGCTTGCTACTGGGTTGCTTGCAATAAAACAGCCTGTGTGGAATAGAGTCTGGTAGCAATTAAGGTAGACAATGAAAGGAGGTACACTGAGCGGTATAGCAGTAATGGAAATGCAGCAACATGATGTAGAAGTAAAATCTTAAGAGTTTCTTAAAATCTTTGGAGCCTGTGGTGTACTGGAAAAGTTAAGAAGCATTGAATCTTGGCTCTCGTGGGCTTATTCAGCGAGCCAACCCAATCCATTTCCGTGATGCTTGCCAGTTGCCAGAATAGTAGGATGTCATCCTGTGTATTGAGTAGACTCCTAAATCTTACAAGTTATGTTCTCCATTGGGAAATATGGCTTATTATGATAACTAGAAACATACAAATATTTACCTCTCCTGCAATACCACTGATAGCTCCTGTAAGGGGGAATTCACACCACAAGACTCCTCTTATTTTTCCCCCTCTGGACAGACCTCATTGTACTGGGCCTCCTAAACACCTTAGACTGTGTGTCCGAGCAGTCCCTTTTTTTAATAGGCTTGCTAAGTACTACCACGACATCTGCCTACGCTAGGCTGCTGCCAAAGGTACCATCAGATTCTGTGGGATAACGTTTGGGGCTGCTGAACATGAAGAAAGGCTCAGCCCATTGTCAGTAGTCCCTTCCTCAGAGATGGCTTTTTATAGAAATGTGTATTTGAGACATGCATCCCTGGAGGCACAGGAGGAAGGAGTAGTACAGGGATAGAACACAACAAACCACATTCTGTGAAAAAGTAACAGCAATTGTAGTATTTGTACACAGGTTGTTTTCTGGACAATTTACACTGTTACAAAAGTTATGTTTCTGTCCTTGTAGATAGGATTCTGTATACACCTTCATCAGGACTACCTAACTTTGGTTTAAATATTCAGAGGAAGATCTCACTAGTCAATGGTATGCTGTTGAGTGGCATTGAGTAGCTGCATGTCAAACAGACAACAATATTTGTTTCATGGTAACAGAGCTTTTCATATAGATTCTTGGAGAATAAAGAATGATCCAGAGAGTGCAGGAATAGATTGGGAGAGGAGTCTTTTGGTCAGTGTAAATCAGGCTGTAGATTAAGACCGTTTTTGAACAAGTACTGCAGTTCTCATTGCCAATGTATTAAACACCAGGGGTGCCACCATTTTAGTGCAAGACTGTAGATCTGATCCCTTTCCAAAAGTGTCTGACATGTTGATGCTGTGATGTTTTTTTAAAACTCTTTATTAGCATTTCATTAACAAACAAGAACTTTGCATCAACACAGAGACAAAAAACCACAGTATGAGTATGGAGGAGATGTGTAATATAGGCAGCATCCTATAGCAAGCGTGGCCTTTACAATGTCTAATTCCATTCTCTTGAGTCCAGTGGGGTTTATTTCACCTTTATGCCAAATTTCCCCCATCTCCAAGCAGTGCAGGTTCGAGAGTTGTGACTGGTTAGCCCTCTTGTCTGTTGTATACCTGACATGTGTGCCGTTGGTTTCCCGATATGGCTGCGAGTGTGAGGTGCCCTCTTCTTAGTGCTGAGAATAATGGATCGTGCACTAGTTGTTAGGATTAGGTGCCTTTCACAATGCTTGCGATTCCACCTCCTCTCGATTCAGCAGGTAGTGAATGTATGGGTCCCATATATTGGATGGTGTAGAACGATAGAACGTCAGTCCCCTGTATCCCACCTCCATGTTGTTACATCTTACCACATCCGTTTGCCAGTCCTCCATCTTGGGAGGCGCTGGGCCCTTCCAGTGCATTGCCACTTTTCTTTTAGACAGTAATAGTATAATATAAGTAGCCCAGCCAGTCGCCTCCTGCCCTGGGGAATAGGTTTAGTGTATCCCAGGAGAGCAGTCATGGGGTTAAAATTCCAGTCCCTCTCTGATAATTGCTCTCATGATTGCATGTGCCGCCACGCAAAAGGAGTGTACTACGGGGCACCCCCATGCCATATGTAGGAAGTCGGCCTGTGGTTCATTGCATCTATTGCAATTGGTGGACGCACAAGGGAAATAGTTGTGGATCTGGACAGGGGTGTAGTAGAATTGATGTATACATTTCCAATGTATCAATTTATATCTGGCATTTATTGCTGCCATTTTAGTTCCTTTGCAGCAATACCTCCACTCCCTGTCCGTTATTCCATGTCCCAGTGCTTGTTCCCACCTCTCCCTGAGGGTCAGAATCTGTGCCCTGGATTCCTTATACATGGCGTACATGACCGAGACAACCCTCCTTTGTTGCTCCTCCCCCCCCCCCGAGGATCATTCTATCAAGTATTGGTGCCACTGGTGGTTGTTTCGGGAAGGTGGGGAATGTCTTCTGGAGGGTTGCTTTCAACCTGTAGTATAGAAACATTTCCAGTGGGTTGAGGGTCCCCCTTGTTTTTAACTCGTCTAGTGAGACGAATCTTCCCCAGGGAACAGGTCACGGTATGTGTGTACTTCTAATTTCCACATTAAGCTGTCGAAGCCCTTCTCTGAGGTGAGTGGGAAACCTGGGGTGAACAAAACCAGTAGTTCCGGGATGTAGAGGACCTCTGCCCTTGATTTATGTTCTATATGTGCCCAGGCTGTGGTTTTAAGTTCCACCATATTCCCTGCTCTGTGCTGTGTCCCCTTACGGGGGTGGTAAGAATGTTGGATTGCAGCAAGTAGGGAGCCGCTAGTGCCCTTTCTATCCCTAGGTGTTTCCACTCTTCTTGACCTCCAAACCAGTAGATGGCATACCCAGCTTGTGCCACTGTGTAGTGAGCTTCTAAGTCCGGTACTGCCAACCCTCCCCGATGAATTGGCGCTGTTTGTTTTTCCCATGATACTCTTGGTTGTTTGCCGGCCCATATGAATTGTATGACTACAGACTTCACCTCCCGGAAGTAGTCTGCAGAGACCTTCACAGACACATTGAGAAACATGTATAGGAACCGAGGGAGCAGCACCATTTTGATCAGCGAGATCCTGCCGTACATGTTAAGTGGCATATCCTGGGCGATCGTGACCCCCCAGATAGCAGGTGTGCGTGGCATGCCATTGGAACCCCCATTTATCGACATACATTGCTACATTATCTGTTAACGGAAAAAGGACTGATTTAGCTGTGTTTATTACGAGGCCCGATAGAAGCCCAAATTTGACCACATCCTCCATGATGGGGTCCAGGTTCTTGTATGGATCCCTGACAAACAGCACCATGTCGTCAGCGTATAACGAGATGACCACCCTGTGTTGAAAGAGCTGGATACCCCTATGTACATGGGTCTCCCTTACCCTCTCCGCTATGGGTTAAATCGCCAGGGCAAATAAGAGCAGGGATAGGGGGCACCCTTATCGCATGCCCCTACCAAGAGTTATTCCTGGGGTGAGCCTGCTGTTTACTCTTACCTTGGCTATCGGCGACTAATGTAACAGTGCCAGCGTGGTGATCTATTGCTGTCCCAACCCCATCCTACGCAGGACTGTGAACAGGAAGGGCCATTCCACCGAGTCGAACGCTTTAGTGTCATCCAGTAATGCTGCCACTACTCTATCCTCCGGGTCAACTGCCGATATTAACCCAAACAATCATCTTATCCCAAAGGATGTGGAGCGGCCTGGGATAAATCCTGCCCTATCTGCTCTTACCATCTTAATCATTAGGGGTTCTAGTCTGGAGGCCAGTTTCTTAGCTAATATTTTGTTATCCAGGTTTATGAGGGAAATTGGTCTGTAGGACGCGCAGTCGTCAAGTGGCTTGCCTGGTTTGGGTAGAACGGTGACTAGGGCCTCCCGTAGGGATTCGGGGAGTCTCCCCTCCCTAGCGCTTTGGCGGTACATTTGCAGGAGGTATGGACCTAGTTTAGGCATGTAGTACTTATAGAATTCAGCCCCAAAACCATTAGGTCCAGGGGTCTTCCCAGACAGTAGGGATTTAATGGCCGCCAGAACAACTTCTAGCGTTAATGGGCAGTTTATTCCCTCCCTATGCTCATCTTTGCACCAGTACAGCAATGTCTAGTCTAAGTAATCTTCTAGCTCTGCTTGGGAGGCCTTTGAGTAGGATGAATATCAATCCGTACAGAAACGGCCAAACTCCTGTGTTATCCCAGTGTCATCAAACCACTCTATTCCCTGCTCATCTATAATCAATGTAGCCCGCCCTTTGTGTATATCCAACCTCGCTGCCCTCGCCAGGAGCTTCCCTGGCTTTTGCCCCTCTCCATATTGCCTCACAGCAGCTTCGCCTCTCTTTGTGCCAACGTCTTGAATTGAGTTGTTTGGTTTTGGCGTGTTGCCCAGGAGTCTTGTGAGTCCCGGCTGTCTGTGGTGTGCTTAAGCAAGACTCGATAGAGTCCAGCTCTCCCCTAATTTGTCGCAGCATTCCGACCTCCTTAGCAATACACTCACCCCGAAGTACACATTTGAAGCTATCCCTTAAGGTCCCTGATGACTCTACTGAGCCCCAATTTATCTCAAAGAAGGTATCTATAGCCTCCCCTATATCGTTGCGGAACACTGCGTCCGCCAGGGCCTCCCCTTTAAATCGCCATGGTTTCCTCTCCCTCCCTCGTCCAGACAGTTCTATGTCCAACACAACCGCGGCATGACCGGATAGGGTATGAGCCAGGATGGTGACTTCCCTGATTGATCACATTAATGCCTGGGAAATCAAAAAAGTCTAAACGGAATGCTGTGCCATGGACCGTGGAATGAAAGGTGTATTGTCGCTCACTTTGATTCTTTAATCTCCACATATCTTCTAGTTCTCAGGTTTAAATCCTTCCTCCCATCTCATTCTGGACTTTAGTCTGGAAACGGATCAGGCCTGTTGTGGGATCTAGGGCTGGGTTCATGACCTCGTTGAAGTCGCCTGCCCAGATTATATCCCTGGTTGGGGCCTCACCCAATTGTCAGATAAGCCATTCTAAGGTTGAGAGTGTGGGCCTCATCACGAGTTGGGCTGTATCCCGGCTGTAATACAGCCTGACTGTAATAGCCCTAGCACCAATCGGTCCAGCGGTATTACCGTCGGATCACGGGTTGGGTGTTAACAGTAAATCCCTATTGCATATTGGGTCCATTGGATTCAATGTGGCATTTTCAGCGCTAATTATGTGGGCTAATACAGCCAGAAACAGGGGATTTTCATCCCCAGAGAAAGGCTGGAGGTAAAACAGCCCATTTAGCGCCCAACTCGTGATAGGGCCAGCCCTTAAATGCACCTGTAATACCGTTACCACCGCATTTAAGGGCTACAGCCCAACTCGTGATAAGGCCCTGTGTCTGGATTAGGCCCATAGTAATTAACCAGACTGCACAAACAGCCTTGTATCGTGCCCCGCACTATCAGCCCCCTCCCCTCACTATCCCTGACTGTGGAGATCAAATTGAACCCTGCAGTGTTATGGATGAGAGTGCACACCCCACCTCACATAGGAGGAATAGGAAGAGAAGTATCTGTGGCTCCCCAGGATTTACCAAAGCTCATCTCGATGGTGGTTTTAAGGTGTGTCTCCTGTAGGAACGCCACTCCTACTCAGTGACATTGCAGATATAAGAGGACCCTGCAGCATTTTGATGGGCAGTTCAGTCCACGTACATTCCATGTTAGATATCTAATCGACCCAGCCATACCTCAAGTATCCGTACATCCTTTGACAAGCCTTTTTATCCGGTCTCTGATGTGCCCCGAACCAGTGTTCACATCCTCCCCCCGACATTCACTCCTTGATCTCTTGTGTGTTGTGATGCTTACCCTTGACCAATCTCCTCCCCTTTACCACCCCCGCACCCACTGACAACCCCAACCTGTCAGCTATGAAAATTCCCACCCCATCCGTTGGCTGGCATCCCCAACCTGCCAGCAAGTAGACGGTCAGCTTGCCTCCGATTGGGTAGCAGCTAGTGGCCTGACCGCTCCACCACACTTCGCGATAGGGTCAGTCACTGTCCCCTCTGTTTTATCTCCATGGTTAGCTATCTCTGGATTCCCATGGCTTGCGACCGAGTCGAGTTAGTGATGTTTCAGTCATTGTTCCTCCTAGGCCTTGGGTTCCAAGCCAACTGCTGGAGGAATGAATTCATCAGCTTCCGCTGGGGTGGTGAAGAATAATGTATAGCCCTCGTGTTCCACTCAGAGTTTGGCTGTAAAGACCATGGCATAGCGAATGCCTCGCACCGGCCGTCTTTTCTTCATGTCAATGTACGTACCCTAGCTTTTCGCAGTGCTGGGTCCCAATCCCGATAATTTAGCAACCTTACAATAATTGGTCGTGATGGGGCTCTGGGGACTGGCTTCCTGCTGCTGGTGATCCTGTGCGCCCTTTCCACCACAAAGATGTCTGAGAAGCCTTCTCACCCCAGGGCCTCCCCCAGGATCTCCTCCATATTACACTGGTTAGCTGCCTCAGGGACGCCAATTATGCACAAGTTATTCCTCCTAGATCTTGATTCTAGGACCTCCTGCTTGTCCGCCAGCTCTTTTAGTGTCTTTTTTATTTTTTAGCAGGTCTCTAGACGTTGTGGTCGCCCAGTCCTCCACCGCTGAGATCCTTCCCTCCGCCTGCAAGTCAGTGTGTCCATTTTTCCATCGAGGGATTGTATTCGGCTTTGCAGCAGGCTGAACATTTCTTTTATATCGTGGAAAGCGGTTGACATGTCGCGGGCCACCTCGATTGCTGCTCTCGGCATGTCCTGTGTTTCAGCGTGTCAGGGCTGCGAAGTAGCCTCAAAGTGGTGGTTGGTCTGTTGTTTACCGCCCTTATTCCCTTTGGCCATCCTAGGCTCGTGGGTGTGAGCACTGTTCACCGGGTGCACAGGTGTTAGGTTTTTGCACCCAGTGCGGTAGTCGCTCTGATAACCCTACTCTGAGCCTGCGTTACCACCTCTTGGTGTGGCTTTATATTCAGCCTTTTTGGGTTAGAGCTTTGACTATGAATTGACTGTTAGTAGTCAACTACCGCTAGTAGTTGCAGGGACTTCAGCGATTCGGGATCAAAGAGTCGAGTATCTAGACTCGTGTTGTGTGCCGCTCTCAGATCTAGCATTTTACTTACAGTGCGTACTGCCAGTCCAGTTTGTGCTCAGTCGTATGGCCAGGGAATTAGCCTTCAGTGTCTGCACCGTCTGGTTAATGCTGCATGTTCATCTAGCTTGGTTAATCAGCGCCCGCTAAGAGTGGTGCAGCCAGTGTCTCTCGCGGTGCAAAGTGAGCCTTACCGCAGTTCCGCCTGGTCCCAGTCTCGTTATTTCCAGCATGAACGTACTACTGCACTGTACGTGCAGATATTACTTGCGAAATGTCACAGCGCGAGGAAGCTGGCCTTGCGGGAGGGGCGCACTTTTGTACTGACCGTGTTCTGTACTGTAGCTTCTGGTGGTGCCCAGTGTCTGGCACCCCAATGGTTGGGCAAGTAATGGTGGATTGACTCTTTCCGTCCGGCAGCCAGTCCCCCGTGCCAGGAGGAAGTGGAAATCTCCAGAGATACCAGGCGGGGAAGCTGGGCGCTTAATCTGTTGGGGCCTGGGACATGCCGTTCACAGCGTGCACTGGCGGTCAGGGTGGCCTTGTGGTCTTGCCTAAGCGACCTGCTTATGTCCCCGATCACCCCCTGTCCACTGTAGTATTTCTTGGATCCGGCTGGGTTGTAGGTATTCATAAACTGGGGCCTGGCTGGATGCTGATTGGCTGCGGGGGGGGAAATGGTCCGATTCTTCCCCCTGCAGTGCCTCCGTGCCACGTGGGACTAGTCAGAAGCCCAGTGCAGTGTGCTGCAAATGTGAGCAGTTTTACAGTGCTGGAGACTGTATTCCGGTCTTTCTGCCTCTGTGGTTGTGGTGGCTGTGTTTCCAAACAGTACCCCGCCCTTTCAGCCAACCAGGCAGCGGAGCGGGATCTCCATGTCGATCGGCGCGTCCTGCTATGGGTAGAGCAGTGACACCACATAGAGGTATCTGCAGCTGCTTGTATGGCGAGGTTCCAGCGCCTATGTGTGATGCTTGGCAGGTTTGTCTCAGCGCGCTGAGTCTCCCTGCCTGCTCTTGTTGTCTATGGGGGCTCAGCTCGTATGCGCCCAGCTGAGTAGAGTGCCCTCCGATAGATTCGGCCGTGTCAGTCTGGCTGTGTGCCGCCCGGTCTGCCTTCTGCGTGCTGGGTCGGTGAGCTGCTGCCTCCCTCGCAAAGCAGCACCCCGCATCCTTCTGTTGCGTTCGGGTCGGATCCGTATTGTGGTCCTTGATCTTTCTGGCTCCTTGCATGCAGTTGGGAGCTCCTGCGGGCCTCTGCGCCTAGTTCCTCCACCAGAGTGACAGTCCTTGAGTTGGCTAGGCTGGGTATTCGGACCGCTCTCCCCCGCGTGGGTCCAGCCGCTCCTCACTCTTCACTCCACGTTGTTTTTCTGGCAGTCTTTACGCTGGAGCCTGCTTGCTCGTTTGTCCGCCGTTCAGAGCGTATAGGGCACCAACTTTGCACAGCATATGCCGGAGACCTTCAGATACAATATTCTATATGCTGATTCCGACTTCAGGGCAGTTTGACGGCCGGATTTTGAATGGATGTTTCCTGTGATATGGAGAGCTCACGGGCTCGCACCCATCTTGGTCGGGCTCTCTAGCACCCCCTGATGCTGTGATGTTTAAGTTGCAGCTGCAGGTGCCGTCAATATTAACAGGGAGGGGGGCGACAACTAGAGTTATGATGCCAGAAGAAAATCCCCCATGAAAGAGAACAGGGATGTATTTTATTTCTAGGTACAGTATCACATCTTAATGATTAGCTAAATTGTCCTGCGTTGTTATTCAAACTTCTGACTTTATTGATGCACGTTCTTGACAGGGAGAACGCACTTGTCTATCCAGAAAAGGAAGACTGAACCTATGCAAAACCTAACATTTCCATTTGCTTGATATGTAGGGTTAATACCACTATACAAAATACACAACTACTTTCATCAAACTGCAAAGACTTATAACCAAGTTGTGCTCAGATCATCACATAGTACAGTTATCTGCTTAGTATACTACTAAGTTCTTCCTTTTCAAATACTGAAAGTGAGCCATGTACTACTCTCGACACCTATTCTTTGAATAGGGCATGAAGCTTTGCCACCGCTGTCAGTGAAAACACCAAGTTCATTCTTAACATTCCTCATAGAGCAGCCAGCTCAAACAGCACAGTGTTACTAAGAATGCCAACAAACCTGAAGTCCCAGTTGACACTACAAGAGTCAATTGCGCCCTGAGACAAAGCATGCCTTAGCCTGTACCTCACTTCATGTGATACAAAGCCCACACAGCTTCCATGAAAGATTTTCAGGGCAGATATTTATACTGAACGTCTCCACACCAAGAAAGAAGGCAAGCATTTTACTGAGCAAGGTTGGCAGACAGACTACTGTGACCAGAAAAGAGCCTTACCAGCGATAGGTGGAGTGTAGGGGCCAATGCGAAGAGAAGGCTTTTGGGGGAAAAGTGTGCGAGAGCGATGGAATTTCTGATGCACCTTTAATAAGGTGGTTACAAGAGGCTGCATGGAGCTACCGGGCCAGGGATTCTGTTCAAAGTGTACATTTGAAATCCTTACGCAATACTTCACATTGAAGGAGGGACAGATTAAAACAAAAACTAGCAACGAAATCACACATGGTGGAGAAACCAATCTTTTCCCAAGAGGAGGATGTTGTAAGGGAGAGCCAGACTGGCATTAAGGCAAACTCCAAAACCGCACATCAGAGAAGAAGGATCAGAGCAGAGTCAAGGAGCTGCAGAACTCAGGGAGCACTAGGACCTGAAAGGTGATGAAACCATGAACACGACAGATGCTGAATCTTTGAAGCTGAGAAGTGCTTAAAAAACCCTGTATCCGAGAGGTGCTGAACCCCTGAACCTGAGAGGGGCTGAAACCGTGAATCAGAGAGAGATGCTGAAACCTTGAAAGTGCTTGAACAAAATAAGTGCTGAAAAACATCAACATTAGAGATCTGGACATGATGACACAGCTGACCCTGGGAGCTACTTAACCCAGGGAGCACCTGAACCAGAGAAGAACAAACCCTGAACCTGAGAGGTGCTGAAATCGTGAGGCTGACCCATGCTGAAACCTCGAATTTGAGAGATGCAGAAACGTAGAATCAGAGGTGATAAAACATTGATTGAGAGCACTTGAACAAAAGAGGTGCCGAAAAGTCCTGCATCTAAAAAAAGCTGAAACCTTCAGCCTCAGAGGTGTCGACACCATAAAACCAAGAGGTGAAGAAATGCAGAGCACTTGAACTTGGGGTGATGAAAAACTGAACCCTGGAAGGTAATGAAACACTGCAAAGACTTAACCCTGGGAGGTTTGAAGGAGTCAAAAACACTTGACAGCTGAGTTGGTTAGAAACAGAGATGTATGGAAAATAGGAAACAAAGCAGCCTTGGAGTTAAGGGAATTTCTTGGCAAGAATGCTAAGAAAGAGGAAACCCAGAATCCTTGTATTGTCAAATCTAGGATAAGGAAATGGAAGACCGAAAAAGGTGAGGTAAACAAGGTAGAACTACATGTGTGAACAAAAGACAAGATGACATTCAAGGCTAACATTCTATATAAAGGAAATTGAGAAATGAGAAATAACTATTTGGGAAAGACTGATTTTGTTAATCCGATCTGAACTAGATCACGAACGAGTGTAAGCATTCTGAGCAATGCTGAAATCAAGTACTTAGATCTAAGTTTATTAATTGAAATCTATTCAGTCTGTTTAGCATTTGTTTATTAACACTGCGTCGCAGCACCTATCCTTCGCTACAATATGGTGCACGTGGTGTTAGAATTAATGTCCTGTCTTTTACTCTGGCCAGAGACAATATGAAGTCCAAAAGGTACTCAATTTGTATGACACAGCTCATAGACTATCCGAAATTGCTGCAACCATCGTAAAATTGATTTTTTGAGAGGGTATGAATGAACAAAGGTTTGGTTTGCTCAGCCTACAACGGCTGGTGGGCTGTTCACGCCAAAGCCAACCCTCGAAAAAAGGCTACTAAGTGCCATATAAAATGCCACTCATCGATACATTTGGCAGAAAATTGTGTGAAATGGACAATTGATAAAAAGTGATCGGTCATTTAACATGCTAAAATGAGTTTGCAATCGTGTTTCCAAATGTAGTTGACTCTGACAATATTCTGTACTTAAGTAAAGGCATGATTACTGAAATAGAGAACTTACGAAATACATTTGACCACTGTTGTATATGAGGTTATATACATGTTCTCAAAAATGTTTATTCGAGGGTGGTGTTATAATGCAGCTGTATGGAATAGCGTGCTTAGTGCCCTGAAAATTCATTAAAAAAAAAAGTAATACATAAACTGGCCACCCAATGCCGATATATTAGTTGGCTGCATTCTGAATTAATTTCCAGTTATTTTTTCTTCAACACCACACTACTAAATCAGAAGCATCCGTGTCCCGATTGATGTGGACTGGTGACATTTCCCCTCAGGCAGCCCTGACTCTCACTTACTGGGTAAGATCATAACTCAACGAAAATAATCTTGACAAAGAAGCATTCAGCCTTCGAAAAGCAAACTACTTTATTGTGCATGCAGGTTCGAAACCCGCCCCCGTCAGCTTCATCATGTACACATATAAGCAACAAACGATGACTATTTCTCGTTTGATCTTTAAAACAAGAATTGTAGTTTTAATTATTTACCATGCTGTTTTTACGGCCAAATGACCTAGACTGTGATCCTGAATGAAAAAAGAGAAATGAACAGGCCGCTTTATGCAACTGCAAGGGGGCAGAGCATGCACTCAATGACCCCTAGACAGTTCTGCCCACCGGGCCCTCACTCCGCTCAGCAGGGGAGGCAAAACATACCCATCAATTGGAGTGGCACTGTACTGTAAATAATAAGTTGAGAGTGGGCCTACCTGTACCAAAACATGTATGGCACTATGTCTATGCTCCCAGCCCTAGCCACGTGGCACACTCTGCTCCCAGACCCAGTCATGTGGTACTCTCTGCTCCCAGACATAGCCGCCCGGGACACACTTCAATAGTCATGCCCCTGACAACTGCTTCTCCATTTTAAGTGAACAGTGCATACTACAGCAGGAGGGAGACCCTTTTTCTTGATGGAAGGGTTTCATAATGTCCTTCCAGAATGTTTTGTTTAATAACGTCTTTAGCCTGCATTAGTCATCTCTGCACATTTAGGAGGCATATGACTGGATTTAGGAGGATGCTATAGACAGTATTCTCAGTAGTAGAGCAAATCATCGTCACTTTCTTCATCATGCCCGAGAATATGTGCATTACCAAGGATTATGAGGGTTCCCTGACTTAATCACACCGGCACAATGACATCACTGGAATCTGGCGAGAGCCGCAAGGCAAGAAAGAGATTCTGCATTGGTAACCTGGAGTAGTTGAGGCACCCCAATGATGCCTCCACAAAGGATGAAATCTAGGACCACCATTTCTAACATACACAGCAGTACAGAGAGCAGAAATTCTGCAGTCAGTGAGGGACCAAACAGTATGATCCATAGCAGTAAGGAGGTCAAATAAAAGCCACATTTGCATTGTCATCATAGGATTGGTTTGATTTTGGCTGTGATACACTTCACACCCAAGTCTCTATTAGCAGTGTTATCCTCCTTAAACCTAGAATGACCACCCATGATGGTTGACGGTATGATCAGATATGTTTCAGCACCAACAATGACATTCCAGACATATACCATACACAGATAGTGGAGACCCTAAAGCAACTCGGAAACCAAATGACTCAGGGATAGGGATGAGGAACTGGAGCAGTGATCACCATGGGCTGCATTTCGCCTTATTCCTTAATTGTTTCATTATAGCCAAGAAGAATCTGGATGAGGCCGTTTTGTTGTAGAATGTGGGTGCTGAAGCCATCATACCCTCTGTGTTGGCCTACCGTTGTTAGAACATGCCACTCCTTTGTGCATCAGTCTCCTTCCAGCTTCTACTATCTGCATTAAGTTCAAGCCAGACTTCAATGGCTGCAGCATCAGGTCACTTTTCCACCGCCTAATGTAATCAGCGAGACCTCCCTCCCCTTTAGATTTTGGTAGTTGATTATTGTCACTAGGCTCTTGTCCAACTATTAGCCCTCAATTGTGTCCCTTTACAACAGTCTGATTTAATGAACTACCTCTCAAACTTCATTTCTTTTGGTGCATCAGTCTAGGACAATGGTCTTCAAACTGTGGGGCTCGTCCCACTAGGGGGCCCGGAGCTCTTCACAAAGGGATTACGGTGAATGCTTTTAATGGAAGCTATAAGGAGTTAATTTGTGGGGACTAAATGTTTACCCAAGGGGGGGCTCAGTATGAAAACCTTTCTTCCAAATTGCACGCTATTGGTTTTAAAGAGCATATACACACAGCTGTATAACTCAACAAGCGTAGCCGCCCTACCCCACCTTCAGACCACGAGCATTGTATTTATCCAGCTCTTCCCATATGCCTTCTAAATCCTTACCTCTCTGAGTATCCAAAACCCTTTCTCTCCCTCAGTCTACTATCCCTCGTTTATAACCTGTTCCATGTTTCCTGTATTTCCTTCCAATCTCATACTTTGTTATGAATGGAAACCATTCATGCTCTAGCTTCCGTTGTGGGTCATTTATCAGGTAAGTCAGCTTCTCCATGGTAGATGTGAAAATAAAGATTGGAAATCAGAAAAACCAAGAAAGCATTCTATGGGAAAAGAATCTTAAACTATTGCAACCCGAGAAAGGAACTGCATAGAATCATTTCCGAATTCAACTCCCCATCCTGCTCTAATCCCCTCCCCAATCTATCTCCCAATCCCTGTGACACCTTATCAGTACACTTCCACAATATCGCTATTGACAGACACTCTACCATCATCCCTAAATTGGAACAAATGCCCCCACCCACAGCCCGACCCCTGTTGAAAGCCCCCTTCGATGCAAATCTTCACTTCTTTCTCTCCAATCCCACACCAGGAAGTCCTTTCGCTCCTAGCACAAAGCCGCCAATCAGGCTCCACCTTGGACTCCCCTGCCCACCCATCCTCCTCAAAAACATTCTAGCCTCAACCTGCGCAGGCAGTATTGCACGTTCAATCCTCAACCACTCCCTAACATCGGGAACCTTCCCGGAAGCCCTAAAAATCTCCTACATCAAACCTCTCCTAAATAAACCTACACCTAACCCACTACTCTCCCAGAACTAGAGGCCAATCTCCAACAAACGCTTCATGGCCAAACTCATGGACCGCACAGCATACAAGCAGCTTGGCCTTTCCACTGAAGCCAACAATCTTCTGCACCCTACGCAATCTGGCTTCAGACCGCTCTGAGGAACAGAATCCTCCCTACTGTCCGTCTGGGACATCCTAAAAAGAACAGGTGATGCAGAAGGCTGCTGTATACTCATCCTTCTTGACCTCTCTGCCGCCTTCGATACCACTGATCATACCATCCTCCTAGACAGGCTACACTCAATGCACCCCATCCTACAACCAGTAACAAAAGGGGTCCCACAAGGAGCACCCCTTTCCCCCCTACTCTTCAACATCTATCCAAACCCTCTTCCTGCACTCATCCGCTCCCACAATGTTACCTGTTACGACTGCGCAGATGACACCCAGATCATCCTAATAATCCTGAAATCGCCAGGATCCAACCGTCCAGCTCTGTCATCATGTCTCTCAGATATGGACTACTGTATGACGGCCAACCACCTGATCCTCAATACTGGAAAAACTGAAATCCTAGTCTTTGGAAAACAGTGCTGCTCCCCCAACATATTCGCTGGCCGCAATCCCTAGGTCGCCCACCGGCAACCTCCACCTCACTGAAAAACCTTGGATGCATACTAGACTCGGATTTAGCCCTCTCCCAGCACATCAACTCCGTATCCAGAACCTGTTTCTTCCATCTACACATCCTCAGGCGTATCTTCCCTTACCTCACCTCTCCTCACCGTTTCTCCACCATCATCATCTGAATCATCCTCTCCTGATTAGACTACGCTAACAGCCTTTACCTAGGCGCACCAGCGTTTCAGCGTTTCAGCTAAGGAAACTGCAAAGAATCTAAGACGCTGCAGCCTGCCTGCTCATTAGCTACCTCCCAGAGAACACATCAGCCCTACACTAAGAGTCCATTGGCTCTCTTTTGGTCGACGCACTACCTTCAAACTCTGTGCTAAGGACTACGTTTGCAAAGCGCAGGATGAGATACCTCGCCCTTTTTAGCAATTCAGTTTGTTTGATCGCTGCAGCACAGTGTAGGGAAGGCATGGTATCACAAGTATGACACAATGGATACAATTTGTAAATCCTTTATTGAAAAGGTTGGGGTCGGAAAAACTCAGATGTTGCACTATAACTAAGATGGGAGTAGTCTCGACCATCAAAGAATAAACAAAACAGTCCTAGTGGAGTCTGTCAAATCAAAATGGCCTATGCTAACAAAACCTAATGCCTGCCCTATCTCTTGTAGAAAAAGTGTAAAAAGGAGAAATGTATGCAAAAGAAAAATCAGTGTTGAAAAGAAATAAAGGTAATTGAACCAGCTCTCCTCCTCATGTTAAACATCGCAGAGTAAGGCTGTCCTTGTAGGCAGGATGACCAACTCTGGCTCAGTTTCTGACACTAAAAGCAGTTCCAAACCATGGATTGAGGCCCGCCTGGCCTTCCACGTTAAAGTTTTTCTTGATTTTTAAAATTGTATTCCAATGTAAAGTTCAAAAACGTCCTCCATCTGCTGGGCTCAGACCTTACAGCACACAGATCACGTAGGCCCCCCTTGCCCCTGTTGGGCTCAGACCTATCGCATCACAGTTCAAAAACTTGTCGGGCCTCCCTTCCCAAGCTTATTGTACGTCGGGTCTCCCTCAATCGAGCTCAGACATCGAAGACCTTTGAATGTGCGTGGCTTTCTTTACAGACCACCGCAGGTCCACTTCGACTCAAAGTTCACATTTACATGCGCTTAATTCACTTTTGCTGTTTGTTCGCTTTATAGCTTCAAACAATGTACCTTTCACAGAGACGTTCGAATGGGCTACTTCCTTTCACCGGACCACTCCGTTACTTAGTATTGCTGATCTCCCAGCTGCCTTTTACTTCAAAGTTCATTCATGGGTATGCCTATCTCTGCGTCTCACCCACACACGTGTAGCCTTCACTTGTGAAATAATGTTGCTACTTCCTTTGCTTTAACACACACCGGTCTCTCGGGTCACTTGCCAACTCACCGGCTGTGTGCGCTTCTTTCTTGTTTTGCTATTTCCAAATCACGATTCAAGGTTAGTACAACAGGCTTGGCCACGCCTACCCAACTCTGTCGTTCTCCCGGGAGGGTCGCTGGCGTCCTTGAAACACAATGCAATCTTCAGTTGTGGGATCTGGCCTTCTCCAGGTGTCTTTCCCAGTCTGACGGAGGCAACAACCTCCAGTAGGGAACCCTTGGGGTTTTCGGCCTGCTGCTCTCGTCCCGTGGTCCACTGCTCTGCTCCAGCAGGTGTCCCTTCGTTCCGGAAGTTCTGCTCATACTCGTGTTCTGCCTTGCTCAGTGCGTCTCTTTAGGTGTTGCCTTTTATTCGTAAGAGGAGAGCTAACTGTTATCAAAGTGCCTGGCTTTGCCTGACCTGATTAACAGGACATGTCCACGATGATGTTAGAGCTAGTCTCGTTACTCTCAGTCTCCCGCATCCTCGGCCCAGTGTTTGTGTAAAAAAGGGATGTGGAGGGGGGGAGTTGGGACTTCAGAAAATCCTACAAAATAGGATGGGGTAGATGAATAAAAAAGGGGGGGGAATACCGCATCTCACCATCCGCTGTCTCACCCCACTCCCCAAAGACCCCCTCACCCAGGTGATCCCCCCGCACTGGTCCACCCCCAGGGTCTGGATCCAAAGGGGATGGCTGTGCCCTGGCCACCCGAGAGAGAGAGCTCACCGGGGACTAGCGGGTGAGACACCCTCTGGTTTCTCACAGCAGGGAATCCTCACGGCAGCGATCGCACAAACTGTAAATCCAACCTCTGTGTTATGTGAGGAGGAGGTTTCTCCTCACAGCCCAGGTGTTGGATGTCATTCAGTGTCACTTCAGCTTGTGTATGGCGCGCTGACGTGACAATCTCATTTCCCTCGCCGCAGCCAAGTGAAGGAAAGGTAGGTTTCTCCCTCGATCTCCATTTCTATGCCGTTTTGATCGAGGGAGGTGTCGTTGGAAAGGGGAGACTCTCCACTTTCCAACAACGCCCAACAACAGGCATTGCTAGGTGCGGATCACTCCATCTGGGACCGGCAACACCACTAGAGCACCAGGGATGCTTTGTTTGAAAGGGAATGGGGCCGCTTAGTTTATAAGTGGCCCTCTCCCACTCCTTGCCGCAAAGGGATGGGGCAATTCATATTGCCCTTCCTGTGGGCAAATGGCCAGTATATTCTGCCCATCTGCCCTTAGGAAGGGCAGCATTTTCATTTTTTGTTTATTTGTATTGTTTGCAAATATTGAATTTTACTTGGGTGGGGGGTGCACTGGACCACCATGGATGTGTGTTGTGGAAGTGGCAGTGGCCCTCTCCCCCTCCGGCCACAAACGGATGGGGCATGTAATTGTGCCGTCCTTGAGAGCTGATTGGCAGTGTAATCTGCTAATCTACCCCTAGGAAGAAAGATATTGTTTTTCTTTTTACCATGTTGCCCCATAACGTGTTTGGATTGGGGGGAGGGGTGCCCCTAGAGCACTGGGGATGGGTTTTTTGGAAGGGGAGCAGCCCTCTTCCCCCTCAAGCCCCAAATGTGTTCTTTTGTGGGTGAGTGGCCAGGGATTTCACTGGAGGTAGGAGCGGGTTTTAAAAAAATGTTTTTATGGGAGGAATACGTGGGCAGCCAAGAAAGGCATAAAAACAAAGTGCAATGCTGGGCACAAATCCCTCAATCCGGGCCTAGCAATGCCACTACATCACCAGAGAAGTATTTATTGGGGTGGGGGAGGTGGCCGCTTAGCATAATAAGTGGCCCTCTCCCCCCTCTGGACTCTAAAGGGATGGGGCAACAGATGTTTCTCTCCCCGGGGGTTAGATGGGCAGAATAACCTGCCAATTTGCCCCTAGGGAAGGGGCAAATCATGACTTTGTTGTGTGTGTGGCTATGAATGTCAGTAGAGCACAATGGATGTGTTTGAAGCGGGGGACTGGTCCTCTCTCCTTCGGGCCCCAAAGATTTTTTTTATTGCGCAATTAAATAGTGCTTTTACTGGGGTTGTGGGGCGGGAGTGTTTTTTTAATTTTATGTTTTTATTATGGGAGGAGTGTGTAGCCAGCAAAAATTGATGCTGGCTACTTTGCATAAAAACAAAGTGCATTGCAGGGCACGGATCGCTGGATCAGCGCTCAGAAATGGCACTAGACTTGGTAGATGGGCATTTCCTGTGCACAGTATTTTGACAGAGGAAATGAGCAGGATAAGTGTGCATTGCATGTTCTGAAGGAATGAACATTATGACTTCCCCTGGTTACTCAGCAGCGCAAGCACATGCAACTGTATGTCTCATGCTTGTGCAAAGCATGAAACATACTGTTTCATGTGTTTGCGCTGTTGAGTACTAAGGGGTTAGAAACGTGTGTGCTAGTAATGCAAACGTGCATTCCTTCACAACATGCGATGCACGAGTGCTATGGTGATCATTTTCTCTGTCACAATAGTATCCCTGACAGCGAAATCTGAAAAACCTTCGACAGGTATACAGCTTTAGATAGTTTCATTGTTTGAGCTTGGGCTGGTGAGCGAAGATAGGAGCATGGTGGTTTGGATTTGTTTTTGCTGGGCTGACCACAGATAATGGGCCTCATTATGAGTCACCCGGTATGGAAATAACGGTGGCAGTAAATCCGCCGCCACCGTTATTTCCATACCGGTTGATCTCAAGTCCTGCAGGCGGAGGTGTCATTCCCACCAGGTCTGACCTGGCGGGTTTAACACCACCCGCCTCCAGGCGGACGTGGAAACACCGGCACCATCACGAGATGGTGCCGGTGTTTCCACTTCCCCATTGGGAATGGTGATTTACCAAATTCCGCCTCCGGGAATCACAGGAATCACGGAGGCGAAATGGTAATACGAGTCCAGCGGTAACCTGCCGGAATTTCAGGCACGGTTACCGCCGGACTCGTAATGAGGCCCAATTACTTTTTGTTACGTTTACAGGTTTTGTATGTTGCATTATTCGCGGTTTGCACGGAAGCCTCTCCTTTGCTATTTAAGCAGTAAAGCATCTGCTCTTAACGCCATTGTACATTATACTGGGGCGGATAGGTGGGAGTGGAGCTGGATTGATGGTGGTGTGGTCAGGAGTGGGGGGATCTTGCCTACACTTAACGGACCGCCGGCAAGACACTTTTTGCCGGAGCGCAGCTCCATCTTGTTCTGGCCCAATTCCTCCTCTGTGCATGGGGGGTGGTGGGGTGTAGTTTGGTGGGCTGGGCCACAATTGCAAGTTCAGGTCACAAAATGCCCCCATACAAGCAGAACATTGCTGTTCCCCTGGCAGGGCAATTTGCAGGTTTGGGTCACCATTTTGCCAACACCAGGACGCAGCAGTGGCCACAAGGCCATCCGGAAACATATGTTCTGGGTGGTGGGGGTTTCCATATGCCCATTGCCCTCATTCGCATCTCCCATCGGTTTGCAGTTTACCCTTCCTTGGTGGCAGATCAATGGTATGTACCATTTATCTGGCCCAAGGAAGGGAAAGGTTTGCAGATAGTAGCATGAACGTTTGGATATATTTTTGCTAGGCAGACCACAGATGCTAACTTTGTTTTTGGTTTCATTTACAGTTGTGGCACGCTGAAGCTTTTGCTGGCTTTTGTAAGTAGTACAAAATGTCCTTTCATTATTATACATTATATAGGGGGGCAGATTGTCAGTGCGGAGGGCGGAACTGGTGATGCAGAGGTAATTGTAGAAAGATGTGTGTCGCCTGAATAGAAGATGCTGGCTGCTTAGCATAAAAACAAACTGCATTTTGGGAACATAGTATTGACCACCCCTTTCTCAAACATGTATGTCCTAGTAATGCAGACGTTTGTTTCTTCTGAGCATGCAATGCACACTAGGTATGGAGCTCTTTCCTTTTATTCGAATAGTCACCATTTGGGTCGACCGTCTCCAAGTCCAGCAGAGGTCCCAGGGAGCCTTGGAAGGGGCCCCATCCCTCCCCGGAGGGAAAAGCTGTAATGCAGCCCAGCCAGAGCTCCAGGCTGGGCTTGGGGACGGTCGAGCCACATGGAAGACAGGCACCCAAAGCCAGCTGCCAGCACCCCCGGCCGTCCTGAAACTCTGGCTGCATTGCAACTTTTCCCTCTGGGGAGGGATGGGGACCGCGCCGGGGCTCCCTGGCACTGCTGCTGAACTTGGAGATGGTCGACCAACAAGGGAGACAGGCGCCCAAGTCCATGGACATCACCGGTGAGGAATGGGGATCCTGCCTGGGCTCCCAGGGACCGCCGCTGGACTTGGGGACGGTCGACCGACATGGGAAATAGACGCCCAAGGCCAGGGACAACAACTCTGACCATCCGGGAGCTCTGGCCAGGCCATGTTACAGATTTTTTCTCCAGCGAGGGATGGCACACTGCCGGGGCTCCCTGGTGGGGAAAGGCCAGCCAGAGCTCCAGAATGGTGAGGGGTGATGTCCCCGGCCTTGGCAGCCTGTCTCCCATGTGGGTCGACCATCCCCAAATCCAGTGGCGGTCCCAGGGAGCCCTGGCAGGATCACAACCCCTACCCGGAGGGAAAAGCTAGAATACAGCTCAGCCAGAGCTCCGGGATGGCTGAGGGTGATGTCCCAGTCCGTGGGCGCGTGTTTCCCATGCGAGTCGACCATAGGGCGGGCCCAGCGAGCCCCGGCAGGGTCCCCATCGGTCCACGGAGGGAAAAGCTGTAACGCAGCCTAGCCAGAGCTCCAGGATGGTCAGAGTTGATGTCCCTGGCCTTGGTTGTCCATTTCCCATGTCGTGCGACCATCCCCAAGTCCAGCGGCAGTTCCTGGGAGCCCAGGCAGGATCCCCATTCCTCCCCAGAGGGAAAAGCTGTTACACAGCCCAGCCAGAGCTCCAGGATGGCCAGGGGGTGCTGCCTCTGGAATTTGGCGCCTGTCTCCCTTGTTGGTCAACCATCCCCAATTTCAGCAGCTTTCCCAGGGAACCCTGGCAGGGTCCCCATCCCTCCCTGGAGGGAGAACCTGTAATGCAGGCTAGCCAGAGCTCCAGGATGGTCGGAGTTGATGTCCCCCGCCTTTGGTGCCTGTCTCCCATGTTGGTTGACCATCCCCAAGTCTAGCGGTGGTCCCGGGGAGCCCTGGTGGCATCCCTGTCCCTGGCCTGTTATAGCTTTTCCCTCTGGGAAGGGACAGGGACCATGCTGGTGCTCCCCGGGACAGCCATTGAGCTTGGGGTCCGCCCACCCAGATGGGAGACAGGCACCCAAGGCCGGGGACATCACCCCTGACTGTCTGGGCTGCGTTGCAGCTTTTCCCTCTGGGCAGGAACTAGGACATTGCTGGGGCTCCCTGGGACCGCCGCTGAACTTGGGGATGGTCGACCAACAAGGGAGACAGGCGCCAAAAGCCAGGGACACCACAACCGACCATCCAGGAGTTCTGGCTGGCCTACGTTACAGGTTTTCCCTCCAGAGAGGGATAAGGACCCTGACGGGGGCTCCCTGGGGCCACCGCTGAACTTGGAGATGGTCAACCCACATGGGGGAGAGGCGCCCAAGGCCGGGGACAGCACTCCCGGCAGTCCTGGAGCTCTAGCCGAAGGTCTCACAATGAAACTGTCCAAAATTGTATCAATGTGTGATGATTGGCACACATGTTGTCAGGGTGCCTATTTTGACAGAGCATACAATGTACACTTGCTATGGTGCTCATTTCCTCTGTCAGAATAGTCACCATGACAAAATGTGTGCAAAGTATTCAACAATCTCTTTTTTTTTGCTTAGGCTTTTGTGGAAATATAGGACGCAGGTTACACTGGTGTGATCCGCTATTGGAGGAGGTGGAAGCTCCTGGGCCACTGTGTGAAGTGCATGGTGGGAAGGTGTGTTGTGTAGTGTGTGGTGTAAAAAAGGCAAGTGGGCGGGTTGTGGGAGAATTATGCATAGTGTACACTGCCCTAAGAAGTGCTAGCCATGGAAACTTCACAGAGGCTTAGTCCTCCTTTTGGCAGTATCTCTATCCCATTTACCTTCCCATAGCCCTCGGTATCACAGTGTAGTACAGGCAACTCTCCTTACCACCTTGAAATTCACACAGTGTGCCGCAAGAACAGAAACCTTCACTGGTTACAATTATGCCAGCACAACTGTGACATTGGCATAAGCTGACATAATGCGTCCTTCACCTCTTTCCCTGAAAAGTAGGTGCCAATTACATAATGACCTTGAAGTGATGTACACAGTGTTCTCTTACATGTGAAATGCTTATTAAAACATTGGAAGAAATGTGTGTATGGGATTGTTGCAAGAGACATGTGCAAATGCACTTGCTGTGCCAATGGATGGACCTTACGCCTGGCCCTATTCATGTTAGTTTTTCATTTTTCCTTTTCCTAGTGAGGGTTGTATGGATTGCCGGGCACTCTCATCTCAAGGGCAGCAGAAACTTTCACAGGCCCAAGCACATCTGGGCCTCAGAGAGATGGTGTGACATTGTCTGGTTTGGTGTCTGGGAATGTGCCTTCACCAGCTCAGAGGACCAGGCAAAAAGAGAAGTTCCACCTCCATTTTTGATTGTTGTGCATCTGGGGAGAATGGCATGGTGTCTTTGGGACGGAGAGGGTTACGGGAGCTACTGATGGCTGAACTGGAGTGGATTTCGCTTAAGTTCCCAAACACTGTGGTGGCTTGGTCTCAAAGGATTCCATGTAGGGATTGGAGAACCAGGAAGAAAAAACAGAGAACTAACAGGTCGACTACCCCTTTCTTTTTGTCCCCAAGTGTCTACAAGTAAGTTAAATTGGCAATCTATTCATATAATATATCATTTAGTACAAAGCTCTTGTTTATGAACATCCAGTTTTTATTCAATTTAATATATTTCCGAAAAACCCTTTAAAAGGATATTACAAAATAGTATTCAATTCTAAAAAAACACATTGGACTAAACATTTACTACATTAATTCTCGTGAATTTTCAAAACTAACAACTCAATGTGACATCAATCAATAAACATCAATGAAATAAACAATAATCAAAACAAAGCAATTCTTTTTGGGACAAATACTTTCTAAAGTTGTGGAAATAAAGATCAAACATCTGTATCTTTGATATCTCCCTCGTAAATTAATACATCCGTTGACAACAAGACGCTGTTTCTTCTATACAGCCTCTCGGTTTTACTATAACGTTTTTTTAGGGTGAATTTCAATATTGTGACTCATATAGAACAACCCATAGGGTATAATTGTAGATGGAGAAAAAGGAAAATTCAATGGATATTTCCTTTACTTTGTCGACATATGTTTCGGCTGTTTACACTCATACAATGCACTCTCGAATGCTGTTGGTCTAATAGGTATGGGCTGTCTTCAGGAAAAGGAAACTGATTATACAAGAATACTATTCTTTCCAAATACGATGCTTCTTAGCTTTCGATCTACAACAAAGATCAAGAGTATTTGTTTTAATTAAAATTTGCTTTTGATGAGTTTTCATATTTTAAGAGCAATGTCTGCAGTATTTGTTCAATGTACCACCACAATTGCTGACCTGTAGTTCACTCTAATTTCTTGGAGACTTAAGAAAAATCCATCTGGCAACTATGTACGTTTTTCGTCCAGAATTTTCAGGTATTGCACATTACCTATGGATATACATTATTTATGTCAATTCTTCTCTCTTTGCATATTTAATATTTCAAAATGTTCTCATAGGAGTGAAATTCAAATACTTTATGTTTATTCTTTTTGTTAAACAAGTCTGCCTGATGGCAGTCTTTATGTGATTATTGTCTTCATGGTCACTTCATGGCAGTTCTCATTTGTACTGTCTGAATGTATCTTGCCAAATCTCTTTAGAAGCCGATCAAGCTACGGACCACATTTTCTGCGTCAATGGAACCAAAATGATCGTTTTAGTCAATTATTTCTTTTCTCCCCAGTCAAAAAATGTGTGAAAATTACTATTGACATTAATGTACTGAATGTACTGTGAACTGTGCGCTGCTGCGTGCTCAAAATGACGACCTTATTGTCACGTCCTGTCTATATCTACAGTCTACCATATCGGTTAGAGCAAAAAAATATACATATACATATTTGGCCCATTGAAGCATGCCTAGGGTGTACATAATGCATATCCAGAGAGTGACTACTCTCCTATTCGTTCTGATTTGTTGACTTCAGGTCATGTCTTAGACATGGTAGCGTGCAAAATGACTGCCCTGGTGTCAATGTTCTTGGGCAGCTGCAAGTTTGCTTACCTGTTGAATGTGCTCTGTCTCTCTTTTTCGATCGCCTCTCGTCTAGACTAGGCTAGCGTCTCCGCGTTACTGAGTATATTTGCCTTAGGCTTCACAACGTCCGGAGACGTGATCACAGATCATGTGATTTTGAAGTTGGTGATGGGGGCGTGATCGTCACGTCTTTGGAACGTCGTATTCGTTCTGCCTTTTGTAGTTCTAAACACATTTAGAGTTATTAAGAGTCCTTTATTTAAACAAAATTTTATTATTCAGTACGCTGACCAAATTTAACCATACTAGTGTCGCAAGACCTATTCAAAGCCACCTATAAGACTATAACAGCAACCAATCTTTTGTTGTTGTTTTATTTTCATTATCTTTCGTATGCTCATTACCTATCAGTACAGTTGAAGAACCCACTTTTTTTTATATATCAGTGTGGTGCCCAAATGGTCCAAAATCATCCAAAATTTTGTTTGTGGGATTTTTTGGGTCTTTCATAGGCCTGTGATAACAAATGGCACCCGATGTAGGCCGTCTCATCGAATCTTCCTGGTGTTGATGTGAATATATTATTGTCTATAGTATGTGTAAGGAATCGCGATTCTACACCATTTGGTTACAAAATACCTGTGAAAAGAATTGTGCCGGCACGTCCGACGTCCAAAAAGAAATCCTTGGGACTTTGTTTGTTACGCTTCAGACGGCACCCCAGGCTGCAACATCGAGCTTCGTTTCTCGCTCGCGACCGGTTACCCTGGCAACAAGGAGAACGCTTCTGGCTTAGACACGTTGCCGTCACCACGACACATGACTGTGGCACTTGACACACACAGAATAAAGCCGGCCCTCAGACTACGGCACAGCGCTTCCGATCGAAGTGTTATGGAACCATTGCGTACCTTTTGGAACCCTCGTTTTCTGGACCTTTGTTTTGCCTCTTGTTTCTTGATTCCTTCTTGTTCTTGCATCTTGCCTTCCTGCTTACATCCATTCCTGTTTCCGGACTACGTCCTTGCTGTTGTTGGTCTTGCTTTTTGAACTTATGCTCAACCTTCCGGACTGACTCTGCCTTGTGAGTCTGTATTGCTTCGCCTGCACGTTACCAACCTGCTTTGCATACTGGACTGCCTCTGCCTCACGATTCTGCCTTACATAGCCTGCACATTGCCAACCTGCTTTGCACCCTGGACTGCCTCTGCCTCGTGATTCTACCTTACATAGCCTGCACGTTGCCAACCTGCTTTGCACCCTGGGCTGCCTCTGCTTCGTGATTCTGCCTTACATAGCCTGTACGTTGCCAATCTGCTTTTCTCACTTGACTGCCTCTGCTTTGCGATTTGGTTATTCACTGCCTGCACGTGACAGGACCCATCTAGCCTACGAAGTTTGCTCTTCTGCCTTACCCTGCAGAAAGACATATCCGCCTGGACTCTCTAAAGGGAATGTCCTCGAATTCCACTGCATCGAATCTTAGACTAGAGACTCTCCTTGTTTTAGGCGTCCTCGTGCCGTCGGGGTAGTCTTGGACATTGGACTGTTGGAACTTCTAGGCGTCCTCGTGCCGTCGGGATAGGACATTGGACCTTGGACCTGGATCCTTAACTGGGACCTCCGACTAACTACAAAACATTGAATGGTAAGAACCATTTCTACTTTCATGTATTAGTACCTGAACACTCCCTTTTGCATAGATTCCTCATTAGACTCTTGCTTTGTTCTTGTGTTGATTGGCTTAGGAATTTCCGGGCTACTGAGGAAATCTTCACTCCCCTTCTGTAATATCAACGCTGCGTACCATCGTTCATGTTGGTGTAGTTGGTATTCTGTTATTTTCGGTTTTACATAGACTACAACAATACTGATTTTGGCATTCTTTCTATTGCTCCCAGTTGGTGCCTTCGGGTACGTCTCCTCTTCCAACTATTTGATCCTTCTGTCTGTAAACCTTACACAGCAGACGGTTCCAATTGTGGGAAGAATTCTTCAGTGACTCCGGAGTCTTCTGCTATCGTGCTCCTACCGCCCTTGTTACCTGATGGTGAGTTCTAACAGTATGACAACTATAATATCAATTTCATTGTAGAAAGAATTTAGCATTTCTTATTCCACCATTCTACATGTATGGCCAGAAAAAGACGTATAATAGAAGGACATTACTTACCTAGGGAGCCCATCTCCATTTTTCAAGAACTTACATCTTTTAATCTTTAATGGTCTGTGGCTGAGCTCAATTGGTTGTTTGATGATCTTGTTAGGGTGGTTGGAGGGTGCATGATATTTACAAAAACACATTCCACTCCACTGAAACATTTAAGCCTCGTCTCACAGAGTCTGCATCATATATCCATTTTTGTTCACATCGTAAAAGAGTGAGGTCTCTGTTCCCCCCTCTATGTGCTGGTTTTATCACTTGTAGGACACACCACAACATGTCAGTTGGTTTATGATGTTTCTTGACAGAATGATCTACCAAAGGTTTATTGTCTATTTTGTTCTTAATACATGATTTATGCTCACATATGCGTTGTCGAACCTGTCTTTTGGTCTTCCCGATGTATATTAAATTACATGGGCTTTATGATTACATATACCGCCCATAGACAGTTTGTGAATTCAGACAGGTGTACCACTCGGCTTCCTAAAGTGATGCCTCTCATATCTTTTGTTTGTGGACATACTGAATATTTACCACATTTATGGTGGCTAATCACTGGGGGCAGACCCGATAGTGTGGCTTGACCTCTGTTTGCAATTTTCTGGACAGTGTAGGTGTATACCAGATTGTCCTTTATATTCTTTTGCCTTTTAAAAGGCAAAACACGGTTTCGAGGGATTGAATTATATGTATCCATTTGTGAGCAATTCTGCGAATCTGCAAAAATTGACCCAAAGGGAAGGCCTTCCATGAGGCTTTTTGGGTGGAAGCTAGCATAGTCCAATAACATGTTTTTATCGGTGGGTTTTCTATACAACACTGTTTCTAATGTTCCTTGATCTGTTTTGAGGTTCTCTAGATCCAGAAAAGGCACTTTGACCTCACTGTACTCAGAAATTAGAGTGAACTACAGGTCAGTAATTGTGGTGGTACACTGAACAAATATTGCAGACATTGCTCTTAAAATATGAAAACTCAGCAAAAGCAAATTTTTATTAACAAACCGATACTCTTAATCTTTGTTGTAGATCGAAAGCTAAGAAGCATCGTATTTGGAAAGAAGAGTATTCTTGTATAATCAGTTTCCTTGTCCTGAAGAGGGCCCATACCTATTAGACCAGGCTTGTCTAACCTTTTTGAATGAGGAGCCGAAGCATTCATTTTTTGTCATCCGGTGGGCTGGTTAGCCAAAAGTCAACAACCTCACCCAAAGCTGTATAATAAAAAGCAATGGTGTGTGTGACCTTTGACACAATAGCATCACAGGCAGTGATAGCCATAAAGTCCCAAAGATAGCTTTTGGTGTCCGGGGCAGTGATCAAAGGTTAGTTTTTTGTGATTTCTTCCAGTGTGTATGTACTGATATTTTTCTGAAAAAGTGGGGGTGACCGAGCGTAGCGAGGGAGCTATTAGGATTAGGGGCGGTTTGGGGGGACCTCCTACCCCCCACCCCCACAAGATATTTTGCCAAATATGGGGCTAAAAATGGTGCATTTTTCAGCAGGAAAAGTGACCAAAAAGCCATAAGTTTACAATCAGTTATAAAGGGGAACATGTACATTCCATGTCAACAACAGCAGACAAGAACATTTTAGAACACAACACATTTTAATGATCACTGTGTCCACAGTGTAAGATAGCACTGTCACTGATGTAACAAATTGGCATGCTGGCTGTTCCCAATTTAGGCCAGCATTGTCCTGTACAAAGCATGATTGATGCTGCCTGAGCATGTGCAGTGTGCCCAATACATATGCCATCTTATCTCTGTAATACACATTCATTACGTCTGTGGTAATGATTGATGCTACCTGTGCAGTGTGCCCAATACATATGTCAGCTTATCTCTGTGTAATACACATTCATTACTTCTGTTTTAATGGTGACGCCACTGGTGCCACGACCCGGTTAATGTATTTATTTCTGCAATGTTGGTTGGGTGCCTGTATCCGACCAACATTGCAGAAATCAATTAATCGGTTGGGCCTCCCCACAGGGACATGGGCTGAACAGAATTGCTGAAGCCTGCTCTTCGTGGCACACTGGGCCTGTAGTGCTGGTGAAAGGGCGAAAAGGTCTGAAGGTAAAACCTGGCAGAAGCAACTGTGGATCCTCCACATTTCCCAACTCTAGAAGATGCGGCCAGCACTCGCTAATGCAGGAGTCCACACGGCTGGCCAACGGCCACATGCCCCGTAAGAGGTATGGCCAGCCTCTGCTTACCCGACAACATTTAGAGCCAGGGTCCCCATGCCCAGCCTCCACGTGGCCAGGAAAGGGCATGGGTAAGTTTGCAGCAAACCGTGTTTGCAATGTTTCCTCTTGGATCTTTACCTGCGGTCAGACTTCCAGTCGGCCAAACCACAACAGGCTATCTCCTTCCTCTACCCATGTAACGCGGAGTGGCAAACCGGGCATAGTGTGTGGTTCACGATGGCTCCTCACAGCAGACACGTGGGAGTCAGGCATAAGACACGGGCCCGACAAACATTGCCAAAATAAATAAATAAAACGGGCCGTGGATGGAGCCTGTAACTGCCTCTGGTGCCCCCTTGCGGGAGTCACCAGAGGCAGTAACAGCCCCCCTCCCCACGTCCAGCTCCTCTGCCACGACCCGGTTAATTTATTTAATTCTGCAATGTTGGTCGGGTACCTGTATCCGACCAACATTGCAGGAATAAATTAATCGGGTGCACAGACCCGACAAACAGTGCCCAAATAAATAAATAAACCAAGCAATGGCTGAGGCCTGTAACTGCTTCTGGTGCCCCCTTCAAGGCATACCTGCCTACATTTGAAAATCAAAAACCCTGAGATGTATGCCCCGCACACAGTCACACAAGACTCTGCCCATTTGCACATGGCTCCACCCACATATCAAAAAGGTAAACTCTGTTGCAATGTGATGTGACATCAGAAATTTGCAGTTCAAATTGAAATATGCATATTTCACTAAATTGGCTTTTCACAACCACCCAAATTGCATAGGACAAAAGGCATTCACCTTCCATAAAATCAACACGTTAAAATGTGCACATGTAAACTCCAAGAACCAATACAAAGGTTTCCCCTGAATTTTGCAGTACTGAAATTGGACATTTCACGTGGGAGTCAGGCATAAAACACGGGCAAAAATAAATAAATTAAACGGGTCGTGGCTGGGGCCTGTAACTGCAGTAACAGTCCTCCCCATGTCCTGCTCCTCTGCCACGTCTCGGTTTATTTATTTGGGCAATGTCTGACGGGTCCATGGACTCGATTCATTTAATTATTTCTGCAATGTTGGTCGGGTACCATACCCGACAAACATTGCAGAAATAAATAAATTAATCATTCCACAGACCCGACAAACATTGCACAAATAAATAAATAAAGCGGGCCTTAGCTAAGGCTTGTAACTGCCAGTAACAGTCCTCCCCACGGCCTGCTCCTCTGCATGGCCTGGTTTATTTGTTTATTTGGGCAATGTCTGTCGGGTCCGTGGACCCGATTAATTTATTTATTTATGGTATGTTGTTCGGGTACCACACCTGACCAACATTGCAGAAATAAATAAATTAATCGGATCCACGGACCCGACAAACATTGCACAAATAAATAAAGCGAGCCGTGGCTAAGGCCTATAACTGCCTCTGCTGCCCCCTTGCAGGGGTCACCAGAGGCAGTAACAGTCTTCCCCACGGCCTGCTCCTCTGCATGGCCTGGTTTATTTATTTATTTGGGCAATGTCTGTCGGGACCGTGGACCCGATTAATTTATTTCTGCAATGTTGGTCGAGTACCACACCCGACAAACATTGAAGAAATAAATAAATTAATCGGGTCCACGGACGCGACAAACATTGCACACATAAATAAATAAACCAGGCCGTGGCTGAGGCCTTTAACTGCCTCTGGTGCCCCCTTGTGGGAGTTACCAGAGGCAGTAACAGTCCTCCCCACGTCTTGCTCCTCTGCTACGACCCGGTTAATTTATTTATTTATGCAATGTTGGTCGGGTACAGAACTCGACCAACATTGCAGAAATAAATTCATTAATCAGGTCCACAGACTCTCTTGAGCCCCGCGGGCCACATCAAATGGCTTGGAGGGCCGCATTGTGGCCCGCTGCCCGTATGTTGGACAACCTTGTATTAGACCAACAGAATTCGAGAGCGCATTGTATGAGTCTAGACGGCCGAAACATATGTCGACAAAGTAAAGGATATCCATTGAATTTTCCTTTTTCTCCATCTACAATTATACCCTATGGGTTGTTTCATATGAGTCACAATATGGATCTTCACCCTAAAAAAAAAAAATTACATAGTAATACAGAGAGGCTGTATAGAACAAACAGAGGAAGAAACAGTGTCTCGTTGTCAACGGATGTATTAATTTACGAGGGAGATATCAAAGATACAGATGTTTGATCTTTATTTCCACAACTTTAGAAAGTATTTGTCCCAAAAAGAATTGCTTTATTTTTATTATTGTTTATTTCATTGATGTTTATTGATTGATGTCACATCAAGTTGTTGGTTTTGAAAATTCACAGAATGAATGTAGTAAATGAGTAGTCCGATATGTGTTTTTAGAATTGAATATTATTTTGTAATATCCTTTTAAAGGGTTTTTTTGAAATATATTAAATTGAATATAAACTGGAGGTTCATATACAAGAGCTTTGTACTAAATGATCTATTATATGAATAGATTGCCAATTTAACTGACTTGTAGGCACTTAGGGGCATAAAGAAAGCGGTAGTCGACCTGTTAGTTCTCTGCTTTTTCTACTTCATTATTCTCCCATTTTGCATAGACCAACCCCCCCCCCCCCCCCCCCCCCCCCGAGAACAAAAAATAGGGAGTACCCAATTTTCAGGATTGGAGAACTCCACGGAAGAAAAAGGCCATAAACTTCTTAGTGAGGAGACGTAATGGCGAGCTGGCAAGATTGACTAAGGACAATGACAAAATTTGGACAATTCACCATGGTTTTATCAAAGGTGAACTGATGTTTCACAGAGACGGAGTGCACCTATCTAAGAGGCATGGATGTTTTCATTGAGGACATAATGACGTTTGCCCAGCCTTATGTTGGGGGTGGGGGGAATCCCAATAATTGATGCACTTACTGGGTTGTGTGGCACGATAATAAAATGGTGACTAAATCTGTTGACAGCGAGACTGACTGGTTAGCAACTGATTTGTACTTTGCTTTGATGGAATGCCAATGTATACAATATGTCAGTGCTGTCTATTTCTTTCCAAGGCGTCACCACATTTTGTAGCTTATTTCCACTTGCTAGCGCTTGTATTTGTTCAGTGCTTGTGACCTTCCCCCTCCACACTCTACCCTCTGTGAATGAGCAGGGGGTTTGTGGAAAGTGTACCAGCAATGATCTTAAATGGGCCTTCCATGTACTGTCCTCATCTTTACTTTCTGCGTCCAGTGCGCCTCTGCCTTTTCACCTCACCCAATTAGAAACAATTGAAATGCTGTTTCTCACCTGCATTTGCCACCCACCTGCATCCCATGGGGGACTGGAAGGTTCACCACGCGGTGGATCTCTTTGAATTGTCAGTGTGGGTTCCATCCTCTTCCCCATACTTGTGCTTGTAATATATAGGTAAAGATGGCATCTTCCTTAGATTTTTTGTTCTCTTTTTTGTAGGTGGAGGTGTGTTGTTACAGTGTAGCCTCTTGTAAGTAAGCAGCGACCTATACTTTTGTATTTCACTTGAGGGTTAGCAAATTAGTACTTTTTATTTGGCGTCTTGAGAGTAGTTTAATTTTTATAGGGCTGCTACATTTTGTGAGCAGATTCGGGACAATTCGGCGTAATTGTGTGGTCTTGGTCTATTTCATTCAAGACCAATTACTATACTAGTTTACTTACTTTGAAAAGCAAAGTTACTTGGTGTTTCCATTTTTCTCTGTTCTTTGGGCAGTAAACGTTTGGATTGGCACAGTTGTCATGGCTTCACGTCAGATGTCTGGTGAGGAGGCTCTTAACTTACTGATGCAGTCTGAGTCGGACCAAGAAACAGAAACAGATGTAGAATCTGAAAGAGAATCTGCTTCTGAGGATGAGCATGCAGTAGATTCGGGAAGTGAGTTTTTGGATCAGGCTATTTCCACCTCATCATCTGATGAGGAAGATAACGAAGGGGTACATGCACCTCGTCTGACACTTCCCACACAAAGTTTATCAGCAAGTTGAGGGAACACGCAGGACGTGTGAGGAACGTGCCAGTTCATGACGTGGCTGATGAGCCAGACTGGGTGTCTCCAGCAATGGTTCAGCCTGTTGTGCCACCTTTCACTGGAGTATCGGGGTGCACACACAATACAGATGGTTTTGAGCCTATTGACTTTCAACCTTTTTGTGGATGATGGGTTAATTTCATATGTGGTTGAGCAGACCAATCTGTATGCTGAACAGTTCTTGAGGGCACGGGTGCCAATCTGAAACCCCATTGCAGAGCACACTTGTGGGTTCAAACTACGGGAGTTGAGATGAGAAAATGTTGGGTCCCACTCTGCTCATGGGTATAGTGTGGAAGCCGTCTATCTCACTGTATTGATATACTGAAGCTTTATTTACAAGCCCTTTTTTCCAGCAATAATGAGTAGAGATCATTTTTTTTTAGAGATCGTTTTTCTAGCACTGCATTTCAATGACAACTTCGCAGCATTACCAGAAACCGACCCACATTGTGATAGGTTATTCAAAATTCAGCCATTACTGAAGCACTTTGCTCAGCGATTTTCAGAGGTGTATGTTCCTAGCCACAAGATATCAATTGATGAATCATTGGTATTGTTCAAAGGTCGGCTACTGTTTAAGCAGTATATTCCGAGCAATAGACCACGATATGGGATCACGGTTTACATTTTGGGTGAAAGTACCACTGGGCATGCCTACAACATGAGAGTCTACACTGGAAAATACTCCAGCGTAAACCCTCGGGGCTTTCCAGCCCATTTAGGGATAAGTGACAAGATTGTGTGGGATCTTGCCACACCATTGTTCTACAAGGGTCACCATTTGTATGTGGAAAATGTCTACACAAGAATACCACTGTTCAAGGAATTGTACAATGTCGGCACACTGGCATGCAGTACAATAAGCAGTAACAACAAAGGCTTCCCCAGACAATGCGTTTGTAAGAAGCTGGACAAGCGAGCATATATGGCATTGTGGCATGACTAACTGTTGGCAGTAAAATTCAGCGACAGAAGGGGTGTGCACATGCTGAGTACTATCATGATGAAAGTACTTCACTATTCACTGTGCAGGGGCAGGCTCAGCAAGTGCAGAGGCTCAAGTGTATTCTTGACTACAACAGGTACATAGGGTGCAGATAAAACAGACCAATTACTTGAGCCATACCATGCAGCACGCAAGTCTTGCATGTGGTACAAGAAGTTGGTAATACACATTATGCATGTAGCTACATAATGCTTATGTTGTATATGGTGCAGCTGCTCCAGACAACAAGCTGACATTTTTTAACTTTGATAAAGCAGTTATAAATTCGCTGACCGTTATGCATGTACCCAACTCCCTACTTTGTAGATTTAGAGGAAGTAGCCAGATTGAAAGGACGACACTTTGCCGATTATGTTCCTGTTACACCCATGAAGACACAACCATACAGAAAACGTAAGTTGTGAACAAAACAAGGAAGGAGGGATGCTCGTGTGTACTGTCCACAATGCCTTTCCATGCCAGCCCTCTACCTACAGCGTTGTTTTCTTTTGTATCATACAAATGAAAAGTATTGGGAGATCAAGTGATTTCCTGAAATGCCCATCATTCCTACAAAGGGACCCAGAGGCTCTCAATTCGTGCATGCCTTAGAAAGGAACACCACTCCAGCTCCCTCGACTGAGGGCATGCCTTCGACGTGAAGGAAACACCATTCTGGCTTACTTTACTTTGGCATTCCTTGGCAAGCAATGCTAGTCCAGCTCCCTCCACTCGAGGTGTGCCTTGGCAAGCAATGTTAGTGCAGCACCCTCCACTTGAGTCGTTCCTTGGAATGGTACGCGATTCCGGGTCCTTCCACTTGAGGCGTGCCTTAGAAAAAAAGGGCCATCCAGCTCCCTCCGCTCGAGGCGTGCCTTTGACAAGAAGGAAACACCATTCCAGCTCACTTCACTTTGGCGTGCCTTGTCAAGCAATGCTTGTGCAGCTCCCTCCACTTGATGCGCGACTTGGTAAAAGGAACACCATTCCGTATCCTTCCACTTAAGGTGTACCTTAGAAAGAAACGTCATGTCAGCTCCCTCCGCTCAAGGTGTGCCTTGGACAGGAAGGAAACATCATTCTGGTTCCCTCCACTTGAGGCGTGCCTTAGAAAGAAATGTCACTCAAGTTCCCTCCACTTGAGGCATGACTTGGACAAGAAGGGAACACCATTCAGGTTCCCTCCACTCAAAGTGTGTCTTTCAAAATATGGAATGCCAGTTTGGCTCCCTCCCTTGAGGGATAAGTGAAATGAAAATGGGAACTGGACACCATCTATATGGCAGCAGTGTCTTGTGTAACTCGTACCACCCTGCCATTTTCATGTTTTGTAGGACTGGAATGTCTTGTTTTAGAATAACTGAGATGTGATTGGTGCGTGAGTAAGGTTAAGCTGAGCGGTCCATGCAAATATGATTGCCGTGAATGCACTTTTCCATTACTGGAGAAATGGTTAGCTTGTTAGTCGATGTGTATTTAGTGTGCATATGTTTGCAGATATGGTTGGTGCCACATGACAGTTGAATGCAGGCACAGTTGATATGCAAGTACATGTAGTTGGTGTGAAAGACATTGCCTGGAGACAAGGTTGCCATGTGAGTGAATGTCCACTTGCTATGAGTGTGCAGATATGGTTGCAGTGGAACTGGTGATTTGGTAGTGGTACAACTTGAAATGGATGGATAGTGACTGCAGGCACGAAAGGTGTATGAAAGGCCAGTAAAGCGGTTGGTGCCTTGACACACTTTACTCGCACAAGATCCTTTTTTCTTGTGCTAAAATCAACCATGTATGTCTTGTTGCACTATGCACTGTATGTATGAGGGGAGTGAGCAAAGGTGCCTGTGAAAGGGATTGAAGAGGAAAAACAGGATGGCAGTGGCTAATGCACAGTGATTCTTGTATTCCCAGAGCACTTGGCATACTGATGATTTACCGGTTTCCGCCCAGGTGAGCACACCCACGCATGTGTTGCTGCCAGCGTGTTTCGGTGATTTTCTGGTGGCAAATGTCTGAAAATTGTGTTGATTTCACTGTGTTTTGGACTTTGCCAGGCCTTGTGGGTAATAGAATCGATGGCGATTAGAATCTATGGCGATTCGCGCAAGTCAGACCTCTTTGGATTCCCATGGGTTCTTCTTTTCAGAAATGCATGGGGTTCCCAGCTTTCCTTGCTGGCTGTGACACCCCAGGCCCAAATCTGTGGGTTATTCACAAGATCAAATCCAGTAAAAATGTGTCTTCTCAGGGCGTTTGGTGTACCAGTGGTATAGCCTTTTTTCTTTGCCCCCAGGTTGGTGCACCCACACATGTGAGGTACTATTTTTATCAGGACACTGGTGGGAATCTGTGAAGGTAGAACATTTCTTGTTTTCTCTAGTTTTGATAACGTTTTCTTATATTTCCTAATGCAATTTGTTGCACAACCCTTTCATTTCCAAAATGTGACGTACATTTAGGCACTGTACACTTCTGTAACCTGTGCAAGTCACCTATCCTTCAAAAGGACTGGATGTGCTCTTTCAATAACTGTATGCTTGCCATTCTTCACTATATTTGTTTTCCTTATTTTCAAATGCTAAGTACGTCTGTTTAGGCCGTCAGCATAAAAATCCTGCGTACCATGGCTTCGTGTTTGGCTTGTGGTATTGCTTGTTTTGTGAAAGTGTATAAGAGTACTATACCCACCACCCATCAAACTGAATACAGATAGCATGATAGGCTTATCAATGGTCCCAGTATTGCAAAAAACAGAATTATAGTTATTTTTGAAGGAAAAGAGTACATATGAGTCAACATATATTTTTAGGGTCAGAATGATTCAGGAAGTAAGGGGTGTCTCCAGTATTACTCACATATCATGAATATATAAAAATGTAATCTGAAAACTGGATAGAAAAGGAGTTATGCTCAAAGGTAAATTGGTTTACCGGTTGGTAGCCGAACATCTAGGCTGAAAAGGCTGAGATATATTCTAAGATGGATGCCAAGTACAAAATGGTTTCTTGAAAACAGGTGTGCAAAACCCTGAATAATTCTGTCGAATATTCTTTAGCAGCACTTCAATGTGAGATAAGCACGTCTGTTATGGTTCATTTAGAATTTCTTGGCAGGGAAAGCAGACAATGATTGATAGTAAATCAGATAAAGACATGGGGAAGCTACAGACAGAACAGCTGCTTATTTGGCAACAAATAAGATTATGAAGCATTTCAAACTCTCTCTGTGAAAGAGTGACATTTGCCCAGCGAGCTTAATCAAAGACTGTGTGGTATCACTAGCTCCTTTTGTCTCAGCCTTCATTAATGCTTCTTTTGCCCCAGGCATCGTCCCAACCTCTCTTAAGGAAGCCTGGTTCGGCCCCTGCTATAAAAAAAAACACACTGACCCATACTCTACAAACAATTACAGACCTGTTACCACTGTGCCATTCTGGTTGAAAATTCTGGACAAGGCTGCATATCTGCAGATCAAAGCCTACTTGGAACTACACAACATCTTGGGGAAGAGGCAATCAGGCTTTCGTCCTCAGCATGGCACAGTCAGCTTTGCTTGACCTGCAAAATCAGCTACTAGAAAACATGGACAAGGGCAAGTCTGAGCTTCTTCTCCTCGATCTGTTGGCCGCCTTCGACTTGGTTGAACCCAAGATCTTATGCAAAAACCTTACAGGCGCCGCTCACTTTTCCCACAAAGCCATAACCTGAATAACATCTTTCCTGGAGGGCCGAGCCAAGAGGGTCTTTTCAGACCAGGCATCAGCCACTCCATCCCCCTTCAGCTGTGGAGTTCCACAAGGCTCATGCACATCCCTTACCCTCTATAATCCCTTCACCTTACCCTTATTTAATGACTTAGAAGAATTTGGCCTAGCATTCACCAACTATGCCGATGATACACACATTCTTCTCCCGTTATCTGGTGACTAGGAGCAGGACCTCAAAACTCTACAAGAGGCCTATGAACTCATCCAGGCATGGAAGGCCGCTAATGGTCTTTGTCTTAATGGGGGGAAAAACAAATTTCTTTTGGTAGGAACCAAAGAGACCCTGAACAAACTAGACAGCAAATACAGCAATTTCAGCATTGAGAATAATGTAATCACAGTCTCTACTGCAGTAAAAACCTTGGGCGTACACCTGAATTCCACCCTGTCAATGGAAAGGCAAGTCAGTTCCATTTCATCATCAGCAGCGCTCACAACTAAAATTATTAATGCAGTAAAACCTCAACTATAGGCCAAAAACAGTCTCAACATTGGTAGAACCACCATAGGTGCAAAGTTGGATTATTGCAACGTCCTTCTCTTATGTACTTCATCCAAAAACCTGAACAAACTGCAAATCACGCAAAATAATGCTCTCAGAGAGGCTCTTAGTATCCCTAGGAGAGAGCATATCTCTCAGGCCAGATGAGACGCCCACTGGCTCCCGATCAAAGAGTGCATACTGTTCAAGGTCCTCCCCATCATACACAGATGCCTATCTCAGTCTGCGCCCTCCTACCTAGCAGAACAAATACATCAGGCACAATCTGACCGATACTCACACCAACTTACAATCCCTGCCTTCAACAGAGCCAAAGCCGGTGGGGCCAGCTCTGAAGTGCTAGCACCAAAATCTTGGAACTCATTACCATTCAAACTCAGAAAGGAAACCTCTCTCATGGCTTTCAGAAAGGCATTGAAAACTAAGTTAATCGATTACACTGTACTTGTAGATGTTCCCCTGTAACCATGGAGCACGCATACTGTATTATTGTTGTTGAACACCTGTAACGCTCTCTGAGGAGTCCCCTTTATGTAATCTGTATCTAGGTGAATATTCTGTAACAGCGCCACGATGCCTAAGAGCCATTTTATAAATTGAAATAAATAAATAAATTAAAAAAGGTGAACTCGATTTGGCAGGGTCTCGAGAAGTAGATAAGTGGTTCTTGGCAGGAGTTTAAAGATGTGCAATTATGTTTAGCTGAAACTGGAATGAGCTTATCATTCTACGTGTCAGTCAACCTATGCTTGCCAAGATGAGATAATGTGGGCTTTGTGAGTGGCAGATAAACCCACCAATCAAACACAAGCAGGGGTTTATTTTTGGCTGAAGGGACCAATCAGATATGTATTGTGAAATTGTGTCAAGTATTGCATGATTCTCAACAAGCCTATAAAAGGCAAGCTGATTGTAGGAGCTCTGTGTGCTTCCAGTATATCTTTCAGAACTTATTTTAAAGATGACTGTGAACTTGCATCCGGGTGTCTGTCTTCCTTTGTTCTTGCTCCCGTGCCAGAGTCCACAGATGTCCAGGCTGATGAGGGGATGCAGGGGGTTCCCCTTTACACATGGCAACCAAGAAGGGACCCTGAAAGTCTTCCAGAGACAAGAACCCAGACCTATGCTGACAGAGATAGGAGATGCCCAGGAGAAGTGACAGGGTAAGTGAATCTGCAGTGTGCCCTCATTTGTCGGGCGAAGTCTCCCTATGGCTGTCAACATAGCGTGGCACAACTTTGACTTCTCTGGATTATGGTATGTTTTGTGGGGGACAGAGACAAAGGGCCTCATTCCGATTATGGAGGTATTCATGGCGCTATTTGCGCCATGACTACCTCCCATATCGTTACCGACTCTGACTTGGTTCAATGGGGACTTACCGGTGTAGTCCGACCTTTGCGGGACCGGTAAGTCCCCATTGAAATATCCATTCCCCATTCCCATTTGATCCCCCATAGGGCTCAATGGGAATGGGGAAGTTGCTAATAACGTTACCGCCATTTGCGTTACCGTTATTAGCTCTGAAGTCCCTTAATGGGTCCCGTCCATGATGCCTGGTCAGACCAGGCATTAAAGGAGGGACCCGCTAAGGGACCTCGGAATAGGGTGCAAAGGGTTTACCGGCACAGGTGTCCTTACCGGTGCCGGTAATCCCTTTGTGCCCAACTCGGAATGAGGCCCAAAGTAAGAAAAAAAAACATGTATTATGTATATAATTAAGGGGTTTGTGGTAAATTAGAAAAGTAAACAAGGGTTGTTTAGAAAAAGACGAAGAGCGTCTGAAAGCCTGGTTTCCTACCTCAAGGCAGGTCTAGAAGGAGTAATTTCAAAACCGTGAGGGGGTAAATAGGCGCACAAACAGGTTTATGATAGGGAATGCCTCAAACCCCTATCAGGGTATTTTTAGGGGCATAGATAGAGCGAAGAGCGCTGCGGATTAATGTCTGCTTGTCTGTCAATAAGTCTGTTTTGAAATTAAGTTGTCCAAGAGCGACCGTGAATTGTGCAAAGTGAGATGAAGTCAAGAAATGACATTATCTATTTAGGGAAGGTGATTTGCACCAATCCAGAAATAGGTAAAAAGTAGTGAAAAAGGTAGAGGTTTTGAGCAAGCCATTGATGGGTGGGTTTACACTTGTTGTTTTTGAGATATTTGTAAGGCTGTTGGTAAAATGATAGAAGAAATGAAGCCAAAATCGAGACTAACTTTGCACCCTTGAGGCGAGCGGGTCACGGTAGCTAGAGGGTCCATTTTTACATACCTACATAAATGAAAGTCTTAGTGAGCCAAAATGTCTTGCACAGTACAAATTTGTAAAGGGCATCATGCAAATGAAGGAAAGATAAGGCATGACACGTGAGAAGTATTAATCTTGCTTCAGACAGAGAACTACACAGTTTGAAAGCAGGGATAGGTAGGGGGTTTAAATTAAATTGACACTAAATCCAACACCACATTCCTTAGTGAAAGTAAAGCTAATAAGATATATGGCATGTTGAAAAATGTATTGGGTCAAAGATATGGCAAATTGTGTATGCGGTGTGCAGGTAATAAGAGCTAGCACTGACAGTGTGCAATGGAAATTTGTGTTCAAAGCCGTGCTGTTAAGAGTAGCTAAAACTCTTGTTCAAGGCTAAGAGATAACAGTTGGCAGACCCAAGAGAATGATTAATGGTTGCAGGAAAAAACTGCTGTTTTACAGCTAGAAACAAGGATAGTCCTTTGGGTTAATTTAGTTGAAACAGCTTGCGCAAAAGAAGCAGCAATAAGCTGTTGACAACATTTTTAGACAGCGTTAAAGCAAAGCTGTGGGGAATAAGGAAAACATTTGTATGTGTATTCACATTGAAAACAGGAAGAAAATGAAATAGAAAAAATAATTAAGATTTATGGAAATGTGATCAAAATTAATAGGTTTGATACTAATATATGTATATGTATGCAAGGAAAACATTTAGGAATTCATTTGTGCAGTTTTGAGAAATGTGTTTCTTTTGGTGCCAGGCTGGAAGTGGGCCTGGGCTCTCTCTTATGGAAATGTGAAGTTGAACCAGAACTCATTAAATTAATTTGTTTATCTTTGAGATTTTTAGTATATATCGCTCAATTATGGATCGATATGATTCACACCTGCTGAGTAATTGACAAATTAGTTTGTTTTGAAAAAACAGCATTTTTGTTGATTTTTGACAGGAAAATTATATGTGGATGAACTTTATTTTTGAATATACTGTTTTTTGAATGGGAGACTGTGCCCAGTTATTGTATATGTGTGAGCTGGAGAGACTCCATTGAGTCACTGTTTAGGGTCACACAAATCACTTGCCATTTTTAGGGGGTTAGTTGGTCATTTAGTGGGGTGGTGTTGGATGCCGTCTTTGTTGGGCACACACTAAGAGCACCCCTGATTTGTTGATTTTATGTTGGGCAACTAGCCGTCTTTTGTTGAGGATGGATGAGACATTTGTTAAAGACATGGGTCCCGGAGCATGTATGGGCCAATTGTGCAGAATATAAAAAGAGAGGAAAGGTGTTTTCACTAGAGTTTTCAATGTGCTATAAAAACAAAGATTGTAAATGAAAACACAGAAGAGTGCTATGGGTGACCACAATAGCAAGAACATTGGTAGTTGGGGACAGAGAGAAGGCATGGGTTATGCACTACAATATAATGGAGAATCATAAGGGTGTTAGACATGTAGCTTTAGGCATGTCCACCAAAGCCACAGCAGATTGGATGGGCGCCAATAAGGGGGGGGGGGCAGTGTTTCTCTCACCATATCGTATAACTATGCAATATAGGGGCATTTGAAGAAGAAAAGGAAACATTTGTCTAAAATCACACAAATTGAGAAGCATGGCGCCGAGAGTAAAAATGCAATTATGAGTGCAAATTACATTGCAAAGTAGGCTGATGTAATAGTGAATTACACTGAACTAAGCACAGTGGATATTTATAGGGAATAGAAAGAATAGATAGGATGAAAACACCTTTTTGGCAAAAAATATTGGAAGTGCATGTATTGATGCAGAATGTGTGTTTTAAACTAGGGAAGTACTAAGTAATGAGGGGAAGTGATCACAAATGCACCAGGACTAAGGTTAAACACAAAATGGATGAGGGGCAAGATACATTTAATAGTTGTATTGAGGAGCGGCCTCAGTTAATAAATAGGAAATAATGTATACTAGTTTAGGGATAAAGCTATGAAGAACACACAAACTATACTAGTATTTTTAAAAGGGTCTGAGCATATAAAGGAGTATTTTTTATAGAAGCACACACCTTGATTAGTATGATTTTCGAGAAAAGGAGTGTATTTATGAAAAGAGTACAAGAAGGCTGAGGCACTGAAAAAAAGAAGAATGAGGAAGGCTTGGCACAATTATTGAAGAACGACATGGATTATTATATGTGACTACTTGAGTTATTAGGGAAAGAAATTAGAGATGATTAAGGTTAGAATCTCTGTCATGATATGCTTACAAGAAGAAGAGGGGGAGTGACACGCACGCATGCATGCATACACGCACATGCATTCATACATGCATATGCATGCACACACGCACATGAAAATGCACATGCATGCACACACGCACATAAAAAGGCATGCATACACACATGATCTTGTGAAAGTGCAGGTAATCAATGGATTGCAGGATCAATGCACACAAAAAACACACAGGTAGTCTGAAGAAAGAATACAATATTGCAATAAGGACACACGCATATATACAGGATGCTTTCGCTTTATAGTAGGGACACCAGTTAGGGATATTATGTTTTGCTAAAAATATGATGTGAAGGAAGTTAGATTTGCCATTTAAGGAGGATGAAGATCTGCTTGGTTATATTCAGGAGCACTGAACTCTGATGTGAAAACAGTGGCAGTATTTTACCACATTTTGGGCCTGATTCACAGAGCATTTTCCTATGGGATTGCGCTATTATAAAACGCTTCCATGAATCAGGCCCTTTACGTCAAGGATTGCCTAGGCACTTCCATTCCCACTTGTGAAGCAAGTGGGAATGGAAGTGAAACCGTAACCTGAGATACTGTGACTATAGTGCAATCACTGTAGGCTGTTACAGGAGAAGGATAAAAAGGAAGATGCTAGAAAACTTGAGGATGCCAAGTTAGTTCATAAAAAATTGTCAAAACATGCCATAAAAGGGGCGGTGGTGACAAAGTGGAGAAGGACTGGGAATACCGCAAGCAGTGGGTACATCATAGGCAAAAAATCAGCACCAAATGGATCAAGCAGGGAATGGGTTTGTGCCGTAAGGCAGAGGAATAGGAAATAGAGGAAGCGGTGGCTTTCGGAATAATCAAAGCGAGTTTCAGAATATGCAGAACAAGAGTGAATATGCGAGGAGGATTTAACCACAGGGGCTTAGTTAGAAGAGTTCCTCCTGTATATTGGACATATGAATGACAGGGCACATTGTGTGCACATACCTGAGCCAAGGACATGTACAAGATGGACAATTCTTATGAGGGGGGGCAGCTTATCCTCCAGTATATAGCTCACAAACTAGGGAAGAGTTTGCACAGGATCAGACATTGAATCAGACACGAGCGCTGTGATGCTGGAAATGCATTGGAGGGATAGGGCCTCCATGTCCTTGTACTGTACTCCTTTTAACATGCATGTTCTGTGTTATTTTCTGCACAGGAGTCCATGGGGGACTCCTGACAGTGCAGCTTTTCCTTTTTTCGGTTTGGTGAACAGACCGTAGGGATACCCTTATGGCACCCATGGGTGGGGGTACAACCATTTACACCTAGTGTATGTTTTTGGGTACCTGTGTGTGTCCCACAGAGCAGGGTATGGGCTGGTGGCAGCTCCAAGCTGAATTTGACAGGTGCTCTGAGTATCCTCCATTTTGGGATACCCAGGCCCTGCCATTGGAATCAGTTGATTTCTGTTGCCGGTTTACCTTGTTTTCTCAAAGTCCTGGGAAGCCCTGACTCTGTCCTTTCCCCTAACTGGCTGTTGGGTGGAGGTTCCATATATGGTATTGTGGGGGAAGTCCAGGCCAAATGGGCTGGAGCCTTCCCAATGACTGTATGCTGTGGGTACGCCCATGGAGTGGGACCTGGGTGAATGGAGTGCGTGACCAATATACACTTCTTGTTATAGGTGTCTGGTTTCTAGTATGTGACACAATGAATGAGACAGCCCTGCCCGAAACTGGTATGAATGCAGTGTGGCGTGCTGAAAGGCTGGGCGCTTGTCCCAATCCACATTCCTTGTTGTGAGTGTCTGGATGGAGAAGAATGGCCTGAATGCATTGTGATCCTGATTGGTTGCCTGCCTGCCTGAATGCCCCTCTGAATGATTGGTTGCCCGAGTGGGACCCTGCAGAGTGAATGAGAGACCGAACAGTATATCTGAGGACCTATCACTGATGGAAATCGTTCAGAAGCTGAAGTCGAAACTTGATGCTTACCTTGAAGCCCAGCTAGAAGGAGAAGGCTTTGCTACTGCTTTCCTTCGCCGCAATCCGAAAGCTGTCGTGTCTCCAAGGACTGATCCAATAGAGGACCTGGCTAGGAGACCTCTTCCAGAGCTACGAGGGAACATCGTGCACCAGCTAACCTTCACCAAGGCTCCCTGGTCAATCATCGAAAGGCTGCCGACCCGAGACGGGGATCGCCGAGGAATCGGAAGCGAAGCGCCCGGACATTGAAGTCCATCGCCGTCGACGACCAGCATCGTCGACTGGAGCTGCAACGCTCCATTGCCTAAGACATTTGAGTCAAGGACTCCCTTGCTCATCACCGTCGACCGATTTGTCCCGCCGGATAAAGTCCAGGTCGTCGCCGAACCGAGGAGAATCTGCCGGTGGGTTTCCCGCCACCGAAAGTCCTCAAAGACACCGGTGAAGATCCTAAAGCCAGCCGTGGTTGAGTGCCAAACGCAGACGACCCGACGCCCTTGCTGGGCCCACATTCTTCATTGACTCTTTGTGGCAACGAACTATCATCGCAGAGGTGCAAGGCACTCCTCATCTTCGCAGGACGTCCACAATCGATTGTTGATGAGCACCGCAAGGACCAAAGCTGCTGCCTCAACTACATTGTTCACCCCTTTCTTCGAGGAGTCTCGACGATCCGTGGCTCCTGCCTTAAAGGGAGTTCACTCAAGAAGGATTCATCGACGACCAGTCGTTGAACACTGCTAAACCAGGTACATTGGGGTAGTAGAACATTTGTAGAAGGAAATAAGACTCTGCTACAATATATGGACTGGGCTTGTCAATATCTTACACAGAACTGTGCCTAGTGGTACGGGCCCAGTATTCTGACAATTGTTTAACCAACTTACTTTCTTCCCAAGTCTATTGTTGATAGCTTTGCTATTGATTTGTATGCCATTTGAAACTGTCAGCAGTTGGTATTAAAGGAGTCAAGAGTGATTGTGGTAGCACATAGAGATTCTACCTTTATCATTATAGTATTGCCTGAGCACAAAGTGTGGTATTGTATGTGTATATAACTTGAACCTTATTTATATAAAGAACTGTGTTATCACTAACATAGTGTGTGAACATTCCTTTGTGGGGGCTTGGGGACTACACTGTACTGAAGAACCAGCCTGCATCACCTCCAAAGAGCTAAGCCTTGATTGCTCGTCCATTGCTACCAACAATAGAGAATCTTGGCTGGGGTGCTCTGTGCTTCTACTCTGCCATATAGATGGCAGGAGTACAGATACTCCCCCATCCCCCTCCAGTCATTACACTGGTGGCAGCGGTGGGAAGCTTATGGTTTTGAGAATCGGCGTGTAACCTTGCCACATAGAAAATATCCACACTTTGTTAAACAGAGGTTTAGTTGTGTACTAGATAACTACATTAGAAGCAATGGAATCTATTGCAAATGGTAAATTGACTAGGATGAGCTTAGAAGCCCTCCAAAGTGTGTGTGAAGCCAGGGAGTTACACTTTGAAGACAAGTCTAGGGCTGAGCTGATAGCTGCCCTGGTGGAGTAACAGACGAATTGTGAATCTCTTGATGAAGGGGGATGCAACCATTGAGGACCCTGCCCCTGGGGTTGTTACTGAACCTGTTTCTGGGAGTGCCACCACTCCTGCTGCCTCTATTCCGAAAACCAGCACTGTTTCTTCAGGGGATTCCTTGGAACTTGAATTATTGAGGATGAAATTGGTCTTTGAATATAAAAAGTTGGAAACTGAAGCTGAACTAAAGGAGGAGGAGTTGGCACAGCAAGTGATACTCAAAAATAAAGATCTTGAACTCAAAGAGAGGGACCTTGAACTTAAAAACAAGGATACTGAATGTCAGAGAATCCAGCTAGAGAACGCTAGAATGGAGACTTCAGCCAAACCAGTTGAGTGGGTCAGGTCCCCTACCACCAAGTTTATGAAAGATTTGATTGGTGTGTATGTGAATGGTTCTGATATCCTCCAATGGATTGATGTGTTTGAAATAACTTGTGGAATACATGATGTTGATAAAAGAGATTGGGCTAAGTGTTTGTTAAGTAGAGTGCCTCAGACTGGTTATGACTGTATTCTGAAACTCAGTGTGGAAGAAAGGGGTCAGTATGAGTGCATGAAATCTGCTTCTATTGCCAAGTTTGGCAAGACACCTACCCAATACCTTTAAAAGTTCAGGGAATATAAGAAAAGAGAGAACGTGTCTTGGATTGACTGGGTGAGTGATTTCCCTACTGTCCCTTGGGGCCTGGGACCAGTACACAGAAGTACTGGCTACAATCCCACAAAACACTGTAGATTTTTGAGAAGTGTCTTCCTGAATGGTCAGCCTTCTACTGGTTTGAGAGACACTGGGGCAAGTATGAGAGTGGTGGACAAAACCTTCCTCGTGCCAGGGGACTAGGTAGGTGCTCCTCTGAGAACCACCAGGTTAGCTGGTTGGCCTCCCAAATTATCTCCTGTAGCCCTAGTCCCGCTCACGATTGCGGACAAGACAGCAGCAAAGCTTCCTGCCCTGGTTCAGGACAATTTACCTGCTAACATTTTGTTAGGGAATGATCTAGTGGAGTTGGGGTTGATCTCTGATGGTCTACCCCTGGCTGCTGCTGCAGGCACTAGGTCACAGGTAACACTGTGTCTGACTGTGAGTCAGGTAACCAAGCCAAACAGGAGGCCCAAGGAAAGAAGGAAGAGCAAGAAGGCCACCTCTGCGAAGGGGGCTCCTTCTGTTCCTGCTGCTTCAGCAGCACCCACTGGGATTCATGCTCTGGACTGGCTGGGTCCAATGGTAAACTGAGGCTCAACTCCTGAGGGAGAAGAGCCAGAAGACCCTCCTGCGGGAGAGGTGCTCAACCCAGATGATCACCCCGACCTTCTATGCCTGCTGGCTGAAGGTGGGCCCTCTAGGGGAGACTTCTGTAAGGGTCAGAGAGAGTGCCACTCGCTTGAGGGTCTGAGGAAACAGGCTCAGACAAAAGGTAAAGTGCCTAGGTCTTTCAAGATTTATTGGGAGGGTGACCTCCTCTGTAGTGAGCCCACTAAGCCTGAACCTGGTGCCCTCAAGGTGTTGGTGGTACCCCAGGTTTACATGCCCTTCCTACTACAGTTGGCGCATGAGGTGCCCGTAGCTGGTCATCTTGGGACCAAGAGGACAAAGCAAAGGCTCTCTGCACATTTCTACTGGCTCCGGATGGGAGTAGAATTGGAGTCCCACTGCAGGACCTGACCCACTTCTCAGTTGTCTGGCAAGACTGGAGGCAGTATCATTGCCCCAATGCAGCCTTTGCCAGTAGTTGGCACAACATTTGAGAAGGTTGGCATCGACATTGTCGGTCCCCTTGACCCTCCCACTTCAGGTGGACATCGGTTCATCCTGGTCTTGGTTGATCATGCCACCAGGTACCATGAGACTATACCACTTCGGACCATTACAGCCAAAGTGGTTGCCAGGGCTCTCCTGGGCATTTTTACCACAGTTGGATTCCCTAAAGAGGTGGTCTCTAACAGAGGATCCAACTTCATGTAGGGTTACATGAAAGCGATGTGGAAAGAGTGCAGAGTAACCTACAAGCTTTCCACCCCCTACCATCTGCAGACCAATGGTCTGGTTGAGAGATTTAATAAAACTCTCAAGGGCATGCTGGGTGCTTTGGAAGAGCCCCTAAGGAGGAAGGATCTCCTCCTGCCATGCCTGCTGTTCACCTACAGAGAAGTACCTCAAGAGGGTGATGGTTTCAGCCCCTTTGAGTTGCTCTTTGGACATCCTGTGAGGGCGCCCTTTGCCTTGATCAGAGAAGGTTTGGAAACCACCCCTCCAGGTCCTGCCAAGCAAGTGGGGGACTATGTGTTAGGCCTCAGACGGAGGATGACACAGATGATGGGCCAGGCGACAGCGAACCTTAAGGCAAGCCAGGAATTGAACAAATACTGGCATGACCTTAAAGCATCACAAGTGGATTGGACTCCAGGACAGGAGATCCTTGTGATGGAGCCTACCAAGTGTAGAGCTTTGGCAGATAAGTGGACTGGACCCTTCAGGATAATCTCCAAGATGGGCAAAGTCAACTATCTGGTTGACATGGGAGTCCCTTGGGTAGCCCCTCAAGTATTCCACGTCAACAAGCTTAAGCCTTTCCATAGGCAAGCAGAAGTCTCATGCCTCTTGCTAGCTTCAGTGCAAGAAGAGGATGAGAGTGAGCCCCTCTCTGATTTGCTGCACAGAAACCCCCAGGATGGCTCAGTGGAGGGAGCACATCTCTCTCCAGATCTGACACCAGAGCAGCAGAGGGCCTGTAGGGCTTTGCTCTGGCTGTACGACCCTGTGTGCTCACTGACACCAGGCCTCATCTCGTGGCACAGGCCCGAAATTGACACTGACAGTGTCCCTGTCAAAAGCAGGTGCTACCGAATGTCAGACACGGTTAAGAACCACATCCAGGCTGAGGTCGCCAAGATGTTGGATCTGGGTGTTATTGAACTCTCAAACAGTCCCTGGTCCAGTCCAGTGGTCCTTATCCCCAAAGCAAGTTCCCAGGCAAATACCAAGGATTGGCGGTTCTGTGTGGACTACAGAGGGGTCAATGCCGTCACCAAAACTGACGTGCACCCATTGCCCAGGGCTGATGAGCTTGTGGACACATAGGTGCTGCCAGATTTGTGAGCACCTTTGACCTTACCTCAGGCTATTGGCAAATAGCTCTGACGGACCATTCCAAGGAAAGACTGCGTTATCAACACCTGAGGGACTCTACCAGTTTAGAGTTATGCCTTTTGAGTTGAAGAATGCACCTGCCCCCTTCCAAAGATTAGTCAACGATGCGTTCAATGGGCTGGAGGCCTTTTGTGTGGCCTACTTAGACGACATTGCTATCTACAGTTCCACCTGGGAAGACATTTGACTCATTTGGATAAGGTGTTGCCGGCCTTGAAAAGGGCTAAACTCACTATCAAGGCCACCAAGTGCCAGAGAGGTCAGAGAAAAGTCACGTATCTTGGTCATGAGGTAGGACGGGGTCGAATCCAACCTCTCCCCAGTAAAGTACAGGATGTACATGACTGGGAGACTCCCACTACTCAAACCCAGGTGAGAGCTTATTTTGGCCTCACTGGGTATTACCGTAACTTCATGGCAGACTGTGGAACCATAGCTGCCCCTCTGAGAGCTCTGACTTTGCCCAAACATTCGAGGAAGGTTAATTGGACAGATGACTGTCAGACAGCCTTTATTGGCTTGAAGGAAAGTCTGTGTAAGGCACCTGTGTTGTACGTGCCTGACTACAGCAAACCCTTTATCGTTCAGACTGATGCCTACGACACCGGAATTGGAGCGATCATGTCCCAGTTAGATGACAAAGGGAGAGACATCCTATCATATTCATCAGTAGACAACTCAAGGGTAGAGAACCTACGTGGGCTACATTTTAGCACACTTTGGAGTCTTAGGCATTTTAGGCCCTACCTTACGGGGTCTACCTTCAAGATCCAAACAGACCATAAGCCCTTAAAATGGCTTATGCAGATGAAGGGTGGGTTGGTGGTGGGAAATGTCTGAAAATTGTGTTTTTCCCACCCAAATTTCAGACTTTGCCAGGGATTGTGGGTAATACATTCTGAGCCGATTCAAGCAAGTCAGACCTCGGTGGATTCCCACGGATGTCTTCAGTTCAGAAATGCATGGGGTTCCCCGTTTTCCTTGGTGGCTGCGACACCCCAAGCCCAAATCTCCAAATCTGTAGGTTGACCACAAGAGCAAATTCCTGCTAAATCTGTTCTACCGAAAGACTTGGGGTTACCAGTGATTTAGCCTTTTCCCTTTGCGCCCAGGTAGGTGCACCCACACATGTGAGGTACCGTTGTCGTCAGGACACCTGTGGGAACGCGGGAAGGTAGGACATTTGTTGTGTTTACTTGGTTTTCATAACATTTTCATACATTTGCTGATGCGCTTTGTCACACAACCCTTACATTTCCCAAATGTGACCCACATTTAGTCACTGCTTTAGGCACTATACGATTTTGTAACCCGCACAAGTCACCTACCCTTCAAAGGGTCTGCCTGTGCTCTTTCCAAAAATGTATGCTTGCCCTTCCTCACCACATTAGTTTTCCTTATTTGCACATGCTTGGTACGTCTGTTTAGGCTGTAAGCGCACATATCCGATGTACCATGGCTCCGTTTTTTGGTTTGTCGTATTGCTTATTTTGTGAAACATTATGAAAAATGTAGGATTGCCTAACTGGAAGAGTCAGGGGAATGTAGCGGAGCATTGCTTTTCTCAAGGTTCACAGAAGCCATTGCCTTACTAGGCCAACCATTTCCTCCTGCCTTTTTGTCAGCTGGCTCAACCTCTATTTCCTCCTAATCTATGTCAGACAACACCCCCTCCTCCTCACCTGCTTCTTCAGATGTGCTGTCTCGTCGGAGATCCTTTCTTCTTTGTCCTCTTCGTTTCTTTTGGAAGAGATATGGTCTTCCCCGGAGTGAAGCCACAATGATACCCCTATAGACAGAGGTAGCAAAGGACCCCGCTCCGGAGGAGCCTTAGGAGAGGAAAAAGCCAGGAATGGCGGAAATAACCTCTCGAGATGGTTGGCAGGCGGTCCTTGCAGGACGAAGATCCGGCTGGAGTAATCTTCCAGAGAGATAGGAAGCGCGGGCAAGCCCGAGCTTCTTGAAGGTCTCCAAAGTCCTCTGACAGTTTCTTGAGGCAAGAAGCTTCCGGCAGACCACAGAAATCCCACGGGAAGATTCTAGACCCAGTAAGACTGGAAGCACGGAGGACAGAATAACAGGATACAAACAAGGGAAAGGCGAAAGAGGGAAAGAAAGGCGGAAATGCAGGGAAACAGGGAAAAGGGAAGTGGGCAGAAAGAAATGGGAAAGGAACGAGCAGGAGAGCAACACAGCGTGAAAACCCTGAAATGGAAGCGAAAGGGTTGCAACGCGACACGTCGCAGAAAAGGGAGTGTTTAAGAAGGCCGGAAGAAAACAGAAACCAAAAAGGAAAAAACAACTAGACCGATAAACCAGGAAATAGAGAAAGAAAAGAACGGCACCCCCCACTGGCCAGAGATCCGCCAATCCCTCCATAGCCTTCATGAAAGCAGGCGCCAAAGCACGTGACACATTTTTCCAATTTTTCCCCAAACGATGGAAGTTTTCCCTACATAGTTGCTGCCTGACCTGCACTAATCACCCATTCCTTAACTTGGAATATTGTCTACTATTCAGAAACGTATGCCTTTCTGTCTTCCGATGCAGCTTTCCTTCCCTCCTCTTCCATTCCGTCCACACATGTCCTTTGGAAAAAAAGGGCAAAAATCGCCTACCTCTCACAAAACGCATGGTAACCATATAAAAATGTTTTTTTTTGTTTCCACTCAACCTTTTCTTGAAAGCCTGGAAAATGGCGATTTTAGCACTGCAAACTATCTGTTCCAAGCTCTTACAAGGAAAACCCACAGGCTTCTTTGTACATCATTTTATTGGCATTTTCTGAAAAAAAAATGTTCTTCCTTTTTGGTTATTTTCTCTCACCCCCAGAAAGCAAACTAGGAAAAGGGGCCAGATTTGACAGAGATATCTCATGTAACAAAAGAGTTACAGGGGACTGAATTGCGACATACCTAAATCACCAAAAAAGACCTTGGCACTGGGGGGAAGCCTTGGCAGTTAAGGGGTTAAAGAGGTGAAAACCACAAGTGGATATGATATCCAGATATGTAAACAATAAGCACAATGAATGGTGCTGGCTACAATTGAATAGTGTAGTGTATTTTAATAAAAATGAAATATGATTAATGAAAGGCCAAAGGAGTGTGGTTTGCCAAGATTGATCCAACAAATGAGAAACACCTTTAGAAGAACTGCAAAAAAGAACATATGAGAGTAAGTAAAAAACATTGTTTGAATGAATATGATGATGTTGATTTATGTTTTACAGATGAAAATTGTGATTGTTAAGCATGGGAGGAATGTCTCCATGGCCTTAGAGTATAGCAATATAAATGATAAGAAACACTATTATGACAGAGGCAAGTGCTAGTGGACAAGAAGATATGGTTCACACAGCAAGTGTGTGAAACAAACTATTGATCATTATTAGAAGTAAGATGACTCAGTTGAGTACAGAAGAAAGGCAGTAAGGGATACAGTCATTTAAATAGATAGCACCTATCTTGGGAAAATGCTAACAGGTGTAATCATAGAATAGCATAAGATATACAAGTATGGCCATATCTAACGTAAAAAATGAAGACGACTTTGGACAGAGGGTGGAGTAACCTTTTTGATTCTGGTAGCAGAAAAGTGCCGACTAGGTATATTTGGCAAATGAATAAGGCTTTGAGGATAGGCAAAACGACATATGCCTGTATGATTCACTGGCATGCACTTAGTAGAACCAATGCTGGGGTCCCAATAACATGGCTAGGCAGGATTACAGTAGGTGGGACAATGGAAAATGTCAATTATGTCTCAACAGAATAAACAGCAAAGAAAGGAGATGACTGCGGTCCCACGCCATCAGCAGGAGGACTTCAAAAGTACAGAGAACATTTTCAGCATTTTAGAAAAAACTAAAGAAAGATACGTCTGATTGCTACATTAATGATACATCATTTAAAGGTGCACCAACTATTCTTTGCTAACATAAAGAAATGACTGCACCTCTATTTCAGTTTTCTACAGAGAGCAGGAACCCACACCAGCGTATTTTTCTTCAGCTACAGCTACGGATGCACCAAGAAAAAAGAAGGGGGCGCAATTTAAGAAGCACATCCTTATTTAAAAATATGTTTTGAATTGTTATGTTGTCTGTCTTGTTGTTTATTATTTTATCATAAAACAGGAGAATGCATGACTCTATGGTTTGAGAATGTCAACCAGAGGAATAGTTTCCTTTAGTGCAACATGCAGTTATTGGAAGAAAAGAAGGCCCATGGAAAATCGGGCAATGCAGAAAAAGAAAAAAGAAAATGAGCATCTTTTATGACCTCAGATCATGGCCAAGTGCTGGTATCACAATAACAGGAAGAGGCAGGGAGACTCTGTACTCTGGACCAGAGTATTAATATAAATCACAAGTCTGAAGAAATGTCCGGAGAGCAAAACTGTATTACTCATAAGAGTGTATCAAATTTTATTCACCATGATACAAAAGCATTTCAGAAAAATCAATTAATGACATATTATTTAAAATAGCATCATTATATCACATAACACGACAACATGGAAGTACATAAAACCTGGCTAAAATTAGTCCATCACAACGACCATTCATAGTGCAGCATTTAAACCATACATCACACTCCGTGACATTCAACCACACAACAATACCTAAAAAACATTACAAAATGGATTAGCAGTGGGGGTGGGGTAATCATTCCTCACGTCCCGTCTGATTATTTTATTATTTAAAATTTTTCAAGGACAACAATAGACACAATAAAAAGCCATCTATTGCGAGGGTGGATCTAGAGAGAAGAAAGTTGTGGAGATCACATCCCGGAGGTAAACTCAACCGGTTTCGATGTAGAGTGTTTATTGAACAACGTCTTCATCAGGAGATATAAAGAGAAAAAGCTAATTCATAAGCAGGATGGAAACAAGGGTCAATAAACTGAAGTCGGACCACAAAGGAGTCTGCAGTTGGAAGGAAGCTGCTAAGGACTACCCCCTGCAATAGAGGATATGCTGGGGCGGCCTCCTTGATGGTGGGTGCAGCAAAAATAAGTTGCATCGACAGGAACTGGCCTGTTAAATTACATGCAAGTCAGTCCGTGCGCCGTATGGGTAGCTGTAGATTACTGGGACAGCCTGCGTACGTACGAGTTAATCTGTGCGCCGCTTAGGAGGCTGTAAATTACAGGAACAGCCTGCGTGTGGAGCACAATGGACGTGCTGGTATCAGCCAGCATGTATTTAGTATAAAGTAACACCAAGATGTGTGAAAAGAGAGAAAGGAGCAGCCATCCTGTTCTATTCGAAGAAGTGAAAATGCAGTAGAGATTGTTTAGGAGGCAGGAGTGTTTAAAGGAAACACATAGGTATTTTAAGGGATGGGTTTGAGGAGACAATACCGACGATAAAGACACACTTATTTTTTTAAAGTAACTCATTCAGTTTTATATTACAGATGGACGAGAGATACCTACACACCAGGTGATTGATGGAATCCAATCCTGCAAGCAGAGAGAAAAAGATTGAGGGACCCAGCCAGATGCCCAGCTACAGTTGCTTTGTGTTTGAAAGCTATTCTTACGAGACTCCCCCATCCTTGCGTTCCCCAGAAACAATCGAATGCCCCCCCTTTTCTGACTTCAAATCAGAAGAGTGAGAAATTCAAGTACTTTATGATGAAATGAATAATGAACTTTAAAGGACTGGCTTATGTGTAAAGGGCCTGAGAACTTGCAGCAAAGCAGCCTAAAGGACAAATAAAATGGACCGATCATCAAGAAGGTCCGTGTATGTGGAATAAACTAAAACAAAATGGATTGGGTGGAAGATGTGTCAACAGAAGACAAAGGGCGAAATCAAAATGTGTATGGGGAGTGAGCGGGAAACAAGGAAATGGAAGGATAAAATGTACAGTGAATGTTGCACGTGGACAAATAAAAAGGAAAATGGGCTGGTGTATTCCCTCAAGGAATGATTTCTCTCAATTCTCGTAGTGGCTAGAAATTCACCTGTTGTGTATGTTATGTTTACATTTAATTGGGTAATGGGTGTAAGATCCAGATAGAAGCAATACAATTTTTCTTGAGGTAACAAACATATAAGTTCAAAAAGGGTGAAACGTTGCAAATTATCTTCTGACAAAAAGGAGAAACATATATGTCTTAGATTAAGAGAGTACAAAATGATTGAAGTCACTGTTGACTTCGCAGAATATGTTTTTATGATACCTCCCATGCTGAGACAAATCACCACTCTGAGGGGGGCGACTTGGACAGTGATCCATAGGTACACTGTATATGGGGGGAGGGTGGACACTGGGTTTATTGGTTGTATATTGAATAGTCATCGAATACAGACGAGAGGGGGGGTGTACAAGATTACTAGAACCACCCCCCCTCAAACTGAATACAGATAGCATGAAAGGCTGACCAATGGTCCCAATATTGCAAAAAACAGAATTAAAGTGCTTTTTGAAGGAAAAAGAGTACATATGGGGTGACATTTTTAGGGCCAAAATGACTCAGGACGTACGGGGTGTCTCCAGTATTACTCACATATCATGAATATGTAAAAATGTAATCTGAAAACTGGATAGAAAAGGAGTTATGCTCCAAAGTAAATTGTTTTTTTTTCTCTTTCTTTTTTCCTTCCATAAGTATTTTTAGAATCTATGAAGTAAGTTGAAATGTTTTGTACTAGTACACAAAATAACAATGTAAAGTTTGATTTCAAACTAAATCATTTTAATAAAAACAAATGGTTTGCCATTTGGTGGCCGAACATCTAGGCTGAACAGGCTGAGATAGATTCTAAGATGGATGCCAAATACAAAATGGTGTCATAAGAGCAGTTGTGCAAAGCTCTGAATCATTCTGATGTCGAATATTCTTTGGCAGCATTTCAATGTCAGATAAGCACGTCTGGTATGGTATATTTAGAATTTCTTGGCAGGGAAAGCAGACAATGATTGATAGTAAATCAGATAAAGGTGTAGAAAAGCTACCAATCAGACAGAACAGCTGCTCACTTGGTAACAAATAAGATGAGCTCATGAGAATTCCCACAGTGTTAGTTGCCAAGTAATTTTGGCAGGGTCTCGAGAAGTAGATAAGAAGTGGTTCTTGGCAGGAGTTTAAAGATGTGTAATTATGTTTAGCTGAGCCTGGAATGAGCTTATCAGTCTATGTCCCAGTCAACCTATGCATGCCAAGATGAGATAATGTGGGCTTTGTGAGTGGTAGATAAGCCCACCAATCAAAGACAAGAAAGGGTTTATTTTTTATATTTTGGCTGAAGGGACCAATCCGATATGTATCCTGAAATTGTATGAAGTACTGCATCATTCTCAAAAAGCCTATAAAAGGCAAGCTGATTGTAGGAGCTCTGTGTGCTTCCAGTGTATCTTTCTGAACTTATATTAAAGATGACTGTGAACTCGCATCCGGGTGTCTGTCTTCCTTTGTTCTTGTTCCAGTGCAGGAGTCCAAATATGTCCAGGCTGATGAGGGGATGCAGAAGGTACCCCTTTACAAAACATTATGAAAAATATGTGATTTCCTAACTAGAAGAGTCGAGGGGAATGTAGCAGTGCATTGCTTTTCTCTATATTTTCTCAATATTCACAGACGCCATTATCTTACAAGTCCAAGCATATCGAGCACATACTTATTTTTTTCCCCAAACGATGGGAATTTTAGATACATAGTTGTTGCCTGACTTGGACAAATGATTTTGTCTACATTTCAGAAATGTATGCCTTTGTGTTCCCATTGAGCTTTCCTACCCTCCTCTTCTTTGTTCAACAAGGTTGCCGCCTGAAACCTTGGGCCCAGCACAGTTCGGTTTCATTATCTGTCTTCTCCGACTCACAGGCTTTGCTGAACTGTTGGAGTCTTTTGTCTCAGGAGTCAAGGACCGCACCACGGTGGCAATCACTTCTCCCTACTTTGACTATCAACACGGGAGGGCCCTGTGTGCCATTGACACCTGTCACAATACACGCCAGCTAGACTTCCCGGTCTTACGATTTCATTTTCAGAGGTTTTGTGGGTTTGAGGTGGAAAGGGCAAGGGCAATTCCCTACTTGTCGGCCCTCCAGGTCTCTCCGCCTTTCTCCTCCATTTGAACAGCCGGTCCGGAATAGTAGCTTCCTCTTGCGTTCGCCCTTGCTCAAATTGTGCTTTCGTGCTCTGCCTTTTATCCCTGTGGGGAAGGGAAAGGGCAGGCAACCAGGTGTACGTAGTTCTTGTCAATTGCCTAACTCTGCCTGACCCATGTGTCAGATAACCAGGATTTGATCATTAGGCCAGCTGATAAATGGGGTGGAATTGTTATCATATCCATCAACCAATATGCTATTATAGGACAATAGAGAGAGCTACAGCCCCCTAAGGAAGGACCCCACTAAGGAGATGCAACTTGAGATTTTGGAAATGGTCTCTTTTGCCTCTGACAGGGTTGGATTACCGATAAAGAGGCAGCCTTCCTGATGACAGCCCAAGGCAGGATGCCTTGCTTATATGCGTTACCCAAGATCCATAGGGATACTCAAAATCTGCCAGGTAGACCCACTGTTTCCGGGTGTGGCTCAATTTTGGAGCCCTTATGCAAATTTGAGGATACATTACTGAAACCAATAAGCATCATGATAGACTCCTATCTCAGGGATACCACCCATACAATTCAAGTCTTTGAAGACCTAGGGCCTCATTACAAGTATGGAGGTAGCCATGCCGCTACAAGCGGCATGGCTACCCCCATACCGGGTACCAGGTCCAGTTTCTAGCAATGGGGAATTACTGGCCCATTCCGACCTTGGAGGGCCCGGTAATTCCCTTTCCTGGAACCCAAACCCGGTACATCCCCATTCCCATTTAAGTCACCATAGGGCTCAATGGGAATGGGGAGGATGCTAACAACGGGCCCGTTAATGACAGGCCCGTTAGCATCCTGGTCTGCTTGCGGGTCCCGCTAAGGACGCCTGGTTTTACCAGACGTCCTTAGTGGGACCCGTGAGCAGAGCTTATAATGAGGCGGTATGGGGTTAACAGCGCCGGCAGCTCTACCTGCGCCGTGAACACCCTGCCGCCTTCCTCATAAAATGAGGCCCCTAGACTTTCACCCCGCAACCCAGTACTTTGTCACAATGGATATAAAATCCTTATACACCAGCATTCCACAGCTGGCGGCCATTGATTGAGTCTATGAACACCTAATTGCGACCAATCTTCAATCGCGAGTCCCCCTTTGTTTATCATTGAGCTCATGACATTTGCTTTCTGCAAAAACGCCTTCATGTTTGACAATCAATACTATCTACCATGGGCACCATCTTTGCCCCGAGTTTAGCTATCCTCTATATAGCAACATATGAAAAGAAGCACATATGCAGCAAACAGAACCCGTGGTTGCCAAGTGGTGGCGACGTTTCATTGATGACATTATTTTCATCTGGGAAGAGAGTGAAGAGAATCTAAAGGCCTTCTTCACCTAAATTAACATGCAGTCTATATCGAAAACCGACTGATCAGAATATTCTTTTACATTTCACAAGTAATCACCCAAATCACATCAAGACAAACGTACCATATGGCCAATTTTTAGGACTGCGAAGGAATTGCACATCCCTTGATGACTTCTACGAAAATGCATCCTCCTTTGGTGAGAGACTATGTCACAGAGGATACCCATGAAAATTGGTGTCTAAGTCTATAAAATGGCCGAGAATTCCAAACCATGAGACACTACTAACCCCACAGGAGCCGCGTCAATAGGATAAGGCAGACAGACTTATATGTGTTATCACACATGGTCCCCAGACCTTTAAAATTAAAAAGATTGTCCGTAAATAATGACTGTTGGTAGGGTTAAATTTACCGGAGAAGCCATTGCCCTGTTTTGCCTTTAAAAGATCACGCAATGTGTGGGAACATTTGGCCCATTCCCAGTTTACCAAAGAGGCTCCAAGAGCAGGTTTGTGGAAACTTCGAACCATAACCAGTTATTACCCGTGTGGTTCATGTACAGACTGCATAGAGTCAACCATGGCCTCAATCAACAGGTTCTAACCCTTCCCATCTAAACTGATTGTTCTTCGCCCTTTTTTCCTTTTTTGAGGTTGTGGCAAGATGCTTATTTCCACCCCAATGTACACTTACACCATGCCACAATAGCTATCGCACCCATACCCTATGGTGTTCCGCAGGTTCAGCCCTAAGCATGTCCAGCTCCCCACCCCCAGTTCGGGGTGTTCATTTCATTTCAGAACTCACCGTAATTTGACATCATTCTGACATTGCTCCAGCGCTGCCTTTGCAGCCCACTCATCCTTGACTCCCACAAGGCCCCAGGAGGGATCATGCACAAGATCCCGGCTGCCCCCATAATTGCGCTGTACAGCAGTGAATATTTATGATTATCTTGATCTCTACAGGTCATTTATCCTGACACCAAAGGTTTTTTGTAGTTAGGAATGATCATCAGCAATTTTGTTGCTACGGGGCAGACAGTGTCCTCTTTTGTTTGCTCGTTCGCAGCTTCCAGCTGCTTAGTTTCCATCATGGAGGCTCCCACACCTTGGGGATATCGGCCGGTGTCCTGATCACACTTCAGGTCCCACCATGGCTGCCTCCTCCTGGAAAGGGTCCCCTGGTGTCATGATCTCTGCTTCCAAAAGGTCAGGGTTTTCCCAACTCCCTTGGAAGCAGATCCATAACCCAGGTTCCGAGTGCCAACCAGTCCCAATTGGGACCTTTTGGACCCAGTCCTGGCGCCAGAGGCACCAGGCTCATAAATATGCCCAGTCCCAGCGCTGGAAGCGCCGGGCTCATAATGCTTGGGTGGACTTACCTGCAGCAGACCATGCTGCTTACTTGCCTGCCAGTTGAGCCTCTGATCCTCTTCTGTTTGGAACTACTTTTCCTGTTGGGTGGGGCTGGAGCCACTCCCTAGATTCAGAACACTGGAACTCTTCTGGAAGGCAGGAACTCTTTTCTTACCAGGAACTCTTTTCTTACTTAGGCGTGGCTGTGGAAGGAGACACCTAAGCACTACAGGAGTCTATTTAAACCACACCCGGTGGATGAATCTTGCTTTGCGTTATTCTGCACCCTCTGCAGCAGAACGCTCATCGTGTCTTCTGCATCCGGTCCTGGGCCTAAGGAAAAAGGCTTACCATCCTGAATCCAGTCTTCAGCAACACCTATAAAGACAAGAAAGAACAGGTTAGCATTCCGGCATCTGAAAGGCAAAGGCTTACCTACTCTACGTGCGCTCCGGAGGTCTTCACACTGCATTCCGGCATCTGAAAGACAAAAGCTTACCAACTCTTTGCACGCTCCGGAGGCCGTCAGCGCTGCATCCCGCATCTGAAAGACAAAACAAGGTGCGTTTAAAGACATTGGGGAACTTTAATACTCACGTGCCATTACTCCTTTCCACATCTAACCCAGTGGGTATCCCGGCACCCTGCAGCCGCTCCGAACTTGTACCTGCAAAATAAAAAGACAGTTAGAGCGCATCGTGAAGCTGGCAACAAGCGCTTACTTACGTGCTTCCAGGTGCTTCTATTCATCACACGGGCTCCATCTTCAACTCACTTCAGCCCGTCATCCGCCATCCGCCATCGCCGGAACCCTGCAAAACAAGAGACATCATTATTAAAGACTTTAAAGACATTTGAGTTACTCGAAACTTACCGTTCGTGCAGTAAACGACGGACAGCAGTCCTCTGGAGTCAAGAGGCCTGCGCTACCTATCCAGTGAAGAAACTGGTTACAGCACCCTGCCCCGAGGCAGATGGAGAGCTCGGCATTCACTTACCTAAGGTGAGAGCGTTAACCTGTGGGGGTCTACAGGAGAGGAGAAGAGGAAAGAGATAGGGACACCCCAATAACCCCAGTTCATTAACCCCGTATTTTCTATCTGCAGACATCTTACTCTGCACGTCAGGCATACAGGGCACAGAGGTCCAGCCCAAAGAGCCAACCGGGTGCTGCACATCACCTTTGAAGATACGGTAGTCGCCCAGTCAAGACCGGCGCCTCTGCGAGAATCAGGTGAGCGTTACACCTGGTCTCTCCTCCCCAGGCCACCCTGTTGGTCACTTTCTCTCTTCACTGGTCTCTCTTCATACATCTGTAGCCCATTGACAGGCTGCAGGTGTGAATGGCGAATAAGACTTGCCTGACCATAATTAAGGGGATATGCCTGACTCTCACCATGCTTGGCAGGCATCTTCCTCATTTCAGTACCAGAGTGGTAAAATGAAGGATTAGTGTTAATTACTTTTAGTCTCCTCTTCCTCGTCCCAGGCTGTGGTGGTGTTGTGCCTTCAGCAGTGCCTGCCGACCGTGGGGGAGTGGATGAACCACAATTGGATAAAGTTGAATGGAGACAAAACTGAGGTATTGATGGTAGGTTCCCCCCTGATCTCTCACTCTGGATGTCTTCTTTCTGGCCCTCCTTTCTTGGCCCACGTCCTGTTCCTGCCGTGAAGGTGAAAAACCTGGGTGTGGTTCTCTCAGCGTCCCCGTCGATGCATGGTCAAGTAGTGACAGTATGCCAAACTGGCCATACCAGCTTAAAATATTGAAAAAAGTGCTCCCGATGATACCGGACCCTCTTTGTCTACCGGTGGTCACGGTTTTGGTGCTGAGCCAGCTGGATTACTGCAATTCTCTCTATTTGGTGCAGCCTAAGGGGATAGTCCAACGACTCCAACGTTTGCAAAACCTTGCAGCACGAGTCGCTACAGGGTCGCCCTATGGGGCCCATATTTCTCCGGACCTAAGGGCTCTGCACTGGCTTCCGGTGGCCCAGCGTATTGGATTTAAGGCGGTCTGCATTGTCCACCTGGCTCTGCATGACCAGCGAGCGTTATATCTCTGGATTAAGTTCGCCCGCTATCTCCATAAGCGCTCTTTGCGATCCGCCTTGGCTGATCTGCTCTGTGTGCCTTCCTTCTGCCGTGTTCAAATTGGTAGCCGAGTCTTTTCCATAGCCGCGGCACAGCTATGGAAAGAGCTTCCAATTGAAATAAAATAATTGTCTAATCATCTGGCCTTCAGAAAAGCTGTAAAAACATATCTGTTTTAGTGGACTGTGTGGCCTGGCTCTTGGCTTGGTGTCTTCCCTTTCTAGCTCCATGATACCCTCTCGGGTGACCGCGCGCTTTAGAAATTCTCCATGTCTCACCGGTTTTATTCTTACCCTTTTCTCTTCTTCACCCTTTTTCTGATGCTTCTAGAATGATACCATCTTTGGGCAATTTCTGGGTCAGTGGGCCAGAGATTGCAACACCCCACAACCATCTCTGGGATATAGGATTCTCCCTGCAATGGAAATGTGGAATAGCGCGTTTCACTTGAGGACATCTCATTCACACTTCCCAAGGACCCTCCTACTCATCTGATCCTCCTTGCTCGCTTCTCCACCCCCAGGGCCAGGATCCAAGAGCGATGGCCTTTGCCGGTCCACCTGAGAAGAGGACCCAAGGGGAATATATGTGAGGAAGCTCTCAGATTTCTTATACCACCTCAAGATCTGTTTTTTCATCTGCTCACACAGCTATGGGTAATTCTCAGAGTAGAGATCCTTTAGAGCCCCAGGCAAGTCTATTCCCAGACATCTGATGGTGCGATTGGCTATTATGAAGTCCTACTTTGAAATATATTCCCTCGCTGCAGGGGAGGGTTTTCTCAATGGTAGAATTGTTCATCTTGTGTAATTTTCCTCTAAAGCCAAAGTTCCAGCCATAAGCCTGGGTTTCTGCTAGGATGTGAGAGAGCGTCCCCATTGGATCTTTAACATACAGTAGCATGTTGTCAGCAAATAGGGCTAATTTGTATTCCCTGTCTTGCACTCAGAGTCCCTTTATGCTATTATCACTTATCCTAATTGAAAGCAGCTCCATTACTAGTATGCACAACAAGAAGGAAAGCAGGCATCCCTGTCTCTTCCCACTTGTCATAAGGTATATCCTCTGATGATTCCCACCTTCTGGTCACTTCTGGTTACTGGGATGGAGTAGAGCACCCTCTCCCATCTAAGCCAAATCGTCCCGAAACCCCAGTTTGAGCAGGGCATTCTGCAGGAAAGCACACTTGACCCTGTCAAAAGTCTTCTGTACATCAAGTTTAACTATGACAGAGTAAGTCAGGCAACTCCTGGAAGATGCCTTTAGATCAATTGTCTGAGCTTTGTCTATTCTTAACAAACCCGGCTTGATCCATGTGGATTAACATGGGAGGATGTCATTCAAACCTATTTGCCAATATCTTTGTTAATATCCTAATGTCCACGTTAATCAAAGAAATTGGCCTCCAAGAGGCACTCTTCGACTGGTCCTTACACTTCTTTGTTAGGAGTGTGATTAGGGCCTTGAGGGAAGAGGTAGGCAATTCGCCCTTCACCAGTACCTCACTATGAACTTTTACCAACACAGGCGAGACTACCTCACACTGCACAATTTATAAGTGTTTTTTGTGAACCCATCTTCCCCTGGGGTTGTTCCCACCACCAACCCCTTGATGGCTTGCTGCACCTCCTCCACTGTTATTTTATATTGATTTACACTGCGCACCGCTACCACCCAGGGGCAGTCTCCAGGCGTGATCTTTGCATCCAACTCCGCTGTATCCCCTGACATAATTCTCGCCGTGGCCACCTTTTCTAGATATCTCTATACCCTCTTCACTTTGTCCCTCGTCTCTTAGCATATAATACATGGCAAAGCATCTAGCCACGTCGTCTTTGTTATTCCACCTCTCCCCTTCATAATCAATTGCCTTCACCCTTCTATATCCCGTCTGGGTCCTCAATCCATGCTCTCCCCACTCTGTTTTCTTTTTCATAATACTGTTGCTTGTCTGAATTCATTGTCTGGTATACTTGGTTTAGATTCTGCGCACTGAGTTGTAGTCTTATGTGCTGAATGTCTTCCATCAGTTCCTCGCTCTGACCACCTCCCTTGCTACCCTCTAGTGCGGTGTCCAGTTTCTTTTTCCTGGAGCACTCCGTTATTAACAGTCCTCTCATTGCTGCTTTCACTGCCTCCCTAACCACCCCTATCTCCACCTCTCCTGTATCTTTCTCCTGAAAAAAACACTCAATTTCTTCCCTTAGCAAGACCCTGTCCTGAAACTGAGTATCATTACATCACCATCTACTGGGGCCTCTCCTCAAGTTCCCTATTATCAAACAAACTATCACCATATCATGATCACTACATGCTGTGGGAATGATCTTGGGGCCCTCATTTGATATTCCTTCCCCTTATCCATCAAGAGGTAGTCAATCCTAGCAAAAGATGTATGCACACTCAAGTAAAAGTTGTAGGCTCTCTTGTTCGGTTATCCTTCTCTCCATGAATAACATAAGGAATGGCTATTTAAACATTCTCCCAGGCCTGTCGTATCATGTTTCCTCTTTTCTAGAGGTTCTTTTCCTTTAGTTTTCCTGTACATCTCTATATGTACCTCCAAAATCAAGCCGCCCAACCCCCAATTATCATTTCCCCCTCTGCCTATTGATCTGTTATATCAAGGGACCCATCTATAAACTGGAGTTCTTCTCTGTTGGGGAGCATAGATCGTTACCAATGTATACTTCTTTTCCAAAATGATTCCTTTCACCATTAACAATTTACCCCCCGGATCTCTTTTAACCTTTACATCCTCTATCTTGACATCTGGACTCACATGCCCAATAATTTGTTCTTAACCGCCGCAGAAGACCAGAACGCATGTGCTCTCCCCTTTCCTTTCAGTCTACGCTCGTATTTCACTCTATAGTCTATTTCTTGCACAAAGAGTATCAAAAGCCTGTGTCTGTCCACTTCTCTAAGCAATAGCAATCTCTTAATGGGCGCATGTAATCCCTTCCATTACATAATTCTTAAGGTGCAATCCCGCAGTTCCATGCTCTGATTATGTGGTCTTCCCCTCCCTGACCCCCTCCGCATTGGCCCCAACCATGACAACACATGTAACAATAACATTCTCTCCACAGTGGGTGCATCTAGGTAACATGTGAGATGGCTGGACTCCACCAAAGCCACGTGGTCTCCACCTTCCCAACAAGCCCCTTGTTTCTCCCTACTGCAAAATGTTCACCATTTCTTGCCACTTTCTCCACCCAATTCTTGAATTATGCATCAGGATTCACTGCTATCCCAAGCGTATCAACACCTCGCCCTTATGCTTCCCAATCTGGCTTTATACTAGCCCTTCTAACGTTTTGTTCACTCCACCTCATCTCTTCATTTAATTTTGGGGGAGGTTGGCGTCATTCTGCGGATTTTACTAGTTGATATTTTTTCTCTTGCATTTCCTCCCACAAAATCCCTCAGAAACCTATCATGCTTCCCTCTCTCCAATATCTCTTCCCTGGCAGTCGGATTACCTTGCAGGTCTTGTAGCATCTGTGTCTGGTCCACGTTTTTATGTTTATATGCTGCACCTCCATAATAAAAGTAGAGCGAGAATGGACATCTCCAGCTACATCTGTTTCCTTTTTCTGTTAGCCAGTTTGTGAGGGCTTTGCATTGACGTCTCCTTTCCAATGTTGAATCTGAGAGGTCCTGGGATATCTGGAATTCAGTACCTTTACAGTTAAGCAAACCGTTTTTTTCCTTGGTTTGTTGATAATGTCCATTTTGCCGCTGAAATAATGACTCTTCGCTATCAACTACCTCGGTTTTCCAGCTGAGCCCCAGCCACTATGTAACCGGTACAAAAGTATAGGCTTGCTTCCTTCATCCATGTATAGAGATTGTAAGACATGCTTTACCTTCCCTTCTAGCTTTTTCACAGATTCTCCTTCATTCTGCGGCATCCCCAGAAGGCATTCCTTAATCCTCCTTTCAAGAATGTTCTATTTTAATGGACGCATCCTTCTCCTTGCTCTCTAGAGCTTTCATTCAGGTATCCATGCTAAGCTCTAGCATTTGCACAGACATATGGTTGCTCTCTAGGTCCTCCAACTACTCCATTCTCCCCTTCAATGGATGTATGTTCCTAGTACCTTAATCTTCTGGAGTATGCTCATTATGTCAGCTTTAGGGGCTGCCCACCACCCGCTTGGAGGCAAACCCCCCACCCCTGTGCCTGCTCAGCCTTACTGATGTGTGGGAGTGGTATGTGGGTCTGGAAATGCTTCCAGCACTTTGCACAAGTATGTTTCACATGCCCTCATGAGGGTCTGCCCGAGAGATCAACCTTTTTATTTATTTAAAGGATGCCTGTGGGCTATTCCCCCACATGCACAGGGATATTCCAAGAGGGAGTCACTATCGCCTTTGAAGAAGCTGATGGGAGAGTCAAGGCTCTAATAGGGGAATCCCCAAAAGGTTCCAGATAGGCCCCTTTCCTCCGGAACATCGTATCACTGCCCCCTTACTGTGTAATCTCCTTTCCGGGTTTGCAAGGGGCGATGGAAACACCTGCTCCCATTGCGGCTGCTATTTTCCACATCTCATCGAGGGGTGGTCTCCAATGCCTGCTTCTCTGCATACCCAGCCGAGAACTGGTCCGTAGCACCAGGGTTTCAGCACTTGGGGCAGGTTTGTCACCTCTCTATCCTCCCCCTTCACCGACCCGCTTGCTGCCTATTCACTGTCCGTGGTCCTGTCTTCCACCTACAGCTCACCTCCCATATTTCCTGCACCTTCAGGAGGCTTCTGGTCTGTCAGGGTTCCAGGAAAAGTTCTGTCCACTTGGGGTTTTGACAGCAGAGGGTAAGGGCCACTCCGCCCACTCAACTGTGGCCTCTGCCGCTATGGTGAGACTTTGTTCTGTTGTAAGTGCCGTCCCGTTGTATAGTCAACAGCGGGTAGACGCCTCTACCACCCTCTTAATATCAAGAGAATTGCTGTTCCCTTCACCAAACATTGCTTTTCAACCCAGGGACCATCTGGTTCACCCGCTTTCCCGCAGGCCTCAGCACCGCAGGCTTTCCCAGAGGCGTCTGCTGACCCAGGTCCTACTTCCCGCTCCCCGGACATAGGCTCAACTTCAGATCCCTCTGAGGCTTACCCCACAGCCTGGCTCGCAGATCCGCCAGATGTTTTACAGCACTTTCAATGCTAAATGGATATGTTAGGGGACTCCTGGGGGCATCAGTGCTGCATTCACTACTATGTAGTGCCCATTTTGGGGGTTTCAAGCTTCTTTGTCAGGGCTCTTAGGGGGAGCTCCACGGTCAAGCTGCCATCTTCTTCGTAGCCCTAGTGGCAGAGGCGTTGCTAGGGAGGGATGAAGGGGCTATAACCCTGGGTCCTTTGTCTATAGCCCCGGAAAGAAGCTCAGGGGCAACAACCGAAAGGCCAGCTAGCTCCGAGTCCCGGCATTCCAACATTAGCATAGCACTGGATCTTTTCCAGACCTAGCAACACCTCTGCCTAGTGGTCTCCCCCTAAAAAAATTTTAATAGCACCAATATATCGTCCAATATGAACAGATTGCACGATCAATGCCCTTCTAGTGACCGTCCATCCAGGTCATGGAAAAAACATTTTGTAATGAAAATACAATATGTACAATAATTTACCATGAGGGGTAGCTCTGAAAACTCACAATTGTCTACTAGCCAAACGGCTGCATCACCTTCAAATCCAAGACAGCAGAGATGCCAAAGAGGAAGTTTAAAAATAATTCTAGATCTAAAAATTGTTGCTCCTGTGGCTCGATTAATAGAAATGATTTAAAGTGATTTTCAAAGCATTCTTTCAAATATACTCTTGAAGAACTAGCTCATCATCCTAAAGCTAGCCCTGCGGTAAAATAAGTTTGCTGAAGGGCTAGTTAATAGCGCCATGCCAAAATGACAAAATAATCACTTGCACTACAAGTTTAACGCAGATCGAACTGGTTGATTGTTATTTAGACATTTCTTAATTTTTTTCATTCGTTTTACATGTCTACGTAGTGACAATAATCCCAATTTAAGAGCATTCAAGAAAATATGTGTTAAGAGAAAAGCAATTTACAGATTGTGTGGGCGGTGGAAGAGGAGACTAAAAAGTTGCCTTGGGTCTTGTCACTCAGTTTTACTACTTCATGGAAAGTAAGAATGCGTAAAACATGGACATTCTCACCGTAACACAAATACATTACCTGGCACGGTGCCATCCTGCTAGGTAACACCAATCCTTGTTACCGTTTAACTCACTAGGCGGACGCCTCTGTCAAGAGGAAGGGGGCGTTTGAACCAAGGTGACCTTGTCAGCATCCTACTGTCTCACAATAAGCTACCGAATGTCCCGGTTTCCTTTCTAAATACCAAACTTGGCAAGAAGGGTGGATGTGGCACTGTGGTATTGTAAAACCATTGCACTGGTTCCATCCTGGAGAACATCTACTTAATTTCCCCAGTCGCCGGTTGTTCTATCTTCTAGTCCGATTACTCTCTCAGATACACAATATACCCTACAGATAGTTGTCAAGGAGAATGAATCCTTTACCAGCTGTATACTGGAAAGATATTACATTTAAATAAGCTGGTATAGCCTTTTTCTTTTAATAGACTGTCCTTATTTGACATTTTTCAACAAACAATAAAACCCTTACATTCCCAATTCCTTTCATTAAACCCAGTCTGGAATACTGCAAACATAGTGTTTCCCCTTTTCCCTCCCTTTTATCTCTTCCCTCACTAAAAGCATGGTATTCCCTTTTATTGAGCATCATTATTTGCTTTCAACGTTTGTGAATAGTCTGGTCATGCCCATAATTACTAATAGAATTCGGATGAAGGGGCCCATGCTGCATCATTTTTGTGCGAGCACCCCCCCCCCCTTTTAGGTATGCCATTTGCTCTGCAATATATATTTAGATGTGTCAATCCCGGTTATCCGGGTCTGTTGTGACTGGGTGTTGGGGTTGTGTTTACTGTACTGGTTACTCACAGTAGTCCTTTTGGCAAACATGACCACTGAAACAATCATTTGGTGTCCCTTCGAGTCTCTAAGCCGGGCAACATAGAACATGTACTTTTCTTACAGCTACCCTAGTATTCCATCATGTATATCCCAGGCCTGAACTCCTGTATTCTGGCACACTGCCAAAGCATGTAGATCATGTCTGTGCTGACTTGGTTATATTCGGGTACTTCCAGGGCTTTAAGTGGGGTAAGAAATCGAGGGGGAGCCCTCCTTTTGGGGCCGTGGCTTGTGGGATGGGCGTGGCCTTTAAAAACGTACACAAACCATAGTAAGGTACGCAAACATTTTATACATTTGTATGCGTACCTTACTATGGTTTGTGCAGTATGCAAGCCATCTTTTATAAACATAGAAATATGTCACATACTTCTATGTTTATAAAAGATGGCTTGCATCTTTTATAAACATAGAAATATGTCACATACTTCTATGTTTATAAAAGATGGCTTGCATACTACACAAACCATAGTAAGGTACGCACATAAATACATAAATGCTTACATTTATGTATGTGTTTGCGTGCCTTACTATGGTTTGTGAACTTCAAGATTGCTTGAAAAGTACATAAATCATAATAAGGTACGCACACAAATATATAGCATTTATATATTGTTGTGCATACCTTATGTTTTGTGTACTTTCAAAGCCATCTTTGTTAAACATGTCTATGTTTATAAAAGATGGCTTGAAAAGTGCACAATTCAATCCATCTTTTATGAAGCGACTTGGGGAAACAAAGGCACAGTAACTTCCCCTGGTGGCCCCTCGCGTGAGAGGTCACCATAGGAAGTTACAGTGACTGACAGAAGTGCCAGCCAGCTAGAGCTATGCTGTGGCTGGCTGACATTTCTGTCAGCTTTCCTGACCTAATGGCGGGTGCATCTCCCAGCCGCGACGGGATAATTTATCCCGCCAATGTGGTGGTCGGACCGTGGGGGTGGTTGGGGTGGGGCAGCAGGGCCCCGGCTCAACCCTATATTTAGGAGACTGCCCCGGCCCACTTAAAGCACTGGGTACTTCACGTTCTATCCAATCTGTCTGGTGTGTACTATTCCCTGTGTAATGTATTGAACTAGATCAGTCAAAACCTGGTGCATTTATTATTTGGCGATTGGTGAGGCACCACCCGCAGACACATCATAATGCTTCCAAAGTGTGGGAGGGCGAAGGAACAGCTTATCTTTCACAAGCACTAGAAACATTCATGGATCACTTAACTACAAAGGAGGAGAATATGGGTAAAGACCAGAGATTGTTAGTACTGTAAATGCTGTGGTAGAAACATCTGGCAAGACAATAAATTAAAGTTACTCACTGTAATGACTAGAGTACTCGTAGGCAATAGTCCCTCTTACTCCATGCTTGGGGGCGTCCCCCAACATAGGGACAGTACTGGAGCCTTTGGCAGTGAACACTGAGTTTCTCGTTAAATTTATTATAGTGTGTGGGGGTGTGGGAACGCCCCCTGAGGCCCACCCATCCGGCATCTTATCTCAAGGCCCTTTTAACACATCAGACGCTTAAATACCTGGCTGAACTGAATAGATTAGCTCCTGGCATACAAGCGGGCGAAGGTGGGTGGGACGTATAGGGGAAAGGGGACTATGGACTATGAGTACTCTAGTCACTACAGTGAGTAAATGTAATTACGCTTACGTCCCATCCCCTTTCCTCCATCCTTGTAGGCGTTTCCACCAAAGGCCATAAAGTGGAGCTGTGACAACTTGCCTCATATCTAGTACGAAGCAAAAAGGTTCTTCAGAACCGCCTGACCGAAACTCTGCATAACGTATGGAGCTGGTATCCACTGAATAGTGATTGCAGTAGGCCGACGGAGTGGCCCAAGTAGCCGCATTGCCGATGACATCCCAAGAAGCATGTCTTTGGTACGCGACAGCCATGGCCTTAGCTGTGATCTCATGGGCATGAATCCCCTCAGGAACCGGTTTTCCCATGGCCCCCGAAAGTGATGAACAATGCCTCAGACTTCCTGAACGATTTCATCCGAGAGAGGTAGAACTTGAGGACTCTCTTGAGGTCCAAGGAATGCAAAGCCTTTTCTGCCTCCGACTTTGGGAAAGACACCGGCAGGTAGATTTCCAGATTCAAATGGAATGAAGAGACCACCATGGGGAAAAGGTTTGGATGAGTGCGCAAGATGACCTTGTCGTTATGAAACATAGTGAAGGGCTTGCATGATGACAACGCCAGCAGCTCCCTGACCCTGCGTGCAGAAGTGACTACCACCAATAATACAGTCTTTAGTGTCACCAGCCGGATGTCCAACAAAGCCATCGGCTCGAAGGGCTTGAGCTGCAAAGCCGCAAGAACCATATTGAGGTCCCAGACAGGATGCGCCCTTTGCACCAGAGGAAAAAGCCTCGACAACACCTTGAAGTGAGCCTTAACCATGGGTTGGCTGCTGAAAAAACGTGTTCTGGGAAATTCTTTTAGGCCCTAATGGCTGCCAGATAGGTGCGGCAGGTATCTACCTGAACGCCAGAATTAGCCAGATGTGCGGAAAATGCCAGCACATCGTCCACTGTCACGAGGCCTGTGGCAAAATCTAATCCACTCACTCTTATACTGAGATCGAGTAGATGGCCTCCTTGATTCCTGTATGATGTCCCAGTTGTTAGCAGAAAAATCGCCATGTTGTAGTCTCAACTGGTCAGGAACCAGGCTGCTAGGGCTAGACTGACTGGGTCCGGGTGCTCCACTACACTGCTCTTCTGCGTGACAAAGCTCCTGCTGGGGATCGGAAGGTGTACAGTCCCCTGGGAGAACAACTGCAGCAGATCCGAGAACCAAGCCCTCCAAGGCTTCCAAGGCCAGTGGGGGCAATCAGATGAGGCTGCAGCCCACCGATGCACAGAATTTGCAGACGGTCCGCTGGAGCAATGGAGGAGGGGAAATGCATAACACCTGCGGCCGTGCTAGCAGATCTGGAAGGCGTCTCCCAGAGACCCCTGACCTGCCCATGGAGCAAACCGGGGCACTTTGAATTTAGAGGAGATCTAAATGAGTTCAGACCCAGAAACCCCCAGCACTGGAACATGGGCAACAAGGAGCTGATGTATTTTTTTTAACCAGTTTTTATTGATTTTCAACATGTGCGTCATACAGTGTAGCAACGAATATGCATATCAATTCTCATGTATAGTTCCATGTTGTATTTTCTCCTGCCCACCCTCCACCACCCCCCCCTTAGCCTGCCAAAAACTTCGACCTTCTTCAATCCATTCCTACGGGAGTTCCACCTTCATCCCCTCCTGGAGGACTGTCTTCCTCCAGGCTTGCATGATCAGACCCGGACAGTGTTGCTACTATTTGTTTCCATGCAATCATCATCATGTCCGCTTCTTCCTGCCCACCTCTGTTTGCTGCCTCATCCCACACTGTGGTTTCGGCATTCAGAAACGCCAGAAACGGCATGTACCCATTTCTGAAGATCGTACCACCAGGCTTCTGCTTTCGGGCTCCTACTTGCTTTCAAGCTCATTGCTATCCTACGCTTAGCCCGTATATATGGCAAGTCTTTAGGTTTGCTCACATCCTTAAGTTTACTCAGCCTGCGGTATCCCCAACATGCATGCCCACGGGGAGTTCACATCTAAATGTATCTCCTTTCTTGCCATGAAGTGGGCCACCTCCCTCCAAAATTTCCTTATTTCGGGGCATGCCCAGAACATATGTACCATTCCTGCGTTTACCTCCCCACATTTTGAACATGTCTTTGTACCAGCATTTTTAAACTTGACTATCTTTTTAGGGGTCATGTATGCTCTGTGGGTGACGTATAACTGAACCTGCTGCAACCTAACGTTCCTATGGAAAAATGATAAGACAGATAAAAAAGCATTACAATTGGAGAATATGATGAAGTCATCATATTGTCTACTGTAATACTGAGCCGACCCATATCAAGGGACATATTTTGGACTGGATTGGCCCATTTCCACTACTCCATGCATCTGGTCCGATCATTATCTCCTGACGTGCTGCTTGGAGCTCCCTGTCAAACCAGTAAGAGTGCATACTACTGCACATACAGTTAAATTGCGTAATTTTAAGAACATTACCTCGGACATTCTAAAGACTTATGTAGAATCACTCATGGATAAAACAAGAGAACAGGATAACCCTGAGAGGCTCACAGAAGTCTATAATGAAGTCATGTTGGAGATGTTGGATAAGCATGCTCCCCTAAAAGACAAAACAATCAAAGATTTGCCCAATCGCCATAAGTGGTTCACTCCAATGCTAGCTGAACTTAAAGCCAGCAAGAGACAGGCAGAACACACCTGGCATAAAGATAAATCTAACGAGAATTTATTAGCATGGAAACTCATAGAAAAGCAATATAAGGCATTGATCATAGAGACCAAGAAATCTCATTATGATGATCAGATAAACCAGGCTGGAGATAAGACAAAGGAACGTTTCCATCTCTTTAGAACTTGGGAGAAAACTTTGGTCTGTAACTCTGATATTAAACCCACCATTGATGATTGCAATAGAGTATAGAAGGCTTTTGCAGACAAGCTGTTGAAAGCACAAAAGAAAATTGAACAGGAAACATTGACTCCTCCACTAGTTGATCCTCCTTCTATTCCCGCTGCTCTAGGCACTTTAAATTTTACTTAACCTAACACATTTGAAATTTTGGAGCTATTAAAAAATATGCACCCCACCAACTGCCCAGGGGAAATTTTCCCGTCGAGATGCATACTGGAACAACGAGAATTGTTTGCCCCATTCCTCTGCCGGTTTGTTGGCTCATCCTTTCGCACTTGTTCTATTCCTCAATCCATAGAAAGCGTGGCAGTCACTCCGTTACTGAAAAAACCTGGCTTGGATCCGTTGGATGCAGCCAATTTAAGACCAATTACAAATACTCTGTTTTTCTTAAAATTAATTGATAAGGTAGCTACCACACAGCTCCAATCATATGTATTTAATACTGGTAAACTACATGTGAAGCAATCAGGCTTCAGAAGCTTTCATGGAAGTGAATCCGCACTCTTAGACTTACACATGCTTGGCAAACTGGAGAACAGCAAGTCGGGGCTGCTGATGTTATTAGATCTCTCTGCAGCCTTCGAGCTGCTGGATCATAACATTTTACTTAAAAGGATGGCGACTGTTGGAGGTCTATCCAGCAACGCCATCCTCTGGCTCAGATCATTCTTGGAGGGCCGCCAGTCTTGTGTTCACTGGGGTGACTGTGCTTCCGAGCCACAAACCATAACTTGTGGAGTCCCCCAGGGGGCATGCCTCTCGCCTTTGTTGTTTAATATTTATATATTACCTTTATGTGTTGAGTTGGAAACCTTGGGGATCTTTTTCTGCAATTATGCAGACAATTTTCAGCTGGTTTTGGACATAACCGGGAGCTATGAAGTTGACCAACAAACCCTGACTGCAACATATCATATTATCAAACTATGGATGTCAGTGAATTGGCTCTGTTTGAACGCTGCTAAAACTGAGCTGATGCTTTTTGGGCCACAACATGCTCAATCCAAACTGAATCAAAAATATAACTGCTTTTCCATTGAAGGCAATCAAATCAAAACGGTGCAGAAAGTCAAGACCTTGGGCACCTATATGGAGGATAACCTCGACAGCGAGGCACATGTCACAGCCATTTCCTCTAATACCAACTACCATCTTAAGGTTCTGAGACAAGTTGCTCCACTAATATCAGTGGAAAACCGCATAAAACTCGTAAGAGCAGTAATTCTGCCACATGTTGACTATTGCAATGCCTTGCTAGGAGGAGCCAGTAAAACAAATGTTCAACAGTTGCAGAAAATTCAAAATGCAGCGGTTCGAATCATCTTCCAGATGAAAAGCTCCGAACCCACTAGCGCTGCTAGAAGAAAGCTGCATTGGCTCCAGGTGGCAACTCGTATTCAATTTAAACTGCTTACTACGTGCCATAAATGCATCTTCGGAAATGCCCCTTCATATCTGAAGGAGAGGATTAGCATTTATCATCCAAATAGATGCCTAAGATCTACGGCAGGCTGCTTGCTGGTATCGCTAAGTACTAAAAGATCTCGTGGATTGGGACGTGCCTTTCATGTCCGGGGTGCACAAGCCTGGAATGAGCTACCAATCAATATACGTAAAACTGAGGATGATCATCTTTTCCGTAAACAGATAAAAACAATTCTGTTCAACTAGGATCTTTTTAGTTTTCTCCACCACTGCTGTCTTTCAGCGCCTGGATGCCCACGGGCTTTGGCGCCTTATAAATCTGAATAACATAACATAACATTGTGGTATCCCTGTACCCTGAGCCATAGCACATCACCCATCAGTTCCCCCACCTCCTCCTCCCAGTCTAGTTTCATCTGAGTTACTTCTCTCCCCACTTTTAGACATCAACAGCTCATATATCCGGGAGACCTCATGACCCACTTCTGATACGTCATAAAATGTTTCTATGACAGCCTCTGGCTGTCGGGCCAACACTGCATCGGACCATGTATCTTTTATCCTCTTCACCAACCCAGCATATGTGATATATTGTCCTTGATGTTATCCAGTGTCTTCCACCAAGGTATTCAACTCTTTCACCTTCCCAAACAAGGATCGGATGTATAACTCTCACTCGTAGTTGTTGAACTCTAAGCGGCTCAGCTGGTCCTGGGAGATGGACCAAGGAAATACATATCTCCTCCGTCAGGGCCCATTCCCAGATCGATACCGCCTCCATGCATAGGGGAGGGGTCAGGGAACAAGTGCCACCCTGCTTGTACAGGTAAAACATGGTTTTGTAGTTGTCGGTCCTGACCAGAAACGCCTTGTCCCTGATGAGGGGCAAAAAAGCCTGAAGCACCAGGCCCACTGCCCTGAGCTTAAGCAGATTGATATGCAGTAGTGCTTCCTGACTGGACCATGCGCCATGAATCAAGTAGCTCTCCAGAGAAGCCAACTAGCTCAAAAGCAAGGAATCTATTGTCACTATCAGAGTGGGCTCTGGCAGGGCAAAGGGAGCTCCCACTGCCACATTGCAGTCCATCAGCCACCAGTGAAGATCTGGGAGGAGGAAAGGGGGAAATGAGACCCTGTCTGACTGAGCACGATTCCTGGACCCAATTGGCTGCCAGGTGGAGCTTAAGGCACCTTATCTTGAGGCAGGCGTGCCGAACCATGAGCATACATGACGCCATTAGTCCCAGAAGGTGCTGGAACCACCATGCTAAGGTGGTCAAGTTGTCCAGAAAGTGCCCAATTGCCTTGCAGCAGTGTTAAAATGGATTTCTGAACTCTGTCCTGGAGGGGCAGAGGTTCAGAAGGCCAGCCTAGTTTCTTGGAACAGGGTAACCTCTGAACAAGCCAGACCAATCAGGGTAGCGATGGCGGCGGTCAAGACTAGGTCTCAAGAGGGGTGAGGGTGACTGAAAGCCCGCAATGAGCACACAAAGCAAGGACGCTTACAAATTTCTCCAGACAGGTGTTATATTAAAAATATAGACACATTTATTACAAGGCCTTTGTAACATCGACCATAGTAAAGAATCACGGTAAAACTCCAATAAACCAACACATCACAAGCAATACAATATATATACAAGACCAAGGGGTCTAAAGAGTTAGAAGCACGAAATATGCAGACCACCTAGGTGGGGAGGAAAGCAGTCAGTGCAAGTAATTGTTAGACCCAGTTCGACAGAGGCCACCTAACTAGAGGGACCTATGAGCCCTACGAAGAGTAGAGCCTTGTGCTCAAAAGTACCTGCACAGGCGGGTGCCAACGGGAAAGGGGAGTCTCTTCAGGGAAAGCAGGCAGTTCAGAGAGGTGAACCAAACGATGAAGAACAGTTCCCCGCAACTCAAGCGCGGCCTCCACTTGTGGGCAGAAGCAGGGCGCGAGTGCGGAAAAGGGTTGCTGTTTACGACAGCGATGGAAAGCCACATGCTCCTGCGTGAGGGCGACCGGTTAGGGTATTGACTACTCACCGGTCCCCGATGAAGGCAGACCCAGGCTTCTCCAGTTCCGTTTCGGTACTGGCAAGTTCAGATGCGATCAGCAGGATGTCTCGACGCCGTGTAGATTCCGTGACAGCAGGAGTCAGGGTCGAGGGTGTCCCAAATGCAGTGAACACGCACAGGTTTGTTACCACAGCAGGGCAACCGCGTGTATTCCGGTCCCAAAGCACACGTCACACTTCAGACCTGGGAACGCCAAGTGTACGAATCATGTGAGAGTGCCGAGGACTCGGAATTTAGCAGCAGCCAGACAGCGGTGACAGAGCAAGCTTCCTGTGTAGGCTGGTCAGTCCAGTGCATGGCCCAGGGACGCTTCCGAAGGCTTACGTACAGGATTTGGTGAAGATGCCGAGAATAGTTGTTCCCACTATTCTAAAGGGTCGAAGCGCCTTTGCAGACCTTATCGTTCGACCAGAGGCCGAGTGGTCTCACAGGACGACAGTAGTGCAGGGTGCTAAACCTTCAGCGGGTCACCAGCGATTCCTCAACTCAGCTTCTTAGTTGCAGGATACTTGGCTCCTTATCTTTTGTTCGTGAGAACTCATGAGATCGACATGGTAGTGGAGTTTTCAGCCTCCTCTTATCCAGAGTTCCCTTCGCGCCAAAATGGAGAGGGCCCAATTGGAGATCCGCTCACAAACACTCACACCATACGTGGACCTATCACGGACCACGATGGTCCCAGGCATTCAGGACACTCTAGACTCTCTGGCACCCATGATGTGTATTGGGAACAGACATCCCAGCCCACATCCTGGAGGCACACACAAGGCATGCAGAAGCCCGTGAAAGCGTTGTGTTTCGCGGGAAAGTGCATGACCAAATAAGGACTGCCCTGGGTCGACGCGACCTGGGGGAAGGTAAAGGGGCAAGACCGTCAGCAGACAGGACAAAGAACCTCGTGGCATGGCCATTTTGGAGGCCAGGCCACCCATTTGGGCCAAACGCAGGAAGCGCGGTTAACATGGCAAAAAGGGGTTCAAAACACAAAGAAACGATAGCTGCCACCAGTCCCGTCCGTGACACACTTGCACATTTCAAGTCCAGCGAGAGTTTCTAGGGCCATTGGAATGACTAGAGACCCAAGAGCGCGGTAATGTAAGTTACGGTGCACTCTTGTTTCATTTTGCTCAAAAGCTGCAACATGAGGAAAGGACTGAGGGAAAAAAAGTCTCCCGGTACTGACTGTCTTAAGAGCATGTCAGTTTCCCCGTAAGAATGGAGCAAAAGCCCAGAGGAGTGCGGCGGAAGGCTGCGCTTCTCTGGCAAAGTCTAGATCAGGGTTTAAAACAACAGCAAAAAGTTTGGGGGTTGCCACATGGAAGGAAAATTACCTACAATTAGGAAATCTTTCCTAACAGGCGGGAGCAGAGGCTCTCGGGTGTGGAGAACACCCTCTGCACCGCCGTGTCTCATCGCACTCTAAGGAACACAAGATAGTTGTCGGGAGTCAACTGTGAGGGAGAACCACAATTGGTGAAGAACGTCTGCCAGTCTTTGGCAGGTGTGCACTACCCCCCTCGGGCGAGCTGGCCCTCGCCAGCCAGATGTCCAGATAAGGGTATAAGTGATGGCTCTCCAGGCGGAGGAGACCAGTCACTGCATTCATCAGCTTCATGAACACATGAGGGGCCTAGTTCAGGTAGCATCTAACGCTGGTTTGTCTGCTTGTTGTTAGCCAAAACTGGAAGAAACGAAATGTAAAATACATCACACCCTGCCGTCAGATTTGGCAGACTAAAGACTGAAAACGTGTCCTTTTGCTTTGAGGATAACCTAATTTTCATCTGGCTTTGAATAGCCATGAATCATAAAGATGACCCAGATTTGGAATGTTAAACGACTTGGGCACATTCTGACTGATTCCCATCGGCCACCACAGACTTTTCCTATTAGACTTTGCCTTTTACAGCAACATGATTGGAGACTAGAAAGAATGGTATAGAAATGCTATCATGTTATTTACCTGTGCAGAACGAGAATTATCCTTTGTTACTGCTATCGAATTGCTTTCTTTTTAATAACAGTTTATTTATACACAATTACATGTTATTACAAATACTTAAAATAGTGTGCCGAAAGCTTTCTTTGAGAACTAATATTATTGAACACAAATACATATATTAGGGAAGAGCGTCTTTCACCATTCCACTGAGATGGAATTGCATACATATGTTTAGAGTGTGTTCTCCAGTGGCTGCAGTCATTATCAGCAGGAGTGTTGGCTACATTTTATGTAGCCAGAGTAGTGAACATTATCCTGACCATGTAGGATTGTCCATTAACACAAGAGGACCATGGCGAACAAGGTTGGGTCTCGGTGATAAGTGCATCACAATGTAAGGGAAGCTCCTTCGAGAACACAGTTATACTACATCCCTGTGAGGCATGTACTGATGCTGCATGGAGAAATAGTGCAAGGGTGACCATTCTATGAAGAGCTGTTAAAAGCCCGCCCTGCGCTTATAGCTTAATGTAACAGGAGGCCCGAACGGTGACATTACCCATGAAGCATGTCTCCTTCCAAGAAGCCCAGTTTGACTGCAACAATGAGAATCAGTCATGCACAAACAGACCAACATATACAGGACGATCAAATGATTCTTCTAAAATAAAAAAAGGCAAGAAATTAACCTTGCTACAGGTTTAAGGCCTCTAGCCAAGACGGTTAAAATAATATATATTTAAAATGGTTGACTTGTAGTGCAGGACTGACATGTAGGGATGCACCTTGCAATCCATTAGCACACTACATCGAATGTTGCAGCTGCGACAGCCAGTCACACTGCCGGGAACAATAACATTATTTGAAGGGACAAGTCTGCTTTCCCTGGCTGCTTGGGCATCACGTTGTGCCGCCCCCCCACCATTATTTCTTGCCTATCATACTTCCGGTGTTCGGGTTTCCTCCTGTCTCACAAGTAGTGCTGCTGCACCTCGTCCTGCATCCCCGCCATGCTCGCTCCCAGTTCTCCCCTCTCACACCACCTCTGCGTCACCATTTCCTCATTTCAACCCCGCCACACAGGTGATAATGTTCTCAGGGGCAGGCTACACCTTTTGGTTAAGGATGAAAGCCCCTCAATGCTCTGGAACCCAGTGTTACTAATAGATAAAGGAATTTGATGTCTCCCCTCTGTGTTTGGCAGCATAAACACTAAATAAAACACCATTAATAACATCAAACACTTCCCCTTGCTGGCAAGCAATGTGACTGTTTGAGTCACACTTATCGCCCACAGAATCCCCCAAAATAAAACACTTTACATTTCTCGAATGCGAATTGCTTTTCATTGGTTACTTGCCATTATGTTACAATATAATATTCTCCTTAACCAGCCCATATAAGCATTTCCTGAGACATTTTCACTCAATATCCTCACCCATTTGCAGCTGAAAAGCAGATTTACAGATTGTCTATCATCGTGATTTAAAATAAAAACAGCGGTCCAGATCCAACTAAACCAGTCAAAAAGTTAATGGAATTATACTATTATAGTGACATTTAATTATCCAAGACAGTGCTTATTCATACTTCCTTAACCTGGTACAAGCAAGTGTCAATCACCCGTGATACAAGAACATTTAAACACTATAAATCCCTCCGGTTGAATTGCCACATGCCTAGAAGGATTATGGTTTCCATCTTCCCACTCGGATTGACATCGGACTCCAATATGCTAACACCCATCACCAATTGCTTTGGAAGCACACGCTCCATTGGAATGCCGTTGGTGGGCCCAACATTCGAGGTGTAACTTTTTGATATTTGTTTGCAGTATATAAATATATTGGCCTCGGATAACTGCTGCCTTGTTGAATCTGCTGAAAAAGGCAAGGTCTTCATGCAAGACTCACAGTTAGACCGAAAAATAATTGCAAAATTAGCTCAAGTAGCCTTCTCTTCAACAGGGTTGGACATTTAAACATATCACGGGATGCATTTCAAAACATGCTTTATATAATAGTTGCGTCGTTTTATGGGTCAGAACATTTCATCTGACGCTTAACCCTCTCCAGAGCACCCCGAAAACATTCTGCAATAAGTATGTGGCACTACACAAATATACTTTCCACATCTCAAAAGATGTAACATTTGAAATCAATGCTTCAGAAATATCAAGCCCTTTAAAACGCTCCCCTTAAATCAATGTTTGATCAATCAAATCACAATTGCTAGTGCTCGAATTGGATGGAGATGGTACATTGTTAAGTAAATATGTGTGTGCCCACTTACCAAGCTTAAAGAGAAGTACTCCTACAGGTCCTTTGTCAAAGCGAAGAAAGAGGAGGTTATGAATGTCCACCACATCAGTTCCTCGAGCAGGCTCTTGAGGAGCAGCCCACTGTATCTGAACCATGCTACTGGACACATCAAAATGTTTACTGAACTGTAAAGTCGCTTTGGGTGAGCAGTCTTCTGCAGTAAGCTGCACACTAATTGGTGATAGTGCCATGTCAAACACCTGAAGCTCGCCTTGGTTACTGCCAACGATAAAAATGGAACCACTAGGGTGCCACCTTATTAATGCCGGAAAGTGGTCTGCTTGGGCTAGTAAAGTTTCCCGGCGGTGAGGCTCATATAAAATAATTGACGAATCCTCACAGCCCAGCACCAGTTTATCTTCCGTGATGTTTCTGCAGCAACTGATGACCTTGGCCCGCAGTGGTATTTTAGTGACCGCTACACACTGAATCTTGTTTCTAGCACATTCGTAGATGCAAATGTCAGCCATAGGATCTTTTTCTGAGTTTATGGAGTTTTCTACTGTGTGAACTTGGTATGGCTGGTTGATGCTAAAGCTGACATGAAGTGGATCCCATTCTGTACGGATGTAACTCAAAACCTGAAAGAAACCAGAAATGTTATTCTTCAATAGCCCAGTTTCTCTAGGTCCATTTAACTCTCCATTAGCAACATGTGAGAAGAGACCCATGCCATGTTTAATTAATAGCCAAGATGAACGTACATATGCCCCTACATGTTCTGCCTCTCTATGTCCTCTGTGCATCTAACCCTCAATTCCTAATGACTCAAGATGGCGGTTTAATAAACCGTGAGTAATAGTCCCTGGTAAGAATCATTTTCCTTAACCCATCGTGCAGCTTGCTTAGACGTTCAGCTCTTGGTATTCGGTTATGAAGCACAATTAATTTGCAGGTGGTGAAAGCATGGCTACACGCTGGCAAAAAAAATAAACAGATAGTGAAGAATAGCTTAGTAATAGTGAGTATTTGTTCTCGAGCTGCAATGCACAGAGGAATCAGCAGATCTCTGCAAAAAGCTATGCTCTGGGGAAAAACCATGGTCTCATTCTGAAAGAGAATCCCTCGGTGCTATAAGAGTGAGAGATGCAGGAGGTGAAACAAGTGCCATATGGCTGTCGAAGTACTTCCACCGCAGGCATAAACAATACTTCAAGCAAGACTAAAATCTTCAACTGTGAAAGGTATTTTCCGACCTAAAATGAGTTCCCAGGAAGAAGACTGGCAAGACAATGGCATGTTTACTTTGAATTCTGAAATGTGGATGAATGTGTAAAGATTACTGCTCGGTACATCCGAAAACTTAGTAACACAGAATGAGCCTTTATTTTACAGACTCTACAGTCTGGAACAACAGCCACTTAGCAACATATCACAGAAAAGCATGGATTGAAAGGTGGGTCTGCGCCAACGTCAAACATGATATTTAAATCCCACACTGGATGCGTCTCTGCTCCAGAAGCTGTCGAACAAGAAAAGGAAACACCCTGCAGGAACAGGGTATATAAACAAATGCATTCTCCAGGATCAATTACAGTTGACAGGAGGTCATGCGGGATACACAAAGATCGATGAATAGTTCAGTCTTATTTGTTAAACAACTCAACAAAAATCAGGGGTTGATGGTGGTTAACAAAACATGAGAACAAAATCAAAGTATATCACACTGAATGTGATAACCTCACTTCCCAGTGGCACTGTGGGATTCCCAGGGGTCCCCGAACACCTTCTTCAGATCTTGTTCTTCTGGAGCAAAAAGGTCTCTTAGCCAAGTGGACCAGTTTCTGTTATAGCTGCAAAATCTCCATCCAAGTGAGGAGGATCCAGAATTGCTGCTGCAGCTGACCGTTTTGTAGCTCACCTTTCCTTGACTCTGGGGTCTCCTCTCCCTAACGTCTCGATGCCTGTCCCCAGCACCCCAATTGCTGCTCTTCTGCTCTCCTTGCCTTGGTTCTGTGGCTTCCCCCGCCTCCTCAGCCTGCCTTGCTGCAACCCAGCCTCCTCATACCTTTCTGGCTAGGGGGTTCTCTCCTCCTTTACCTCAACTACTGGCGCTACCATTGCACCACCCTGCCACCCTTATTCCGTTTTACCCCTTGGTTACCACCACCACCTCCTCTGTTATTATCAACACTTCCTCTACTCTCTCTTCTCTCTCTCCTCTCCAGTACTTCTGTATTGCTCCTTGTATAGCCCTCTAATACTTTCCCACCGCTTACTACAATCTTCAACTAACCACACTAAGGAATTGGGACAGGGTGCTTTTATACTGTGTTCTCTCATACGACTGGGTGTTTTATTCAGTGAGGTTCTGCACCTATGGCTTGTAATTATGTGAGGGCTGGGAATGGTTGTTGTGCCTGAGTGCACTTGGGGTTGCTTTGGTTTTATAGGACTGAACCAACCCAATACATGGCCTGTCCACGATCTTGGATGTTAATCTTTCTCCTCTGATTCACCCTGGTGCTGCCTATGCTGAGCTGAGGTCATCCCTGCTTTCTGAGTGTGAATTGGAAACTGGAAACACACTGGATAAGGTTGGCCAATACTTTGTGTGTGCCTTCACCTTGGGCGTGCAGGGGGCGGGGAAGTAGTGGGGAGGGAAACATATCCTTTGAGCAAGAATCTCTTGCTGGGGAAAAATGCTCATGTAATTTTGCTTCCTGCACGGACCCATCCTCAATCGGGAAGTTGCAGAGTAGCAACAACTTATACAGGGGGCTGCAGTGTTCCGAGAGGGTCCAACAAACTTTGTAAAAGGACTCCTTTAGTGTACGGGTGAAAGCAATTCTATGCACGCACTTGTTACTACCAAGTGAAGAGACGTCCATTCCCTTGAAGGGATTAATGTCTTTTCGTGCTGGAACTATGGGTCTGTTCAGAGGGACCTTTAGGCTCTCTCAGAAGGGATTGGGGTGCATTGCTATACTTCCACATGGTTGTTTTTTGACAGTCCCCTGCCAGGGAGAAAGGTTAATGATCAGGGAATCCTCCCTGTAACATGCCGGGGTAGTACCTATTCACCAGAGCCTTCAATCTTATAGTCCCTTGATCCATGCAGGGGACGTTATCAGATAGCTTACACTTTTAAGGTTTTTACCAGACACCATGTCAACAATTACTACAAAAATCACCATTTCATTAGCATTCATTTTTCAAATGTAGCATGAATCAGTTTTTATATCATAATGATAGATTTAAAATTCAAATGGCTATGGTGGGAATCTCATGATTATGCATCCAGCTGGATGAGTAGCGGTCCAGAAATCACAGGAAAGATGACAGAGTGAAAACAAACAAAACAACTGAAGACTCTTGGACAGTGCGTGAGTACAAAGAAGAGAGGGGAATTGTAGAATTCTCTTCATGCCCCCATATGAAAAAAAAATCTTCAAAAAACAACAAATTGCTTCAGTAATGAAATCTTATTTATACAGCATGGTAAAAATAGCATACCATAAAGACAGAAAACGCATTTTACACAGTTACAATAAAAAAAAGCCCACATACATGGAAAATAATGGGAAAAAACAGACACATACAGTGCTGTACATAAAGCCCTAAATGTTTCACTCCCTGACGAAGAATGGGAGCTTTTTTGAAAGAAAAATGTGTGATTATAAAGCAAAAAGACAACCTACAGAAATATAAAGAAGGGGAACATAACAGATAAAGTACTTTAAATCACCAACACACACTATAATTTGAGAAAATGTAAGAGAATCTAAGATTAAGTCTCCCACTTACCACACAAACGAGGAGATTTGGGACTGAAAATGTACAAACGCGTAGCTCCATGGGTATAGACCTGAACCGAATGGCAAAAAAAAAAGGAAATTGTTCCAATGCCTACATATACAAAAGGTCCATCAGAATAACCTTTTATGGTTAAAATGAAAAGAAAATGATTTAAAAGGTGTGACAAAGCCAACCCCCTAACTCAGTCACAAGGCCTGGAGAGGTGTCAGAAGGCCAGGAAAACCAGCCTGCCAATGTGATTTATCTAGAGCTACGGGTTACGTGGAAGAAGTGCAGGGGGCGCTGCAGGGAACCCTCCCCCCACATTGACAGGACAGTGGCCTGACCCAAGTCACACAGCCATTGTATACCAGGAGAGCATTCTTCTTGTGCTATGCAGTCAAGAGCACAGGACTAGTGCCTATATGCAGAGCTATTGCAGTACACATAATCACAACAAAATTACTGGCTTTGAGAGTTTGGCATCAAATGAACCCAGGAGTGCACCAGAGACTGAAGTGAGTGAAGATTGTGCACCAGAGAACTACCTCCCTCTCTGAAAATGATGATCTATGGAACTTGTGTTTCACCAGAGAGACGCCCATGGAATTGTGCATGTTGGAGCAGGTTTTCACAGGAGGAAAGGGAATCAGCCATCACTCCGCGCCTGCACAGATGAGAAGAATAAAGCAGCAGCATGTACATACTGAGGCCCATATGCAAGACTGGAATCCCACACAGGCATATTAAAGGACGGGTGAGCAGAATAAGGCAAGTAAGCAGGCTGAACTAGGGAAGCAGTGTTAAAAACCTGCGGGAGGCTCACACAGAAGGTGAAGGTGTGAGATATCCACCTGTTCCCAAGATGACCACCAGGTGTTTTATAACTTCATGGAGCCATAGACCTGCAGCAAGAGGGGTTATGAGAAATGGCATATGACCTGACCAATGTGAAGTTCTAAACAAAGGACCAACAAGGTGGACCAAAAAGAGGGAAGAACATATATAAGAGACTTGGAAGAGCCCTATATACCACCAGAGAAATGTGGGTGTGGAAGCTCCAGGAAAGCAGAGCAGTGGAGAGCAGACTTGAGAAGATAACCAAAGCAAATTCCTAGTCAAGCAGAGAAGGAGCAGAAGGAACTGTGCCGGGGTGGCTATTGGGCAGTGGAACCCAAACAGACCTAGAAGGGGTATTGAGGCGGGAGACAAGGACACAATCTAAAGAATAGATACAGGAATGACCCAGGAGTTGGGTCCACTTAAGGATCCTGACCAGGGCTACAAGGCATGATGTTATGTGGAGACTTTGACTGCCTTGCTTAATGGGAAAAGGGCACCATATCCCTTAGAGTCAGAGAAAAAGGGGTGAGTAAAACCGACTCTTTGCGCGCTCTAGTCCTGACAGGATCTAGGTGTGCTGCACAACTAGAACCTTGAGGTTCTACTCTGAACCTCAGACAGATACTAGGATGGTTCTGGTTGTTCACGCTAGCCTTAGTAATAATTATGATTACAATGATTGTATAAATTTGTCAACAGAAAATAATGGTTTATTGTTGTACAATGGGTAGACTGGTTCAGACGTGGGACGCAAGGGCTAATTCCATACAGGATACTTTCCCTTTCCATTAGAGAACAACCACTGTAGTGAGAAACACTGCTACCTTGCTGTAGCACTGCACATCAAGAGCTTCCAATTAAGGAGTGCTATTTCCCATTTACCTACCATTTCAACCTGAACTTTATCCACAATGATCAGGGTCGGTTTAACAAGCCATCATTGCCTTGACAAAGGCCCAGTGTCATGTCGAAACATGAGTTGGCTGAACCACTTTACCCATTGTACAACAATAAACCAAGCTTTTCTGTTGACAAATGTATGCAATCATTGTAATCATAATTATTACTAAGGCTACCGCAAACAACCAGAACCAACATGAATCAGGGAGAGACCAGGAACCCACTGACAGTGAAAAACTGGACACTTCATCATTTGACAAATTGTGACACTGATGAATTGGACCAATCCCCAGGAGGAAAACCATGTCCTGTTGTAAATAAAAACCCATATCATGAAGTGTGGGCCTTAAATACTTGAGTTACATGTTTTGCTGATCTGCCACAGGGTATGGCCATATACTCCAAAACTGTCCGCTAACCTATCTGGGTACCAACTAGAATCTGTGTTTGACCTATGGGATGGCTAGAAGGATGCTTAGATCTAAAGACAGAACAAGAAATATTTACTTTTTTATGAAGATCTGACTTATGCCCTCCTAAACGATCTAGACTAATGCATGTGACTAGCGCAAAGTATACAATTATAAAAGGATTAGCCACTATGTGCAGGGGAGCACTGCCCCACCCTCGAGTGGCAGGCAGTGCTCTTGCCCGAGTGGACGGCAGCACCGTCTCTGTTGTGTTTTATTTGATTGGGGAACTGCACTGTCTGACTGAGCTGAGGCACATTGCTCAGTACACATATGGTTGGTGGAGCCCTTTTGGCCCTGCAACAAACACTGTGCAGTAATGAGAGGCAGTGGGCTGGCGGAAGACTAGCCGAGCTGCCTCATTTTTGCACTAAAAGGGTAGACATGCTGACCTACAGGCAAGGAGTCCTCTCCACTCAAACAGCATGTTTATGTTGCGAAGAGGGTGGCCATCCTGTCCTCATCGTGTTGGCTCGAGCACGTGTGGAGGCTGCGTGCAGGTAAGGGATTTGTTTATGCAATACGTGTATGGTTGTATATATGTATTTTGGTGGGTCGGAAGAAGGAGTCGGACACTCGGAAGACATAATTCAGGTTTTTAATGAAATTATAAGTAGAAGGCCTAACTTTCCCTATCACTAAAGGGAATACCCTGCCTAACTAAAACAAACTTAAGGTGATCCTCCATGGTCAAAGCCAAAAGAAAATATGTCCTCTGTCCAAACTACCTTATCTGGCCCTGCCATTAATGTTAACTTAAATAAACCAAGGGAATGATCTGTCTTCGCCTGGTCTCCCCTCCAGGTCATTCAATAGTCTTGCACTATGCCACTTCACGGTGGAACAGATCGCCTATGTGATCAACTGCTTGTAACTCCTCAAGAGCAGTTTCCTTTCTCCTGCTTTCTGTGGTCCCCTTTTCCAAATGTCTCTTACAATAACCTGTCTTGGTTTGCAGCCTCTTTCCAGGCCTTCTCGTCTGGAGCACCTCATAGGGGGTTTCTCTGCCCCTTTCTAAGCTTCTACTATGATCTGTTCTCAGACTTTGAGTGTCCATTTTTTTATGGGTTATCCCCCACCTGTATTGATGCAGTCCCTCTGCTCCGCCTCCAGCTGGTGTAATGTCAGGGGGCTTCCCCTGCGCATCAAGCTTCTCCTCCTTTCTCTTCCTCGTTGGAACAGTTATATATGTGTCTCGCATTGAAGAGATATCTTCATTTTCTGGTAACATTAGGTTTCATCTTCCATTGCCTTCAGCCAAAGACAAGGATGCCACATCCTTAGGCTTATCAGGTAGTCCCATGCATGCAATTATATTTGTTGGTGTAGGGAGTTCCTCACAGGAACAGGAGCTTTGGCCCCAAAGAGGGAGGGTCGTCCCGGTGAGGTCCCAAAAGCCTCGACCCTTAGGGAGGGTTTTGCCTCAGAGGTGGGGGTAAGGGGGGACTCCACCCTGGCGGAGAAGGAGTAAATTCCTGTGATTCGTCAGAGTATGCATGTGCTGTGACGCGGTGGTCCGCCACAAATAACCATGCCAAATCCGATATTAAGTCCAAGGGTTTTTATTAAAATACAAAGGGTCAGAATGTCTTCCGTTTTCAAGTTTCTTTAGGGCCTACAGAGTCCTCTTGGGAGATTTGGCGCTAGGGCTATCCCTGTCTCTCACTCTCTCAACTTCCCTGGCCTTTTCCCAGATCCCTGTCCCAGGTGTCCCTAATGGGGTTGTTGGTAATATCGAAAGGTAACCCCTACTGTCTGAGTTTCTTCCTTAGGCTAAAAAGGGTATTCCTAAAATGATGGCTGGCTAACTCTCTAGGGGTCTTCTAGTTGGGCCTGATCTAGCCCCGCTTAGAACTGTATGGGGATATGGGTGGCGCTTCCTTCTACCAAGTTTCACTTGTTCTCCTTGCACACACAGTCTCTCCTAACCCTTCTCTACACTGCTCCCGGGATGTTCCCCCACCTGCCGTACTACTGTTCCTCAGCTCTTACACTCAGCCTTCCTACTTCCACCCTTAGATGTTATCACTTTCCTTATTCCAACCGCCACTCTACTATCAATACCTCTAATATCGCCTTCCTTCCTCCTCACTACTACACCACCTTCTATTCCCCCTCTACTGTTAACGCGCTACTACCACTACCTCTCTCCCCGTTCCTACTACTCTCATAAACCCTCTCACGCTGTCACTCGCAATACAACCACTACCACCAACTATGTCTACTACTACCAACTACCACTTCCTGCTACTACCACAACACCCACTTCTACTCTATCGCTAGTTCACACACTGCCTACTCTCAAACACAAACACTCCACAGACCCCATCTCAGCAATAGCCTCTGTACTCCTTTCACTTAAACCTTGTCTGGTCTCTCAGATGTCCTTCTCCAGCACCTGTCCTCATCCAACTAACCCACACTGCACAACTCACATGCACCTTCTTAAATACCCCACCCCTCCCTGGATTGGATACTCACCCTGTCCAATCACTTACCTGGCGCAAGGGGGCATGGCTTGAGAAGTGCTTAGGGAGGCTTCAAAAAGGTCATTGATGTCATTTTCCCTTTCAGAAAGCACCTCTGTGCTCCCCATCCACTCTCCCTGCACCACCGTCATCTCCCTTCCCCTCACCTCCCCTCCTAGGATTGGACACAAAGGATCACGGGACCTAGAATGCAAGGAGAGAAACACTTGGAATGCCGAAAGCAGACCCTCTTTTCCTCGCCGCTCCGAGCGACAGAGGAAGTTGCTGCCTGAGACCCTGCTGCACTGTCAGCTTTTCTCCATACCGAGTGCATGCCAGAGGATCCCATATTTATAGATTTCATTTTCCCATTCAAAAAGCACCTCTGCGCTCCCCATCCAGCCTCCCTCCCCTCCCAGAATATGACACAAAGGGTCATGGGACCCAGAAAAGGCAAAAACCAGAATTTTCAGGGTAGCCTTGCCCCGGAAGCTGGCCTGTATGCCCAGCCACTTTTCTGGTAGCCTCTCTAGCTAAGAAAGTAAGACTTTCTGAGGGACTGGAGCGGCCGATTGATAAGGCTCTCTGGTGGGCCTTTACATTTCCCAAGTGGGCTGGTGGGACTTTCATTAATAAGGCCTCTATTTCTGGACATTGTATAGACCAATAGAGTCTTTGCTGAATGGTGTCTTCCGTCTGCTGTTTCTCGTTGCGGCCTCTCCCAGTTGGTGTTCTTCAGCGACGGAGACGCTACCATCATCATTGGTAAGGTGGGGAGGGGGCTGTACTGACTCGCACGGGCACTGTAGGATGTTTAGGGTGGGCTCCCTCTCTCCCCCTGACAGGGCCTGCATGCAGGCCTTGTCACAGTGCGCATGTTGGTGCGTTCGTTTTTATATATGTAGGCATACAAGGAGTTATTTGAATGTGGTGTGAATGCATGGGTAAAGTGTTTTATGTGAGTGTGCCATGCCCAACCCCGAAAATTTAGCTTCTACCCTTGCTAGTTAAATTTAGGTGTGGGGGTTGCTGGAGTCATGCATTCTTTGTTGCTTTACCCTTAATGCACAGTGTAAAGAAAACGTAAGTGTTATTACGTGGACTAGTCTGGCCATCTTATGTTTGCTTTATCCTGGATGCACATTAGCTGTGCATGAAGCGTAAAGCAAACATTGAGTGTTATTATGTGGCTAGAAAGGCCAACATTATGGGTGCCAGTTTCCATATACTTTCTTACTGTGGCATGGAATGTTTTACTTGGAATCAAGGGTAATACATCCTGGATAAGGGTTATTATGTGGATAGACCGGCAGCAGGCACCGTGGACATATAAGGTGGAAGACGGAAGGGGTTGATTTACTTGCTTATGTGACAGGGCCAGGGTTATCATCTTGTCAAGAGCGGGAGCCCTTCTCAACCTGGGGCAGCAGACCCATGCAGCCAGAATCAACCCTGCCCCAAATATTGAAAGTAGTAGTTGGGAGGGACCCAATTGCCAACCCCTACCCCACCATCCGATGTGCCTTGAATGTCACCCCTGCTACCACTCATCTCCCAAAATGGCCTAGTATATTTTCTGCCCATGCCTCTCTCTTTTCCATTTTAGAATGGCAACTCCCTGAATCTCCCTGGGAGCAACTCAGATAACCCTAACTGAAGCCAAGCGAGTGGAACCAAACAAAACCAGAGAATGGACTGAAAATCTTCTGGCTGAACACGCAGGAAACAGCCAGCACGCTCCGTGACCTTCCCAGACAGACCCCGAGGGAATGGGGAACCTGTAGGAATCAAACTTGTCTCGGGAGGATAGCTCATGGGCAACGCGCTCGCCTTGGAAACAAGATGACGTGGAGCAACTCAGATTCGAACCCCGGGTCCATGCTTAGAAACCTGTCGGTATTAAGCACATTTGAAATAACCAATTATATCATTATAATATAAACTGGGAGTGAGTAGAGACTACAGAGGAGGAATAGAAAACCTCCCCAACTTAAAAAAAAATAGGGAGGCTTTTAGAGGAGTTTGGTAAATCCTCTAACCTGTGTAACCCAAAAACTGGGGAAAAGACAGTCACTGATTGGTGCAAAGCACCCGCTGCTCCGAGCGACAGAGGAAGGTGCTGCCTGAGCTGTTGCTGCACTAGAGGCTTCCCTCCCAAACAAGAGCATGCAGGAAAATCCCATATTTATGTAATGTTCCCGTTCAGAGCGCGCCTCTGCACTCCCCATCCAGTCTCCCTGCACCGCCCTCCCCTCCCAGGATTGGACACAAAGGGTAACAGGACCCAGAAGGCAAGGAAAGAAAACCCTTCCAATGCCGAAGCAGGCACTGCTTTCCTCACAGCGCCGAGCGACAGAAGAAGGTGCTGCCTGAGCCTCTGCTGTACTAGCGGCTTCTCTCCCCAACAAGAGCATGCCAGAGGATTCCATATTTACTTATTTCATTTTCCCATTCAGAAAGCGCCTCTACGCTCCCCATCCAGCCTCCCTGCACCGCCCTCCCCTCCCAGGATTGGACACAAAAGGTCATGGGACCCAGAAAAGAAAGGCCAAAACCAGAAGCTGCAGGGTAGCCTTGCCTGTGCAGCTGACAAAGGGCTGAGGCAAAGGGTATCTTCCTGCGCCTGTTCGCCCTGCCAAGGTGTCTAGGTGGTAAGACTTGGGAACACAGCCAATGCTGTGCCTCTGAAACCCTGCCATTACTGTATTGCTACCACTTGTTTTGGCCATTGTGTTGAACCCTGCTGCGTTCTGAAACTTGCCACTGTGTTGAATTCTTTTGTGGACAGAAGTTCGCAACTGTGTTGACCCACGCTGCGCTCCATAATTTGCCATTGTACTGAATCCTGCTGCACCCCATAGTCTGCCATTGTGTTGACCCCTGCTACCCTGTAAAGTTTGACATGGCTACGCCCTGAAGTTTCTCCTCTATATTGAATTTGTCAGCCCTATGAAATGTTACCATTATTTTAAATCCTGCAACCTCTGAACTTTGCCACTATGTTGAACCCAGCTACGCTCTGAAGGCTGGCACTATTCCAAACCTGCTGGCCTTTGAATGCTGTTTCTGGAACGATTTAAATAACTCAACTACCAAATTACCACAGAAGTAGCATACTGAACTGCACTAAATCTAACCAGACTAGAACTAAGATAATGCTCCCTTGAATCTTGCCAGCCCAGAATTGGGCTGAATCAGCGAGGTAAACACCACTGTGAGGCGCAACACAACAACTTAACCATATAGCAAGGAAGCAACCAACCCAGAAGGGTATCCGCCCCTGGAATATAACATAAATCCAAACTCAAAACCAAGGTTAAAAGGAAAAGCAAGCCCTGACAAACCTACAACCACAGTGAGACAGACGCTACTGTGGGTTACATTATCTACTACCAATCTCAAAAAATCAAGTCCAGGAAGGCACCCGCAAATAACAGACTCATGCAAGAGAGAACCGAAAACCCAAAAAACACCACCCCGAACGAGAAGCAGGAGAGGACACGTAACAATAATGAAGAAAAAGTGGACTCTCTGAACTGCAGCCTACTCAACTTCAGATCCATGGCCAAACATAAAACCTAAATGTATGACCACCTGAGCGAGGGTGGCACCGACACACCCTTCTTCACAAAAACATGATTATCGGAACAACTACAAAACAATTGCCCATGAACCCATACCAGACAAATTCAAACAAATACATTCCAACAGAGAAAACAGATGAGGAGGTGGAACCGCAATCGCACACAAAGACCACATCTGCGCCACACCACTCCCCAACCGACAGAAGACTCAATCACTCCTTATCAACATTAAGATCAATGACTAAGCCTACCTACTGTTCCTCCTGCTCTACAGATCACCATTTTACAGCCCCAAATTTGCAACAAAGCTCACTGATGCCATTGTCAACCTCTCCCACATACCATGTGAACATAATTGTTCTGGGGAACTTCAACATCTGGTTAGAAAGAGAAAACAAAACAACAACAAACTCCCTCAGCGCTCTAGTGGAAACCTCCCACTTAAAACAAATAGTAAACGGACCCATGCACTGTGCTGGACACAGCCTGGATGCAATTTTCTGTGCCCCACTGGTACCAATCATATGGAGTGATCACCACTTTATCTCATTCACAGAAAAAGGAAGAGTATTGACCTGGAATCCCTAACAGAACTAACCGAATCAACCAAACCAAATATCTCCAAGCTAAACAGAAGTACTAGAAAAACTTGACACCGGGATCACAGGGGCCTCGACCTATTAGTATCTGCAAAAGTCTTCAAAGCCACTGCCAAAAAATGCCAGCAAGATGGTTCACAGAAGAAAGAACTAAGGGAACTAAAATTAAAAAAAAACAAATGCAAACAAGAAAACCAGTGGAGAAACCATTACAACCCATCAGACAAAAACAAATACCGACGAATGTTCAAAGCAGCAATCCTAAAAGCAACAAAAAGCATACTACACCACAAGAATTCAAGCAGGAACAAACACTCAAAAAGAACTATTCAAAATCATCCAGGAAATAAAAAACCCAACATTGTACAACAAATGTGTCGTACCGCTACAATCCTTATGAGACAACATCACAAACCAACTAAGAACAAAAACAGAAACAATTCTACAGACCATCGACGCAAGCCGCACAACAACAAACACAAAACCGGAACTTCCTAAAACCAGCGCACCAACAACCGCCACAACACTCGACCAATTTGAACCTATAAACAAAGAAACCTTCAACAAACAAAAGGCACCAACCTCGCCGGATTCCCCCAGCGACCCATGTCCACCAAGCATCTTCAAAGAAATCCTCAGCCACAGAACACCTGCATCATACTACCGACTACTGATGAACCTATCAGTAAGCAATGGAATAGTTCTTAAGAATTTTAAATCAGCATACATCAAGACGCTACTAAAAATCAAAACAGGCAATCCAGAAGACCCTTCCAACTACAGACCAATATCGTACCTACACTAACCCATGAAACTACTGGAGAACCACATCTATAAAATACTACTCAACCATGCAGAAAGCAACAGAATGCTCAAGCACTACCAAGTCAGTGTCAGACCCATGGGAGGAACTGAATCAGCACTTCTATCCATTTGGGATGACCTAAAAATAAACTTGCAGAACAGCACCCGATTGGCCCTCGTACTAATGGAAATATCAGCCGCCTTTGACACAATCAGACACACAACACTAATCCAGAGACTGGAGGAATGTGGCATAAAAAAGAATCTGCTCTAGAATGGATAAAATCTTTCCTCATCAACCAAACAGAAAGACCATACTTGCACCCCACTTACATCTTAAATTAAAAATCTCACCTGCGGCTTGGCACAATAATCTAGTCTCTCCCCACTCCTCTTCAACATCTACATGCCCCCCACCCCTAGCAAAACTAATTCAAAGCCATGGACTGGCCACCTACAACCATGCAGACGATACCCATCTTATCTTCAAGATAACCTCAACCAAAGACCCAAACACCCCCAACAAATGCCTCACAGACGTATACAGCTGGATGGCAATCAACAATCTCAAACTAAACTTGACCAAAACAGAAATAATGATCTCCTTCCCCAGAGGAAAACGCAACACACACATCATATTTGGCCACCATGCATGGGAGGCATCCACCGTGATAAATAAACCTGGGAATACTCATGGAAAATGGACTCGCACTAGAAACACAAGTTAACACAATAGGAAAGAAATGCTTCTACCTCCTGCGACTAATCAGAGTGATATTTTCCTGCCTCACTTCCCACAAAGAATCCTTGCAATCATTTCCTTGGTATTATCAAGACTAGGCTACGCAAACAGCCTCTACTTTGGAATGCCAGAACACCTGACAAAAATACTGAAACACTGACGGGCCCCTGGGGGACCCTCGTGCATGGAAACAAGGCACAATCACCACACACGAACTGATACGCCAGACACGAGATTCAATTCCCAAAATCTAGGGTTTATTGCAAAGCAAATAGTCTCAGTCAGCCGACCGGATCTCACGTCCCGCAACGTGTGTTACCCAGACCTTGTGGGACGCAAGGGGGTGAACATTTTACATCAGTTACATATATACAAAATGAGCATCATATTATCAGTAGTGACACATCCAAACCACCCATAATGTATCTTCCTTTGTAATGGTTCGATGATTGACAATTATGATGAATATGACAACCTTAAAGACATTTATTCAGCAATAGTTGCAATCTGTGAAGGTGCAGACACTATTCTTTGTTACCGAGAACATAGTGGCCTTGTTCTGCAAGCAAGCTGTGTTCGTAGGAGGGATACATTCCAAGCCTTACTATCTCTTGGTTTCTATTTGTGAGCTAGAGGTCGGCTCGATCAAACGGGGCCCAGGAAAGGGGCGCCGTGAAAGTGAGTATAATTGAAGCCATTAACTGCCTATTTCTACAGTTTCTGCCACTCCAGCGAGACTAGCGGGAAACTCCGTAATGATTAAATGCCTTTCTGCTTACTTCCAAGGACTTGTGAGGGAGGGAAAGGTTGCATTGCTGTCTGGGCTAGTCTCTCAACATGCATCTTGTGGCCTTGCTCTGTGCATGAGCAGAACGAAATAGAATTCACTTTTAGCAAAGCATTTGAACAGAAAAGCAAAGAGAAACAAAAATAGCAAAATGGTGAATTCTGTTCATACAAGATGGACGATCTATGGTTATGCTGACGATGCTGTACTGATGATGCTAGATATACGATGCGGTTGGTTTTCGGCCAACATAATATACCGTCTATGCTAGGGTAGGGTATTTTTCTAGACTAACAACACATCTAAAATACTGCAACAAGACTACTCCTGAGACCAAACAGAAGAGACCATATCATGCCAGTGCTGAGAAGCCTACACTGGATTCCAGTAAAAAAAGAAAGCCGACTGCATCGCTCACAATACACTACACGGACAAGGGGACAAATTTCTCCAAGCCAAAATCAACCACCATCAACCAGGAAGAAACCTAAGATTTTAAAAAATATCTTCTTGATACCATACGGAATGTTGGTAAAATAATAAAGAAGCCTCTGTAGTACCACCATTTTGCACAGTGTCACTCTTCCCATCAGTGATATCAGCAATTTTTTCCAAAATTGGAATCAAACTCTGATCCCCGACAACGCGCTCCCAGTATTATGCACAAATGTCTCCTCAATGTCATGAAATACTGTGATTCCCAAGTACTTTAATGACTCCCAGTCCCATCTTAACCCCCAATCCGGAAGGGTCATGGAGGGTGCGTGCATACCCCCCAACATAAATAACAGAGATTTATCTTTGTTCACACGGAACCCCGACAGCATGCGGAAGTTGCCCAGAATCTCGAATAGCAATGGCATATTTTCCTGTGGATTCCCCACATAAAACAGCAAGTCGTCAGACCATCTCTTGTAAGACCAAGGCGTCTTCCACATCCGCTGTAGATATGAACAATACCTCTGCAGGGGAAGGGGGTGCATAGACAAATCATTGGCTTTTGCCGACCCATATATATTTCCCGGGGCTGCATACAGACTAGAGAAATGGCACCTCCATAAATCACCGGGGAAATAACAATAGAGAGTCTGCTCGCCATCCATCTCTCCCTGGGTAGCCAATTTTCAAGATCCTGTCATATCATGCTTCAAGGCCCAACATAGGGCCTTCCAGGAGGATTTTACATAGTCCAATTTTTTCTTTTTTTTTTAATAGCGCCCTATGTTTGGCTCTTAGATTATAAAGGGATCTTCTAACCACTGAACTTTTAGATATTGCACATAAAACTATATCCCCTACAACACTCTTCATCATACCAGGCATTTGTCACTGCAACCCTCTTTTTTGTCTTCTCATTTGACAGTCAACAATTGAACTTATCTACTGCCCAAGGTTTTGAATTCTGTGATTTCAGCAATAGCCAATAGGCTAGTATTACAGATATTCCCCACATTCACCTCAACAGCTGCATATGTCTCCTCTTTTAACGGATAAGGTTTGGTTAATCCAAGTCAAACAGTTTGCGGCGGGATGTATCGTGATCGATTCCGTCGCAACTCTGTTTGACCTTCAAACACCCCCAATCCCCTGACCCCGAAGCAGCCCTACGTTAATCCCCCATCTCCTACTTACCTTCTACCCAGCCACCGGTACTCCTTCCACTGCCCCGAGCATCAGTTTTTTCCCTCAAACGTGGGCCGGGTCTGACGCTGCAGGGTCCCTTTTTTTCAGAGCCCCCTGCAACCCCTTAAGCCTGACATACTGCAAATGGGGAGCGGTGGACACCCCCGAAACCCCCTTTCCTCATGTTCGGTATATTAGACTGCGAACATACGGTACTACCCAAGTTCAAACAAAATGTCCATACAGACAGTTTTATTAGAACAAATTGGGTAATACCCTTTTAATTCCCTTCCAATCCACTTGGTCCACTTCACAGTTTTCCTAGCAAGGCTTTCTATTGCGATTAGATTAGACCTTGAGCTAGGTACGAGCAGGTTTGTCACCTACCAATCTCCCATTAGAGGCTCGAAGATTTAAATTTGCTAAAATACATGCCGATTCCACTGGGACTTTATTAATTCTTTTAGGGGATTGGGCCTGTAGAGGTGCTACAGACCAGGCAATACCCCGATCTTCCCAAAGATCTTTAGTAGCCTACAGTGGTTCCAGCTGCAAGTTCATGTCACCTGCAACCAGAATATATTGGCTTCATGAAGTCGAGAGAAATATTTGCATTGCTCAATTCCTGCAACTTCAATAAGGTCTCCAAACCTGAACCCATACTCGATCGGTTATATAGATTAAAGAGTACAAAACGCTCACCCATTTTGGTAGATACGGCCAACAATTGGAGATCAAGGAAACCACCTCCCAATCCAAATTGACATCATACCAAATCTGCAACCCTCCCACTGGTCTACCTCTCAGGCCATTCGTTGCAGAGACCGTAAAACTGACATAACCTTGAAAATCAATAGGATGCAGAGCCCACGTTTCCTGGAAAAATAAGACCTGGTGCTGCCTAACAAAGCTGCACCAATCTGGGTTCAGAACTACTCATTTTAAACCTGCTATATTACATGACAGAATTTACAGGGGGCTACTGACCAGACCATCTCTCACCACCACCTCCAGTCAGTCCACCTGCTACAAATCACAAGATCTCCTCTCAGCACAGGATTCTCTGCCCTTTGAGGTCGCAACATTCCTAATCACATCCACATTACTCATGTGTTGCCATGCTAGGAAATTTTGTCTGAGGTTCGAATCAAAGTATTGCTGGGATCGTACCAATATACCGACACTCCTCAGAGGGATAACACGCAAGTCAATATTCAAGATACCCTTCACCAGCTCCAAGGAGGTCAATTAAACCTCAATGTATTCAGTACTGGAATTGGGTAGTGCCCCTAACACATTTGACAAAATCTTTCCCAATGACTGATCGGCATCCCCTGGTTTCCAACACTTGTTCTTGAGGGCTTCCGCATCCTCGTAGACACCCCATGCTAACTGCGGGGCATTGGTCATATAAACCAACGGAGGCCTAGAAGTTCCAACCTTGTTTACACCAGCCACCTGTTCCAATATAACACAAGGGGAGGGGAATAGGTTTAAACCACAAAGGGAGGTCCAAGCCCCTGTTTCTGCCTATAAATAAACCCATTAGCTGATATTGAATTATTAAGAGTTTGATTTTGTTCTGAGTATCATGGAGCCGTGATCGCCAGATTGCCCTATCATCCGAGAGGGGCCACGTGCTACCTCCGATCCCTGGCCTAGCTTGTTGTTCGCCAGTCGGATTACCTTCCACATTGCCTCCAGGGCCTCCATTTGGCCTCCCCAAACTGCTCATACCCTGTTCTCCCACTTTCCTCCTTATTTACAGTTTCCTGTCAATGCTCCCGCCTCAGTAACAGGCCTGTGATCATGCCAAATGGGCCTCTTCTCTTTCACAGCAGCAGCTGTTTCCACAGCATTAATAGTAAATGTGATCAACCCCTTGAGATCTTTGAGTTCTCCCATCAACCCGCTCATATGTTTCTCAATAGCACTATCAATTACCTCTTTCAGAGAGGAGAATTACTCGCCATCACCAAGACAAACACACTTCCCTCTAAATCAGCACTACTAGGATCCAAAAACCGAGGAGCATGTCTGGGTGCCCATATCACACCTTTCAGTGCCCAAACCCTCGTTTTGTGCACCCCTTTTCTTCTTCCCCGGAATGAATACCGTGAGGTTTACAACCTTTGGTACGAGTCACTGTCTTCCAGGGAGATTCTTCATAGCTTCCCTCAGTAATGACAACAGGACTGTCACTAAGGGAAGCAAGGGGATCAAAGTAATTAGATAGCTTTAGCAAGGCGGTCCCATTAATTTTAGGAGGGGGAATACATTAACGTTCTCCATCAGTACCAGAAACTGGCCCGGACGGTAATAAAAGTGAGTCAAAAGTTACGCTAACATTACCCTCCACTTCCTCTAAACTTGAAGTTGGAGGGCTAAGGGTAGGAGGGTTGGTCTTCATAATAATTGGCCCAGAAGTTACAATTTCCTTGCCATTTTGGTTTACATGCAGCACAAAGCTGCCACGCCCTTCTTGATCAAGATGAGAGGTTACTTCAAATGGCTTCATATGGTCTGTAATATGTGGCAGAGAACCTACAAATGTACTCCCTCTCTCTGGGGCTTTGTCACAGAAGGAGATTAGATTGTCTGTTTCAACAACCACACAGTTGGCATCCCTCTTTCCTTCCGCCACTTGTAATCCATATTCCGTTGAGGTTATAGCATTCGAGCCTACAGGGCCATCAATGTCATGTAAAAAGTTTTTGATTTCTGTAATAAAAAAGTTCACTTCATTGATTGATTTGAAGAATGCAAGAACCACATTGAGGTCCCAGACCGGATGAGGTCTGTGTACTGGAGGAAGAAGACTAGACAACCCCTTAAGGTGGGCCTTCCCCACCCGGTTGGCTGCTGAAAACACATGCTCAGGGGAATTCTTCTAAGCCCCTATGGCCGCCAAGTACGTGTAGCAAGTGTCTACCTGAACTCTAGAACAAGTCAGGTGCACTGAAAAAGCCAGAACATCATCCAAAGGACAGGTGACAGGGTCCAGCCCCTTGTGGCAAGCCAAATGGCAGAGCCTAGAACACTAGCTCTTATATTGGGACAGAGTCGAGGTCCTCCTGGCCTGCTGAATGATGTCCCATTTGTCATCCCAAAATTGAGCGTGTTGAAGCCTCAGCTGATCAGGAACCAGGTCGCCAGAGCCAGTTTGGCCGGGTCCGATGTTACACTGCCTGCCCTGTAACATCAGAAACCCCCTGCTGGGGATCGGAAGATGAACGGAACCCAGGGAGCAAAATAGGAGCAGATACGAAAACCAGGGTCTCCAAGGCCAGTGGGGGGCAACCAGGATGAGGCTGCAACCCACAGAGGCCCTGAACTTTTGAAGAGTCTGTTGGAGCAGGGGGGTGGGCAGGACCGCATAACACCTGCAGCCGTGCCAACACATCTGGAAGGCATCTCCCAGTGACCCCTGACCTGCCCATGAAGCAAGCTAGGTGCACTTGGCATTCCAGGGGGGATGCAAACAAGTCCAGGTCCGCGAACCTCCAACACTGGAACAAGGTCAACAAGGAGTTGTCGTGCAACTCACACTCGTAGGTGTTGAACTCCAAGCGACTCATCTGATCCGCTTCCGCATTGCTGTCCCCGGAAGGTAGACTGCAGAAATCCAAATTCTCTCTCCTAGTGCCCATTCCCAGATCAAAACCACCTCCAAGTAGAGGAGGGGGGGAAAGGGTGCCACCCTGCTTGTTCAGGTAAAATATTTTTGTAGAATTGTCTGTCCTGATCAGGACCAGCTCATCCCTGATCATGGGGAAAAACGCCCTGAGGGCCAGGCCCACTGCCCTGAGCTTGAGCAGATTGATGTGCAGAAGGGCCTCCATCCTGGACCATGCTCTATGAATCGTATATAGCCCTCCAGAGTAGCCCCCCAACCTGATAGAGAGGAGTCAGTCGTCACCACCAGGGTAGGCTCCCGACGTGTAAAGGGGGCTCCCACTGAGACGTTGTCCATCAGCCACCAGTGAAGGGCGGGTAAAAGGATGGTGGAATTGGAGGCGCTTCATCTTGAGATGGGCGTGCTGCATGGTCACCACGCAGGAAGCCATCAAGCCCAGAATGTGCTCGAACCACCATGCCAAGGTGGTTGAGTTGGCCAGAAAGTGCCCCACCGCCTTGCTGAGGGAAATGAGCCTTTCAGGCATGGGGACGATCAGCTTAATGGGGTTTATAGTGACATTTTCGAATTTAATAAACCCCCAAAATAAATAAATAAATAAATGTTCACATTTTTTTTTGGCTTTTTTTTCTCTAAATGAATGCATTCGAAATTATTCATTCGACATTTTAACTGGACACCGCTGAATGGTAATGTTCCAAAACACCCTTAGGAAGACCAGTTCCAGAGACTTCTCAGGTGGAGGGAAAACCCCAGCTGATGAAGGTCATCTGTCAATCTCTGGCAACGCCGCCCTCACCAGTCGTCCAGATAAGGGTATAGATGATGGCCCTCCAGACGGAGAAGGCCCTCCACTGTATTCATCAACTTAATTTAGACGCAAGGGGCCAAGTTCAGGCCAAAAGGCAGCCCCTTGTACTGGTAGTGGTACAACAATCGTGAGCCGCTGAAATTTCCAATGCGGTTGATATATGGGTACATGCAGGTATGCATCCTTGAGGTCCACAGAACACATCCAGTCCCCTGCCCTCAGAGATTTGGCCATGTGCATGGGGGTAATCATCTTGAAGTGCTCCAGCGGTAAAGACAGATTCTTTAATGACGGGTCCAGGACTACCCTCAGGCCAGCCCGGTTCTTGGGTACTGCAAAACTCCTGGAATAGTAACCAGAGCGAAAGGACCTCCCATAAAAAGAACTGGTGTCCCGATCTGACAAAGAGGAGAGGATGGTAGACGCAGAGGGAGAGGAAGGCTGAAGCCAGTGGACACTAGGGCTAGGATCCACAGGTTGCTGAAAAGACGCTTCCAGATGTCCTGGAACAGATCCCCACAGGCAAGCTCTGTTCCCTGACATCACTTTTCTTGGGAGTCAGAGGCAGAGGAGGGGGAGTGGAAAAATGGAAAAACCTGTGCAACGTCCTCTGCTACTTCCTTCAGGCCTCCGGGTACCGCGGTTTCTGAAACCCTTGAAGCCGGAGAAGGTTTGGGGTTTGAACTTGGTCCTACCATGGGTTTGAGTGGAGGTTTTCTTCTTTGTCAATTTGTCATCGGACAAATGAAAAAGGTCCACACCCTTGAAGGGCAGGTCTAGGATCCACTCTTGCACATCAGATGAAAACTTGGTGGCATGCATCCAGGCCGTCCTTCTCATCTCGACCCCAAGAGACAGCCGTCTGCTGGCTGTGTCGATGTGGGAGACCGAAGACTCCATGAGGTCTTGCGCAAAGGCCTGCCATCTACCACCCTGGCATTGAATGAGGCTTGCTTTTCCGTAGGGAGCTTGGGCAGGAATTCCCTGAGCTCCCACCACAACTTTTGGTTGGTCGCGTCCAAGATGGCATCTGCGTTGGCCTGCTGCAGATGGAGTCCTGAGATGGAGTTAGAGCCCAATGATTCAAGGACCTTGTCCTCCTATGAGAGGCAACTGGAGGTGGCTCCCATGGAGGAAGACGACAAAGATGATGGTTTAGAATACCGGGAGGCCGCGGCCACCAGAGAGGAATGGGGCTGCGGGTAGGAGACAAGGAGGATTGGTTCCCCGTCTGTCAGCCCGAACCTGCTGTCCAGCTTTTTGTTCATCTCAGCATTGGCTCTGGGCTTCTCCCAGACATTCTGTGCCAATGCCAGACCCGACTGTGGTGTGCTTCCCCAAGACCTCTGTGAGGACCCCTGACTCCTGAGGGGCTTCCTCTGGAGAAGAGGAACCCCAAAGATCTCTGCCAGGCCCTGAAGGCAGTCATCAAAGGCCTTAACGGAAGCTGAGGGGTAGTTGTTGTGAGTGTCATTGTCGTCACCATCGTCATCCCCTCCCTTTCTTCATAAGCTGAGGTGAATCCGGGACCTGGGACACAGGTGCCACAGGAGACCCCCTAGGTCCGGAGCCGAGGACAAGTCCAGTGGCTGTTGAGGGGGAGGTGTTGATGGTACAGGAGGAGGTGGAGGGGTCATTACGACTGGTAGTCCCTGAACCGGAGGAGGGACCGGCACCAGGACCGGTAACTCTTGAGGAATGGGAGGAAAACCAGAGGCAGGGGCCGAAGCGGCGCAACCTGTGGGATGACCTTCACAATGTCCTTTATGAGCCCCTTCATCTGCGGGGAAAGTATGAGAAAAAGGAAGTGTTAAAAAAAGTGGTCCTCACAAGCCACATGGTCACTAGTGGCCCTGCCCTCCGAGGTGTTGGGCCTCTGCTCCTGGTCGAAGCGCCAAGGCATCTGGTGCACGTAGCTGTAGGGCTGTGATTGGTGGTTGTACCCCTCATGAGACCAGAACCCTGCACCATAGGATCCAATGCCGCTTCCCAAGGGAAGGGGGCTGGAATCGTCCTACAATGCCCACTCGATGGGTGAAAGAACTGGAAGGCCCTGCAGAGCCAAAATGGCCATCTGCACTCTGCCACTTTGAAGCCTTGCGCCACCCCTGGGCATGAGGCGCAAAGGCCTGAGCTCCGAGAGACCTCAGACATAGGAAGATACAGCTTGCGTCTTGCACCTTAAGAAGAGGCGTCGACCTTAGAGGGCACTCTGGTAGGCGCTGAGCCCTCAGCTGGTTGGCCGGTAGTCGAAAGACCCTGGAGAACGGCCTTGGAGTGAGCTCCGGTAGGCTGGGAGCCCTCGGCACCTCTGCCGATAGCTGTACTGGATCCTACTCAGGAACGACTCTTGGAGGTGACAGTCAGTGTTCCTTATCCCCTGGGGTAGAAGAAGAGGACAAGCCTGATAGTCCTTCCGAGGACAGCCTAGAAGGGTCCCTGGACCCCTCCCTGCTTGGGAGCCGGTAGCCTGGAAGGCCTTGGGTCTGCCCCAAACCACCCAGAATGGCCCCCGGGACCCTCGGCTTGGGTGCCGGTAGCCTTAGAGGCCTCAGGCCTGCCTGTACCCGAATGTGAGGAAACCCGGGAAAGGAGTCCCCGCGTTGTGTAGCCATGCTGAACAGAGGTCCTACCTTGTCTTGACAAGAGGTCCAGGAGACAAAGTCCTTAAGGTGTGGGGCGGGGAGGTGAGTGTGGAAGATCTCCCTCCACCACGACAACCGATTCTTCAAAGCCATGTGACAGAGCGCAGCAGTCGCACACAAGGTCCAGCAGTGGCTGGGACCCAAGCACTCAAGACAGAATGCGTGGGGGTCCGAGGCCAGGAACGAACAGCCACACGAGGTACATCTCGTGACTCCTCCTGCAGCCGACATGCCTGGGGAGGTGAGGCACCGAAGAGAAGTTAAATAAGATTGTAAAAAATGGAACAGGGAGCAAGCGGAAAGCTAAAAAAGTATCTGCGCTGGCTGGCAGGTACGACACCGTCAGTGCAGCAAAAGGGACTGGGGTGAGGTGCCGGAGGGTGGGGCCTCGGCGAGGCGTTCGCATGCCTGAGGCCGCACCCCCATGCTCTATACTAAATTTAAAGGGGACGCTCATTTTTTAGCTGCCTAAGGTTCCGGTACCATCCCCATGTTGGGGACGCCCACAAGGATGGAGTAAAGGGGACGGGACGTATGAGTAAGTCATGAAAGGAACAAGGTACCCGTAACAGACAACAATGTACAGAACCGGCGAAAAGGGGAGTTGGCATGCTCTAATGAGTTTCGATCAGTAAACTGTGATTTCACAATTTCTTTTGCATCAATCACAGAAATTATGCCACAGGGGCTGGGCATGGCTTGTTAGGAATAGGATTTGTTTATTCAAGTAAGTGGCTTTTGGGGGAGAGGGGGAATTGTTAAACTTACACTATTCAAGATATTGTCAAATTGTTTTTATGTTAAATGCACATACACTGATTTAAAATAAACAGCAATAAGAAGAGCCACAATTTCCCCTAAAAGTGGTAATATTTTCACAAAGTGGGAAAAGATTTTCAGAACAGTGCAATTTTTTGAATGATTCACACTAGTCCTGGCCTTTCTCAGTCACTTTGTGGATACTGGGAAATTGAATTTGAAATGCACGCTCCCAATTTACTGAGACTTTCCAGTAAGATTTGAAAACGAGAAAATAAGGCATTCTGGTGGCCCAATTATGATAGATTAAAATGATTCTCAAAAAGACAATAAGTGAGTCACCGTATTGCGTTTTCTGGGCAAAGGGTGAAGAGGAAAACTGTGTTTCAGAGTTTTAGCCATACATAAGAACATGTTTTTGTCATACATCGACCTTGGAAGTGTTGGCAGAAGTGGAGGTTCTCGTAACATGGAGTCTCACATTCCACTGTGATGGTCTGGTCTTTATTTACTAAAATGGCCGCCTGCACTAAACGGCTATGCGGAGCCTATTCATCTCTGCATTGTATCGTCTTATTGTTTATTCAGTGTTGCCGGCTATTTCTCTCTTTCCTTTGTTCCTCCCACCTTGCTCCGCATCTGCGTTCTTTCCTGTCGGTGGGAATATCATCTCTCCGGTAATTCGGGTTTTCAGCCTGTCTGTTTCTCCGTACACCCTTTCTCTGCGGCGCTCAGCCTTTGATTGCTCCATCTACTCCTTCTCTCCTGCAGCGACTCTCTGTGCCTTGCGCACTCGTAATCCTAGCTGCAGTTCTGTTTCACTTTCTTTTTCAGCGCTTGTCGTAACTTACCTTACCTTACCTTCAGCTCTCCCTCTTAGTAAGCTTCCTTCCATGCTCCGTGCACCCGTCATCTTCCTGTTACTTTCTGCATTGTCATCTTTTCTTTGCTATCGCTGTGCTAACTGGCTTGTGTTATTTCTTTTCTTTCCTACTTTTCCTGGCATTCTTAGCCTTTCCTGCCTTCTTGCTGTTCTTAGTTCCTTACTATTGAAGAATTCCAGTTCCAGATTTTCTTTCCTAATCGCAGTGGCTTATGATTCTGCTCCTTAAATCTTATTTTTTTGCAGGAGCAGAATATACTGCCTTTCTTCTTTCTTCTAGTTCTATCCCTGTTCAGAGTCTCAGTCTATTCCACGTGGGAGCGCGCCCTTCTATTTTTGAGTGCTTTCCTTAGAGACAGCTTTGCCTGGTGTTAAGAGCTGCCTACTCTTCCTAGTATCCAGCAGAGGACACAGTATCTCCTCTTCGCCTTTATCTTCAGGATGCCTATTGATTTATCTGTGCCATCTCAGAGACTGGATTGCCAAGAATCTCACAAGCAACCTAGAACTGCTTATCACAGAAGCAAGAAGATCTGACTGTGCCCAGTACTACATCATTAAGGGTTTTTTATGCCAAAGAGGCTTTTTCCCTGGAGGTCCACTGGACTTGAAAGCTTTTCAGGTCAATGTGGCCTCTGAGGGAGCTCGCCCCTACCTTCATCAGAAGAAGGAAAGAAAGCCCAAGGAGCAGAAGAAATATCGACGAAAGAAGGAATCTGGAACACATCAGAGCTCCGTAGAGGACCCAGGTGAGGAGGAGTTCGGGGAGGGTTTCCCACAGTCTGACACATATAAGCTTACCACTTGGCTATTTCTCCATTTTCTATGCCTGAAGGAAGCTCTTATTGACTGGTTGACTAAAGTGGCTAATTTAGTTCGTTATTAAACCTATTGGCGCCTCAGGGTTTCATTAATTTATATGGCTCGGTATGGCTGGCATTGCATTCTAGACAGGTTCCACAACAATTACAAAGAAGACAACTGTACTAAACGAGTTGTTAGTTATTTTTAGAACTAGCAACAGTGTTTGCTATTACCAAGAGTGTTTGCACCTACTGTAAACGGAGCTTTGAGGCAATGAACGGTACAGAAAGTCACTTTCTGGACCCAAATTGCTAATCAAGTGCCTTGTCATTATTCACCTCACCAGGGTTGTACAGGCAAGCATAAAAATACATTCAATAAGGTGATTACAGGGGAATTCAAGTACAAAAAATGCATTTCCTAACCATCATCAAAAAACCCTTATCCTCTTCAGAAGCAAAATACAATTCGAAATGAAGAATCTGAGATCAGGCATGGTATGTGTAAATTTCAAAGTAGAGACTGCATAGACAGTATGAGTACAGGCGACCCCTGCAGAGATTTGCCAATGATTCAAAACCCTAGGAGCAGTATTACAAAAAGTATGTATGCAAGGTATAATAGAAAGTTCACATTTGAAAATGTTGGGGTGGTCAGGAAAGGTTCCAATGAGAAAGAGGGGTTCACGTTGCACGCACCAGATTTGTGACATGGAGAGCAGAGAAGTTGGGTCGATGTTGCAATATTTTATATATCCAGATTAGTTGATGATAATGGGATGTTACTTTAAGTGTTACTTTGTGTTTAAGTTGATACATTTAAGATTTGCATGCGCACAGCAAGATAAATTTGAAAATCACCAATGAAATATAAATACAATCTGGGCATGGGGTGCTATGAAGCACCTAGAAGCTGAGCAACAAGGAGCTTCATAAGGCGCATGCGAGGAAGGGGATTTGTTATGAAGAACCCACTGTGAAGAAGACCCAGTAGTTATTAAACATGTAGGCACTGATATACGTACTTGGGGAATTTGCAAATCTATATGCAGTGTGCTCTTTTCATACATTGGTTAAACTCTGCAGTCTGGGTTTGCGAGGTGAATTCTAAGTGGCTGGGATAAACTTGTTTTGCAGGGGTTCAGGCCAAAGGGAAGGGAATGAGTAACCGCGACATTAAGCTGATGGTCAGCCAACAGGACAGTCCGGGGTTTTTGGGGCTTGGCAGTATCGTGGAAGGAAGAAGCAATCTTAAGTGCATGGGAGCTTCTTATTTATTGTTCAGAGGGATCGGGCCATTTGCTTTTTGACCAGCAATAAACCTGGAGAGAAGGAATGCCTAAGGTTAGAGTTGATAGATACTTCCTGGTTTTCTTTTGTTTTCTCAGGATGTGACCAAAGGCCACGTGTGTTGAATTGGTAGTCGTTTGGATAGAGTGTTCCGAAGACGCCAGCAAGTCACGGTGGGTCTGATGGTTGTTGCCAGTTCAAAGGGAACCTGTTTATTCTTGGCCTCCCCATACTGAAAAAGTACTCTTGCAAACCATGCGTAATTACATCTGGGGTTGGGTCGTCTCAGGCCAGCTGGGACTTGTAATGAATTATGTTTATGTGTGAATGTGTAACTGTGTGATATCATGGCCTCCCACGGACAAATCCTAAAAGCATGTGTGTTGTACACATGAGCTGAAGATGGTAGTTGAGATAACTGTGACCAATAAGAACAGGGGAATTAAAGAAGATTGGATTTATTTTGTATAGGTTCTGTCCAATCATGTGTGGGGGGTGGTTTGTAATAAAATATATTAGTGTGTATTAACTGTTGCAAAAATGTATATATTGTGTCAACTTGGGTGGTACAGGGAGACTGGTTAATTTGACTATAGAATTATCTAGCCCCTCGCGGCCGATTGTACAATAAGCTTGCTTTACGTATAAGCTTGCTTTACGTACAAACATGCACTCACTTCATAAGTGGTGGGCCTGCTTTGGGTTAAAGTGATTGAAGGCCCATTCCGACAAACACAACATAATCAGCCAACAAAACTTGACTTAACATATAGGACACATTTATGGGATTCTATCCAATGCTTTCAACTGCCCATAACCAGCAAGCCTTATCATTGATCATTGCCAGGAAACTTCTAAAACTTGCCCGTTCAATCAAAGCAAATTTATTTTAGATTCTCCAGGGACCTACCACTCTTGCCTATTCTTGCTGATTCTCCGATTGCCAAGCAATTCATTTTTTAGTTTGCGCTTTGAAGTATTCTAAATAAATAAATATTTTGGGAAACATCTCTAACCATGCTGACAAAAAGATAATGCGATTTGCTGTGAAGACCAAAACACAACAGTACATTTTGCAGGTAGTGAGAGTGGAGCACGCAACAGTTTGTCAGTCAATTTTAAGAGACAAGAGGACATTAGGAAACCAGGGCAGTGTTAAGGGCTACCACAAGAAAAAGAACAGAGAAACTGTTGAAACCAAAGCACAGCGCAGTGTTTAAATGTTCACTCTAGGCACTGGAAGGTCACTTGAGAATACCACGGTAGAGGTTTCTGTGCAAATCTTACAGGGCTTATAAGGCCGGTTTAGCATGGTATTAACCAAAGAGGAGGAAGATGCCACCATGTATCAGAAGCCTTAATGGATTGCAGCTAAGTGCACTTTAAGGAAGCACTGACTATTTTGAAGGATATGGGGCTCATTGTACATTCAGCAGTGATAGTAAAACGTGGTATTTCAGAATACTGAATATTTTACTGCATCACATTTTGTAACCCATATAAAAAAAACAGCCAGGATTAAAGCGGGGATATACTGTATCCAGTAATATCGCATGACCCCAATGGAACGTCAAAATGGGAACGAACTAGAACTTTCAATACTGCCAAACTCGTAAAGGGGACCTATATTTTTGTTATTTTAGGACACAGGGAAGCTAGATGGAAACAATGGAAATAACTATGCAAACTACGTATATTACTCTAATCAACTGTAGTTGAAAACCTCACAGAAAAAAGTATTACAAAAGGCAGACAGGTTATTTTTCTGTATAGCTCGTCGGTGTAGCACAGGGCTCTGAATTGAGAAAAGCCTGCACTTTGCAAGTTCAAAACCTGAGATCCTGATAGCCAATCAGAATTTAGAATTTAATGGCAATAATAATGGAGCCGGATTGCTGTTAGTATCTCAAGCAACACTGCAGGTGCCCACTTTTCCCCACAAGTCTCTGCACTTACATACTTCTACTTTGCTGTCACAACCCCCATTCCTCTTGAACCGCCCTCAATGTAATGCTAGATCGGACCCAAACATTTTAAAACTTGGATCTGTTGATCGACAGCCATCTTGGAATGGTTTAATTTTTAAATCACCCTCACGTTTTCTGCGTTGCGTACAGAAGGTTACGGTGGGAAAATAATGAAGGTTGAAAACTGTTCAACCAGCCTCATAGCAGGTCAGGTGCTAATAGCATATTAGCCCATCACTGTAAGGCTATAACAGGCCTTCGGCTCAGGCAGAAATTGGGCATTTAGGCCCATAACCCCTAGATTAGCGACCAGCTATATTCGCATACATTACAGTATTCAGAAGCAAAATTAAATGCAGCAGTAAGTGCTATAAAAAATCCAGATATTTCCTCTGAGCAGAAGCAGACAACTGTGATTAGTGCAGGTAACATTTATTTATTTTTCCCAACGAGAGGACATGCATGGGACTGGCTGACATGTTAACATTAGAACGGCATCTTTATACGCTCTCAATGCAAGGAAATGTGAGCGTGAAAGCCGTTTCCGTTAGCCAGACAAAACACATCAACGTTGATCAGGAAAACTCATGTTATTTTGCCTGTTTTTCTTCAGGCTTCCACGGAATAAGACGTTTGGAAGAGGTGCCAATGTTACAAAGTGGAAAATGGGCAGGGACATACTGTAAAAAATAATACAAACCATAATTACGGGTTGGAATGTCGGAAAAGTTTTGTGGCTGAGTTAGGCAGTTATTGGTTAAATTATTTGAGGAAGTGGTTAGAGAAATATATTCATTGCATTTCAAATTGACGAGCAGATGGCCGAATTAAAAGCAGTCAGCCAAGCTGAGAGTTGCTACAACAGATACCATTTGGCCTGATTGTCCCCACTTGAAATCCCTTCTGAATTCATTTTCAACAGCCCTATGTCCTGCAGAGCAAAAACATTACCATAATGGGATAACATTCCGCTTTAATGCCCAAGGCAAACTCATTTTCAGCCTCAAAAACGACTTTTCTCTTGCTTTTTCTTTCCTATCCATCGCCCCTTTTTGGCAGCTACCTTCTGGGTGACTTGCCTATTCTTTGCTTTTCTTTCATTTCTTCCGCTTACTCTCAATTTGACATTTCTGAAACAATTCCCCCAATCGTTGTATTCCGTAATGTCAGTCTACCCCAACGTCCCAGGACCCATGTTCCCTTCCTTAGCATCCATTGTCTGAAAAATGTACACGCAAATCTTTATTTTTAGAGCGCATTTGTTCACTTAATGATGGTATCATGTGTTATTAACGAAGTTAGACAGTTTAAGTAAACACGTTTTGAATTTCCTTCTGAAGCAACTAAAAGAGGAGTGGCTTATTTCTTGTGGGACGTAGTGCCACTTTTGCGCTCTCGAAAGAAGGAGGAGTGATCACTCTGCACATTAACATCTAGGGCCTGATTCATGGAAGTGTTTTATAATGGCTCAATTCCATAGGAAAACGTTCCATGTATCAGGCCCTTAATTGGACGGATAAGAACCTGGAAACTTGTCATTCATGACAGCAATCTCCTAGGAATATACCATGGCACTCGAGCAGAGATAACGGATGGAGCTAGTCCATGGATTGATCTACGGATTACACAGAAAACTAGAGGCTGAGGAAAGTTGTAATTAATATAGCCTTGTAGACCCCTCACCACGAGGGCCAGAAGTTGAGGAAGGGTCATTACTCCAACACTCTTTCTATGATACGTGTTCACTGCTCCAGAGTTGGGTTTTACCAGCCATCTCTGACAGTTGCGGAGAACTAAGAGTGCTGATGCCCTTAAGTCATGGGGTGGATGAAGAAAAGCGCAGAACAAGGGCTCCCTGTGTTGCCATGCGCTGCAAGATGAGGTGCTTCCTAATACAGTTCACATGCCACAGCCACTTCGGGGCCAGGAAAGTTACCACCAAATCCTGTATTGCACCAATTCGCATAATCCTTAAACACCCCTAAAACTTTGGCTATTTGAACTGACTACTAGAACTATACGCTTAAAAAGTGGATCAATTGAAGAAAACCAGACCAATCTTAACCAACAGCTATCTCTGTGTCACACACACCACCATGAGCACCAAGCAGACAAACAAGCACAGACAAACAAGCCCAAATGCAAAACACTCTGACAATTACAACAGACAAAACCATCGCACATCTAGATAAAATACCTATAAGAGAAAAAATCGATCAGAACTTTACAATCAAGGATGACACAGAAGCGGTTCCCATTTGGGTCATCTTCACCAGCACACACTATAGTCCTGCATGGATTGCTTCCATCAAAAATCTTAGAAGATTGACACAGTCTCTCCCAATCGTGCCTTTCATCCACAAGTAATGTCACCACACAACCCTCATTAAAACAATACCCAGACAAGTGAAACTCGGCATATAGATGGAAAACAATATGTCAAAACCTCCACTCGTGGATTAACAGAAGACAGGAAATCGAACAGTTCAGACTAGCATTAAACTGCAATAGGATGAACCCACATTAATCCAGCATTCTCTCTCTTTCACCATCTGACCCATCTCTCCATCTTACAGCATACCCTTCAGACCACCACGCGCACAGCAGGTTAAGGGGAACTAATACCACATTAACCTGTGTGTAGCATTACCAGAGTTCACATCATTAGATCTATCACAACCCCTCCTTCCCCACGTCAATAGCTAAGCAGGTGTTCCCAGCACTGGCCTCAGCATACAAATGTATACCCAAGAGTAATTGCCACAAACCACATATAATCATTTTAGCACTGAGTGAAGGCTCTGGTACCTTGGGCCTGAACTCATCAATACCTACAGCACTGGGAGGATAGCTCCCAAGTTAAGTTCTGAGCAGCAACAAGGAATACACCCACTCTCTGCAAGTTTCAATCCTGTGGTTGCCAACTCAGTCTTTAGCCCTTCCATGGTTGATAATAAATTGAGTGCCATTAAACTGAGTAAGAATAACACCTGTTATTACTGCTCTTAGACCCCTACAATATAGTTGCACAGAAATCAAATTTATGCAGCAAGAAAAAGGAAATATTGCAGCACAAATGTTTAAAGTGCTACTTTGCCTTGCCACAATGCCTTGCTGTTGTGGCTCAGAACTGGAGGTGAACTTCCAGCAATGGTTACTAGGTGGCGCTGTGGAATGTGTGACTTGGCTGTGTTGGCTGGTGAGTTGGGACACGCAGGGTTCCTGTTCCTTCAAAACTAAATGGATGAGGGAACAGACATTGCATTGACATAACATTATTCCAAGAAATATGGCTGGTCAACTCCATGCAAGTCGAGGGTTTCACAACCTTCCATCAACCTGCACTTCAAAAAGCTAAACGTAGGCCATCAGGGGGAGTAATGATAGCCACCCGTAATACTGTAATTAGGGAGACAGAACTCATTTATAGTAACAACATGGATATACAGGCATGCAAACAAAAATAAGAGCAAAGGAGCCGAACATCCAAATCATTGCGATCAATATCTACTGGAACACTGCCTGTATTGACTGCCAAGCCTTCTTCGACAATCTGACAGCTCTATTAGTTAAGGTCAAACTGGAATACATGCGTGCGCACATAATAATTGCGGGTGATCTAAACACTCAATGTGTCCTGAACACAAATACTGTGGAGGGCGGAAGACAAAAAAGGATATCTTCTAGGGAAAGGAGGTGGGTGGAGTTTCTAACCGACTGGAACGTTAAAATGGCAAATGGGTCGGTAGAGGGGGACGTTACACCATCCACAACCTGGGAGCGAGGAAAATCAGCCTCCATAATTGATTATATTTTTCTATCGCCCCTTCTATTTACCAGCTGCTCCTCATTAGAAATAAAAAATGGAGACACAATCAACCATGCTCGCCTGGAATTGGTCTTTTCTGGTATGACTATTACAGCTATGGACAGGCAGTTGCAACCAGTAACAGCCACCAAAGGGAAAATTAGGCTGGTAAATATAAAAGCAATGGGAAACAGCGAAACGATAAACTTAAAATCATGGCAGAAAGTTTTAGTGGAAAGCTGCCACCCCCTAGATTTTGTGGACTTCATATGGGTCCACTACTCTGCCGGCTCCACCAAAGATAGGAATGCAGAACTCCCACCATCATGTGTTTGATGAAGAAACCTGGGAGAGGAAAAGAATTTGGAGACAAAATCTCAGTGAATTAACTAAATCCATCTCGAACCCTGAGACACTCAATATGAAATCACAAAAGTTAGCAAGCAAATATAGAAATTAGTTACGAGGCCAACAAATGCTGAACTTCCAAAGGGATGGCGAGCTGATGCTGGGTTTAGTCTAAGAATAATGCAGGCAATTTTTTGGCAGTCGTTAATCGACTGGAAACTCACCAAAATAACACTCAATGTAACTTGCTGTCAATGGCAAAGTCGATTGAATACCTTTCACTCCAATAAAAGAATCCATCTCCTAAAACTCAAACTAAACGCATGGACGTATCCTGGTCTATGAACTTCAAGGAAATTGATATAGCAGAGATAATATCCAAATCCTCTTCGTCTAGAGCAGCTGGCTCAAATGGGCTAACATATCAGGTCCTAAAAGACAATGTGGGCCTTTGGTCTAGGCTATTAAGTTTGCTTTGCAAGGACATTCTGAAAAGGAAACTGTTCCGTCCATCTTGGAAGGCAGCTGCAGTGATTACTATTTTCAAGGGGGGCGATCGATTGAATCCAGCAAATTACCGTCCTATCTCCCTCCTTAATATTGAAATGTAAGCTTTTTATGAAATTACTAATGAAAGACCTGGAGCAGTGGGTTAAGAGAAAACACATTTTGCCAAAGTTTCAGACAGGCTTTCAGAAGTGTCTCTTTCAGCCCTAAATGGGCTAGGCCCCGAGTGTCCTCAGTGAAAAAGCAAGGGGAAAGTGAAAGTCTCCATTATATGGGGCTTGGATAGACCTTTCCAAGGCTTTCACCCAGGTAAATAGATAGTGCCTGTGGAGCAAGTTAATAAGCTGGGGGATACCGAAACATATCCTGGCAATGTTAGTAGACCTACATAAAGACACCACCATAAGAGTGAGACTAGACGAACAGGCCATCTGTATGGTGGCCCCCCTATTATTCAACCTATAACTGGCAGATATGGGGAAAACACTGGATTCAGAGGCATTGGCAGTCCAAAAATAAACAAATGTAAGATATAGTTGGCTGGCCTATGCCGACAACATCGTCTTAGTAGACAAAACAGCAGTAGGACCAACGTTTGCTAAATGCAGTGGGCAAATATGACCTCTCAATTAACCCAGGAAAATCGAAAATAGTAGTGTTCAGAAGAGCAGGAAGAAAAATCCAGAACTTCCAATGGTTGTTGGAGGGCCAATTAATTCAGAGAGTGGAGGAAGTGATTTGCCTGGGTTATATTGTGTATGCATCGCCTTCCATAGCGCAAACGCTCATGGATTTGAATTGGAAGATCATGCGTTTGGTAGCCCAAATGAAGAAATTACTAGTAAAATACTGCACATTTTCCTTAATCCCCTTAATCAGATAGTACACAGCTAAAGTGATCCCAGTGATCCTCTATGGTTTAGAGCCTAAACCTTTACTCTGGAATACCAACTGGCAAAAGGTGGAAGGCCTAATCTGGAAGAGGGTCCTTGGGCTCCCCCAGAGTCTCTCAACCTCGTGCCTAAGATATGAATTAGGACTGAGATCTTTGGGTTCCTAGGCAGCTTGCAACTTGGTTTCTCTCTAACGCCCAATTAAAACATCACAAGCACACACCTTGTGTGCAGACATTAAAAGATCACCATGAAAAATCTAAATCGGTTGTGGTAACCAATTTGAATTCCATGGTACTGGAGATTTTGTTGGGTGCAGATACAGACCTAGAAACACTGGTTGTTAACCCCCTAAAAATAAAAAATAAAGCAATAGAAAGAGCAGACTGGATCAAAACAATAGAAACTACATGCAAAGCACCTTTGGCAAGTTCACCCGCAATTTATGAAAAGAAGTTGGGATTCATACCAAAATACCTTAAACATTTCCCTGACTGGAGGGTGAGGTAGAGTTTTCTAAGATTTTGCTTAAATTTAGTGCACACAGGAGAGGTGCTTACTAAATGGAGGGGCAGTGAGGTTGCTAAACAATTGTGCAACATTTGTTAGGACTCCACAAGGCAGACATTCAGACACTTGTTGATGAACTGCAAGGGTACCTGGGCCACAAGAGTGCTCTTCTACAAAGGTTTGTAGATAGAGAAGAGGGTGTCTTGGTGGAAATGTTTTGGGACAGAATGATTTCCGGCCACAAAACTGCTCTCACGTTAAATGTGGTACAGGTCCTACAAAGGTGTAATCTCCTGGACAAGCTTAGTCTCAGTAAGGGGGATCCTAAGCTATTTAATCCACGCAATATAATGAGTGAGTAACTCCTGGGGTGTATTGTCTTACTTTCTTTCTTTTGTCTCCTCCTGTTTTTCAATTCGTTCTCAGTTTTAGATAGTAAATAATGTACCATTGCAAGGTTATGATATGCATAGTTTGGTTTTAATGTGGAATGTATGTATTGTAGAATACTGCAATTTGAGACATAATGTTCATTTTGTTTTACGATTGAAGATGTGTTAAAAAAACAAAGATGGTTAAGGTACAATAAATCAAATTAAAAAGGAAATTTTAAAAAAGAATGCGTGACTTGGCTCAAACCTTTTTTAAACCCACCATAACTTTCTTGGTATGTGTGTGGGTATATCTATATCTATTTGTGAAGAATCTTGACTATTCATCCCTTCTCCCTAGAGGGGAGCCAACCCCTTTAAGGCTAGGGATGTGAGCCCACTCAGCAAGACCCTCCCTTGGGGTATGGCAAAGTGGGACCTCACTGGGAGTGACTTCCTATTGGGTACAAGGACTCCCATTCCAATAAGGAACTGTCTTTCCAGAACACATCATCCGCCTATATGGGAATTGGAAAGACTGTTATGTCTATTTTTATATTCTCCTTGTAGTGACATTTCTTCTTGCCCTGAACTCCACAAACCAAGAGAAACACAACCCTTTTGTTTGTGAGTACGTACATAAAACTATGAGGAACCTGAAATCAAGGACAGAGAATCCTATGAAGAGGCAATCCTCTGATGGGAAGACGTCCTGTAGAAGCTGAGCCACGCTAGACTGCGGAACCAGCTGTAGCGTGGAGAGCGACAAATCACTAGCCAGACACTGGAAGATTATTGTCCTGACCAACCAGGAAGCCAAGGGCAAAATAGAGACTGACACAGTAAAGCAACCAACCCGCCTGGAGGCGTGACCACACAGAAGCCGTGGTGGGCCAGGGGCCTGTTAACTGACGCCGAGACCAGACTGCAGTGGAGACTGGATCCCTGAGCTCCACACGAGAAGTGAATTAGCTGTCAGGCAGTGGAAGGGAAACGAACACTCCTAAAGATGTAATGCCATTGAGAGGGACAAACCGTGATATCAGAGGCTGTCAAAACTATAAGGGTTACGGGAGCCAGATAAACCAGAGCGGGCAGATGCCCTACCGAAACCAAGCTAAAGCAAGCATATCAGAGGGCCAGAGGGATTTGGTGAGCCGTGAGAAACCGAGACAGTCATATTCAAGGCTGGGAAAGTCACAAGGGTTACAGGAGTCAAAATAACCTTAATGGGCATCCGCCCCACTGTGGCCCTGCTAAAGTAAACCTGTTAGAGGGCCAGAGGACTTTGGGATGGGATTAGGGGGTTTTAGAGGTAGGAGTCAAGGACCAAAATGTAAAAGTACCAAAAGATAATTACATAGATATTTATATTTCTCCTTCCTAGAGGAAATGCAGCAGACTCTGCAGCTCAGGGATGGACCTGGATGAAGAAACCGCAAAGGTGTTGGAAAGCCCAAAATCCATAACTTAGACTTAATTTTGTTGTTTATGTACCATTTTGACAGGGTTCAGGGACCTCTGCATAAATCTCCCAGTATGTAGGAGAGACTCTCCCCCCGCCCCCGCCCTCCCTCCCTTCCTTCCTCAAGCAGAGGGGATCGAGTGAAAGTGAGTGAACAGACACACTGGCTTGCAGAGCTTACAATGGAAGAGGGCAACCTGCGAGGTGGACACCCCAGGATTAGAGTTTTCTTTATATCCCTAATCTATCATTAACTTTATCAAATAAAGTGTTATGTTTCAATTTGAAATCCTGGTCTTTGCTGGTGATGCAATACTTGCATTATTGACCGTCCCATTTCTCTACCCTGCAAACACCTCAGAGATGTGAAACCTGTTCCGTCCCTCTCGCAATGAACATCGTTTGATGTACCCTATCCCCCTCTTCAGTGGTTAACTGCTAGAATGACTGTTAATTGACTGATATTGGGGGACTTCTGGGTATTGCAACCTGTTCTGGATCTGCTATGCCACCTCACTCCTACCATCTTTGCACTAGCGACACCCCTCTTTTGGGTCAGTGACCCAAAGTGGTTGAAATTGACCAGAGTATACCCTAAGAATCTCTTCTGCCCACCTTGATTCTCTTCGCCGGGGCCTGTGTTTGAACATCTGATTTTCATGAAGCCAGTTAAGACTCTGTAGATGCCCAAATTATGTTTGATTTCGGACAATGATGGGTCCCAATGGAGTCTGACTTTTGCATTATTTACTGTGCACGATTATTTCTGCCACCACATTACGACTATTATTCTTTGATCCTTGACAATCGATACGTGACCGGCATGACGCGTTTGCGATCAGGCGTCATAATGAAATGTACATATGGGCTATTGTGGGATGGGAGGCCGCTTGTTAAGCTGCCTCCCGTTCCCACTATGGCCCATTTCGCTGGTTTATAGCAGGCAAGCGCAAGAATTCAATGCATCTTACTTTAAGGGCACTTTGATATTAATTCACCTTGCCCCTCTGATGTGAACTCTATGGAAACCTGGGCGGTATTCTTATGACCTAATGAACGAATTAATGGAAAGTCATTTCTTGAGACTTATAAGTAATTTTTAGTTAAGCCCCACACTCACGTTATGCTTACCTCCTTGAATTGCAGTAAGTGATTGAGTTCGAAACACCTGAAGGGACTAGTTCCCGAAACGCATACTGTACAAATAGAACAACTCATCCACTACAGAACTACCAATAAATGACCACCGCACTGGATGTAGCACCTATCCTTTTTGAACTCTATGTGAAACTATGTCAATTATTCTACTCATATAGAATATTTTGTGATAATCTTCACCCTGAAATGTTAACAGCATGAATGAATTAGCTATACTTAATTATTTGTTTTTCTATTTACTCAATACTGAGTTCACATACACAGATGAACGTTTATGTACTATTTGATTTAATACACTTCCCTATCTCTAGGAATTATGACTAATTGTTTTTCTTGAAACTTGTTCTATTGACACATATAGACATACAAAAAAGCAAAAGGGATTTTCCCATTAGAGTGCCTTGGTTTCTTCTTTGATCAGCATCAAGAAATGTGTTGCCACAATTACCCCTTCTTTCACATTTGTCTACCAATTTACTTCGATGCTTTCCTTTCTCATCTTTACATGTCATGATCTTCCTTCTAGCACCACAATGCTTCTTTTGAGAACATGAAAACAAATAAACCAACAACTTCTTCAATTAGACCTGTGTATTCAACTCTTGAGAGCCAAACTCAATTACCAGAACACATTCTTTATTAATATTTATGGTTTCAAAAAAACCTTCACATAGAATACAAAAACAATTAATGTTAATACATATTCATTAAAAGACAAGGCTACATTAAAAGAAATCTAAACGTCAAACGTAATTACATATTTCAGTTAACACAAACATTGCATCATATATTTAAAAATACTGAAGAACAATTATTAAATTAAGTTAATACCTGCATAAATACACACATTACAATTCATCAACCACTCAGTTTAAGAGAATTCGAATAAGCCACAACTGCTAACCTATCAGTGTTCATTGTTCCACCAAGACAAAATCTCCTTACATTTTCATCATTTAACCATTTTATATTAATAAGCAGTGGGGCCAAATACTTAATTATGATACTTTCTAATGCTATTCAATACAAATGTTTCTTTGTTTCAATACAATTTTCAATATTGCAGAATCTACATTGTGCAGCCGCTCTTGTAGTCATTCCCCTTCTGAGTAGGAGACTTCTAGTTGGTATAAGATCCCATTGAAAGCGCAAATACACAGAACGGTAATATCGGTTGGGAAACAAATTTAGATAAGGTGCCATAACTGCTCTTTTCTTGTGTTCGTGGACCAAATGTCGTAGAGAGGAGTAACTATGTAAACTTTCCACTGTAATTATCCTATCAGCGTCATATAAAGCTGCCTTTACTTTAGACAGTCTTTTTTCCAAATCTTCAATGTCATAATTATGCTCATTCCAAATTGTTATGCACTTCTCCTTTAAGAGACTCACAACTATTTTGGGCGCCATTAGGGGGAAGCTATCCACATTTTTTGCACAATTCTGAATATAATGTATTCTTTATTGGAGAAACAATACCTCTAAACAAGGAAAGCAATCTCCAAAGTATGCGCACACGTAATGATAATCCTAATTCAAACCGTATGGCAGCCAATGGCACAGCATACGGGACCTTTAAAATAAGTCTCCATATCATGGCTTCCATACAATACTAAACTGAATAGAGCATTACCAAACCATAGTTCCATGCCATATATGATCTTCGGCACAACCTTCACTTTATAGAAGGCAACGGCAGGCCTAGGCGAGAACCTTCCAAATGTATGATCCACATTTAGAAGTTGGTTAATAAGGCTATTAGCCTTCTGCCATAAAACTGTACAAATGTCGGTGCACGAAGGGTGAAACATAGATTCCTAAATAACCCATATTTGCGCTGCAGTTCATCACAGTCTTCTCACACAGCCATAAATGGTATGCTGGTTTTCACACACACATACCTATTCCGAAATCTAAACAAGCAATTTTATCTAAATCCCCTCAATACTGATCCATCCATGTTTTTACCTGCCCTACCTAAATGCATTTATCATTGTGTACTCTGCAAAACTTGCTCCTTCGACCAGAATACTGTCCATGAATTCCAGTATTTGACTCAGAAGCATGCAATACATTTTATAAACTGACAAGCAATATTTTACATTTACATTAACCAATGCATCTTTCTAAAATGTATTTCAGTAGCACCAGCTGTAAAATCAAGGTACGTTTATTTTACATTTGAGGGAATAAAAAATCTCAACTGTAAACATTTTATAGCCCTGCAATCGCCAGAACCAAATCGAAGTGTAACTTTGAAGCAACCCAACTTTTTGGCACAGGCATGTGAAGCCACATTATTGCAGTGGTACAGAGCGTTGCATTTTGAAAAGAACGCAACTAGATAATGCCACGAAGTACAGCAACCAAAAGTCTTACTTTGGATATAGACTTTTCCACAACTATTGAAACCTGAATTTGTAATCTCTGTATCAGCATCAGATTAAGGATAATCAGCACACAGATCCATTGCATCCTTTTGTTGATGACCGTGTGTTTAGAGGTCACAACTACCAAAATGATCTTAAAAATGAAATAAAACAAAACTTGAATTGAATCAACCAACATCAAGTTATTCTATTTTTTATAATAACAATTTTGCATTTCAGTCAGCCCAACCAACAGAGAGGTTTATGGGTTACGCAATGACTGCCAGGCGATCACATGTTTTCATAATGCAGTCTTTTTATTTATGGGCAAAATGCACTGTTAAACAGGATGGTCCTACCACGATAATTACACACATGGCCACAGTGAATTCAACTGCAATGTATAGTAATAACGAGCGAGTTATAGCAGACATTAATCATAATCAAATTAATATTCAAATCTCCACTGGTGTTTGCATGCTGATTCGGGAACAGTTGTTTTACGTTTACATATGAGAAAACCACAAAGTGATTATGTGAAACTCAATATTTGTCCCTTTCAGCATTACATGGTAAAGGCAACAGGATATTTTAGGTTGAGGCTCTGTACTAGATGATCCATGTGATTAACACCTAGTCTGTTGACGCCATTTACAAAAACAATGGGTTGAAGTGATAGCTTCCGATTGGGATTATTATTATGCATAATAAATCCCATTCTGACATTCACTCCAAACCCCTGTGTCACTTTATCTACAGAACTCAAATTTCCCATTGGTGCATACTATCACATCTGGACCGTCTTTGATGGTCCCTTTTCAACAGCAATCTGTACTTGCTGTTCACAACACATAGTGCTCATTTACTCATTTTTCAATACTGATGGTCCAATTATGGCAATCGAGAGACGGAAACCACACATATAGGTAACATTCTTGTTAAACTTCAGTTTTGTTTTCTTTGCACAAAACTAAACAGATACATTGATACTTTTATGCAGAAAGGTTGTCTTTTTGTGAATCACACTATTTAGATGTAGTCATTGTTTCTCACAATGTTCATGTCACAGTATCATGCATATCAAAAAGGTGTAGAGTGCGCCCTAATGGCACTTAAGGAATTGATTCAGATGCAGTTATCAAAAAAGTGAGGGATCACTCTGGGTAAATATCAGTTTTGTCTTATTAAACGTTTTCCCCCACTAAAATAATCAAATCATCATATAGGCTTCTAAAAACGTGTTTTACTATTTAAGCAATTTATGTACCTAGTTCATGTTTCATTCTACAATGTTAGTTCAATATATTGCAAACCACTCTTAAACAGATGATTTAAATACAGTTCACACAAATCCTATATTACGCAATTCCGATACATTTGTAAATTAATATTTCCTATACCACATGTGACAAAGTCCCTTGCCTGGATATGGGGACTTCAAGGGAGGGTTCAGGAAGAGGGCAGCAATTAGATGGTCTTTTAAGAATGGGAATCGTGAGTATAATAGACTGCAATACATAGGTTTAGCTCCCTTTAGATTGCCCATAGGTTATGTAAATGTTTGTCCTGACTCTGCAGAAGTAAGCCAAGGTGACCAACAACATTGGGTGATGTCATATGGCAAGATTTAAAAAACCAAATTGAATAAGAAGAAAAAAAAAGTTTTGCCCCGATTGGTAATGCATTAGTGCTGTGCCTTATCTATACTTCTCTGACGCACAGAAGTCAAAGGAGGGGGGCGTGGCTTGGGCAGCCATGGAGTAGGACGTGCTTCCTGAGCAGCTCCGGAGGATCCGACATATGATCCGTGAAAACTACCTTTAAAAACGCGCCACTGGTTCCAGGATTGACCACACATGAATGGGAACGTGTGTTCTGCTCACTGTATAAGGACCGAGAGAATCGTATGTGGAATTCTGGAGGAATTGCCCGGTGAACGACGGCGGCTGCTCGGTCCATTGTCACACAAGATGGCCGACAACAAAGGAAAAAAAACTGGAGCACCTGGAGCGGCAGAATAGAGACGGCAGCCGCGGGGAAAGAATGATGATGGCGAAGTGGAGACGGAGCGAAACCCCTGAGGCGGTGAGCCTTGTGTCACGATGGTTTGTGTCCTGACCCGGAAGGCAGGAGCCCGGGGACAGCGGGGGTGCGAACAGATAGGCTGCACCACGACAGGCACGGGAAGCGTTCGCTCGGCATTGATGAGCAGCAAGCTGCGGCGAGAGGCGGCGGATGGTGCGACTGCTTGAAGATCACTACAACAGCCGATAAGGGTGTAAAAGATGGTCGGGGAGGCACGTGGACGCTGAATCGCGATAGAGCGGCCCAACGGAGGCCGCAAAATGTCGGCGCGAGGGGGAGTGGGCAAGAATAAGAATAAATAACCCACAATGGATATTTTTGCCAAAACGCAACATTCTCCTGCGGCCATCGCACCCAAAGGCCCGATGGTACCAGCGGAGGGCACCACAGTGGCTGATAATCATCAGATTTTAGAGGCCATCACGGAGCTGAAAGACTCTTGGGGGGTTGCGATGTTGGAGCTGCGCACTTCCCTGGAGGCTAAAATAGAAGCAGTGGGCATTAAAGTCTCCCTGCTGAGGCAAGATGTCAGGGGGCTGGCGGAACGAACAAGCAGCCTGGAAGGTGCGGTGAAAACTAACACGGACACCAGCACTAACAATGCAAAGGAGATCCATGTCCTCAAACAACAGGTGGCTAACTTGGAGTCTTGAGCAGAAGAAGCAGAAGGGAGAGCGAGGAGAAACAATATTCGCGTGGTGGGCTTGCCGGAGGGTGAGGAGGGCCAGGACCCGACAGACTACGTCAAGAACCTACTCCTACAAGGAATTGGGGCTGGCAAACTCTCGCAGGGATTCGCAGTGGAGCGTGCATAGTGAGCCATTATGAGGAAGCCGAGACCAGGGGCCCCTCCACGGGCGATAATCGCCAAAATATTGAACTACAAAGACCGCGAGAAAATACTGGAGTACATCCGAAAAGGTGGAACAATCGAAAGGGCCTCGAGCACCATCACAGCGTATCCGGACTACACTATGTTGGTCCAGAGGCAACCGGTACAGCTACGTGACCATCAAAAGGAGGCTGCGTGCGGCTGGGATAAAATATATGCTCCTGTACCCTGCGAAATTGAAGGTGGTGCACAAGAGCAAAATGTATTTTTTTGACACTCCGGAAGAAGCAACGACGTGGCTGGATCTGCAGGGCTGCCCGGAAAAAGACAAGGAAGAGACCCAAGAGGGACTTGATAAGTGACTGGGATATGGTATGCATACTGTTAAGGCGTCGAGTGAGCACCCCAGGGGTGCCTAGACCAAGACTAAGAACAATGGGCGCGGTTGTAGGAGGCTGATATTTTGATAAAATACTGCTGATTGTAATGGACTTGAAAGACTGGAATATAGTGGCGTGTACATATATTCAAATTGTATAGCAATGTGTAGTCAATCCGATGCGCCATAGGAGCGGCAGGGCGAAAGCACCCTACCCCCCGAATTATAGTTGTAGTAGTAGGTTGGCCACTAGGGCGGCCTCACCCTATGGAGCTTCGAGTACAGGCGAGAGCCAGAAAGAGCTAGATGCGGGGGAGCCTGAGATCCAGGGATGGAGCTGGGCAACAGTTGGGGAGTGTGATGTTGGGGAAGGGACGGGAGACGGGAGGGAGGGGGAACGGGAAGTTTGATGCGTTTTTGGTTAAAGAGAATTTAGAATGGGATGCGAGCCTATACAGATTGGATTGGAATTCAAAGTCAAACTGCACCTGTGGGAGAGGGAACGGAACTGTAACAGGCCATGGGGGACCTTAAGATACTTATATGGAACGTGCGGGGGCTCAATAGCTACTTAAAAAGGAACAAAGTTATGTTGTACCTGCACAGGCAGAAAATAGATATTGCATTACTGTAGGAAACCCACCTTACACGAGAGAGGATGGACACGATCGCAGGGAATTGGAAAGGAGTGCTGGTGGGCTCATCGTACTCTGCCTATGCAAGAGGAGCGCTTATATGGGTGGCGCCACATGTCCCTTTTCAGCGATTGCAAATGGTGGTTGAGACAGACGGGAGGATGGTTATGCTGAGGGGACTGGTGGAGAACAGAGAGATAAGCATTGTTAACACGTATGCCCCGAACCAGAACACAGCGGCGTACATTAGGACATCGAGTGCGAACTTGAGCGTATGCGTAGGAAGCGTGGTGATCTGGGGAGGGGATTTCAACTGCGTATTGAACCCGAGGGTGGACAGATCGGATGCGAAGATGGATAGACCGGCCCCTGCAGCCAGGGCGTTACAGACATTGCTGGATGTCTTTGGGTTGGAAGATGCATGGAGAGTGTGGCACCCCTGGAAAGGCAATATTCACATTATTCTGCCCCACAGCAGTTATCAACGAGGTTGGATTATGTCTTCACATCACCTGAAATGATAGCGGAGATTGCACATATAGAGTATAAGGCCAGGGTCCTGTCGGACCACTCGCCCCTGATTCTCGCATGGCAATACTGCCACCTGTGAGCGAGGATCCCGACATGGCGCCTACGAGCGGAGGCGTTGCGGGACCCCTTTTTGAGAGAGGACTTGAGGGAGGAGATCGTAAATTATTTTGAAACAAATACTGGGAGCGTGGACTCTGCGGGAACACTATGGGAGGCCTTCAAAGTTGTCATGAGGGGAGTGGCCATAGCGAAATCCAAGGGCCTACAAGGTGGGGTTTTGGCTGAACTGCAGGAGACGGAAGAAAAATTAGAAGAGGCCTTATAGGGCATAGACGATACAGCAGAGAAGCTAGAATTGATACTTGGGCTACAGCAAAAATGTGCAGAATATTGGGAGAGATTGTGTAACCTTAATTATAAAAAATACTTAGAGAGACAGCATGCGGAAGGTGATAAACCGGGGAGACTTTTGGCGTGGTTATATAAGAGTGAGACCCACAGAGTCACAATCAGAACTATAGAGAGAGAAGACAATAGCGTAGAGGACACCCAGGAGGGAGTCAATCAAGCGTTTGTGGATCATTATAAAGTATTATACGGAGATGATGGGGAAAGTAGCCGCGCTATGATGGAAGAAACGCTTGAGGATATGGGGTTGCCCAAGATAAGCGAGGAGGAGAGAGAGGAACTAGACACCCCGATCACCTTGGAAGAATTGGGGGAGGTGGTGAGGCAGCTGCCTACTAGAAAACCCCCAGGGACAGATGGGCTCCCAAGTGAATTTTACAAAGTATACAGAGAAGAGGTCGTCCCCCCACTGCTAGAGATGATAAACGGAGCGTTTGAGACGGGACGCTTACCGGAGTCACTGAGAGAGGCTGTCATAATACCTCTCCCCAAACCTAATAAACAGCTGTGGTTCCTATAGACCCTTGTCAATGCTGAATCAAGATGGCAAGATATTAACTGCTGTCTTAGCAAATAGACTGAAGAAGGTTATTAGCAAATTAATACATCCGGATCAAACGGGCTACATCCCCCATAGAAACATTACCAATAATCATAGGCGACTCTAGAGAATCATTGAGTTTGGCAGGGAAAGTGATGAGGAAATGGCAATTGTGTCTTTGGATGCGATCAAGGCCTTCGACTCCGTTAAATGGCCATGGCTGCTGGCGGCCCTGAAGCACTACGGGTTAGGGCCTGGATATGTAAGGTGGGCGAAAATTTTATATAGCGAACCGCTGGCTAGAGTTAAGACAGGATCTGTGATATCGGAAAGATGGCAGCTCAGCAGGGGTACTAAACAGGGATGCCCATGGTCTCAAATGCTCTACATACTGGCCCTGGAACCTCTAGCAATATATCTAAGGCAGGAATATGACACCATAGGCATCAAGGTGAAAGGGGAGTGGCATCTGATCTCCCTATATGCAGATGACATACTGCTGTACTTGCGATTCCCAGAAGAAAATCTCCAGAACATTCTAGAAGTGCTCGGGAGATACGCTGTGCTGTCCGGCATAGCAGTGAACCCCCAGAAGTCTAGCTTGTTCCCATTAGGGGGGTACATGGGGATTCCAGCGGAGCAGTTACCTGTATTGCAGGTGCCGTGGGCGGTTAGCACATTTCGGTACCTGGGGATAGACATATACCACACCGTGGAGGAAGAGCATAGGTGCAATACAGAAGTAGCCATCAAAAAAAATCGAGATGTGCGTGCAGTTTTGGGCAAAGCTGCCCTTGGCGATGATGGGGCGGGGAGCAATATTAAAGATGGTGGTCCTGCCAAGGCTCCTGCACTACTTTGGGAACATACCATACCTGATTCCTAAGAAGTTCTTCACCAAATTGAATAGCATGTGTAGGGACTTTTTGTGGCATGGCACCCGAAATAGAGTGGCATTATGGAAGCTGCAGAACTTCCATGACAAAGGAGGGATAAAGCTGCCCAACTATGAGGCGTACTATGTGGCAAGCCAGTTGCAGTATGTTGCCAAATGGCTCTCTGACAAAGAGACCTCTGAACTTAGGTTGTTTGGGCGTGATTGTGCACCTTTTTATTTAAAAGAGATGATGTGGGTACCCAGGGCGGAAACGGCGGGGCGCCCTAAAATGATGCTACTGGGGTGGAAGGTGTGGCGCAGGGCATGTCAAATGATGGAGGACCCGTCCCCATGCTCACCGCAAATACCACTGGTTTTATTGACGGGGGCAGACGCTCAGCTACGAATGATACTCAGGAACCACTGGGAAACCGGCTGGGGTGACAACAATGGGTGATATTTGGCAGGAGGGCTCTAGTATATGACATAGCTGAGGGGGGTCACGAGATTTCCAGACTGTATGAAATGCTGATGTCTAAAGTGGGGAAGGAGGTCATGCAGTTGAGACTCGACTGGGAAATGGAGGTCGGGGCCCCAATGGGAGACGGGATGTGGGAACGGGTGCAGGGGTATCATAAGAAGGTGTCTAGAAACGCGAGGCTGAAACAGATTCAGCTGTACATAACACACAGGGCCTATATGACGCCTTGGAGGATATCGAGGTTTGAAAATGCAGGGCGGCAAGCATGCCCCAAGTGTAATGAGGAGAACGCGGGCATGGTGCATATGTTCTGGTCATGCCCGATCATAGAGCGATTCTGGAGGGGAGTGAAAGAGAAACTGGAAGAAAAAGGGGTCAAGATAGTGGATACAGTGTGGGCCTGTCTGCTGGGGGGTTCCCCAGACCACAGAAGCTCAGGCATGTAAGTAAGCTGAGGGCTTATGTGCTTGCAAAAAGAAGGATTGCCATGGGATGGAAGTCATGCCATGTGCCAAAGATAGATGCGTGGTGGAAAGATTTGCAAAAATGGTAGGAAGCCAAAACCATGGCATGGCAAGAAGCAAGTAGCACAGGGGGGCAGGAGGAGAATGAGTCCCTGATGGCCTGGAAATCACTGATAGCCGGACTGTTTGGGTCATTAGCTGACCCGGCGGAGCCTGTAGATGAGGAGACCGAACCACAGGTTGCGGAAACTGAAGCTTTTGATGCAATAGACTCGTAAGGGGGGGTGGGTTAGGGCAAGTAGTGGTTAGAAAGTTAAGAAAGTGTAATGAAACTGTTGGAACATGCACTGTTTGTTTGGTTTGTATTGTTTTGTTGTTTGTAAAATTCAATAAAATCTTTTTTTTTTTTTTTTTAAAGTCAAAGGAGTACTAAACTATGTTATCTTATGGCAGGGGATTTATACCACACACTTCTGCCTGTTGCATGTTCTCCAGGTGCTCAGGCAGATCTGAAAAAAAGAGGATGTGGTGGGTTTGTTAGTGAGAGGACTGCTTTTGCTATTGTGTTGGTGGTTTCACTTTGGAAAAATCAGTCATCATTGTGTGTGGGGTTGCTTCTAGGTGGCATGGGTAGTTGGGCATGCAAGCTTTTTGAGTCCATTCAGGTGGCTTTGTGTGCCCGTGACTTAGGGGTGCATTGACTCTCTGAGATACTAGAGGTGGTGTGCAGATTTGCTGTTTGGTATCCGTGTTGTTGTGGGGTGTTGTGGATGCCATGTGTGGGTGGCGTAATTGTCAGTGTGTGGTGTGTTTGTAGGAGTATTGAGAGTTTTAGTATAGTTAGTTGGGGAGAAGAGGGTGATCCTTGTACTAGGCCATATGGTTGACTAGATACACAGGTTGCTTTTTGAGTAAACTGAAACTACTGTGCGGTAACAATGTTTAGTCTCTCTTTCGCTGGTAGGCCAATCCGCTTGGATCACTTGACCTAAGAATCCCGAGCCAAGACCCAGTACTTTGTGCTGCGCCTCTCTGCCTTAAAGCTGCATGCTTCTCTCTGACCATGGGCTGGCGATTTAGGTCGGCTAATCAAGGAGCCATGTTTGTAGTGATTTCCTGAAGTCCAGGTGTTCATCTATTGAGTGTACCTTGGGGAGAGAGTTCCATAGTTTCGTAGAGATGTTTGAAAAGGCTGATCCACCATATTTCATTTTCAAATATTGTTTGGGTGCAAGACTTATGTCATTGCTAGACCTCAGAGTTCTTTTTGGTCCGTTTGTGGAGATTGTTTCTAGAAGGAATTCTACTCCTTGTCCATGAACTGCTCTGTGAACAATGCAAGTATTTGGAAATCAGTCTTTTTCTTGACTGGTAGACCGTGTAGATATCTTAGTGCTAGTCTGATGTGTTTGATATGATCTTTACTTATTTAGCAATATACGCCAAAGCTCTCTACAGAAATAAAAAGAATGGTATAACTCACGAAAAACAAAAGGAACAACAGAAATCAAAAGGCAAGCAGATGGGTTTTAAGGCGTGCGCAGAGTGTAAGGAAAGAAGAGGGGGACAGGCGCGTTCCAGTGTTTGGGGGCCAAAAGAGTGGAAATGGAAATTTGTGCAAGGGGGACAAGGAACAGTAAGAAGAAAGAGATTGAAAGCGGAGAGAAGGAGATGGGTGATAGAAGGAAATAAGATCAGTAAGATGGGGAGGGGCAAGATTATGGAGGCATTCAAAGAAGAAGCAAAGACAATTAAATAGTAAACTTCTCTCAAAGGGGGGGCAATGAAGTGAGCCAAGAGCAGGGGAAACAGGCTTGTGAGAGGATAGAGAAACGATGAGCCGTATAGCTCAGTCATAGATGGATCAGAGGGGAGAGACATGAGTAGCAAGCAGGCTGAGGAGAAGAGAGGAACACTAGAACAGGTGGGACAAAATAAGAGAAGTAACAAGAACTTTTGTGGCAGTAAAGGAAAGAAAAGGTCCATCTTTTTGGATGTTAAAAGCTATAACGGACAGGAGCAGATAAGACCAGAAATATGACAGGAGAAAGAGAAGGGTCAAGAACACCAAGGTCCCAGGCAGAGAGAGAAATGAGAGAAGGGGGAAAGCGATAAAAGAGGGAGGGATAGGAGGGAGCAAAATGATGGCAGGGAAGAAGATGGAGGAAGTGGGAAGACATCAAAGACTAAATAGCAAGAAGGCAAGACGAGATGAGTGAATAGATGGAGAAAATGATGAAAAAGAAAGAAAGAGCTTCTCTCTTGCTGAGTCTCAGGAGGAGTCTTGCTGCTGTGTTCTGGATCTGTTGCAGTTTTTGATTGGGTAGGCAGGCATTCCAAGGTAGATACTGTTGGCATAGTGTATTCTTGACATGTCTAGAGAGATGATAGCAAGTGTTCTTTATTTATTTTTACTTATTGGTTATTTATAATATGCCTATACACAATGGGCCTCATTACGAGTTTGGAGGTAGCCATGCCGTTTTTACCGGCATGGCTATCACCAAACTCGGGTCTGGGTCCCGCAAAATGGGAATAACCGGGACAATCTGATCTTTGCGGGCCCGGTTATTCACATTCGTGGGACCTAGACACGGTACGTCCCCATTCCCATTGAACCGCCATAGGGCTCAATGGGAATGGGGAGGATGGTAACAACTGACCCGTTTGTAACGGGGCCGTGGCTACCATCCTGTTCTGGTAGCGGGTTCCGCTCTGCACGTCTGGTCTGACCAGGCGTGAAGAGCGGCCCCGCGAGCAGAACTCATAATGTGGCAGTAGAGTGATAATGGCGCCGGCAGCACTACCGGTGCCGTTATCACTCTACCGCCATGGTCGTAATGAGGCCCAATGTGTTTCAAGGTGCAACAAGACAAGAGGGGGGGGGGGAATGGAGATGACAAAACAAAATGTTCCTACTAGGTCTTGTGACATTTGGATCAAACAAGTGCAGTAACAAGAAGTGCGGGGGAGAGAGGAGGTAGAAGGGGAGTGCTGGTCAGGACGGAAAGGCCAGTGGGTTAAGCGAGTGCTGGGGGACGAGGAGTGCAGGGGAAGAAGGTCCATGTGCTGAGTGCAAGGAGAGGGGCTGGAAGGGTTTAGCGGTGGAGGCCCAGCCAGGCTAGTGCAGGGGGAGGGAGCCCAGAAGGGCAAGTGCAGTTTGGGAGTGGAGGTCAGGGGAGACCCACTGCAGGGTCGAGAAGGGTCTGGTGCTCTGTAGGAATCTGAAGGAACCAGGCAGCCAGTCAAGAGGCAGAGGGGGAAATTAGTAGGGGAGAGGGAAGGAGGGAGAGAAATGGTGGGTCTGTGTGGGAAGGTGAGAGGGTAATATGAGCTTGATAGTACATAGGTGGAGGAAGCTTTTTTTTACTACTACTTTGACTTCAGGTTCCAGTGTTAGGTCGTTGTCCATCAAAATTCTGAGATGTGTAACTACTTTGGATCCTTCTGGTCTGCATCCTGTTTCAGTAGGCCATTGTATATGCGCTTGTAGAGAGGATGTTTGGTGTGATCAAGGTTTCAGTTTTATCCAGGATGAATTTAAGGCTTTTATTGCTCATTGAACGTGTTGATCTGTGAGAAGTAGTTGAAAAGGGTTTGGTCTATGTCACACTGCTATCGATATTGTAGAGGACTTGAGTATCACCTGCATAGCTGTAACATGTGAATCCATGTCCTTTGATCAATTTCATGAGTGGGGCCATGTAAACATTGGAGAATACTGGTGATGGGGGAGCCTTGTGGAACGACACAGATGAGTATGCATAATGTTGTGAAGAGTGGTAGTCAGGTGGTTTCCTGTTCTGTCAGGAAGGACTTCATTCACTGTAGTGCAGTGATCCTTAGCCCCACTTCTTGTACCCTTTTGATGCAGGTGGTATGGTTAAATGTGTCAAAAGCCACTGAAAGGTCTAATAGTATCAGGGCAGAAGTGATGGTGGAGCCAGAGTTAATTTGTAGGTATCCCAGATGAGGAGTACTGCTGATTCAGTTTCTCTTATATACCTGAAGTACACTTGTGCCTGGTCCAGTAGGTCATTGGTTTTCCACATGTGTCTGGATTTGTTCATATATGTAGTTTTCTAGCGGTTTGGCTGTGTAAGGGATGTTTGATATAGACTGGTAGTTGGTGAAGTGGTCTGTGTTTCCTCAGGAATCTTTTAGAAGAGGCTTAATGTAGGCAGCTTTGAAACTCATAGACAAAGTTCCAAGTATTCTGCAGGTGTCTATTTGCGGAGGATGTTCTTGTAGATGGCTGGTGGGCAAAGGTCTACTAATGAGCCAGAGTTGTTGCTTTCCTTCACTAGTTTAGCAAAGTCTTCTGTCAGGATAGGTGTCAAGTAGGTCAGCATTGAGGATGCCTGTGGGGTTGGGTCTTTGGTGATGTTCTTGCTTATGTCCTTGGTGTAACTGTTGACAACTTGTTGGTTTTTAGGACTTTGCTGTACTTGCAAACCACTTTAAAAATCAAGAGTTTCTGCGAGGGAGTGGGGACTTTATTTGCAAGATATCAGCTTTCTTATCTCATTGATGTTGAACATCTCATTCTGTACGTTGCTTGTCTTTGTGATGCGTTTGGCATAGTGTAGTTCCTTTGCTTTTAGGATTTCTGCTTTATAGATATGTATCAGTTTTTTATACGTGGTTTATCCAGTTGGTTGTAATGTTTCCTCAAAGCTTGTTCAAATTCCCCGTTTGTTTTCGTCAGGGCTCTGAGATAGGGTGTAAAGCCATCTGGCAGCCATTTTCTTTTGCGAGGGAGTAAAACGTTTATTTCTACAGCAACTAGAGCTTTTGCTATCCAATTTTGGAGTGTCTCATTTCCTTCTTCTGGTGGAAGTGTGTCCATGAGAGCATTTGGTGGTTGTGTGGATTGCAGTCAGGTGTTGAGGGTCCATGTTGTTGCGGGATTTACAGTTTCTTTTCTCAGTAGGAGTCGGATTTATGTAGGTGGCTTTTAATCACCTTGGAGCATGACTCACATAAAGCTGTCATACAATGCTCACTCCAGAGAATGGGTGCTGGGGTGCAAATTAAGTTAGGCTTTGATTTTTTATTTTGTACAGAAGATTGCATCTAAAGTGGGTCCGGCTGCAAATTTATCTGAGAAGGTTGGATTGTATGTGGGTGGTCTGTAGATGACCAGGAAGAAGAGATTAGTTTGATGTCCCAGAGCTAAGGGGAGGAAGAGTGATGCACAACCTGGGATCTTAAACAATGGTGACATTGTGATTCCTTGGTGATAGTTGTATGCTGTGGCTAGACCCCCTCATACTTTTCCTTTGTGGTTGGCCTGCCTGAGTTTGAAGTTGTTCTGGAGGGATTCACGAGAAAATACCTTAAAGTCCTCCATTATCCAGATTTCTGTAAGAAAAAGGATGTTCCCCTTCACTGAGGAGCTTGTGTATCTCTGTTGTGGCAAGTCAGGAGGAGGACTCAGCCCAAGGGACATGCTTGTAGTAGTCTATTTAAATTAAAAGAAAATGCCCCACTGACACGACTGCTAAAATGTTCCCTTCCTAACCAAAACTAAACTAAGGTGCTACTCGATAGTCCAAAATCACAAGTAGTCCTTTGTGCAAACCTATCCACTAAACTCTCCCTACCACTTATAAAATATAAAAGAAAGTAGTGGAGTTCCCTGCACTCTTGGTTCTCCCCAAAGGTGTCTATGGTTGTCCCAGGAATCCCTCCTGGGTCTGAATCTAACGGTTAGAAGTAAGTAACAGTTCTTCTCCAAGAGAACAGTTCTCATCAGTGTATTACAAGTTCTTTGAAGTTTCCCCAACAAGAAAAGAACGTCTTAAGTCCCAGCAAAAAACAAAATGTCCACATTTCATGAGATTGAGGGTTATTTCCTTATTCCCTCTCCACCACTTATGTGGGTCTTTCCCCACTTGGTTAAAGGTATTGAGTGGCTCCGTGCTCCCCTTGTACCTGTTTTCCGCTTTTATTTTTTTGGCGCCTTTCTTTTTTATTGAAAGTTGTTTTAATCAAGTAAACTTGATTTTTCAACAAATACAATTACAAAATATTGATAAAAATTCATCATGATAACTTAAAACATTTCTAAAATGAGAAACATATATATAAGTATATTTGACAATTCAACTTAATTCAAAACAAAACAACTCTTCTTTTAAACACAGTAATGACAATAAATAATTGAATATCCAACCTTATTCAGAAATTAAGTACAAAGGAGAAATGCATATGATCATAATTTGCTCTGGATCGTTCTCTTATCTATCAATCTTAAACTGTACAAGAAATTCTGAATGGCATATCTTAATGACTGTCTATTAGTATGAAACAACAGGTCCCACAATCTGTCACTAGTAGATATAATGTGATTTATTAATAGTGGTTTAAAAAACTTGATTCTTTGCATAAGTAACGCAGGACAGTCTGAACACAGATGTTTCAGGGTTTCTGGAGAGACCTTACAAAAACGACAAGAGCGCTCGTGCTCAGATATTAGTTTGCGTTTGTATAGTAGTTCATTGGTTGGCCAAAGATTCAATCGATAGCGCAGGAAATCATCACGCAGCTGTGAACTGGGGAACACGATTAAATAACTTTCAATTGTGCCATAACGTTTCAGATTAAAGGGAGTGTTTATAAAAGTCCGATATTGGGTACACGCAAGTCGCGTCTGTATCCAATCGTACTCCCATAATCATATTTTTGCCCGGTTCGGATTCTCTAATAATAATGTTATTGAGATCCCAGTTTCACTGATGATTTCCTGCGCTTTAAGTCTCCAGCTAAGGGGAAAAGCATCCATTGAATGTAGGAGATATTTCGCAATGATTTTAATTAAACCAGATTTGTCATCTGCCATAACACATTTCCTATAGAGTGAACAAGTTTTCCATTTGCATACCGCATACAAAGACACTAGTCCCAATTCGTTTCTCACGATACACATGGGATAGGAAAGTGGTAAGGGCAAGATTCAATTCCAATAACGTCCCTCAATAGCAGTCCAGTAAAGATAGGTTTTTTTCAAGGTTGCCTCAGTTCCATAAGTTATTACTGGAACAAACCTTTGCTTGTAATTAACAATTATCGGGACCAAAGAGAATTTGCAATTCTTAGCCTTGATCAAACGGGCCTGCGATACTGCTGTTATGACCTTTTGCTTTACACAATGATCATCAGCGTTGATATTCGTGTTATTTGTAACCAAAGTGCCTAGATATATATATGATTGTACGGTTTCCAAAGTTGTACTTTGTAGGGGCCATTGATGACTGACGCATCGTTGTTTCCTCGTGCCGAACTGAATTACCTTTGTTTTCGCTATATTGACAGTTATACAATTTTCCATAGAATAGCGGTCCAAAGCATTCAATAGGGCACGAAGGCCATTTGCAGTTTTCGAGAGTAATACCATGTCGTCAGCATATAGCAAATGCCTAATTTGGATATCAATCTTCGGAGAATCAGTAATGATTGAGGAAAATATCTGTCTTACGTCAGAGATGAAAAAATTAAATATTGCTGACGCCAAAATGCAGCCCTGTTTGAGGCCACATGCAGTCTCTATTGGTTCCGACAGTAGACCTTCATTATTCAGTCTGATATGTATAGAGGTACCCATGTGTAGCTGGATAATCCACTTCAGAATGAACCATGGACAGCCTTTATCCATGAGTTTTGTATATATTAGCTCACGGGGAATTGCGTCAAACGCCATGTGAAAGTCGACGAAGGCCATGTATAATATTTGGCATCGTTGACGAGCATGTTGAATGACGGAGTTTATTGTGATTACATTGGCGCCTTTGGCTCACTTGGGTTCCTCTGTCCCAATAACTCTTAGTTCTCTGGGATATCAGTAACTCCTCTCTTCTTGTGCACTCTTAGCTCGTGTGTTTTTTGTGACCCTTCTGGAGGTTTATCTTATTTGGTTTCTCAGACTCCCGTAACTCTTCTACTCTCTTTCGGTCTCTCGGTCTCTCTGGGCCTCTGGGCCTCTGGGAACCTGGTACGGGGTTAGAACAAACCTTCCTTCTTCCCCCATTTGCTCTTTCCTCTCTCAAGTTCCCTCCTACGTGGGCAATCCGCATGACTCTCTCTCATTGGGAGCAGGGGACACACTCACCCCTTGGTTCCTGTTTTACTAGGCACTGGGCCCACCACATCCTCTGTGTGGTCACGCCTCCAGGTAAGATTCAATTTGGGCAGCCTTGGCCCTGAGGCCCTGCACCTATCTGTATCAGGATGGCAGAGTCTCCCTTCAGCATTGGCCTCTCTCTCCGCCACAGTGGTGGGCTCTGTTTAATGCAGCTCTGTCCCTCACCAAAGTTCTCATGTCTGAGTCTCACCTTGGCATTGGGTTTCTTCTCCTCCACTAAATGCTCATTGGCCCTTTATTCCTGCTCCTGTAATGAGAGGGGCAGATTGTTTACGACAGGTTATCAAGCATGTGCAAAGTTCACCAATCCTGTGAGCCAAGTATATAGATGTAATTGTCAGAATTACCTGGAGCCAAAAACAGATGTATTGTCACTATTTCTTATTCCAATGTAGGCAGATAATTCCTTGTGTATGGGGAGTCCCCCATGTCAATGGGAGTCCTTGTCCCTTTAGCGGGGGCTCCCAGTGAGGTCCTGCTTTACCAAACCACTGGAAGGATTTTGTTTTGTTGCCCTAGCCTCAAATGGGGTGGCTCCCCATTGGGGAGAAGGGACGAATACCCTGGATTCGTCACACTGTGCTATGACTTGACATTGATCTGGTTTTGGCCAGATTGAAGTGAAACCTTTTGTTTTCTGAGGTTCTTTGTGCTATGGGGCTGGGGGCTGTATCGGTATAGCGAGTGGACATTGGGTCCACCTGTCTTTTGATCCAGTGATTGACTTTGGTGTGGGGTTGGGTTAATGTGCTTTTGTTGCATTCAGTTTTTCATTCTGGAGCATGGGTAGGTTGCATGCAGGCTCAATGTCATTTTCTGGGATGCATGTGGGTTTGTAATTTGAAATTCTGTTTTCTAGCCAGTCCCTGGAGACGAACAGTGTGATCTGGTGGGTTGGTTCCTTTCTAGTTCCTTGTTCCTTATTTAGTCCATCGTGGTGTTTGCGTTTTCACTCCCGGTGTGGTTAAGATTTCTTTGTATGGCTGATTGTGAGGGATTTTAAATATCAGTATCGCGAGACAGAACGATTTTGTTTGAGATGTTGCAAAAAGGCTCTCGTCTTTGAAGAGCTTTAGTGTGAGGTTTCCCAGAGTATTTAGATTCCAAGAAGTAGTTGGTTTGGTTGTTTGGCTCTCTTGGCTGCTGCTTGCCCCATTATGGGTAATTCTTGTCCAGCAGTCTTTCCGTGATGGTGTGGTTTGTGCGGTTGGCTTTCAGGGGGATATGGTGCAGGCTGACTGCCTGCATCCTGTTGGCTTTCGAGTGTCTGATGCTTTCATTTTTAGTTACCCGGATATTTTTCTGGCAGATTATCTACATAGGAAAATGTCACAGTGGCAAGGTATGCCAGTGGCAAAGTATCACAGTGACAAAGTATCACAGTGGGAGATTATCCGGACGGGAGAGTATTCCCAAGGCCACAAAATCTCAATGGCTGATTATCTTGGTGGGCAGAAATTACCACTGCTAGTGGGTAAAACAGGGAGTTAGCAAGGTAGCAGAATATCCCAGTGGCTATCTACCAATATTGCAAGATATCTCAGTGGCAAAGTATGCCAGTGGCATAGTATGACAGTAATCACGTATCCCAGGGGTGTGGTCTTCCAGTGGAAGAATTATCCCAGCAGCAAAGAATCAAAATGGTCAATTATCAGACACGTTTTTCAAAATTGAATATCTAATGGACAGGTTATCAAAAGGGAAAGTAAACTGTGGCAAATCATTAGAGTGGCACAGTATATTGTGGCAAAGTTATGCAAATGGAAAATATTACAGTGGCAGAGTATCCCAGTGGGGTATCACCCATTTACTGCGAACCCGAAAATACTGAATATGAAAATGTCAAATCTATTACTGCATATTTCACTGCGAGTATATGTGGGCGGGAGGAAAATAAGGTAAGGGCGGTATGGGGGGGCTGTGGAGGTCTACTCCCTCATATACTTGGGGTGAAAGAAAAGAAAAATTCTACATTTTTGTATTCAGCATTTATATTTCGCAGTGGTCACATAGATCCTCCCAGTGGCAGAGTATCCCAGTGACCAATTATTGAAATGGCTCGATATCACAGTGGCAGGTTATCATAGTACACGATCTCTTCCTGGGCAAATATCACAATGGCAAATATCACAGTGGTAAGTTATCAAAATTGTCAAACGTTTCCCAGCTTCCATTTATGGTAATAGCAAAAAATCAGTGTCAAAGTGGTAAAGTACCTCAGTGGCGTTTTAGCATCTTTGTGAAATCTCAGTGGCACCTAATCCACATTATATAATTGCCAGTCTGCCGTTGGCAGTTTTCAACCGTAGGAAATATCACAGTTACGAGTAATCAAAAATTAGAGTATTCCAGTGGCATGTGTGATGATTCACCAGGTGTCGTCACTTCTACTTGGGGGGGCATTTATAACGCGCCTGTGTTTCTAGGCGCGACAAGACAAGGAGGGGAAAAACAGGGAGGACGAAATAACGATCTTACTAAGCCTTGGGTCATTCAGATCGCGCAAGTGCAGGGAAGAGGGAGGGGAGAAGTGCAGGTAACTCAATAAATGCAGACATCAGTTGGCTCATAAGTGCAGATAGAAGGGACTGTAGGGTTGCAGGTACAGACCCTAAGTTGCTGGGGCACCCCGGAGACATGTAGGAGACTGGGCCAGAGTTCAGAGGATATCCAGATGACCAGGGTGTGGAGCTGTCACAGTCATCAGCAGGCGAGAGGATAAGAGAAAGTGGAAGCCAAAAGGAAGTTCTTGAGTTGGTTCCGGAACCAGAGGTGGTCCTGCTCAAGTTTGAGAGAGACAGGAAGGCTGTTCCAGAGGGAGGCCCCAACTGAGGAGAGAGATCTGCCCCCAACTCCCTGCTTGAAGAAGCGTCTGACCCTAAGAGAGTTGGAGGTGGATGAGCGTAGAGCTCGAGAAGGAAGATTTTTTGGAAGAGAAAGTTGGAGGTAGAGCGGCCCCAGGCCCCAGAAAGCCTTGTGGACGATGCAGAGGGTCTTGAACTTAATCCTTGCAGCCACGGGGAGCCAGTGAAGATATTTCAGAGTTCGAGAGATACGATCCCTGAGCTTAAGGCCAAGGACAAGTGTTGCAGTCCTGTTCTGGATAAGTTGTAAAGGTTGAAGAGCAAAGGCAGACAGAGTTAGAAAGAGGCTGTTGCAGTAGTCCAGCCTACAGAGGACCAGAGCTCTAGAGACAGTGAGCTTCTGGGGGAAGTGAGAAAAGGAAGAATACCTCTGAGGAGGTGCAGCTGATAGTTTGACTTCTTAGAGATGTCAGAGATATGAGGAAAGGAAAGAAGGAGAGGGTGGAGTCGAAGATGACGCCAGGGTTCTAAGTCTCACAGGAAGGAGCAGAAAGAGGGCCCAGAATAGGCGGCCGGAGAGAGAGAGGAAAGGAGGGAGCAGGTGTTTCAATGAGGAGGATCTCGGTCTTACTGGCATTAAGGCAGAGATCATTGGCGGAACACCATTCCTGAATTGCGGCCAGACAGTCTGGTATGAGAGAAGGAGCAGAGGTGGCTGAGGAGAACCTGAAAGAGAGCTGGGTGTCATCCACATAACACTGACAAGCGGAGCAGAAAGTAGAGATGCAGTGGGCAAGAGGTGCCAGGTAGTGGTTGAAAAGCCAGGGAAAAAGGTTAGACCCCTGGGGAAGACCGCAAGTAGAGGGAGAGACAGAAGAGAGGAAAGACCCAAGGTGGACCTAAGAGGGTCGGTCGTTGAGAAAGGAGGTCAACCAGGCCAAGGCCTGATCAGTGATACCCAGTTTGTCACAGAGGCGACTGAGCAGAATGGCATGGTTCACTGTGTCAAAAGCAGATGCTGGAGCGAGGAGAATGAGGACAGAAGGAAGATTAGAGTCAAGATTGGAGAGCAGGTCTTCATGGGTGTTCAGGAAGGCAGTTTCCGTGCTTCTGGCAGCTCTGAATCCAAACTGGTGGTCGTGAAGACTACCAACAGATTCAGTGTGCAGATTAAGCTGGTAGATGGCCAGCTTTTCCAGAAGATTGTCCGGGAAAGGAGTGATGGAGATCTGGTGAGAAATAGCTGGAGAGGAAGGATCGGCTGAGGGCTTCTTTAGAAGGGGGTGCACAATGGAGTACTTAAGGAGAGAGGGGAATGTTCCAGTGGCGAAGGAGTGATTGCAGAAATTGGCTAAGGCTGGAGCAAGGGTGTTGATGTGGTCCTTCATGGTTCTTGTTGAAGCTATGCAGAGTATGAAGCGCATGAACTTGTTTAACTGAATAGTACATTACTGTATAACGTTTTATTTGTAGATTATATTTATTGTGATATTGCATAGTTAAATAAGTAACCGACAGGGTAAATTGTATTGTTTAACAATGTTCACATGTAAAGAAATGTTGCATTCAATTGTAAAATGTCGATTTTATAATTGTTTTGCTAACCTGGCTGTAGTGAAGCATCTAAAGGAGTGTTTGTGGTTGACATTTTCAAATTTGCTGCAATACAATTATCTTACATGAATCATTTTAAAGTATGAAATTGGAAATTTACAAATATGATATTTATAATACTAGTAGTGGTTATGTTTTTCAAAAATGTATATATGTTCTTAAAGGATACTTACTTTTGATCTGCACTGGTCACTGTTCTCAATTGAAGTGTTTAATATTGTTAATAGGTGTGGTTGGACCAATTCTGCATTTGGGTGTGGTGTAAAGCACCAACCACACATGCATTTGTTGTAAAATAAGGAACAAGTTACTTACCTGTAACTGTTGTTCTCCAGCATGGGTCTGGCATGGATTCACATGCTCATGAATATTCCCCGTCGTCAGGCTGGGAATCCTCGGTAAAGAAAAAACCAGTATCAGTTTCGTTTCTGATCTGTCTTTCGTAGTAGTAACCAATCACTGGTCTCTGCGTCATACTGACCACAGCCAATGACTGCCCTCTACCTAAGCACCGCCTCCGGCAGCCATCTTCAGATTTGGAAGCACGTGAAGTGGCAGTATGACCAAGTGAAGAGCCGCAGAGGGGTAGGCGGGAGGGTTCGCATGTGAATCCATGCCAGACCCATGCTGGAGAACAACAGTTACAGGTAAGTAACTTGTTCCTTCTCCAGCATGGGGTCTGGCATGGATTCACATGCTCATGAATAAAGAATACATAGCAGTACACACATGCACAACCACGGGAGGTGGCAAAGGCTCAACATTAAGCATTACATCAAACTCAACATTAAGCATCTTACCTCCTCACCAGGCTCACCTCAGGCGAACAGGTTGCGCAGCACTGCTTGGCCGACCCTGGACTCCTTCCTGGAATCCCGATCGACGCAGTTGAATTTCGTGAAGGTGTGCGTCGACCTCCACGTAGCAGCCCTACATATGTCCAGCAGGGGCACACCAGAAAGGAACGCCGTGGTAGCTGCGATCGCTCTGGTGGAATGGGCTCTCGGATGGCCAGGCAGCGGTCGGTTTGCCAACCGATGACAGTACATTATACAGCCGGAGAGCCATCTGGAAATGGAAGCCTTCGAGAGAGCCTTCCCCTGATTGACAGGTCCAAAGTTCACAAAGAGTTGTGACGTCTTCCGAAAACACTTCGTGCGGTCCACGTAGAACTTCAGCGCTCTAGCCACATCCAGCGAGTGCAAAGTCCTCTCAGCCGGCGACGAAGGCGACGGGAAGAACACAGGCAACACCAAGGGTTCGTTGAGATGGAAGCCCGACGGTACCTTGGGCATGAAGGAGGGGTGCGTCCTGAGCACTACCCTTGTGTCGTGAAAAGTCAAGTACGGGGCCTTGCAGGAAAGGGCCTGGATCTCTCCCACCCGTCGTGCGGAGGTGATGGCCACAAGAAACGCTGTTTTCCACGACAGAAACTTCAACGGGGCCGAGTGCAGAGGCTCGAACGGAGGTCCCATGAGCTTGGTCAGCACCATGTTGAGCTCCCAAGCCGGGGCCAGAGCCTTCACCGGCGGAAACGATCTGAACAGTCCCTTCATGAACTCTTTCACCAGACGATGAGACCACAAGGACGTCCGCCCCGTGGTTCTGGTGTATCGGGAGATCGCAGCAAGATGAATCTTGATGGACGCGTGTGCCAGTCCAGCTTTGGCCAGCGTCAGCAGGTACGGCAGTACCTGGGGAGCCGTAATCCGTAGAGGGTTAATCTTCTGTGCGTGGCACCAGACAGAGAACCTCTTCCATTTGTGTCCGTAGCATTTAAGAGTCGAGGACGCCCTGGCCTTTGCAAGAACCTCTCTGCAGTCGGCCGGTATGTCGTATCCTCCAAACTCTAGCGCTGCAGGAGCCAGGCCTGCAAGTTCAGCGATTTCGGGTCGTGGTGGAGGATGGCGCCTCCTTCCCTGGAGAGTAGATCCGCGTCCACCGGCAGCTTGATTGGCGGGGACGTTGACAAGTCCAGAAGGTCCGGGAACCATATCTGCCTCGGCCACGCAGGTGCGACGAGGATCATCCTGCACCGTGACCTCTTGAGCTGGTTGACGAGCCGGATTAGCAGTGGCAAAGGAGGGAACGCGTAGAGGAACAGGCACTCCCAGGGGAACGAGAAAGCATCGCCCATGCTCCTCGCCTGGGGAAACCTGCTGGCGAACCTCCGGCACTTGGAGTTCGTCGCCGTTGCGAACAGGTCGATCTGGGGTGTGCCCTACCGTCAGAAGAGGCGATCCACTAGATCCTGCCGTAGTTCCCACTCGTGGCACGAGCGCAGCTCCCTGCTGAGTGAGTCGGCGATGGTGTATTTTATCCCTGCCAGATGAAACGGCACCAGAAACATCCTTTGGGCGACGGCGAAATGCCACAGGTCCTGCGCCTCCTTGGACAGTGCTGGGGACCTGGTTCCGCCCTGTTTCCTGATGTAAAACATGGTGGTGGTGTTGTCGGTGAAGATCCTCACCACCTTGCCCTTGAGGGACGGAAGGAAGGACCTGAGGGCCCAGAACACTGCACGGAGCTCCAGGACGTTGATATGGAGGGACTTCTCCGTCGGGAGCCAAAGGCCTCTCGCGTGTAGATTTTCGGTGTGCGCTCCCCACCCTTCCAGGGAGGCATCCGTGGTCATTGTCTCCTGGTGGTCTGGAAGTCCATGCCCGCCTTCAGATGCGCGCGGGTGCCCCACCACCGGACCGCGCGGCGGAAACTCTCGTTGAGTGTGATCCTCTCCTCGAAGCCGTCCGTCGTTTGGATCCAGCGCGCGTCCAGGAACTCCTGCAACGGGCGCATCCGGAGCCTGCACATGGGAATGAGGTAGATGCAAGAAGACATCATTCCGAGGAGGGACTTGATGGACCTTACCTTGGCCGCGTCGGAAGCCAACATCCGCTGTACCTTGTCCAGGATGGACCTGGTCCTTTCCTCCGACGGGGAGGCCAGAAGGGACACTGTGTCGAGCTTCGCTCCCAGAAACAGTGCGTTTTGCGCGGGTACCAGGTGGGACTTTCACGGCGTAGTTCACGGAGAATCCCAGGTCCGTGAGAAGTTGGACGGTCCTTGCCGTGTGCTCCACGGCGAGCTCCCTCGTCTTGGCCCGGATGAGCCAGTCGTCCAGGTAGGGGTAGACGTGGATCCCCTCGCGGCGCAGTTGCGCCGCCACCGGTGCAAGGCACTTGGTGAATACCCTGGGTGCCGACCGTAGTCCGAAGGGGAGGGCTTTGAACTGGTAGTGACGCCCTTGGACCACAAACCTGAGGAATTTTCGGTGCCCCTTTAGGATGGGAATATGGAAGTAGGCATCCTCCAAATCCAACGACGACAGGAAGTCTCCTTCCTCCAGCTGACCCAGGACGTGCTGGAGGGTGACCATCCGGAACTTCTGCGCCTTGATGAATTTGTTCAGACGTCGCAGGTCTAGGATGGGGCGCCATCCTCCCGTCTTCTTCTTCATGAGGAAGTATCTCGAGTAAACTCCGGAGCCCCGAAGCCTCTTTGGGACGAGTACGATGGCGCCCTTCCTGAGCATCGCCCTTACCTCCAGGAGAAGCTGAGGGATGTGAAGCTCTTTTCTGGCCACGGGGGGGACGCGCGGGCACCTTCTTTGAAACTCGAGCGCGTGGCCCTGGGCTAAGGCGTCCAGCACCCAACGGTCGGTGGAGATGGACTCCCACACGCTGACGAAGCTCGCCAGCCGGCCTCCCACCGGGGTGCATCGGTGGGGGCCCGACCCCACGGTCGGTTCAATCCTGTTTCGACAAGGCTTTGCCGCCTTGACCTCCTTGGCGACGACGGCGGGGTCCGCCAGACTTGCCTCGTCCTCTGTAGGCCTCCTGAGACGACGAGCGGGCCGCTTGACGGTAGGTGGAGAAACCGCCACCGGAACCTTTGGAGGCGCCCTTGCCTCCGCTGCTCCGAAAGGGCGTCCGTCGTTGCTGCAGAACCCCAAGGGCCCGGGCCGTCTCAGTGTCCGCTTTAATGGCCTGAACGGAATCGTCCACTGTTTTCCCAAACAGGTTGTTCCCATCGAACGGCATGTCCAGGACTCTGGTCTGTACGTCTTGACGGAAGTCCGTAGCCTTGAGCCATCCACGCCGCCTAAGGCACACGCCGTTGCCCAACTGGCGAAACCCAGTGTCGGCGATGTCCGTCGCAATAGTGATGGCGTGGTCCGACGCCACCTCACCTTCCTTTAGGATCTCCAGGGCATCCACCCTCTTGTCGTCCCGGTAGGAAGTCCAGCAGGGGAGCCAGTTTGTACCATTGTACCATAGCTCCCTGTCATAGCGGGCCACAATAGCCAAGGCTTTGGCCGCTTTAATCGTCGTCGCTGCAGACGAGATGACCCTGCGTCCCATAGTGTCCAATTTCTTTCCCTCGCCGTCCGGTGGGGAAGTCGATGTGGAGGCCACACCCCCCGCGCTTTCTTCCTGGCCGCCGCGGAGACGATGGACTCCGGGGTAGGCTGCGCCCGGAGGCACAGGGGGGCCGCGTCCGGGACCCAGTACTTCTTCTCGTACCGGTCTCTTCTAGCTGGCGTAGTGGAAGGGTTCTTGAGGAGGGCGAGGCCCTCATCCCAAATGTCGTCCAGTAGAGGCACCGCGAGGACCGTCTTCCTCTTGGCCTCGCGCCGTTGATAAAGGAATCCTTCCTTTTTCTTCTCCTCAGGGCAGAGTTGGAAAAGCTCGGATGCCCTGGCGATCATGGAGTGGAACGAACCAATCTCGTCGGGCGGGGAAGCCCTGGTGGGAGGTGATGACGGTAGATCCTCGTCGTATACCTCGTCGTCCGTACCCGTCGCTGCCGTGTCAGTCCCCGTATCATCCCCTCGGGTGGACGGGGAGGAGGGCTGGACGGTGCGCGACGGCTGAAAAGGAGGTTGAGGGTGAATCCTTCTTTTCTTGGGCGGGGGAACGCCAGAAGGTCCCGGTTCAGGATCCCCCGACGGGAGAGGTTCCTCCGTCGGCAACGGTAGTCTCGTCCTTATCTCTGAGCATAAGGACTTTATAGCCAACAAAATGGCCGCCGAGTTGTCTTGCGGCGCTGGCAGAGGGGAATCCGACGGGCGATCAGGGGCCCTGTCGGCACCCTCGACGATGTCGTCGTCACCCGCGTCGGGATCCATCCAAGCCAAGGCCGTGGCTTAAGACCTCGATCAGCTCTTCCTCCGAGGTTGAAGCCGAATCTACGACGACGCCCTGCCCCCCTTTTTTCTTCCCCGCCGGGGATTTCACGGGGGTCCTATCGATGGGCACAAAAGAGGACTCCCTCCGAGGTGGCAGGGAGACTCTGAGCCCCGAGGTCCCCACCACTGGTGTAGCCTCCACAGGCTGAGCCAGGGTCGCCGCGACAGTATCGATAGAGGGCTTGGCCGGATGGATTAAGGCCTTCACCACCTTAGGTGCGCTCACCGCCTTATCCTTGAGGGGGGGGACACTGCCTCGCTCCCCCTCCGATGGGGCCTTCGAGCTCGACCGGGGCCTCTCCAGGAGCTTCGCCGGATGCTCGCCCTTCCTCTTACCCGACCCAGAGCGTTGGCTCGTAGTTGAAGGTGCCGAGGAGGGAGCGCCCTGCCTGGCGCCCGTAGAGCCCGACCGTTCGGCGCTCCCGGTGCCAGCGGACTCGCGGTGCTTGGCCTTGTGTTGGACCCCCGTCGCCGGGGCGTCCTCAAAGTTCTTAGAAGACCGCTCGGATTTCTTCCTCTTCTTCTCGCCTGACGGGCTCTTTCCTTCCAGCCAGTTGGCGAGACGTTGATGGCGGTCCTTCATGGTCCGCTCCGACATTGCCGCAAAACGCACAGTCCTTCTCCACGTGCGTCTTGTCCTCATGTAAGCAGTAGAGACAAAAGGAGTGTTCGTCCTCCTTAAAGACGTTCTGCAGCTGGCATCCAGGGCAGACCCTGAACAGCTTTCCGGGCGTCGAGCTTCCCTTCTCCTGGGCCATGTCCGGGCCTGAGAAGCTTCTGGAGTCCTCCAAAGCGTAGCTCGACGAAATCTTCACCCTTGAGGGGCGCAGACGAATCCGACACGGGTCCCCGTTGATCGGATGGAGAGTCGGTGGAGCTTGAGGCTCTTTTCACCGAAAAAACGAAGTTTTTGAGCAAAAAACGTGAAAAAATAGCACTAACGCTCGAGAGCAATAGCACGAGGATCCCAACACATGAACGTGCGGTAAAAATCTGAAGATGGCTGCCAGAGGCGGTGCTTAGGTAGAGGGCAGTCATTGGCTGTGATCAGTATGACGCAGAGACCAGTGATTGGTTACTACTACGAAAGACAGATCAGAAACGAAACTGATACTGGTTTTTTCTTTACCGAGGATTCCCAGCCTGACGACGGGGAATATTCATGAGCATGTGAATCCATGCCAGACCCCATGCTGGAGAAGTTTGGCTCAGTGTTTCTGTATGCCGATTGGTTCGTGCACAGTTAGTGATTATTTGCTCATGTGTTTGTGAATTAAAAAAAGTGTTTTTTGGGAAAATAAGTTGATGTTGCAGTTTTTTCAAAATGGAACACCAGGTAAGTGCATAAGCAAATGTGATGTGTATGTATTATGTGTGCTTCTTAATACTGTAATGCATATTATTTTTAGAAAGTTTTGCAAGTACATAATTGTATAAATCCCCAACGTAAGTGTATTTAGCATTACACATGAGTGTGTATTTGTAGTGTTGCAGCATGATGTTTGTATATCACATTTTGCATATTGTACATTAGGCATGCAGGTGCCTAGGGTGCTTTACACCTAGACCATCATATCGCCTCCACGCCTCGCTAGACGACATCTGCCCCTCTCCTCCCTGCCACACTGTACCCCTCCTCTGTGCCCCTCTGTAACCTACCCCCACTGTATACCTGTTTTTTGTTACCTCTGAAAAGTGCTCTGTTGTGTATATGTATTGTTGTATACCACCGTAAAGTGCTGTGTTGCTTCTCAAAGCTAGGTCTGCGCCCCATAAATATGTTATTAATATTAAAGGTATTTGTACCGTGCACCGTCACCACCGGAGTGGTCCCCAGGTGCTCTGATGGATCTGAAAGGAAGGTTGTGGGAGTGGGTGGTTAGTATGGGGTAGTGGGAATAGGAAAGTGAGTTGTGATGTCCCGTTGGCAGCTCCAGTTCGGTTTGCACCGTCTCTTGAGCTTGAGTGCAGTTTTCTGGTCGGTGTGACTTCCCATGTGCTGTTGTGCCCGGGTGTGATGTTGTTGGTCTGTTGTTGCAGTGTGGTGAAGTGTGTGCAGATTGCTGTGCAGAGATATGGTTGTGTGAGTTTGTGCATGGGAAGTGTATGCAGAAAATTGAGATATTAGTTATGTTCGCTCATTTTTTTCTTGCGTCTTTGTCTCCGCCTCTCTGTGCTCAATATCCACGACCATCCGACGTCCCTGGTATTGCAGTCCGTCCACCTAATTGGCAGGCATGTCAAGGTGTCACAGCTTTCCTCTGTGTTACAATAGTGGTATGTCTCCCTGGCTGAGGCAAGCCTCTTCCCAGCCCCAGATTGGTGTTACGGTTTGGGGTTCTGGTCAGTCCCTGAATGTCCCTTGGGGGTTCTTACCTATCTAGGTTTCCTCTGCGGACTGGTTGTATAAGGCCATGGGTTGTTGGGGTGTCCTGCCACTGCCCCTCGGTTAGGGAAGATTAGGATCAGGGTCATGGGCTAGTCATTTGGATTCTTGTTTCCCGAACGGCTGCATACGTCCTAGTCGTTTCCCTCTGGTTCTGGGAAAAAGAGCAAAGATTTGAGTAGTTCCCTGAATTCCAAATGATCCCTTGTGTCGCATATGTTTTTTGGTAGCCCGTTCCATGTTATTGCTGACAGGTGAGAAAATGTTGATCCTCCACATTTTCTTTTATTGTATGGTTTTGGTTCTAAACTAATGTCGTTGCTTGATCTCGGTGCTCTTGTCAGCTGGTAGACGGTTATTTTCTCTTTTAGGAACTCAGCTCCTTGACCATGGATTGTTCTGTGTTAATAATAATTTTTATGTTATGCAAATGATTGTAGTTTAAGTTTTGCATGTTCGTTTGTATATTTGTATGCACATATCTTTAATTAAACATGCGCCTGTGTATGTATTTTTACATGTGTGTATGGTGATTGAAAGCACTTTATTTTTTCTTTAAATGCAGGGGGAAACCCACGTTAATAATTGGAGACTCCTGGGTTTTCTGGCTGGAACATTATGTGAAGCGAGTGCTAACTGTTTCACCATTTGGTTACATCAACGTGGAATAGCATGGCTATCACAGTGGCAAATGGCAAGAAATATTAACAAACTTGTTATTTATTACAACAGTGGTAAAAAAAGGATTTAATTTTAATTCATGCTGATGGCAATGATTTGTGCTACCGAAGAGGACCTGAAATACCTTTTGACATTCAAACTGACTTTGTACACCTAGCAGGATTATTTCCAGAAACAAAATGATCTTTTCAAGTTTGGCAGCATGTAAACTTTAGATTTGAGGCACTGTGAATCATTGTAAGAAGAAATTGTGCTTGCATGAATGTAAATATATGGGTATGTACATGTTTAGTACAACATGGCCTACACTTGATTTTTCACCAGAACATTAAAAGTCACATTGACAGCATTTCATCCCTTCTTCCCCAGAGAGAGCCACCCCTGGGGTGGGGGGCCCGCTCAGCAAAACCCTCCTTAGAGGTTTGGGAAAGCGGGACCTCACTGGGAGTGACTCCCCTTTAGGGGACAAGGACTCTCCTTCCCATTGGAAACCGCCATACACAAGGTATTATCTGCCTACATGGGAGTAAGAAATACTGACATTACATCTATGTGTTTAGCTCAAGATAATGCTGAACTTTCCACAAGCTTGACAACCTGTGGTGAACAATACACTCCTTTTGAATATTGGAGAATTAAGTGCCAAAAACCCTTGAATGGAGGAGGAGAAACCCAACAGTGAGGCGAGACTCAGATGTGAAAAAGTCGTCATGGGGCGGACCACGCAGACCAGCACAGCTGGCTGGAAGGAAGTGGATGCCAGAGGTAGATTGCGTCCGCCAGATGACGAAGCATGCAAGGCCCGAGAGACACAGGCCGTGCAAAGAGAACCAGTCCTGGAGGCGCAACCATGTACAGGACGTGGTGAGCCTGGAACCCGCAGACAGACACCGAGTCCAGGGACGAAGGGAGGCCTGGGTCCTCCGCTATCAGAACGAGAGCCAGTGAGAGAGAACTGAGATGAGCAGAATGCGTAGACCGCTAGGATCCAGAGCAGAAAGAGGCAAGCTATGGAGAACGCTGCTGTTACTTATGAGATGGATCCTCACTGGAGCAAGCACTGCAACACAGCAGGTCCATGGGTTGCCAAGGTCGGACGCAGGAGAAGAGAGAATAGAAGAGGGAAGGACTATAATAGCGCCATCCAATGGTCCCAGGAACCTAAGAGAAGTGATTGCACGAGACAGGGAAAATGGTTATCAAAGCCCAAGAAATCAGAGTAGCATAAACCTTGAGAAAGGTAAAACGGACCCACGAAAACTAGAGCCAGTAGGAGGGACGGGTCACAGAATCCCTAAATAACTAAGTGAGATATTGGGTCAGGGCAAACCAAAGGAGCTAACAGGGCAACATAAGCAGAATAAAAAGCAGATATCAAGGGAACATCGAGGCATCCGACAGTCGGTCGAGTGGGGCCAAGTTGGTGGAGAGGGATCAAGTAAATATCCCTCCACCTAAAGAAGTTTGGTCATTTTGTTTTTTCAGGAACTCAAGACTTTGTAGTTGAACCTTGGTGAACTTTGAGGAACTTTTGATATACTGCCCAGTTTTCTTTGAGTAGAACTAGATCCAGACCCAGGAGGTATTCCAGGGACATTCAGATATACCTTGGAGAAGAACCTATTTTCATTTACGTGTTGCTAAGTGGTGGAACAAGAACTATTTTTATTTTTGACTATAGACCAGGACCCTAGTTTAGCGTGATTAGTAAATTTCTTTTAGTAGCAGGGTCAGTGAGGCATATTCTTTTTAATTTAAAACTTAAATAAAACTACGTTCAAACATGTTGTCTGGTCCGAGTCCTCCTGGTTTGCCACAGGTGGATGGAGCACATTTGAGTAATTCAGGGAATAAATTATTTTTAGGCAGTATCGCTGAAGGCCTACTTTAGGTTTTGCAGTAATGATCTGCTTTACTTTTCATTTTGTATACAACATATTGTTTATCAATACATTGTTATGTTTTTCCATGCTTTAGTATATACTGTAATGCACACTTAGTCGGGGCGAGTGTGTGTAGCCATGATAATGTTTGCTACACATTGTTGCTTCAATTATGTTGCTGTAGTGTATGTTGTAATGTTTACTCAGCGAGGCTGTGGGGATGTTGTGTGTGGTCATAATAATGTTAACTGCATATTGTTGCTTGAGTTATGTATTTCCTTGTTTTATTATATTTTGAAATGCATGCATAGTTGGGGCGAGTGTGTTTGTCGTCTGTGGCCATGATAATGTTGGCTGCATATTGTAATATTTATGTAGTGGGGGGCAAGTGTGTATGTTACGTGTGGTTATAATAATGTTAGCTACATATTGTTGCTTAAATTATGCTTTTTCCATGTTTTAGTCGATGTTGCAATGTGATGTGCGTATAGGTGGCATGTAGTTTGTGCTACTTCGTCATTGTGCATGTGTCATATATGTATATGGTTTCGTTGAAGTATATATTTCCTTTTTCTAGTGTATGTTTCCATGTGTATGTAGTGGGGGTGAGTGCATTTGTTGTGTGTGGTTATGTCTGCTGTGTGTACATTTGTCATTCCAGGTGTGTCATTATGTATATATCTCTTAAATCATTCATATGTCAAAATTCGATTTTCAACATTTTTAGTCAGCGGACCAAATCCAGATGAAATCTACGTGCCTGCAAGAAATAATGAAAATTGAAGCAGCCAATTTTGAGATATTTGGGGGTGAAAAAATATTTGGTTTCCTATGAAATATTCCATGTTAAAAGCTGTTCGAAACGCGATCAAAGTAAAACAAATTTAACAATGAAGACATTCTGAACTTTTGCATGTACAGGCAGCTGCCTCGAAATATCACTCTGAAATATTTTCAGATTTTTTTCATGCAGCATTCAGAAGTTAAGAAAAGTATATATAAAAATAGGGCGGTGGCCAAAAAACATGAACTGCTAATAGCTTTTGACTCGTGCAACGGATTTGGCCAAAGTTCTGAAGACAAATAGGAGCACGTGCCCCTTACACAAACCCTCGCCCCAGACAGCAAAGTTTGGGAAAGATTTGTTAAAAAATAGTCAAGTTATTAGGAAAACAAATAAAAATACATAGTTGAGGCCTACTCCCCATTAATTTCCCATAGACAAAAAAGGTCACATTTTTATTGACTGCACAGCCCAAACCGCTGGATGGATTTGGACAACTTGGGCACAAAGCATTAACTTGAGGCCTTTTTGTGTTTTGGTGTTATTCCGTGCAATAGTTTTTTTTAATATTTGATGGAGAAGGGGGTGTCCTCTTCTCCAAAATAAATAGCTATATATCATCTGGTAAATTGCCAAAACTGAATTTTTGTTTTTTAACTGAACAGCCGCCATCCTTGTTTTTGCTTGATTATATGATATGGCATTTATAACGGGCCTATACACAAGTGATGCAAGAGATAGCTGCGGTTATAACCGAAGTTATCGGAAATGAAACGCAGGAAAAAAAGCCATTTGCAGGTCAAAAACATGCAAATGGCATCAGTCTAAAGGAGGGGGTTGGCTAGATGGCACCAAGTGAAATTTGGTAGTTGGAGGGGGACTAGGGACAACACAAAATAGCCAACATCTCAAAGCAAACTGCATCACAGAAACTGTGTGTGTTGTGGGGGGAAAGGGACAAGGCAGGGGAGGTGAGGAGGCCATATGGGGAGTGGGGGAGCTGGCACAGATAACGGGGGCACTTGGTAAGGGGCAAAAAAGCATTTTTTTCTGGCCATTTTTCCGATATTCGCAGCTCTAAAAACTACAGATAGCTGTGGCTATCTGTTGTAGTTCATACATAAAAGGACAACAGATAGCCGAGGTAATCTGTAGTTCTGTAACCGCAACTATGGGAAAAAGATATTTTGACAGCTAGTGACATTGGGGGTGTAAAATCACTGGCCATGGACACAATAGGCATCTGGGACTCCCATTCATGCAGTAACCAGGACTGACCCTACTTGGCTTCAAAGCAAGGCAGCGGCTGACATCCTCAGGCCATGTTGCCTAATAAATTAGCACAAGTTAAATAACCACTTAGAGATACATGGCCTGAGGGGGTAGGCACCTTCCTCGCTTTGAAGCGAAGCAGGGTCTGTCCCAGTTACTGCATGGATGGGAGACATTCCAGAGTCCCCAGTCACGGATGCACTGTGTTTTCTTAGTTTTTAATATCTCATAACACACTAAGAAAAACACAGGGTATCTGCATATTTTTTTTCAATGTTCTAATGTCAGTGCTTGAAAGTATTGCACTTGGAGACCATTGTTTAGCCTTTTGCTGAATTGTATTCTGGTATTTGTAGTTTCCCAGTCAAGCTGAGAGGAATAATGCCACAATTGTACACTTTTTGCCTAACACAGATAGATGATGATTTCTATATTTGAGTGACAATATGGTATGTGTACCGTTTAAGTTATCTTTATCAAGCATAGTATTGTTAAAAACCAGACATGTGGGTGAGGAGGGGAAAGGATGAGAGAACAAGTCATGAGTATTTGCCCATGATGTAGCAAGGGAGTTTGCAATGCTGGGCATCCGTGCAGTTATTTGACCCTGATTGTGTCTGATTTTCAGGGCACAAGTAAAGGACACATGTGGTAGACAGAGTAACTTTTTTTCAGAGATCAGACGCAACCCCTTTTTTTAGGCTTTTAGGCTAGCAAGCTTGCTTAAGCATTTGGCTGCCAGGATTTTACTCAGGTTGCCATGTTCCCAGTGCAGACGCTTACCCACAAAACCACAATCACTTGTTTCATATTGGGAATTTGTTTTCCAGGGATAATTTCATGACAGCTTGCTGGTTTTAAAAGGTGAGCACCTTTGATACTGTTGCCAGCATATTTCTTGGAACATTTCCTCTCTCTGGTTATTTTTCTGGTGTTTATTGCATTTTTTAAAAGTCCAATGCTATTTACACGTTTTCTTTTAATGGGGAGGTGAATTTCGTATTTCGTATTTTATTTATTTATATTGCGCACCTAACCGAGAGGTGGCAAGGCGCAGAGACAACAAGAGGATTGCAAGGCTTGGCTACATATGAAGGTACGTGGTCCGGCTGTGGTTACAGTGCTGGACGCGTAAGATGGAAACAATGCATGCCGAGGAGGCATAACTTACAGTGATAACCAATATAGGCAATATTATATACAAGGAGCAGGTTGTCTCATGACAGATATCTACATCAAACAGATGACAACCTAAGTGTACATATTTACGAACATAGTGGTGTGGTATAGGGCATCAGGGCAGCAAGAGAGCAGGCGGTCGTTATGTGTCGTGAACCTTGAGCCAGTGGATGGTTTTAGATCTAAATTGGCGGTAGTGAAGGTCCAAGTAGGAGGGAGGGAGTTCCAGAATTGTGCTGCTTTTACCGGAAAGCTGTTCCCTCCCGACATAGTACGTTTAAACCTAGGCACCAGAAGGAGATTAGAGTTGGCCATCCTGGAGGGGCGAGAGGAAGTAGGTCTGGTGAATCTAGTGATAAGGTATTGAGGGGCTGCTTGGTGGAGGCATTTGTGAGTCAGGGACACCGATTTGAGGAATATTTTGTCTTTAGTGGATAGCCAAGTGACGTATCTTCTAGAGTCTGAGATGTGGGCTTTCTTCGGGATGCTAAGGGCCGCTCTTAGGGCATTATTTTGAAGGATCTGTATTTTGTTAGTGATATATTTGTTGCAGCCTACATAAAGTGCGTTACAATAGTCCAGCATGGACAGGATCAACGCCCTGGCTAGTGTGATGCAGTTGGAAGGAGAGAGAAAAAGTTTGGCTGCTCTGATGAGTTTGCAAGTATAAGCGGTGGCGGAGGCCATGGCATTAACTTGTTTTTTGAAGGTGAGAGTGGAGTCTAAGTAGAAGCCGAGGGTTTTGACCTCCTTGGCTACCGTGATCTTATTATTGTCAATTACAAAGGAGGCGTCATTTTGGTCCAATTTGCTAAGGTTATGTGGCGATCCCAGAATGAGGAGTTCCGTTTTGTCATCATTCAGGCATAGACCGTGTGAGGCCATCCATGCCTGAATGATGAGGTACACTCCATTGACGAAGGCCAAATCCTTATCATAATCCCCCGTCAGCGGGATGAGGATCTGGGTATCATCGGCATTATTGGTATAGGTGATACCCAGACCATCTAGATCATCAAAAAGGGGCTTAGTGAATATGTTGTACAGTGTCGGGGAAACGCATGAACCCTGGGGCACGCCACAGGTGATGGGCGTTGGGTCGGCTGCTGCTAGTAGTGAGAAGACTCATTGTGCGGTTGTTTAGAAAGGATTGGATCCAGTCAGTGGCCTCTTGAGAGAAATGGGCTGCTTTTTGAAGGTGATCACATAAGATCTCGTGGTCGACCAGATCGAAGGCAGCCGAGAGATCAAGAAGTAGCAAGAGTGCGGCCCTGCCCTGATCTCTCAGTTCATCTATCTGTGCCTTAAGGTCTATGAGTGCAGTTTTGGTACCATGTTAAGGCCTGAAGCCCGATTGTCTGACTCCTAAGAGCTGGAAGTGCTTGAGGTGGTGTTGGATTTGTTGGTATGCTACTTTGTCGATGATTTTAAGAAGGAACGGTACTGTGGTGATGGGGCGGTAATTGGTGGGAGTAGAAGGGTCTAGATTCGTTTTTTTGAGCAAGGGGAGGACCCATGATTGTTTCAGATTATTAGGTACGGTGCCTGATGTGAATGACGCATTTATTAGTTTGGTAATAAATGGTGCTAGATCACGAGCCGCATCCTTGATCAGTTGTGCAGGGCAAAGGTCCCCATGGCAGTTCGATGGCTTGAGAGAGATAATGACCTTTTCTACCTCTTTGGTAGATACTCTATGGAAGTTAAATTGGGGATTATGAGCCTGGGGGTGCATCTGATTAGGGTGAGTCTTTTTAGGGGTGAGACTACTAGGCCTAGTAGAAAAGAGAAGGGAATCTTTTTTGGTGTTTATCTTTGTCTTAAGGGAGGAAATTTTGTTGGCTAAGCCATTTTGTATATCCGTGCACCAGTTTGTGTCCTTGAGGCACGAGTCAGGCGCTTGGACTGGAGATTCAACCTCTTTTAGTATAGTAAAGAGCTCTCTGGTGTTAGATTTGGCTTGAACAACATTCGTAAATTTCACTTTAAGATATATGTCCACTTACTGAGCGTATATTCATGGGTGGCAGTTTTTATTTTCGCTATGGGGGCAAAAGTACCTGAGCACATGTTATTCAAGCAGCCAGTCATTTATTTCACTTTCCCATGCTGCTTAAATGCAGTTAGTTGGGGTCGTGTGAGGTATCACAACATTCCCCAAAAAAGAAAGGATGGTCCAACCTCCTGTGAAGGCTGCATGCCAAGCTTCCCTTTGTGATGTGTACACACTAGGAACTAGTCAAGAAGGCAAACTGTGTCATGGGAAGCCCCAGGTGAAGCAGCCCTTTTTCTACCCATGCAAGCTCTAATAGTGTTAGAGCTGTTAACATCAGGATCTGTTTTGTACTAGGTGACCAAAGCCATCGATAGAGGCCATCCCCTTCAGATTGAGACCCCTAACTTACGTAGCAGTCTCGTACCACACAATAGAGCCCTCTCTCTCTCTGGTGAAGGCTGTACCACTTCATTACAATGCCTGCACATAATTAACAGTGAAATAAAAATGATTTTCCTACGATCAAATACTTTAGGCAAGTGCTGATGCCGAGATTCTAAGCAGGCTGACACTTAAGCATGTTGCTGCATAATTTCACTGGTCTAGTGGGTAGACATGTGTCTTAATGTTTGCCTTTCAAGAATATTTTTTTTTACAGCAACGACAAATCATAACATGTTGACAAATATATATAGAAATGTGTGGAACAAAGTATGAATGTAGTCTTTTCACATGCTTAATGGAAGACCACAAATGACAAAGACTAACAATAAAGATGTGTGATGTCACCTGCTTTTAGTCATTATTTTAAGAATGCTGCTTTACTATATATGCACAGCTGTGAAATAACCCCATGTCCCCATGAGGCAACCCTGACTTTTCACTTTGCATGCTGTGACTTTCGGGCATATGCTTACAATGTGGGAAACAAAACTACAGGACCCAGCATGCAACAGGAAACCCCAGGATTATCTCAAAGTATCAGAAACCGTCTTGGAAGGAAAGGCACATGGTTGTAGATGTCGTGTGCTTTAGCCATAGGCAGTACCAGAAAAGGCCAATGGAATCTGTCACAAATATACCATAAAGTCCCACACCCAAAACATTGCAATGCACACAAAAGAGGAACTGAGGACAAAGGGCACATGTGCGCAGTGCACGGATGTTATAAAGTGATTTAGCATAGCTGGGATACAGACCTGTGCATCTCTAGCACACCTAACCAGGGAACAGGCCCAATGAATGTATAATCTCAACATACACAATGGGAAGTGATCTCACAGGAAGTGAGCATATCTTAAACTCAAATATGCACATTTCTTTCAATTGGCAATTCCTGATCAAATAGAGTGCACAGGAGGAATGAACATTTACCTTTCAGGAAGTTAATGTACAAAATAAATCAAAGGCGTTTCCCTACAACGTGGCTGGCAAAGCATAAAAGGATCACACACCTTCCAAACTCAAGAATATGTTTGGAAATATTCCCTGCAGCGCAAACCCCCAATATGAGACATTTAACAAGTATTGGAATCGAGCTTTTATGTGATCAAGCAGGTACGTTTCCAGCCTGCAAGATGGACGATGTGGGTTTTAATCCTACTACAGCATGCATGAAGCCGAACCTGCCCCAAACCAGACATTCAAATAATCGGTCCAACTTTTGAATATATGTCCACGTGCGTGTGCTCTGCGCCTACCGCATGAAGTAGGCTACGTTTATTCCAGAATGTCTCAATGTTGCCCCTCCGCGTAGATCAACGATGAAGAACCAGCAGTCAAAAGTAACCATTATAAACAAAGATTCCTTTCATTTATTGACTCATTTTGTGATCACTGCTCACAAAATTAAAATTAATTTTAAATATCTAACATTGACACTTCCTAATATTCAAAGTAAACGATATTATTTTATTTCTCCACATACTTAGTATTTTCTAAGAGAAAGCTTAGAAGTGCGTGTGTACATTTCGGCAGACTGATCACTAAACTTTTTTAATGCAAGGATAATTATATCGCTTTGAAGCGTAGTAGGGGGCAAGGATAAAAACCACATACTGCGCGAAATAGGCGTTTTAAATGGCAGAATTTAAGCAGAAAATTGGCTTTACAAGCAGATAAAAAAAAGAAAACAAAAGCAACAAAAAAATGCTCCTCGTAGCTGAATTCTTGTCGGAAAATAGTTCATTTACTCTATGGATGTTAAAATGCTGCAAGTTTAATTTCACTCCATGAGGCGCAGAGCAACAACAAACACTTTAATTAGAAACACTGAGTGGGGAGTGTTATGCACTGTGGGAAGAGATGTTCGACTCTGTGACTGACAGAGCAGAGAACGAAAACGCATCTATCCAGCTCCTGCTAATTCAAACCAGAAAGGCAGATATATCTGCTGGAGAGCACGCGCTCCCAAGCCCTGCAGCCCAACTCATTTACATCACTCTCTGCAATTTAATAGAGTCTCCATGAAATGTTATCGCTGCATTAGCCATACGCAGATATGGCAAGGAGCCATTTAGAAATGTCCCACTTGGCACATGTGCTAGGTATTTTGCTTCTCAGAAATGCGTTTTTCATAACAAATAGTTACATAAGCTCAACTTAAAACTAGTATTGAACGAGAATGTGTCGTTTTTACACTATCACTGAATGCAACACGAATGTAATCAAAATTAAAAAGCAATTGAGGCATAGGAGCATTTAGGACTGTAGGCAGTATTTATTTTAGTACCTAGGCAGACTAATGAGAAAAGTGGCAGCTTCTGATCGCTGGTGTACTTTTAGAGCTCAGTGAAAAGGAAAGCACCAATAAATAGGCGCAGCTATGGTGCACACTGCTGATCTCTCTCAGCCGTCTACTCCTTGTCAGCAATTTGGCAGGGATCCCAGTGTGAGCTGAGAAATATACTGCTTCCTAACCAGCGACGTCACTTAACCTACATGCCGCAAGTTATGCATTCGAATATACTAAGCATTTAACCTGTGCCCATCACCACCGTAGTGGTCTCCTGGCACGGAGGCTTGTCCCAATAGATGTCCACATCTTGGTTTGTGGTGAGGAGGAGGGGTTGAGATTGGGGGAGTTGGAGGAAGTAGAAGTAGGTAGCACACAGAGGAGGAAGGCAGTGAGGCAAGCTTGTTTAAGACTGGGTGTGTGAACTCGACAATACTAGATAAATTAACGGTGTAGGCCCGAGATGACGATAACTAAGGTGTATCCTAGATGGCAGGTCGAGTAGTACTCAGGTGTACTCTGAGGGAATGTGCTTGGTTACATGATGGACTTGACATGTGTTGTGGTAAAAGCAGTGCAATATAGTTTGGAGATAGGTTGGCATAGATGTGGTTAACCTTCCCCACCTGTGATACATCCCTATGCATTGTCACAAAGCCAAGTGCATTTCACAAATGTCGAAAAAAAGAGAAATGTATTTTAGAGATCTTTACAAAACTAGGGAATTCAAATTGTAAGGAGCTCAAAACATAACACGAGATGGATCTTTGTCCTTCCAAATCTGCAAAATGTCAAACGGTTTCCAGTGGATTTTCGGGGTCTCTTCCAGAGTCACTCACAATCTCGGGGATTGGAGTGCCTCAACACTGATTTCTTAATCATCCCGCTTTTTTGACCTTCACTGTTGCTGGCTTGTGTTGATACCACTCCTCTTGATCTCAGATCTTACTATGCCAATGCACCTTGGATTCTCGCTTGGGTCATAATGGGACAAATACTCTCAAAGCCACACAGGAGACCATTTCACATTTTCCAAAAAAGATTGTTGCCAGCTGTTTTGCTACCAACCTGTGCAAGGATCCTTGCTCTACTGTCCATCAGCCAACTCTCTGTTCCTCCTTGATGCCTCTTGCATGGCTCTTACCTAAAGGAAACTCTCAGTCCCCTTCTCCTCGCCCCACTGCTCTTGTCTTCACCTACACCTCCCTCACATTGCGCTACATGCTCCTTTCTCCACCCTTCAACATTTTTCAGGTCTGGGGTTCGGCCCCATCACCTTCGATGAACTCAATGTGTTGCCTACAACTACCTCTCTTTTTCCCCTCCTCTTCTCCTTTAATACCACCTTCAGCCAACCTCTGCCTTTTCTCTACCAACTACCTCATCCTCGTGTTCATGCCTTCTACCTCTCCAGTCTTCTGTCTCCCTCTCCCCCTCTCTGTTCTCCTGTCCCATCTGCCTCCAAATGTGCTCCTTTAGGTCCTCCAAGCCCCCACACTATTTTGGTATGCCTTGTGTTTTAAATAAGGATCTCGCCCAGCCTGGACATGGGCCATACAGAATGGATCCCAACTGTGTTTAACTGCGTCAGTGAATCAGATTGGCTACATTTCTCTTTATTGAAGCTTTGATAAAGCAGTGGTTGTGGCAGAGGAAGAAACCAATTCCAATATTGGTAAGGAAACGTAGACATGATCAGAAGAGGCTGAAGTAGCATTTACTCCTTGAATCTTGTTTCTTTAGATTATAGGGTTGTGACATACTTGAACCAGCGCTAAATATTTCAGCAGAACCACCACCCTTGCTGCTTTCAAGCACTTCAGTTCGGAGGCCTGCTGGTAACAGAAAATTCAAGAGATTTAGCTGCTAGTAATTGATGTGTATTGAGACCCTGAAGCAAGTTAAACTCAGTCTCTAAATGAAGAGTGTTAGCCAACATACGAGTTTTCTTGGGGAATTTGACGGGAGCCTGATCAACTCTAATGTGACCCAACCTGTGGTAAGGGCTACTATTGTGGCCATGATTAAATCCAGAGCAATGTACAGAAATAATCCAGATCAAAATGAATTCTTTCAAATCCATGATACCATTTTTGGGATAACTTGAGAAGGAGTTACTGGATTTCAAGAGACTAGCTATGCGACCAGCAAGCTAAAGTGATATCCACCCGTGTCAGCATCTGTATAGATGTGACACAAAATGTTTTTCATGGAATGAAGCAATCTTAGCAGGGATCACATCAGCTCTTTGAGTGAGCCTGAATCTGGCACTCTTGCTTGGAGAAGCTTTTATTATTTTTTATACACCCATCTTTCCCTCTCAAGTAAGGTTTTAATATTTAGGTTTATAAATAGGTGAATCTTACAGTTTTGTTTCCGAATCTACAGTCCACAGTGGAGAAAACATTTCACACATTAGATGAGATTGACACTGAGGATTTACGTAGATAGAATATAGTCCACCTGACACTCCATGTAAGTGCTGATGGCTTAGTTGTACCATGTTAAGGGATTAACCTTTTTCCAATCAAACGATTTCCAGATTTAATACGTTTATTCAGCAGTGATGTTGACTAGGATCAGGTCAGGCAATCCACAGCTCATTATTTAGGTTTCAGAGCTACAATCACTGTCTTTTATGGTTAAACTATCAATTGTAGTTTTGTAGCCAGGATTTCCTAAGGTCAAGCTACATGCAGTGTCTCTGTTAATTGTTCTTTGTTCTTCTTCTGTTCACTGGTTGTTAGCATCGGACATGAAAGCACATACACCCAGGTAACAGCTCCTATTTTTCAGATACAAAAACAAATACATAAACAAGAGGTTGTGTGGGTCATAATTGTGTTTGACTGAGTAGGCTATGGGCAGTAATCTGGACCATAATTTGTAATGCGAGTGTGGACTTTCCTGAACATTTTGTGGACCACAAAAGCTCCATTAGAAGTAAACTCTAAAGTGAGTGAACATGGGGATGAAAGCATTTCCTCTCTCTGTGCACAGCAGAGGGAAGAGAATCCAGAGAAGGGAGGTCCTATCCCCACCACAATAAGCAAACTGCATGGTGTAGAAGCCTTCATTTGCTTCCCCAACCCTGTGAGGGGGGCAGGGTTGTGGGAGGGGAAGCCTATAGTTGAAGGCCCATCTTTCACTTCTATGTGATGCAATGGAGTTCCCCTGCTCTCACCTGCTGCTCTGTAGTGAGGATGCTGGGAGTCTTTTGGCTTCCTCAGTCTCCCACGCTGAGTAGAAGACCGGAGAGTTGGTATGATTGATGAGCTTTGCTGCTCCTTGCCATAACCATCACCGCCCTTGGCGTGATGCACCTTTCTCGCCCCTAGATGTAATTAGAATCTGGGCAAGGGGTGAAGAGGCTATGCTGGAAATATGAGGCTGTGCTGGAATTATGAGGATGCTCTGAGATGTGTTTGGGCCTGTGAAGACGTGCAAGAGCCTATAAGGCTCTGCATAGACCTATGAGGTTGTACTGCATCTATAATGATGGGAACTGGTCATTTTATAATTGGGGCCTAAGATGCATTCTTGGGCAACCAAGTCTGTGCCTATGTGAACAAGTCTACAGGTGGACATACAAGAGAGAAAATTGGCACTTTAAGCTATGCATGAGTATGTACTGTACCTGGACATGAGGATGTACCAAGCACACAGAACTAGTCCTGGACTTAAGATATGACCATAAAAGGCTGCGTTTGGGAATACAAATATTCTAATAAGGCAGATAACGGTGTATTAGAAATGTGATAGCTACGTGTAGGACGTTGTACTGCTAACAATGGTAGCAACTAGGCTCATGAAGCTATACTTGGCATAGGACTGCTATGTCCAAGGTATGGTGGCAGTGGCACCATGCATGGCATATCTGCTACCAAATAAAGACTTTGTGGATCTGATGTTTAAATCCCACAATATTTTTCCAACAATAAATGAAAAACCAAATAATAATGGTATTTGTGTAATGACATCATTTTTGTATGCAAACACAAACTAACAGGAATAAAACCCTGACCTTGAGCTTATGCTGTTATCCCAACACACCCCAAACAGCACTATTGGTGCATCTAATACTGCTCTGCAGCAGTCCCAGCTACTCGCGTGCTGAGATGTCAGAAATATCTGCTAATGCACTCCAAATCTACAAAGCAGCATCAATTCTCTTCTAGCACTGAAATCCACAGGCAATACAGCCAGGACATACCATCATCTCTGCCCAGCAGAACCCAAAGCTATTCCTGTACTGGGTCCCACAACACAGCTCTGCAGTAAACTGCAGTCTAATCCTAACCTGCAGCACCGCCTGCATTACATTACCGAGATTCAGAGGCAACACTATCAAAGCGCCCTAAGCTTTTCCTGCAGAACCCCAACCTCACCACCAATGCCATTGCCGTATTTGGACCCAAAGAAATCTCTGCCAAAGCACCCAAGTGCTGAACTGCAGAAAACCCTGCTCAGCATTTTCCGAGGGTCCCACGTACAGTTCCATCAATACACCTCATCTTGCCATGCAGCACCAGCAGCTATTCCAGTACTGGGACACACACATGCCTCTGCCAATCTACCTCAAACCTGGCATGCAGCATCCATGCATATTCTAGTTCTGGTGTCTACAGTACTTGTACACACACATACCTCTGCCAAGCTACCTCAAACCTGGCATGCAGCACCCATTCATATTCTAGTTCCGGTGTCTACGCACAGCTCTGGCAATGCTCATCAGTGATGACCTGTAGTGCACGCTGCTTTTCTAAAAGTGGGAGCAAAATGCAATCCATTCGTAACATGCAGCAGCTCTTGGTATTGAATTGTAACTCGCATCCAGTACAGCAAATGTAGCTGCTAAGTCCGGACCCACAGCACCACCTCCGATTCTGACTGAGACACACAGACAAAAGCTCCCTCAGTGCACATTGGCCCTATCTCCAAGCACAATACTACTCCTATACTACGATCTATAAGCACCCCACTCCAGGCAATCAATATTGACCTGTCGCATCCCTTGATGTTCCATTTTTGGGGCCCATACATGGCTCTGACAAATCACCTCAATGTTGACCTGCAGTAACACATACCATTGAACACTCCGCTCTCCCGGTACATCTCAATCCTAATCAGAAGCAACCCCTGCAATTCCAGAACTGGAATCGGAGCATAAATCCATCAGTGAATCTACATACTGACACCTACCACCATCGGATGCAATGCTGTGAACCACGAGCATTTCGTGCAATGCCCTCATTCTTGATGTGCTGCACTGGGCACAGCTCTGCTTAGGCAGCACAATTCTGGCCTCCATCACCCTCTGCTATTGCAACAATGGGCTCCAAAACGCCGGTCTATCAATGTATCTCCATTCGAATACCTAGCAATACCCTCCAATTCCTATATTCTATACGGGCAACTATAGGGAGGCCAGCCAATACACGTGCCCCCCGAAGTGCATCTTTGCTGGCTATTCCAATGCTTGGACTCGCAAACCGCTCTGCTTGCGCGTCTCAGTCCTGATGTGCAGGACCCCTTATTGTTCTGATGGTGAGACAAACATACAGATCTGCCAGCGCCCCTCAATCCGGTCTGTATTACCCCCTATTGTAGTGCTGCCCCGCCCCCAATACTATGTACATTTGACATCGGGAAAGGTTTCACTAGTATGTAATGATTCAAAATATAAGATTTGAGGCAACAGCCCCAATAAATGGCACCTTTGGTAGCTTTGACAGTCAAAATGATAAATATAAAGCATATTAAGATGTCGACTTGCTGGTTCACGAAAGCAGAGGCCGGGGGGAGGGGGTGGGCAAGGGACAGACTGCCCCATAAAGTGCATCTTGATTGACAATGGGATGCACTTTGATCTGCAGATTTCTCCCTTGTGCCCTCGTCAGAAACCTTACTCTATGAAGACAGACTGGCTTGCTAGACAGGATTTTCCCCTGGGCAAGATGGCTGGTGCTACTAAGCTGTTGCTGGGGTCCGCAGGAATGGTTGAGTAGTAGGGTGCTGGTAAAGGCGTTATGGACTGGCCTACATAGATTTTCATTTTTAAAACTTTAATAATTGATGTTGCCAAGAGGTGCAGTGTTGTAGCAGGTGTAGGAACAGGCATACTAGTGTGACATAGGGATCTGTATGCAGAGGCGATGCCCTGTTGTGGGCACTTAACCTCTCCCTTTCACAGCAGGCACCACACTGTTGCAAGCACCAGGACTAATGTACATAACATTATGCAATACTATCGTGGACACACATTCTATGGGCTGGAAGCGCAGAGTTATGGGTTCTATTACCTGACCATCACATTAAGCCTGGGCTGGCGGTAACAGTTGCCCAAATTTGCAGGCGTCAGTCCGGATATTAAATACATTTTAAGTTGGAACGCTAATGCTCTGTTGCGGCTGCAAATCTCGCCCCCTTCCAGGGTACAGGTCCAAAAAAAGACAGAAGGGCTTCCTGTGCAAGTCATGTCTTTAGACCTAACAGAAAGGATATAGGTTATCCAAGGAAACTAACCCAACACGTCACTTACGGGAAGGAGTCTAAGCCATGAGTGTACAATGCTTCAAGTCTTGTCTCTATCCGGAAAAGGGGAGGAGTCAGGATACCAAAAATGCTACCCTTGGATGACTTCATTCCCGAGGGCATTCACTCCATTCACAGTTTATTTCCGTGGATACAGAAAAAAGGGGTGGCTACCTGAATGCCGGCTGTTCCCATTATAAGCATCTACCCAGAATGGAGCACAAGAGGGCATTAACTAAGAGGAAGCACCTCTCTCCTACATTAGCGTCTTCCAGGTCCCCATCTCCTAAGTGTTGTAAGCATAGATACCATCATCACAAGAGGCATTGCAAGTCGCCAAAAAGAATGCCAGAAGCAGAAATTGAGAAATTGCTTCAGACCTTGGTAGAGAAGGCATACAAGCAAACATTACTGCCCTACAGCCTAAAGTCCCACGGGGCCCCTCTCATGGACATGGTACTGGTGAGCATAAGGGAGGTGGAATCAAGAGGGGAAGGTCCAAACAAAGATGATGACACTCTTACAACCAGAAGGGGTGGAGGATGAGGACATTGCGGTATTTGCAGCACAAGATATTGAGAGGGGATCTCAAGCTGGTCCTGGAGCACATGCAGCAGAACCTTGATTTTTCTCTGTCAGCACCACCCTTTGGAAAAAACGGTTTAGACAATTCAGGAACCTTCCATCAACTTCGTTTCTCTTGCAAAATGACATGGAAAACATGCAGACAAAAGTGGAAAAACACAGAAAATATGTTATTTCCTTACATACCTATTTAAACTGTAGCCCTTGTCAGAGTTTCAAACAAAAGCATGTGAAGGTGGATGATCAAGTAGGTGACCCGATACGCCAGAATACATTTACGGAGCATAAGGCGACATCGGCAGACCCAGTAAATGATCAGACCGAAGGGGCTCCAAAAAGAACATACTCTGCCATTAATCTAATCATCAGGGAAGGGGCATATTGTGGATACATGGCGTAATCCCTCCTCCTATATTTCCAAGCCTTATATCCTACCTGCAAAGGAGCAGACATTGCACCGCATTTGAAAATAAATGAACAAGTTCAATACATTATGGATATCAACCATGATCTAATGATAGAAGCAGCGTCAGCCGACGATTCATCCATCTCTGCTAAGAGGTATATATGGTTGAGAAATGAAAGGCAGTAGCTTCCGGCAAAGCAGCTCTCACCAAGCTACCCTTTCTTGGTCCCAATCTCTCCGGGCCCCCATTGAACACATTTTTGGCAAAATCATTTGATGATTAAAAGAAATGCCCTGTCATATAGAGGTTGAGGCCAGTCATTTACACCAAAGCCATCAATGAGAAGCAGTTTTGCTCATCCACCTGCTCAAGCTTCCAGGGGTTTCTTTTTGGAGAGAGAAAGAGGACTATTATCTCCTTGAAGACGCACGTCAATCCCTCCCCTCCACACCCCCAGTTCCTCCAAAAGCATGACTATCCACAGGCGCCGGGGATTCCTAATTGGAGGTAGTCTTCTTCATTTTGCAAAGGCTTGTGCAGATGTACACAATATGTGGTTTCTGTAATTCATCCAGAAAGGGGATGCAATGAAATTCAGCATCCCCCACTTCGGAAGGAATCAGAATAATCACCCCGGTGAAAAGGCTAAAAGCACAAATGCAGAGAAGGGGAATAGGACTTCTCCTGCAGAAAAATGCCATTGTGACAGCTCAGGGTGACACAGAGGCAACATGATTGCCTCTCATTGGTGCTTCTCTTGAAGAAGCCATCAAGGGCGTACAGGCCTGTACTTAAATTAAAAAGACAAAAAATATGTGGAACCTCTACAACAGGTGAGAGCAGCCATTTCACCAGGGGACTGGTAGACATCCCTCAATCTGGAGGACACAAATCTGCATACCTAAATGAATGTTTTTATTTATTGTTTATTTATACAGCACTTCTACACAGGTGTAGTGCTTCAAAGCGGGAAGGGAACAAGGGAATACAGTAATCATTCTTAGGCCTTGAAGATTCTGAAATGATCAGCAGAGAGAAACTAGAACACTAGGCCTGGCAACATTTCTCCTAGTGCAAGTGCATGAAGTGTTAAGTTGCGACCAAGCCCAGGAGAGTGGGGGAGAGGGGAACAGTGGGGACAAGACAGACGACTAACAGGTCAAAGTACATTTAGGTAATGCATACGTACAGACGGAGGTGCAGGGAACGGGGGGCAGGACTTTTGGGAGAACAAAAACAAGTGCGGTCCAGCAGGGCCCTGGGTTAAGTGCAGATGATGATCCAACCATCACTTCAGAAGTATCTATGGTTCATGGTGACAGGGGTGGGTTGCCAACTCAGAGTACTCCCCTTCGACTAGATTTTGGCTCCCAAGAGTTTTCACCGAAATCCTGCCCCAGTTGTAGGTTTGCTACATGGCGTAGGAATTTTCATCTTTCCCTATTTGGCAACAGGTCGGCCTGGGCACAGTCAGGAAAAGAGCGTTTCCAAAAGAGCGTTTCCACCATACCCGCAGAGTCTGTACAAATCTCAAACTACATGGTTTCCAGAACAAATATTCTCTGTTGTCAAGTTTATTTAATACAAATAAAGCATTTCATTAAATACGATGCATTGTACAGGGCCTTTTAACCCTAAAATGTCAAATTCATCAAACTTAATTTTTACTAGCAAGGTTTCATGTGAACAGTGTTTATCTGTGCTGCCATGTTGCACAAATGACCCATAAAGTGGATCTTAATATTCTGCGAGGAATTGACAAGTAACTACATACTATGTATTAAGCACATGGAGTTAAATGTGTTGATAAGGCATACATTAAGTGAAAAATGCAACATGACCATTGCGTTGAACTTACATGTATGTCACTTTAAATGGTCAGTGCAATTGGAATCTTGTAAATCTGGCCTGTGCTTATTAGGGCCCAGTTCTCAAGAGGAAAACATACACAGGCCAGCTTTGAGGGTAAGCAGCTAATCTGCAACTGATCTGTTAGCTGAACTGAATGGACACATCTGTGGGGATACAGAGCACATGTTCCCATATAAAAAATACTAATAATTCAAGTCCATACATTCCCAAAACCCTATTTTCGTGGAGCTTTGCCAGTTTGGGCGATGCCGGGTCAAAAAGCAAAGGACCTACTTTTTTAGTAAAATAATGCTTCAAAAGACCAAATCTCCATACAACCCTGAAGCTTTGGACCTAGGTACAGCAATAAACTATTATCTGTGGTGTCCGCTTCCTGGCCAGGGATCTCAAAACATTTGTTGAGCACATTTTCTATTAATGATGGACTCCCATAAAATATATAAAACAAAAGGGGGGTCTGGGAATCTCTCTACCAGCACGAACACAGCCCAATGACCTGTTCTTGGGTGAATAACCCCTGGGAGAGACGGCGCTGGACTGCCCCTGCGCAGGACAAAGGCTGATATGCGGGGAAATTTCTTCTCTGTGAAAGGGACAGTGAGCTAAAGACTTGGTAGAGTCTCTCGCAGGGGTTATTCACCCAAGAACAGGTCATTGGGCTGTGTTCGTGCTGGTAGAGAGATTCCCAGACCCCCCTTTGTTTCCCATAAAATATATAATGCATAGATTTTGAAAAATGAAGTGAATAGATTCAATTAAAAAAGCACCAAATAATGAAACCATTATTGGCTACAGCTTTTCAAAGCTTTGCTTTAAGAAAGGAAACTAGATTTGAATTCAGCAAAGCACTCTGCATCATATACTTATAAATATGATAAATTAATGTTATTTATAAATACACATAGTTCAGCAACTTCCTTATATTACCACTTATTGAAACAGAAGCATGTCCACAAATTCAGAATGTTCATGTTCGACAATATAGGCCTAAATAACAATGTACATACATAAAGAAATTAGTAAAAATAGATTTTATTCAAATTTTGATAACTCTGGACGGGAGGAGAGCAATGCTGCACCTAGTTACATGGCAAAAAAAACAAAGGGGAGGATAACTTGGAGTGTCTTTATCTATAGAGAACCTATCAATAGCCAGGCATAAAATAAGTGGTGTCGCATAGCAATTTGCTATGCAATTCTGTAGGTTTGCTAATCAAATGGACACGTGTGTAGCAAAGTTAGCTATTTAAATTGCCCTCTTCAATGAAAGCACAGCTCACCCTACATTCCTTTCTTACCCGCTTTTCTCTGTTCACTTAAAGTGCTAATGGAGAGAAAGTGCAGCAGTAATCATCTCCTCCAATCTTAAGTGCCAAAGGCATGTGTGGGAGTGCTAGGCAAGAATTTATTTTTCTTTTTCAAATAATTGCAATCCAACAGTAATCAGGATCATACTTTTATTAAGCTTTATATATCCTGTCTGGCAAAAAGATGTGCCAGCTTTATATTTTTTTCAAAAATAGTCCTGCAATTCCATTCCTAAAATATAGGTTGATACATAATGCATAATTACAGTATTAATACTGTGAAACACTGCATCATCTCCATGCTTTACAGTAATGTTTAGGTACTATCTAAATGTCATAGTGTCAACTATATTTCATTTTGTTGGCGAAGATGCATCATATTGACCAGTGAACACTTTTGAAAATGTACATGATCAAATGCTTTTGATGACAAACCTTGTTCTGTAACCTGCAGGTTGCATACATCTTGCAACTGCAACTGGTGCTCAACCCATGAGCTAACCCATGCTCATTGACATTCTGTATCATCACCCTGTTGCTTTATACCAGGCACCCTAAAAGTGAGATGACCACAAACTACAATATTCCATCTAGTTTGCCCAGTTATCGCAATCCACTCTGCTTAGTCTCTTTCTTGCCTCTTACATAATGAATACACAAAACAAGCTAGATGCTTATGCAAAGTATTGATCAGTAGTTTCATCCAGTCTGTACATCTACAGATCTACTGCAATACCAAACAATGAAGTTAGCCTCTAGAGCTTGCTTTGCTTTATGCTTATGATTGTATAATATATTACCACCTGTGGGAGGCCAAACTGTTTCAGAGCCTTTTTTTATCATATCTATGTATTTGTGTCCATTCATGCAGCTAACCTTTTACATTTTACAGACTCTCTTCTATGGCATAGTCTTTTCGCCCACTCGCATAGTCAAATACATTTTATGACGGGCAAGTAGTATTTATAAGAGAAGTTTGACACTTATTTCACATTTACTTTTTTGCAGTTAATATCAAATAAAAGTTTAATTGTGCATGGCTGGCCTCTGGGGGGCAGCACTGTGCCAAACAAAGTGGTTTTGTAGTAACATGCACCATTTTACAGAAATCGCATTTTAAATTTGTTGTCCTCTGTTCCTATGGGTTGATGGAATTTCTCTTAGGTTGAATAGGTAAACTAAGTTACCCGACCTGCAGGTCTAGTTGAAATTTAAAGGATTGGCAAGGCCTAACTCCTCTCCCTAATATCTTATTTCAGCGGTACGCATAACTCTGTATTGTTGCTCATTTCATGTGTTGGGTACAAATAACGTCTTGTGACATCAACAATATTAGTATAACATTCCTAATCAAATGGGTCTGTTTGCTAATCAAAAAACATTTAATTAGCAAACTCTGCTAACCAATTTTTTTTAAAAACTAATTTATGCCTTGCATTAGTCAAACAAGGCAGCAATGATAGAGTTTATCAAGTATTTATATAAGGCCAAACAAACAAGAAATTGAGCAAACTCTTGGAAAAAACTGCAAAGGAAGGAAGTTTGTCTAACAAGAGCAGTGATGTTTGGAGCTCCCCGTAGATGTGCACGAAAGAAAAATTCCTTAAGTAGGCCTTTTCCAGAGGTAGCCTAATGCAAAAGCCTTTCCTAAAACAGACCAGATTGCGAGAGAGGAATTTTGGCAGCAGGGGAAGGACTGGGAACATAGCTTTCTTGGCAGCGCTATCTGGAAATGTTGATGTTCTTACCTGTCCTCTGCCTTTAAAAGATGAACCAAAAGTGAGTACAATAATCCTGTTGCATTTAGACATATGTCTGAATAACTAGTTAAAGTACTGATAGCAAATGAAAGTCCCTTGGGGGAAATATTTTACAAGCTATACAACTAAATGGGGACTGGGCATGCAAGGAGATCCTTGTGGGTGTATACTTAAAATAGAATGTCCTAGAAGGGAATAGTTTCTTACCTGTAACTCCATTTCTCCAGCATTGGTATCTTTCATGGATTCACATGCTTAGAATATTCCCCGTCGTCAGGCTGGGAATCCTCGGTAAGTTATATAGACATTTTCCATAGGAAAACTTTCGACACTTTTGTGTCCTATCTACGTCGTTTTGGGCCGCGTAAGGCAGCGCCACTAGGACGTAGAGGTATAAATAGCCCCGCCCCCGCAGCTCCCTCAGATTTCGGCCCCCAAAGTAGTATGAGGGGGATCTCTGGTTTGCATGCGTAGGGGAGGCTGGCGGGCGCATGTGAATCCATGAAAGATACCAATGCTGGAGAAATGGAGTTACAGGTAATAAACTATTCCCTTCTCCAGCATTGGATCTTTCATGGATTCACATGCTTAGAATAGAGTGTATAGCAGTATCCCCCAACGTTGGAGGTGTGTATGCAAACCAATATCACAATGACGATAATGCATATTTATCATGGCAAAACATCACATTATAGTATGTTAACAGTGAAAACACCACACTTAAAAGTACATTAGCCGAAGGATGTGACCCCTTAATTGGGGCTTACCTTATTGAAACAGGTGCCGTAGGACTGCACGACCCATCTGTGTATCCTCAGCATGTTGCTGTTCGAGGCAATAATGCCGGGTAAACGTGTGTGGTACCGACCAGGAAGCCGCCTGACAGATATCTCCCAGCGGAATTCCAGACCACAATGCCATCGACCAAGAAGTGGATTTCGTCGAATGGGCCCTTGGACGCTTCTCCAGCGGTTTTCCGGCTTTTGAGTGACAAAAGGAAATAGCAGACGACACCCATCGGGCTAGTCCTTGTTTTGAGATCGGTTTACCTTTAGCCGAAGGGCCATAAGCCACAAATAGTTGTCTCGTGTCTCTGAAGCTTTGAGTGCGATGGAGGTAAAGTTTTAAAGCTCTTTTCACGTCCAATGTATGGAGAGTCTTCTCCGCAACCGACAAAGGTGTTGGAAAAAACATTGGCAGCACTATAGAAGAGTGCTTATGGAACATGGTAGGCACTTTAGGAATGAAATGAGGATTAGTAGCCAACACAACTTTATTATTGAAAAACTCAAGTACGGTGGATCGATCACTAAAGCTTGTATTTCTGACAGTCGTCGAGCCGAAGTAATAGCCACCAGAAAAGCCAATTTCCATGACAAAAATTTCAATGATGACGATGACATCAGTTCAAAAGGAGGCTTCATCAGTGCTGCCAGAACCAGGTTAAGGCTCCATATTGGAGGAAACTTTTTCGTGGGAGGAAAGGTTCGGAACAATCCTTTAAGGAAATGTTTAATCAGCCGGTCACTAAATAACAGAGTTGAATGCCTCTTCCGAGTAAATCTCGAAATGGCAGCCAGATGCACTTTTATGGATGAAACAGACGAGCCTTTTGGAGCTAGGAGTAGCAAGTATGGTAGAAGCTGTTCCGGTGTGATATTAAGCGGGACCAAACCTGGTTGACTGCGCACCATATGCAGAATCTCTTCCATTTGTATGAGTATGAAGCGTTCGTGGACGGCGCCCTCGCCGCTTGCAAAATGCGACGACAGTCCGCTGGAATCTCTAACGTACCAAACTCAGAGAAATCAGGAGCCAGGCTGTCAGACTGAGGCTGTCCGGGTCGTGATGCCAAACTCCTCCTTTCTCTTGAGACAGAAGGTTCGGGATTTTCTGGAACCTCATTGTTTCTGCCGCTGAAAGATGGAGTAGATCGGAGAACCACACTCGTCTGGCCCAGTATGGGGCCACCAGGATCACCCGACATGGATATCTGTGGATCCATTGCAGCGTCCGACGTATGAGCAGAAACGGGGGAAAGGCATACAGAAACTTGTCGGTCCACGGGAAAGAGAACGCTACCCTAGTGAGCCTTGCTGTGGCCACCTGCTCGTGTATTGTGGGCATTTCCTGTTGTCACTCAACGCAAAGAGATCGAGGCCCGGATGACCCCATTTCTCGAAGACACGGTGTAGTTGTTGGTCGTTCAGTTCCCATTCGTGTAGTCGATTCATCTCCCTGCTGAGAGAGTCTGCTTGCACGTTTTTGACTCCTGGCAAGTGGAACGCCAATAGATATATCTTCTGCTGAAGGGCCCAATGCCAGATCTCCTGGGCTTCGGTCGACAGAGTTCTGGAGCGAGTTCCTCCCCGTTTCCTTAGATAAAACATTGTTGTTGTGTTGTCAGTCATAATCCGTACAACTGATCCCTTTATCCGTGGAAGAAAGGATTTCAGGGCCCAGCGCACCGCCCTTAACTCCAGCACATTGATATGAAGGCCGGACTCCTTCGATGACCAACGACCCTGAACCTGTAGGGAATCCAGATGAGCTCCCCATCCAGTTAGAGAAGCGTCTGTCACCACTGTCATGTGGAACACCGGTTCCAGCAAGGGCATTCCCTTTGTCAGATTTACGGAAACTCTCCACCATTGAAGCGCCTGCACGAGTTTGCTGTTGATGATCAATTTGTCCGACCAACGCCCTTGACTCTGTGCCCATCGATGCACCAAGAATTCCTAACTCGGCCTCATGAAGAGACGACAATTGTTGATTAAGGGTATGCAGGACGACATGGTCCCCAGTAGGGACATGTACCTTCACACTGACACTCTGGTGTCGACTTTCCAATCCGATGCTTTTAGCTGTAGTTTCAGAACCCTTTTGACGGATGGCTTTACCAGTCCTGACTGCACCTGGAACTCCGCCCCCAGAAAGACCAAGGTCCTTGATGGCGATAAGGAGGACTTTTCGAAGTTTATTGCGAAGCCCAAACGTTGTAGGAGGAACATGGTGGCATTCAGACTTTCCTGCGCCATTTCCGGAGACAATCCCCTCACTAGCCAATCGTCCAGATAAGGGTACACATGATGACCTTCTTTCCTTAACCAGGCTGCTACTGGAGTCAGACATTTCGTGAACGTCCTGGGAGACGATTTCAGTCCGAACGTGAGGACCTTGAACTGATAGTGGGTTTGTCCGACGACGAACCGTAGAAATCTTTTGTGTCATCGATGAATCGGGATATGGAAGTATGCGTCCTGAAGGTCTAGCGACGACAAATAATCTCCCGGTTGCATCGACCGGATCATCTCTTGGAGTGTAAGCATCTTGAATTTTAGATTCTTGAGAGCTCGTAGATCTAGAATGGGACACCATTTTCCATTGGGTTTCTTGACGACAAAGTAACAGGAGTACACTCCCTGTCCTCTTTCTGCCACCGGGACCAGTTCTATAGCCCCTTTCTGCAGCATAAGTGCCACCTCTTGCATTAGTATTTGAAGGTGGGGCTGCATCGAGAACACCGGTGGAATGCGTGGTGGCTTGCCCTTGAACTGTAGAGAATGGCCCAGATGTATTCTGTCCAAAACCCATTGGTCTGTTATGCGCGTCCACTGGTCGACGTGACGAGACACTCTGCCCTCCAGGACGTCCTGTAAATTGTCATTGCTGGCTTTTGGCCCGTTTATCCTTCGTCGACGAGGAGTAGGGGCCTCGTCATCTGGAGGTTTGGTAATCTCTGCCTTTACCAGTAGCTTGGGCTGCACGTCTGTAGCCTTGGGAAGAGTAGGAGAGTCTGCTGAAACCTCGGTCTCTAGATGATCCAAACCGGGAGTTACCTGATGCTCCTCTGAAAGGACGAAAGGAACGAAAATTCCTACCACTCTGGAGGGCTCCAAGGGAACGAGCCGTGTCAGAATCTTCTTTCATGCCCTTCAAGGCCTCATCCACTTTCTCCCCAAACAGGTGTTCTCCTTCGCACGGCATATCCATTACCTTATATTGTACCTCTGGTCTGAACGTCGTGCACTTAAGCCAGGCTTGCCTTCGTAACACTACGCCATTGTTGATTTGCTTAAAGCCTGATTCCGCGAGGTCGACAGCAATGTTAATGGAATGATTGGAAGCCTCTTCTCGCTCACGTACGAGCAGCATGGCAGATTTCCAGTGTTCTTCCGGCAGATGGTCCAAGATAGGAGCTAGCCGATGCCACATCTCCCTATCATACCTGGCCATAATAGCCAGGGAGTTGGCTGCTTTAACTGTAGTCGCTCCAACCAACAGCACTTTCTTCCCAAAAGCATCTCTTCTCCTGGCTTCGTTGTCTGGCGGGGTTGTGCATTTGTGTTGCAACCTTGCCTTTCTGGCCGCCGCCGCGGATACCACAGATTCCAGCGAAGATTGAGACGTCAAGCACTTGGGAGTCGATTCCGGAGCGTTGAATTTCTTTTCCAATCGACCTTTTACTGCCGGTTCTGAAAAAGGATGACGTATGGTTTTTAGTCCCTCCTGCCAGACATGGTCTAAAATGGGGATAGCAAATATCAACTTTCTTCTCTTGCCCATATGATCGAAAAGAAAACAATCCTTTTTCTCTTCTTCTGGGACTAGGCCAAACTCTGCACATGCCTTACCCATCATGGCATGGAAAGCACCCATGTCATCAGGTGGTGATGGCTGCGCCGGACTCTTTGGAATTTCCATCTCCGCTTCAGAGTCCCATGTAGGGTCCCTTGAGGGGGATAACGAGAAGTCTGAACCCGACCCTTCACGTTCCGACTCTTGACAGTTCTCCTCCTTCCTGTTGACGAGAACGATCTTCCTCAATCGGGTAAGCAGTAGGAATTCTGGATGGAGGGCGAGGAGCCGGGCCTGGCTAGTCGACGACTGGCGAAGCCTGTAACACTGTCGGGACACTAAGCAGAGGTAACTGTGTGTCCAACCGCTCCAACAGCTTCTGTAATGTGTTCAACACCTCCAGGGACAGAACTGTCTGGGGATTCAGTAAGGAAGAGGTAACTGGAATGGCACTTCCACTCAAGAACGACACCGAACCAGTTGGTTGTAGTCCCAGATCGGTTGGATGTGCGACCGGACCACGGTCATCCTCTGCCGACGAGATGGAGAAAGCAGCTTCTGTTTGCAGCAAGGCCTTAGGCGGGATTGGATCAAAAACCTCCGGTTGCCATCCCACCGTCAGGGCCACCGTCGACAATTACATCTTTTCCATAGGCGCTATTTGACCTGACGAAATAGCCGTAGGAAGAGCCGTCGCCGAAGACAAAGCAGGCGTGGACGATCGAACCGTCGTCGATGAAGTCTGTGGCGCAGGGCCTTGAGGCGTTCCCGCCGTTTTTGAACTCGACTTGTGGGACGAGGACTCTTGACTCGAGGTAGACTTATGACGGTCTCATGAGGAGGATTTCAATGAGTCTTTTCTCTCCTTTTTAGATGAGGAGGAAGAAGACAAAGCCTTATGTGAAGAGGAGGACCTCGCAGGATGTTTCTCCGAGGGGCGTTTTTCAGATGAACGTGATTTCTTCGCCGGAGGCTCTGCTGACACCCAGCGACGAGAGGGCACAGGAGACTTAGATCTCGAGGCTGTAGAGCCCACCTCCAATGCGGGGTATGCACCCGCTCCGTCATTGAGCCAAGTAACCAGGCGTCTGTTGCGGTCTTTTAGGGTCTTTTGTGAGAAGCCCTGACAGATCTCACACGTGTCCGCTGTATGATGAGGGTGAAGACAGTAAATACAGTCCATATGCCCGTCTCCTTCATACACTTTAAGACCGCATGTAGCACACGGACGAAATAACGCCTTTCCAGACATTCTTCGAAAAGAAACAGTCGAAGAAGAAGAAGAACGCACAACCTAATAAAATAGTAGATACTCGAGGTAATCCCACTACTTTAGAAGACGGTTGAAATCTGAGGGAGCCGCGGGGGCGGGGATATTTATACCTCTACGTCCTAGTGGCGCTGCCTTACGCAGCCCAAAACAACGTAGATAGGACACAAAAGTGTCAAAAGTTTTCCTATGGAAAATGTCTATATAACTTACCGAGGATTCCCAGCCTAATGACGGGGAATATTCTAAGCATGTGAATCCATGAAAGATCCAATGCTGGAGAATGTATTTTTGCACGGGGTAAATTATTCTTTAGCTGTAGTCAAATATGAATTAATTCAGGAGGAGTTTTCACTGGGGCAATTAATGTTTGTGAAAACCATAGTTTACATAAAAAGAGAAATCATGAATAGCGTTTTATACCCCTTAATGTGGAATAGGATGGTGATTAGTTGATCCCCTTTATTCCAAGAAATAAATGTCAATTTAAATAAGCAGTGTAGTTTTTCAAAATAGTGCTTTGCAGCAAAGAAAGGGTTCTGCCGTACATGGGCTTAACACCCATTAAAATGGAGGGCTGATTCCTTTTCTATCTTAATTGTATCTTCTCATGCTTGCATGACCCTTTAAATGAATCAAGAACTTGTACTCTCCAAAAATAAAAGCATCTATCCTAAACCCAAGCTTGTTGACAAAGCATTTGTATTTGTATATGCATGTCCCAAACTAGAAAATCAACAATGCCCTAGATCCCGAGTAGAATCAACCATAGGAGATAGTGGTTCTAGATGAATCCAATGTTTTCTTGAACATTTCTCCATGGTGTCAGAGAAAATTGAGCGAAACATTGTACATTTATTATGAGAATATTGTGTGCATTCTTTCAAACAGGATGCTAAGAAGCAGTGATAATTTGTATGTTCATATTGGAGAAGATGAACAAGTTACTTACCAACCGTAACGTTCTTTTGGTTGGATGTTCTTCCCACGTATTTCTCATCTTAGATATCTCGTCTCCCAGTTTTGCTGCTTTGGAATTTTATTTTCACCAGGGGGTGCTATGTTTGAGGCCGCGGAGTCGTAGTCCCTCGAGGGCCGCAGTCAAGCGTCGACGTCATACGCTGTATAAAGGGCTCGAGCAGCGCCCGTTACCTCAGTTCTGTTTTTACGGTGTTCACGGTCGCATCAGCTGATCAGGCTTTAAGGTCCTCAGGCTCTTAAGGAAGTTCGAGTGCAACTGGTGCAAACTGTACAGAGGGGTATGTTGGGAAGGTCGATGAGGAATACGTGGGAGGAACATCCAATCGAAAGAACGTTATAGTTGGTAAGTAACTTGTTTTTCAGATGGATTGTGTCCTCCCACGTATTCCTCATCTTAGATAGGCTCCCAAAGCAGTAAGAATTTGGAGGAGGGAGTACCAGAAAATTCAGTTATGGACTGAATGAAGGACAGCTTTTGCAAAGAGTCCTCCTTGATATGAAGTAGAGTCCAAGCAGCAATGCTTCACAAAGGTGTGCATTGACGACCACGTGGACGCTGCACAAATATCCTGTACCGGTATACCCCTCTGAAGAGCTGTGGAAGTTGCCATGCCCCTGGTTGAATGAGCCCTTAATCCATCTGGAGGCTCTTTTCCAGCCAATTTATAGCACTCCGAAATCGCCAAAATTATCCATCTGGAAAGGGTTTGTTTAGACACTCAATGGCCCAATTTGTGTCCAGTATACCCAAAATATAGTTTGTCACATTGTCTAAGATTTGCCAATCTGGAAATGTAGAAACAGAGCCCTTTTTATGTCCAGTCTATGCAACCTTTCCTCTTCCTTACTAGCGTGAGGAGGAGGGTAAAAAGGAGGCAAGGTAATTTTCTGTGACAGATGGAAATCAGAGATTATTTTAGGCAAGAAAGATGGATTGACTTTTAGAATAACTTTGTCTCAATGGAAAATGGTGTGAGGAGGCTTACAAGAAAGTGCCTGCAACTCACTTACCCTGCGGCCTGATGTTATAGCCACCAACAAAATAGTTTTAAGAGTGAGAAGTCTTAATGGGCAAGAATGTAAATGTTCGAAAGGGGCACACATGAGAAATTTTAAGACTAAATTCAAATCGCAGATGTGCACCTGAAAAGGGTGTCGGAGGGTACACTTTTGTTAGCCCTTTCAAGAATTGAATGACTAAGGGCATTATTAAATAGGACACCTCTTCCAAGGAACGCTTAAAGATAGATAGCGCTTCCAAAAATCCTTTTATAGTGCCGACTTGGAGCCCCAAATTGGCCACAGTGTAAGAGGAAAGAAAGTACTGTTGGAGTATTACATAAAAATTGATCCACATTCTTATCGCTGCACCAGTTACTGAACTTGTTCCAACGACACCGGTACAGGGATTTTGTTGCTGGCTTTCTGGCCGAAAGAAAAATCTCCATTACGTCATCTGGGAGGTCCCAATACTTATATCTCAGCCTCTCAGAAACCATGCGTGAAGACCGAGTGCCTTAACCTCTGGATGGAGAACCCGACCTTCCTCTTCCAAGAGAAGATCCTCTCTTTGTGGAAGATGTATTGGAGGGCAGATGGACATGTCCAGAAGATCCGGGTACCACGTCCTCCTGGCCCAATCCGGGGCAATTAGGATCATGGTTTTCCTGAACTTCCTCAACCTCCTGATTACTTGAGGAATCACTGGGACTGGAGGAAACGCGTAGAGCAGTGGAAATACCCAGTCCACCAGGAACGCATCCCCTAGAGCTCCTCTTGGGGGAAATTCTCTTGAGCAGTATAGTTCGCACTTCCGGTTTGCAGAAGATCTGACATCCCCCCTGAAAATTGGGACAATTGAGTCTTGAGGGCCCACTGAAGGGATCTCATCCTCAATCTGGCCTCTGGCATCAGAAAAATTCAGGATGCCATGAGGCCTAGCAACCTTAGAAAGTCGAATGCCGGTAGATGTTGGCATTTTGAAACTTTGTTACCATCTGCAGAATGTGGTGAGCTCTCTCCTCGGGAGGTAAGGCTTTCCCTGAGGAAGTATGCAGGACAGCTCCGATGAATTGGAGTCGTTGGCTTGGAATCACTTGTGACTTCTTGTAATTGAGGGAGAAGCCCAGTCTCTGTGTAAGAAGTGGCAGGTCAAGGCCAGATGCTCCAGGGCTCGTTCGGGTGAACGTGCCCTGATTAGCCAATCGTCCAGATCAGGGTAGATGTGAATCCCCCTTCTCCTGATACTCGCTCCACCACCGCCATCAGTTTGGTGAAAACCCTCGGGGCAGAGGTCAGCCCAAATGGTAGAACCCGAAATTGATAATGAGAACCACCAATTGCGAACCTCAGGTACTTTCTGTGCTCGAGATGGATTGGCACATGAAATTAAGCATCCTGAAGGTCCAACGAAACCAGCCAGTCCTGAAGCTGAAGAGCCTGAAGGATCTGAGAAAGGGTCACCATCTTGAACTTGTCCTTCCTGAAGAATTTGTTCAAATTTCTTAAGTCCAAGATGGGTCTCAATCCTCTGTCCTTTTTGGGGATGAGAAAATAAGGGGAGTACCAACCCTTGTTCCTTTCCACTACAGGTACATGTTCTATTGCACCTTTCTCTAGCAGGGTTAAAATCTTTTGCACAAGGAGCGGGTCTGCAATGTTTACAGAGTTAGCTCCCGTGGATGATTTTGAGGTCTTTGATGAAAAGGAAGGTAGTAACCATGGGTCACTATGTCTAGTGCCCAGGCATCTGATGTAATGCCCCACCATTCGTCCAGATACCGAGTGATTCTGCCTCCCACCAGGGTCTTGTGGGTCAGCACCTCAAAGTGGCTTTTCAGTGGCTGCAGCAGTGGCTGAGGAGGTAGTAGCCGCCGCTGGGGCTGATCTAGCACATCTCCCTTTTCCACCACGAAAGGGTTTTCTCTGTTGGCCTCTTTGACTGACCTGCCTTCTCCCTTTTCCAAAAGAGGAGTAGAAACGAAAGGGGTGACTCCTCCAGGAAGATGAGCCTGCGTAGGAGTGTTGTTGAGGCTGTCTTATAGCAGCGCTAAGTGGTTTTGCTGCCACTTTCGAGGTCTGTGGCTTCTCCAAGCTCTCGTCCACCTTGCTGCCAAACAACCTCAAGCCGTCAAAAGGTATATTGAGTAATCTAGACTGCACATCAGGTGCAAAGCCAGATTTCCCCAACCATGTAAATCTGCGTAGGACTGTGCTAGATGCCATGGACCTGCTTACACTATCAGCAGTGTCCAGTCCTGACTGAAGGCATTCCTCCATAGCCTCTTTAACATCTTTTACTATCGGAAAGCATCCCGTTCCTCACCTTCCGGGATGTGTTCAGCCGCTGATGTCATGCAGTCCCACAGGGTATATGTAAATCTTGCTAAAGTACAAGTTACATTAGTCGATTTAAGGGCCATGCTGCCCGAAGAAAAAACTTTCTGGGCCCAAGCATCAACTTTTTTATCATCCCTGTCTGGTGGTATTGAGGGGTAAGCTGATTGCCTAGTGGAGGTTGCAGCTTGTACCACTAAACTTTCAGGGGAGGGATGTTTAGATCGGTATTCCGGATCTGATAAAGATGGCCAGTATTTTGGTACAAATTTCTTGTTTACTGCTGAAACCGAATCAGGAGTATTCCAATTTACCATCACCCTCTTCTGAAGTGCTTTATAGAATGGAAGAACAGGATCTTTCAGAGGACCTTCACTCAGGATGTCCCCCATGGGCAATGGCATCGACTTGGGTATCGGGATTAATGAATGCTACCACCGATTTATGCACCAAAGGTTTTGTCTTAGTACGAGGCATCGGGGAACTTTCCCTTGATGACACTCTCAACTCTTTTTCGGCTCTCACGTATTTAGTCTTTGATCTCCCTCTGTCACTTTTAGAGTGGGCAGGGGCATGATCTTCACGCGGCATCTTTGAGGGGCCTGGGCTGCTTTCTCGAATATTTTAAGCATCGAAGCCCTAAAGGCCTCCCATTTTTTAAGTAATCATGCTTGGATGGATAAGTCAATCTCCTCTCAGAGGAGGAGGATGAGGAAGAAGACCTGTGACGTCACTTTTGGACTACTTAGTCGAAGACAAGGAGGATTTCCTCGAGCGACTCTCGATCTCGACCTCTCGACCGATGTAGAGATTTTCGACTAGATTCTTCCGAATCTTTTAGTCTTTTAGAAGACTTGTACGTTTCCTCCCCCACCGCCAGTTTACCTCTCCGTTCCATAAGAGCCTTATTGGACATGTCCTGACAGGAACCGCACTCGTCAACCCGATGGTCTGGGTTGAGACACCAGAGGCAATTACGATGGGGGTCCATTATTGACATTTTCCTACCACACTTCTGACATTCTTTGAAACCTGTCTTGGGTGTGGCGGGAGTAGAGGACGAGGACATCGTCGAGAAAAACCTGATGCGCCATTCGTGACACGAAGCAGTTGTTCAGAAAAACGGAACTGAGGTAACGGGCACTGGTCAAGCCCTTTATAAAGCGGACGACGACACTTGACGGTGGCCCTCGAGGGACTACGACTCTGCAGCTTCGAACACAGGGCCTCATATTTTGGCCTAGAATCGTTATCTGGATTTGCTTTTATATGAATGGATGTTTGTGTCCATTGAGATTATAAAACATCAGTGAAATAACAGCGGGCATGTTGTGTTTTCTTGTCTGTAGCCAAGCTATCTGTATTATATTGTAGGGTACTTCCCAGCATTCTAAGTTAGGGGACCACCTTTAATTATTTTAATGTATTATTTTTAAATAAAACCGAATATTCAGATTACTAAAATATATTCCAGATTAAAATCATAATATGGATCACATGCCAGGAAATCCAATGTATTCATTATTTATTTAGAAGAAAATGGGTAGAGCTTTCCTGCCAAAAGCAAGAATGGTGACTCTCCAAACACTACTGGATGAGACCTTATGGGAGCTAAGCAAGCATTGAAGCCTTGGCACAGCCCTTGTTACGCCTGCAGGAAAACATGTCAGCAACTACAGTGACAGTGCAACGGGCACACTTCCCTCTAAAATCTCTGTTTTTTACATCTCCTGAGGTTCTGGGACCCATCCTCCAAGGAATAGGAGGAATTAGTTCTGGTCACACCAGAAATCCAATGGAAAATGCAGAGGTGAATGGAAAAAGACAGCTGTCTGAGAGGAGTACCTTTAGCCCCAGAAATGCCAGTTTTGTTAACAGATGCCAGCAGCTGAGGTTGCGGTGCGAAACTTGAAAACCAAACATTGCAAGCTTTATGGATTAGAGCAGAATTTCAGCATTCATCCAATTGGTATGAATAGACAGCCAGAGTGATGACCCATTTCCAGCACCAGGTGGAAGGGAAACAGGTCCTGGTAAGACCCGACAACCAGGTGGTGGAAGCCTTTATCAACGGGCAAGGTGGAACTGTATGCCAATAACTCAACATTCTGGCAGACCATTCCTTTACTGTGCAGAAGAGCACCTGCAGAAAGCAGACGAGCTGAGTAGAGTCTTCTCAGCCTCTCTGGAATTTTGTCTCTGTACAAGAATATGATATTCCAGATACTAGTTGACCAATGGGATCTTCCAACAATGGACCCCTTAGCCACAGAGGAGAACTCACTTCTCCAATGGTGTGCAGCCCTTCAACCTGCACTCAGAGTTTGTATGGTGGATGCCCTCTCGACTGTATGGCCAAAGAAATTACTATACATGTTCCTTCTGAGCCTGCGCCTTCACAGACTTCTTCAGAAGGCCTTCAGCTAATCAACCAGGCTCATGCACATTACTCCACACTGTACTGGCATGAGATGTTTTCCGCTTCAACAGTCCATGGCGGATCCCATCTTCCTGCCTCTCCATCCGTCCACGATAGTCTACCCCTTTCCTGCATCTGGCAACCATATGATGACTATGATTAACGGCCTAGAAATTGAGTTAGCTGGTCTTTTCAACGTGGGGATCTCAAAAGAATGCATCATGGAACTCCAGAAGTCCCAGAGATCCTACCACTAGAAAGGATTATCGTCATTACTGGACATCATTCTCCAACTGGAGTGGCACAAGGGACCGGTTACCCATTGTGGCGAACCAGAAGGACGACTCGGACTACAGTGTGCCACGTGGACTATCCCTACTGCTACGAGGGAGGTTCCCTGCCTATTATTATTATTATGGTATTTATTGAGTGCGGTCCTAGCTTTGAGAAGCAACGTATCGCTTTACAGAGGTATACAACAGTACAGATGCATGAAATAGCATTTTTCATAGGTAACAGAACAGATATACAGCAGGGGTAGGATACAGTGGGGCACAGAGGAGGGGTACAGCTGTACAGGGTGGCTCGGAGGAGAGGGGCGGACAGCATCTAGCGAGTCAGGTGGTGCCGGGAGTGGAGACGTGATGGTGTTGAGGAGGAAAGAATTCCGGAAGAGGTGGGTCTTGAGTTATTTTCTGAATTGTAGGAGCATGAGGGCGAGTCTGATGCTGGCAGCGAGGAGGTTCCATAGTCTTGGGGTGTAGGCAGAGATGGCTTGTTTTCTGGTCCTTTCCCTTTTGCAGTGGCGGATTTCAAGTCTGCACGTGCCCTGGCTTTTGGTATTGTGCTGTCCGCCAGAGATGCTGAGTTTCTCCGCAAGGTAGCTGATGACTTGATGGCGAATGCCATAAGGATAATGCAGCAAGACTTGAAGGTGATTTGTGCAGTGGGAGCCAGTGAAGGTCGATGAGTGCCGGGGTGATGTGGTCGTATCTGCATAGACGCTTGAGGCATGCAGCCGCATGTAGGACACTTCTCAGGGGCACAAGGGAGGACGACGAAAGGCCTTCAAGGAAGGCATTGCCACCATTCAGGTGGGGGTAGGGGCAGTTCTTGAACAGAGGATCCAAAGCTGCTTGGAGGGAGGAAGGGCTTGACGTTCCGCAGGAGCAAGAGCTGATACCAAGCTGTTTGAGTTCTTAGCTATGTGTGTCTTGAAGGAGATGTGTTTGTTGATATGTGTCATGATGCCTACCTCCAAGGAGCCAGGTCCGACCCAGCAACCCCAGAGGCAGGCATCATTCCCCCCAGGGAAGTGCCAGCGGGCCCAAGCTGGGGCCCTTTGGACACAGTCCTGGCGCCTTAGGCGCCAGGCTCATGTTGGACCCCTGTCCTGGCGCCTTAGGCGCCAGGCTCATAAAGCTAGACATGTGTTCAAGTGTTTTAATGTGCACTTACCTGATGCAGACCATGCTGCTACATCCATGGCCTCTTGAGGCCTGAATGGAACTACTTTACCTGTGGGGCTACTTTCCACCTGGGTGTGGTCGGGGAAGGATACATACCTGATCGGTGGAAGGATACATTCCTGGAACTTCTTCCAAAGCTATTTAAACCACGCCCGATCAGCAACTCACGCTTCGCGTTGTTCTGCTCCTCGCAGCTGGACGCTCACTGTGTCAGCTCCTGCATCTGGACTTCAGCCACGCCTGTCAGCATCCTGGGTCACCTGCTAAGAGAGAATTGGAGAGAAAGAAGACCTTACCTGCTAAAGCTGCATCACGGAGACTTCACACCGATGATCCTGAAAGGGAAGACATCATTTTAAAAGCATTTCGCTTCGTTCGCTGCAGCGCTGCATTTCACTCACCTTTCCTGGGCACCTCCATCTTCAGCAGCGATCATCCGGATCCACAGCCACTTCCCAGAACCTAGAGAGAAAAAAACAAGAACACAAGGTGAGAGAAGGAAGGGAATAGGAAAAGCTCAGTTTCCTTCTAAGACTTACCTGTTGCGTCATTCCCATTTCATTTTCGGGTCCTGCCGCTTCCTGGCATTCCGGACCCCGGCCCCTATGGGGAAAAAAGAAAAAGACATTGAATGAGCGAATGCAAAGACATTACCCGAACGCTCATCCAGAACTTACCTGTCATTTACTGGAACTGCATGTTTCACTTTGGGTCGGCGCCATATCTCCGGCATTCCGAACCCCGGCCCCTAAGGGGAAAAAGACATAAGCGTTAGCGCTTGCTGCAATAAGACAATGAACATTATTATTAAGCTTGAACTTTTGAACTTGCTACAGAACTCTTACAGCGCCTTACCTGAATAGTCAAGCTTATTTGAACTCCCATCAAACCTCAATCCAGTGAAGTAACTGGGTTTCAACGCGCCCCTGCATCAGAAGCAGGATGGAGAGCTCATCCTTCCAGACCCTAAGGTGAGACTTCACGGGGAATCGTGGAAGGGTATCGTGGAGGGTTGGAAGGGAGTGGGAGGCTTGAGCATTATTCCGTCAGTAGGTAATACTCCCTTTTCACGCACAGGGGAATATTCCTGCGAGCCAGAGAAGCCAGAGTAGAGGGGCCCTACCTATCTGTCTTCAGAGTCCTGCACTGTCTTCAGCATCAGCACTCGAAGCCAGACCTGCGCCTCCGTGGGAATCAGGTGAGCGTGACAGAACGCGAAGCCTACCCACAATTTCCCACCCGGGCGCTATGGAGACTTCCGAGACAGATCAGCTGGCCCAGCTTTTGGGGGAATTACGGGCAGAAGTGCACTCAGCCCGCCAGGATACTAACGCTCTCAAAAGAGAACTGCAGGCCCAGGCAGGGCACACTCCTTTACCTAATTCCAGAGGTACTTCCACATCAATGGGTTTGAATAACCCGGTACAAATCAATCTACCTGGACACATGCCTTTGGCCCCGCCTGAACGTTTTACGGGGGATCCCAAGAAATATGCCGTCTTTATGAACCAATGTCGTTTACACTTTCTATGCAGACCCGGGGCCTTCCCTAACGACCAGATCAAGGTAGCCTTTATACTTTTTTACCTCAGTGGCAGTGCTGCTGATTGGTCTATTTCATTGGTAAATCAGGATGATCCCATTCTCCAGAATTTTCAGGGTTTCCAGGCCAGCATGGAAAGATTGTTTGCTCGACACTCTCAAGGACAGGCCCTTGATAACGAACTGCTTTCCTTACGACAAGGTAATCAGGATCTCCTGTCCTACGTTGCCACCTTTAATAGACTGGTTGTGGAAACTGGATGGCCAGAAAACAAAAGGATCACATTGTTTCATCGAGGCCTGCGCGGAGAGCTGAAGGATGTTCTAGCTCAGATAGTAGATCCACCCCAGGTCTGCACAGACTACATAGACTTGGTGGTTCAACTTGATCACAGACTTCAAAATAGAAAAGCAGATCGGTTCAAGTACGAAACCCGAGTACCGATCAAAACCCACGCTAACTCCAAGAGTACCGACGTATCCGAACCTATGCAAATCGGCGGTGTTAAAGGACCATTAACGCAGAAGGAACGAGAGAGAAGGCGGCAAATGCAACTTTGTCTGTATTGCGGGACTTCCGGTCACTTTCTTCGAAATTGTCCGGTTAAACCACCTAAGCAGGTGGTTGGAGCCACTGATAACGATTTGTTGACACCTGATTCGGGAAACGACCTAGCCCGACAAGCGTAGGGGTCCGCTTGCCGAGCTTGAAAACAAACTCTTTGACCTCGCATTTTGTCATGCCAATGGTGCTCGTGGACCCAAAACAGCCTCAGCAGTTGCATGCTATAAAAGAATACATCGACAGTGGAGCTATTGGAAATTACATAGACCGTGAATTGGCTTCCAGGATTAAGCTCCCTCTCCGCCCGAAAGTAACCCAAGATGTCATTACTACAGTAGATGGAACCGAAATAGCCTCAGGGCCTGTAACGCATTCCACTGTTGAAATGACACTGGTGGGTCAGGATGGACATCGGGAAGCAATCGTGTTTGATGTGATCAAGGCCCCACAATTTCAAGTAATTCTTGGAATTCCTTGGTTAGACACACATAATCCCAGAATTGACTGGCGAGCAAAGAAGATAAGTTTTCCTGATTGTGAACCAACTTGTTATCCAAGAAATCCAGTTATGGGTCTAGCCTCAGCAACTTTCACCCCTGTACAGCTACCGTCAGAATACCAAGAATTCCAAGACGTTTTTCAGAAGGAACAGGCTAACACGTTACCTCCCCATCGGTCTTATGATTGCCAAATCGATCTGGTACCCAATGCTCAACTACCTTGTAGTAGGATTTATGCTCTTACGGAACCTGAGAACCTGCATTTGCGTCAGTATTTAGATCAGTACCTAGCCAATGGTTTTATTCGCCCGTCCAAGTCTCCTTTCTCCTCAGCTCTGTTCTTCGTGCCAAAAAAAGAGGGCGACCTTAGAACATGTATAGGCTATCGCGCCCTAAATCAAATAACGATTAAGAATCGTTATCCTCTGCCCCTGATCCCTGAGCTTATCGACCAGGTGAAAGACGCTTGTGTGTACACCAAGTTAGATCTCTGAGGAGCTTATCACCTGGTGCGTATAAAAGAAGTCGACGAATGGAAGACTGCATTCCGCACCAAATTTGGGCTCTTCGAATATCAGGTGATGCCCTTCGGTTTGTGCAATGCACCTACCGCCTTTCAGTACTTTATGAATGATGTTCTTCGGGAACTTATCGATGTCTGTGTCATTGTTTATATTGACGACATCCTGGTGTACTCTTCTTCAGAATCCGATCACAGAAAACATGTTAGGGCAGTTCTTGAGAAATTGCGCCAGCACAGACTATTTGCAAAGCTAGAAAAATGCGTTTTTCATACCACAGAAGTTGAGTTTCTCGGATTCATCCTGACACCTCAAGGAGTCCGAATGGACTCGCGAAAGGTGGACGCATCCTCAAATGGCCATCTCCTAGCTCGATGAAGGGAGTTCAGAGCATGCTCGGCTTCAGCAATTTCTATCGAAGATTCTTCCCGGAATTTTCCCGAACAGTCCAACCCATCACAGCTCTCCTAAAGAAAAACAAACGCTTTGAATGGACTCTTGAGGCCGAACAAGCCTTTCAGGACCTGAAAACCAAATTCACCTCTGCACCTATATTGATGCACCCGCACCCAAGATCTCCCTTACATTGTGGAAACCGACGCATCCAGTTCGGCCATGGGAGCTGTCCTGTCGCAAAGAGACCCAGAAACTAACCAACTACACCCTGTGGCCTTTTGGTCCAGGAAATTTTCTCCTCCTGAAATCAACTACGCAATTACCGACAAAGAGTTACTGGCTATTAAATCTGCTTTCAAGGCTTGGCGTCACTACCTTCTTGGGGCAAGACACACCATCACCGTAATTACGGACCACGCAAATTTACACTATTTAAAGACGGCCAAAGCTCAATCTTCACGACAACTCCGATGGGCTCTATTCTTTGCAGAATTTGATTTTGTAATTACCTATCGCCCTGGCTGCAAGAATGGTAAAGCGGACGCCTTATCCCGGATTGGCATGGAAGAACCCAATTCGAGTTTAGAACCTGTGCCAATCATCCCTGAACAAAGAATCTTAGGCCTAACTTCATTGCAAACTATTGAGGACATCCAAACGCAAGTAAAAACTTCTAGACTCTTCAGCCTTACTGGAATGGAGTCAAAAGGGTCCTCATTACACCGTTAAGGATGATTTACCCTGCTTCCAGGAGCGGTTGTTTCTGCCAAGTAAAGAATTGCAAGAACTTGTTATTGCTCATCATCATGAATCATTAATGGAAGGACACCCTGGTATCGCTAAAACAGAGGAGAAAATCAAACGCCACTTCTGGTGGCCTTCTTGGAGAAAAGACAAAGTCTTTTGCATTGTCTTGCGGAATTTGCACCCAAAACAAGGGTCAAAAGAAAAGGCCAGCCGGCCTACTTCAACCCTTGGATATTCCACCAGCACCATGGCACACCTTGTCAATGGACTTTATAACTGACCTGCCTCCTTGTGGTGGTTACAACACTATCCTTGTAATTGTGGATCTATTCTCCAAAATGGCCCACTTTATCCCTTTAAAAGGTTTGCCTTCAGCTTCCACCTTGGCCAAGGAATTTCTGGAGAATATAGTTTGCATCCATGCTTTCCCTTCCATATTAGTCTCGGATCGTGGAAGTCAATTTATCTCCCATTTTTGGAAGAAGTGTTGCCAACTAGCACAAATAGATGTGCGGTTATCCACCAGCCACCACCCCCAGACCGACGGACAAACCGAGAGAACCAATCAGACTCTTGAGCAATATCTTCGGTGCATGTTACACCAATCCGAGTTAAATTGGAAAGACATCCTTTGGATCGCAGAATATGCATACAACAATTCAGTGCATTCTGGAACCAGACAAACTCCTTTTTATACTTTGGATGGTCACCATCCTCGGACCTCTGATCTAGATCCACCTCTGACCCTGGAAATGGCCGCAGTAAATCATCTGCATTCCACAATAACCCGAGCCTTCAAAGAAGCTGCAACTCATTTACAGCAAGCCAAGAAAAAGTATAAAGAAAACGCTGATTTGCACCGAAGTAAAACTCCTCCTTACCAAGTAGGAGACCAGGTATGGCTAGCAACGAAACATTTACCCCTCAAGGGCCCGCGAACCTTCAATCCCAGATTCATAGGACCTTATCCCAACAAGGCTATAATCAATCCCGTGGCCTTTAAACTGGATTTACCGTCTAACATGCGTATTCATCCAGTTTTTCATGCATCACTTTTGAAGCCAGTACAACCAGGGACCCGACTCTCCAAGCCTCCAGACCCAGTTCAAATTGAAGGGGAATTAGAATTCGAAGTTAAAGACATTTTAGACTCCAATGTGTTAAAGTCAAAACTCTTCTATCTTGTTGACTGGAAGGGATATGGACCTCAGGAGAGATCGTGGGGGCCTAGTAACCATGTTCACGCACCTCGATTAATACAAAGGTTCCACCGGAGATTTACGAACAAGCCAAAACCCCCGGAGGGAACAACCTTGGGAGGGGCCTTGAGGGGGGGTACTGTCATGATGCCTACCTCCAAGGAGCCAGGTCCGACCCATCAACCCCAGAGGCAGGCATCATTCCCCCCAGGGAAGTGCCAGCGGGCCCAAGCTGGGGCCCTTTGGACACAGTCCTGGCGCCTTAGGCGCCAGGCTCATGTTGGACCCCTGTCCTGGCGCCTTAGGCGCCAGGCTCATAAAGCTAGACATGTGTTCAAGTGTTTTAATGTGCACTTACCTGATGCAGACCATGCTGCTACATCCAGGCCCTCTTGAGGCCTGAATGGAACTACTTTACCTGTGGGGCTACTTTCCACCTGGGTGTGGTCGGGGAAGGATACATACCTGATCGGTGGAAGGATACATTCCAGGAACTTCTTCCAAAGCTATTTAAACCACGCGCGATCAGCAACTCACGCTTCGCGTTGTTCTGCTCCTCGCAGCCGGACGCTCACCGTGTCAGCTCCTGCATCTGGACTTGAGCCATGCCTGTCAGCATCCTGGGTCACCTGCTAAGAGAGAATTGGAGAGAAAGAAGACC